>NW_027362767.1:225400320-226012820 GCF_046119375.1 Phyllobates terribilis
CTTAATTACAAACCAATATTTTATGCCAAAATTTTAGTGTGTGTTGGACCCTTTCCAGCTAAGTCATAGCCCTCTCCATGAAACCATGCATTTTAAATAGTTAGTCTGGTTTACTGTATGGTTGGGGACAAAGATATCAGGCCAGGGGTGTAACTATAATGATTGCAGGGGTTGTAATGGCACCCGGGCTCTGGAGACTAGGGGGGGCCCAAATGGTCCCTTTGTCCAATATGAAAACACTATTATTGTGAGGCTCACTTTGTGAAGTGGACCCACTAAGCCTTAAATCCTGGCTGATACACAGACCCCGGATGTTGGTACAGCTGGTAGGATTGCAGATGGGGAGCGAGGATATGGCACACTCAGGAATCATGGGAGCAGCAGGACTGATGAAGTGCAAGTCAGCAGGGATTCTAAGCAGGTTATCACAGTGTGCACAGAAGGTAGAGAACACCAAATTAGAGTCTTGAATCTTAATCCTACACATGTGTGCCCTCATGGGCCTTAAAACGGCCTTAAGAGATTATGTCACTGAGCCATGCCTGGCAACCTGCAAAACCCGGTGTGGAGCACAACAGATGGCAGCATATCGAGGTGAAGGAAGAAGAGCTCGGGATGCCCGGGACAGGTGTGTAACAATTATTATTAAAGACCTGCGATACTTGAGGACCCTGTTGAAGATTTTGCATTAACGTCCTCAAGCTTCAAGTTACGCCACTGGATCAGGCTATTGAAGCCATAAACCACTGTAGACCAGATTTATGGAGTGTACTGACAGGTCATGTCGGCTGACTAATTCTGCACATTGGGCAGCGTTTCCCCTTTTTTTATACAGTTATATGAAAAAGTTTGGGCACCCCTATTAATCTTAAGCTTAATGTTTTATAAAAATTGGTGTTTTTGCAACAGCTATTTCAGTTTGATATATGTAATATCTGTTGGACACAGTAATGTTTCTGCCTTGAAATGAGGTTTATTGTACTAACAGAAAATGTGCAATCTGCATTCAATCAAAATTTGACAGGTGCATAAGTATGGGCACCCTTATCATTTTCTTGTTTTAAATACTCCTACCTACTTTTTACTGACTTACTAAAGCACTTTTTTTGGTTTTGTAACCTCATTGAGCTTTGAACTTCATAGCCAGGTGTATGCAATCATGAGAAAAGCTACTTAAAGTGGCCACTTGCAAGTTGTTCTCCTGTTTGAATCTCCTTTGAAGAGTGGCATCATGGGCTCCTCAAAACAACTGTCAAATGATCTGAAAACAAAGATTATTCAACATAGTTGTTCAGGGGAAGGATACAAAAAGCTGTCTCAGAGATTTAACCTGTCAGTTTCCACTGTGAGGAACATAGTAAGGAAATGGAAGAACACAGGGACAGTTCTTGTTAAGGCCAGAAGTGGCAGGCCAAGAGAAACATCAGAAAGGCAGAGAAGAAGAATGGTGAGATCAGTCAAGGACAATCCTCAGACCACCTCCAGAGAGCTGCAGCAATGAACTTTGCACAAGGAGAAGCTGTATGGGAGAGTGATGCGAAAGAAGCCATTTCTGCAAGCACGCCACAAACAGAGTCGGCTGAGGTATGCAAAAGCACATTTGGAGAAGCCAATTTCTTTTTGGAAGAAGGTCCTGTGGACTGATGAAACCAAGATTGAGTTGTTTGGTCATACAAAAAGGCGTTATGCATGGCGGCAAAAGAACACAGCATTCCAAGAAAAACACTTGCTACCCACAGTAAAATTTAGTGGAGGTTCCATCATGCTTTGGGGCTGCGTGGCCAATGCCGGCACCAGGAATCTTGTTAAAGTTGAGGGACGCATCGATTCCACTCAGTATCAGCAGATTCTTGACAATAATGTTCAAGAATCAGTCACAAAGTTGAAGTTACGCAGGGGATGGATCTTTCAGCAAGACAATGATCCAAAACACCGCTCCAAATCTACTCAGGCATTCATGCAGAGGAACAATTACAATGTTCTGGCCATCCCAGTCCCCAGACCTGCATATCATTGAATATCTGTGGGATCATTTGAAGAGGGCTGTCCATACTCGGCGACCATCAAACTTAACTGAACTGGAATTGTTTTGTAAAGAGGAATGGTCAAAAATACCTTCATCCAGGATCCAGGAAATCATTAAAAGCTACAGGAAGCGACTAGAGGCTGTTATTTTTGCAAAAGGAGGATCTACTAAATATTAATGTCACTTTTCAGGTGAGGTGCCCATACTTATGCACCTGTCAAATTTTGTTTGAATGCAGATTGCACATTTTCTGTTAGTACAATAAACCTCATTTCAAGGCAGAAACATTACTGTGTCCAACAGTTATTACATATATCAAACTGAAATAGCTGTTGCAAAAACACCAATTTTTATAAAACATTAAGCTTAAGATTAATAGGGGTGCCCAAACTTTTTCACATAACTGTATATACAGTACAGACCAAAAGTTTGGACACACCTTCTCATTTAAAGATTTTTCTGTATTTTCATGACTTGGAAAATTGTACATTCACACTGAAGGCATCAAAACTATGAATTAACACATGTGGAATTATATACTTAACAAAAAAGTGTGAAACAACTGAAAATATGTCTTATATTCTAGGTTCTTCAAAGTAGCCACCTTTTACTTTGATGACTGCTTTGTACACTCTTGCCATTCTCTTGATGAGCTTCAAGAGGTAGTCACCGGAAATGGTCTTCCAACAATCTTGAAGGAGTTCCCAGAGATGCTTAGCACTTGTTAGCCCTTTTGCCTTCACTCTTTCAAATTAATGAAAATGACAATGGAGATGGAGATGAATTTCTCATGGCAAAGGTCATTCATTCCACCCGATCGAAAGCAATGCACTAAAAATTTTCTAAACTGCTAAATTAATGTGTAATGATACACGGCACTTAATGGTTATTTATGGCATTAAAGCCTCTAGCATTTGCTCATTACTAAATTGTCATAATATTTAGAAAAAAAATAAAAATGCATTCGACTTTCTTTCATCAGGTTTGCTGATCTGAATATATCTGGATAAACACCTTAAATGGAAGAATATCAGGAAAAACCTAATGAATTTGTACAATAAACATCTATATTACAATTCTAAATGAAGATCCGCACGTTGTGGATATTTTATGCAGCCTTGTTCATGGGGAGAAGGCTGAAATGTCATTGAAACGCTGCTGTATATTTTGAAGTCTTACACAGTCAAAGCACAAAGGGAATACTTAATACAGTAAATCCGTAGGAATATCCAGCAAGAGGAAAGACAACAGTGACAAATGCATTTAATTAAGTCAGTCACAAGGATTTGTCGTGCATTGCAGAGTATTGTGGGCCATGTTTATTGAATAGTGATTTTCCATAAAGCATTTATACCTCATGCCATTGTTAAAGAAAACATCTAAGTATATTAATAGAAATTGTATTAATTAGCAATAATTAAACATTTATTTTAATGATTAGATTGATTGATAAAGCTTGGCAACATATGTACAAGAGGGGCATTCTACATAGAAAGGATCAAATGGGTTCCCATTAAGGTGCCAGATTTTGCCACCCAAAGCATATGAGTTTGGTGTTTTCCAACTCTCTGTTGTCATGCAGTTCTTCTGGAGAGGGGAGTCCTGAACAGGTTCTTCTGCACAGTAGCCATTAGGGCTGGGCCTCCTTCACTCAGGGACCTCATGGTCTACCTCTATGATATACTAGATGGTGGCCCGATTCTAATGCATCGGGTATTCTAGAATAGGTATGCGGCCGACCGGGTGCAATCAGCAGAGCTGTGTTTAAATTTGGCGCCAAAATCGCTGATTGGTCACGTTCGGCAACCGCGACCAATCAGCAAAGCGGTGTTTAAATTTGGCGGCAATATCGATGATTGGTCGCGGGCGGCGGCCGCGACCAATCAGCGAACCGTGTTAGTGAGGACTGGAGAGCGTGTTTAAATTTGGCACCAAAATCGCTGATTAGTCGCGACCAATCTGCCGAGCGGTGTTTAAATTTGGCGCCAATACTGCTGACTGGTTGCGGCTGCCGACCGCGACCAACCAGCAGAGCGATACAGAGCGGGGTTTAAATTCGGCGCCAAAATCGCAGATTGGTCACCGGCCGCGACCAAACAGCAGAGCGTTGTTTAAATTTGGCGCCAAAATCGCTGATTGGTCGAGGCCGGCGACCGCAAACAATCAGCAGAGCGGCGTTTAAATTTGGCGCCAATCTCGCTGATTGTTCGTGGCTGGCGGCCGCGACCAATCAGTAGTGCGGTGTTTAAATTTGGCACCAAAATCGCTGATTAGTCGCGACCGCGACCAATCAGCAAAGAGGTGTTTAAATTTGGCGACAATAGCGCTGATTGGTCACGGCCGACAACCGCGACCAATCAGCAGAGCGGTGTTTAAATTTGGCGCCAATCTCGCTGATTGTTCGTGGCTGGCGGCCGCGACCAATCAGCAGAGCAGGGTTTAAATTTGGCACCAATAATGCTGATCGGTCGCGGCCGGCGACCGCGACCAATCAGCAGAGCGGGGTTTACATTTGGCCCCAATGCTGCTGATTGGTCACGGTCGCCGGCCGAGACCAATCAGCAGAGCGTTGTTTAAATTTGGCACCAAAAACGCAGATTGGTCGCGGCCGGTGGTTGCGATCAATCAGCAGAGTGAGGTTTAAATTTGGCGCCAATCTTGCTGACTGGTCACGGCCGACAACCGCGACCAATCAGCAGAGCAGTGTTTAAATTTTGCGCCGATACTGCTGATTGATCTCGGCCAGCGACCGCGATCAATCAGCAGAGTGTTGCTTAAATTTGGCGCCAATCTCGTTGATTGGTTGCGTCCGGCGTCTGCGTCCAATCAGCACAGCAGTGTTTAAATGTGGCGGCAAGATCGGTGAATGGTGGCGGCCGCTATTTAAATGTGGCGCCCAAATCGGTGATTGGTTGCGGGCAGCGGACGCGACCAATCAGCAGAGCGGTGTTTAACTTTAGCGCCAAGATCACTAATTGGTCGGGTGTGGAGAGCGCGACCAATCAGCGAATCGTATTGGTGAGGAGCGGGGAGCGGAATCGTATTAGTGAGGACCGGGGATCGCCGCTGCCTGTGCGGGTACTTCCGCTGCGAGAACCCGGGACATGAGCGGGCGGTCGGAGCAGAAGTATCCCGACCCACAGCGTCGCTCCCCGGTCCTCCCTTCACACCCTAGCCGCTGATGTCCCCACAGTATCCGCATGGTGTTACAAAGGTCCGGACATTTGTGTTAAAAATCGCTGATTGGTCACTGGCGCTGCTCACGACCAATCACCGATTTGGGCGCCAAATTTAAATATTGGCCGCGATCAATCACCGATCTTGGCTCCACATTTAAACACCGCTGTGCTGATTGGTCGCCGACGCTGGGCGCGACCAATCACCGATTTTGGCGCCACATTTAAATTTAAATAGCTGCCGCGACCAATTGGATGTCAGCGCCGCTCCCCGGTCCTCCCTTCACACCCTAGCCGCATGGATGTCAGCGCCGCTGTCTGTGCGGATAGTTCCGCTGCAAGAACCCGGGACATGAGCGGGCGCTCGCAGCAGAAGTATCCGGACTCGCAGCGCGGCTCCCCGGTCCTCCCTTTACACCCTAGCCGCTGATGTCCCCACAGTATCTGCATGGTGTTACAAAGGTCCGGACATTTGTGTTAAAAATCGCTGATTGGTCGCTGGCGCTGGCCGCGACCAATCACCGATCTTGGCGGCAAATTCAAACACCGCTGTGCTGATTGGTCGCCGACGCTGTGCGCGACCAATCACCGATTTTGGCGGCACATTTAAATAGCGTCCGCGACCAATCAGTACAGCGGTGTTTAAATGTGGAGCCAAGATCGATGATTGGTCGCGGCCGATATTAAAATTTGGCGCCCAAATAGGTGATTGGTCACGGGAAGCGCCAGCGACCAATCAGCGATTTTTAACACAAATGTCCGGACCTTTGTAACACCATGCGGATACTGTGGGGACATCAGCGGCTAGGGTGTGAAGGGAGGACCGGGGAGCGGCGCTGCGGGTCGGGATACTTCTGCTCCGAGCGCCCGCTCATGTCCCGGGTTCTCGGAGCGGAAGTACCCGCACAGGCAGCGGCGCTGACATCCATGCGCCTAGGGCGTGAAGGGAGGACCGGGGAGCGGCGCTGACATCCATGCGCCTAGGGCGTGAAGGGAGGACCGGGGAGCGGCACTGACATCCAATTGGTCGCGGCCGCTATTTAAATGTGCCGCACAAATCGGTGATTGGTCGCCGACTTGGCCCGCGACCAATCACTGATCTTGCGGCCAAAGTTAAACACTACGGTGCTGATTGGTCGCGGACGCTGACAGCGACCAATCACCGATTTGGGCGCCACATTCAAATATCGGCCGCGACCAATCACCGATCTTGGCTCCACATTTAAACACCGCTGTGCTGATTGGTCGCCGACGCTGGGCGCGACCAATCACCGATTTTGGCGCCACATTTAAATACCGTCCGCGACCAATCCGCACAGCGGTGTTTAAATGTGGAGCCAAGATCGGTGATTGGTCGCGGCCGATATTTGAATGTGGCGCCCAAATCGGTGATTGGTCGCGGTCAGCGTCCGCGACCAATCAGCACCGTAGTGTTTAACTTTTGCGTCAAGATCCGTGATTGGTCGTGGGCTAAGACCGCGACCAATCACCGATTTGTGCGGCACTTTTAAATAGCGTCCGCGACCAATTGGATGTCAGCGCCGCTCCCCGGTCCTCCCTTCACGCCCTAGCCGCATGGATGTCAGCGGCGCTGCCTATGTGGATACTTCCGCTCCGAGCACCCGGGACATGAGCGGGCGCTGGCAGCAGAAGTATCCGGACCCGCAGAGCCGCTCTCCGGTCCTCCCTTCACACCCTAGCCGCTGATGTCCCCACAGTATCCGCATGGTGTTACAAAGGTCCGGACATTTGTGTTAAAAATCGCTGATTGGTCGCTGGCGCTGCCCGCGACCAATCACCGATTTGGGCGCCAAATTTAAATATCAGCCGCGACCAATCACCGATCTTGGCTCCACATTTAAACACCGCTGTGCTGATTGGTCGCGGCCGATATTTAAATTTGGCGCCCAAATCGGTGATTGGTCGCGGGCAGCGCCAGCGAACAATCAGCGATTTTTAACACAAATGTCCGGACCTTTGTAAGACCATGCGGATACAGTGGGGACATCAGCGGCTAGGGTGTGAAGGGAGGACCGGGGAGCGGCGCTGCGAGTCCGGATACTTCTGCTGCGAGCGCCCGCTCATGTCCCGGGTTCTTGCAGCGGAAGTATCCGCACAGGCAGCGCCGCTGACATCCAATTGGTCGCGGCCGCTATTTAAATCTGCCGCACAAATCGGTGATTGGTCGCTGTCTTGGCCCGCGACCAATGACTGATCTTGGCGCCAAAGTTAAACACTATTGTGCTGATTGGTCGCGGATGCTGACCGCGACCAATCACCGATTTGGGCGCCAAATTTAAATATCGGCCGCGACCAATCACCGATTTGGGTGCCAAATTTAAATATCGGCCGCGACCAATCACCGATCTTGGCTCCACATTTAAACACCGCTGTGGTGATTGGTCGCGGCCGATATTTAAATTTGGCGCCCAAATCGGTGATTGGTCGCGGACAGCGTCGGCGACCAATCAGCACAGCGGTGTTTAAGTTTTGCGCTGAGATCAGTGATTGGTCGGGTCCGAAGACCGCGACCAATCATCGAATCGTCTTGGTGAGGACCGGGGAGCGCCGCTGCCTGTGCGGCTACTTCCGCTGCGAGAACCCGGGACATAGCGGGCGCTGGCAGCAGAAGTATCCCGACCCGCAGCGCCGCTCCCCGGTCCTCCCTTCCGCATGGAGGTCAGCGACGCCGGCGGTCCTTCCGCTGCTACCGGCCGGGAGATGAGCGCCTCGCGCCGCTCATCTCCCGGCTGCATCTCCGTCCCGTAGATGGGTCCGGCGGTCGGGTTCCTTCTGCTGTTGCCGGCCGGGAGATGAGCGCCTCGCGCCCGTCATCTCCCGGCTGCATCGCCGCTCAGCTCCGTCCCGCAGATGAGCCGCTAACGGCCGCCATCTTTTTTTAGAAATCCCCCGGCGCTGATTGGCCGCTGCCGGACCAATGAGCGACGCGGGATTTCCTGGACAGACAGACACACAGACAGACAGACAGACAGACGGGATAAGACGATTATATATATAGATACACATTTGTTAAAAACAAGCTAAGAGAATGCACCCCATAATAGGGATCACATGGATTCCAATTAAGCTACCAGGTTTTGCCACCCAAAACAGAGGAGTCTATTGTTTTCCAACTCTCTCTCTTTGCTTATCATGCAGTTCTTCTGAAGAGTAGAGTTCTGCACAGGTTCTTCTGCACAATAGGAAAGATGATGAGAGCCGCTAGGGCTGAGCTTACTTAATCCAAGAGCCTCATGATCTTCCTCTATGGTATATACAAATTAGTTAAAAACAAGATCTATCTAGTTTGACCTGTTATTCTGCAGTGTTGATCAAGAATAAGTCATAGGCGGGATTGTGCAATGCAAATAGTGATGGTATTAATTATCAGTTGTTTTAATTATTAGATTGATTGATAGATAAAGCGTGGCAACATAGTAGGATCCCATAGCAAGGATCTAACGGGTTCCCATTACTGTGCCAGGTTTTCTAACCCAGAATATAGGGGTCTGGTAATTTCCATCTCTCTCTTTTTTGCTTATCATGCAGTTCTTCTGGAGAGGGGAGATCTGCACAGTAAGAAAGAGGATGGGAGCCACAAGAGTTAAGCCTTCTCTATCCAAGGGTCTCATGCACTGCCTCTATGGTATATGCACATTTGTTAAAAACAAGAGCAATATAATTTGACTTGTTATCCTGCAGTGTTGATCAAGAATAAGTCATAAGTTGGAGTGTGCAATGTAAGTAGGGATGGTATTAATTATTAACAACTTAAAGTCATTTTAATTATTAGGGTGATAAAACTTGGCAACTTATATACAAGAGAAGGAACCCCATAGTAAGGATCAAATGGGTTCCCATTATGGTGCCAGGTATTGCCACTGAAAAAATAGGAGTCGGTGTTTTCCAACTCTCTCTCTTTGATTATCATGCAGTTCTTCTGGAGAGTCGAGTTCTGCACAGCTTCTTCTGCACAGTAGGAAATAGGATGGGAGCCACTAGGGTTGAGCATACTTAATTCAAGGGACTCATGGTCTGCCTCTATGGAATATACACATTTGTTAAAACAAGAGCCATCTAGTTTGATCTGTTATCCAGCACTGGTGATCAAGAAGAAGCCATAGGCTGGAGTGTGCAATGCAAATAGTGACAATCCCTGAAAGAAAGAAGTACAACTTCCTTGAAGGAGGTTTTTATGCCTGCAGGGTAAGGTCTAAAATCCAAAAGTCTAGCGATTTTTAGACTGTGACAAGTAGGATTTCATCTTCGCAAGCTGGAGGACTGAAGAGCTGGCTCATCACAATTATGGGCAGCAGTGTTCCAAGGGCATGAAGAGAACAAGACTTTAACTAGGCCACTGCAGGCCCTAAAGAAGCTGTACGATATATGGCTTCTGTGCATGGGATGTATGTGATTGGCAATAGAGTGAGGCAGCGCTCTGCACTAATGTATACGCCAAAATTGAACTGCATTACAGCTTTATAGACTATACTTGTAAAACAGAGGTACTTGGCACCTGCGTTGACCAATTTGTGTGTGCCCATCTGCCATAACAAGGTATACCCAATTGTAGATGGGAATCTATGTTATCAGACTTACCTCTCCTGGGCCAAGACTTACAAATTTAAAGGGCAGGCAGAATCCAGCACTAAATAAAACCAACATTAGTTAGAAGGGGTGCTCAGCCAACATGGAGGCAGTTATTACTCCTAAATGTATGCTACAAAATAAAACTGAGAAGCACCTCCTCACAAAATGAATCAAACCTGAAGAAGTGCAAGCTCCTGTGATTACAATAATATACAAACAAGGACAGCAGCATACTGCGTGCACTAAGGTATATAGGGAATATGGAATATATGAGTTTTTCATTACTGCTACACAGACCATACTTATAAACCAGAGGTACTTAGAGCACACGATGGGCAATTTGTAATTTTTAGATATACATGAGTGAACATACCTTATCAGAAGTGGGTTTGTCATTTGACATAACTCATTATCTGTATAAGAATCCATTAAATTAGATATTAACTCGCTTCTGTGCACAGATTAGTGTTCATCCTATGCACTTCAACAACACTTATATCCACACAGAGCAAATATTTACCATAATATCAGAGCACTTCACAAAAAAAACATATTCTGTTTCTGTAAATTATATAATACACAGTAACAGCCGGAAATGACTCCGCTGCTTAATCTATAGAGAGACTCTATGTTGTTGTCAGTAGTTATAGTTTAATGTGTAGATTTATGTGTTTTTATGATATGAAACATATTTGGGTAACAGTTATACTTGTGTAATCTAAAATATAGAACAAATACTCTTAATTATCTTTCTATAACACTACTTGTAATGCATGCATGCAACAAAACAATAAACCATTATTATAGGGCTATTATGTTAAAGTGTATCAGTTGTTTTATTTTTAACTCCTTAGTGACCACCAATACGTGTTTTACTGATCTGATGTCACGGGTGTGTCAGGTGTGACTGACAGTCATTCTGGATCCAGTTGTAGAAGGTCATTGCGTTTGGCTTTGGAGGCACCCTCTTGATCTTTTCATCTCTGTAGTGTAGTGATATCCTTCTCCCTCTAGGACTTAGCAGTTACCTCTACCTTCTGCTGCTAATAGACACACCCTTGCTGGATGTTTAAATACCTTCAGTTTCTCCAGAGAGTTGCCGGTGATAGTTCTATGTTCCTCTGTCCAGACTTGAAGCACTAGTAGTTGGCTAGTGTCTTCTTGGAGTTCCTTTGGAGGATAGTTGGCGTGATCTCTCTGGTGTCTTCTCAAGCTAAGTGTTTCCCTTCTCTGTTTACCTGTTCATCTTTAGTTGCAGTGGGGGCTGACTAGTGCTCACCCCGTCCCCTCCCTACCTAGGGCCTATCGCTATCCACGCCCCCTTTCCCTAGTGTTTGGGCTTTCTCCCCCTCTTCCCGTCATTGTGAACTTAGTCTTTCCCTCACCTTGCGTGACACCTGAGATATAAGTGACTAGCATCCCATGACGGGTGATAATGCCTGTAGCGGTCAGCTGTATAGTATAGCTGACCGCTGCTGCAGCAGTCGTTTAACCCCTTAGTGACTGCAGCATCTAGATTATTAGCAGAGTGTGGTGGCTCCCTTTTTAACCCCATCGGCCCCCCTTGATCGTGATTGTGTAGTCCTGTTATTTGCCATGGCCATTCACAGATAATTAACGGCCTTAGAGTCTGCCCACTATAGTGACCTGTTCAGAAGTTAGCAACATTTAGGTGGTAAAAATAACATTTTTCTTTCCTGCATTATTCCTATTATTATTATTATTATTCCTATTTTGCATTAATTCCTGAAAACCACCCGAAGGGTTAATAAACTACCTGACAGTAGTTTTGAATATGTTGAGGGGTGCTGTTTTTAAAATGGTATCAGTTGTTGTTTTTTTCCACTATATATATACGACCCCCAAAGTCACTTCAAAACTGAATAGCTCCCTAAAAAAAAGTTTTGCAAATTTCCTTGAAAAAATGAAAAATTACTGCTACAGTTTTAAAGCTTCTAACATCCTAACAAAATAAAATACATTTTACAGATAGCTCTGATGTAAAACAGACATGAGGGAAATTTTATTTATTTACTATTTTCTGTGGTATGCCTGTCTGGATTAAAGGCATAATCATTAAAAGTTTGAAAATTGCTAATTTTTAGAAAATTTTGTCAAATTTCTCATATTTTTATAAATAAACATAAAACACATTGACCTAAATTTAACATTATCATAAAATATAATGAAAAAAAACAGCTTCCGAATCACTGAGATATTTTGAAACATTCCAGAGTTATTGCCACATAAAGTGACATATGTCAGATTTGAAAAATTTGGTCTGCTCACTATGGGGTTAACTTCAGAAATCAATAATATACATAATTATAAGACACTTTGTAATATATCTTAGCAGAGAAATCTGCTTCTTTCTCCTCCAGGCCTGATCTTTCATTCTCAAAATTCTCAATTCACAGCTAAAATCTGTATTCAATGTAGACAGATTGTTACATTACTGAGATAGGAGATGGCCATTGCTATTGGTGAGGTTCTGTGTGGATGGGAAGGGGGAGGAGGAAATTGCAAAGTTCCCCCCTTCTCTTGTCGGCAAAGAATGTTATCAGCAGCAGCCGCCATCTCCTCTCTCAGTAATGTAAAAATCTGTCTTCACCGAATACAGATTTTTTTCTGTGAATTGAGAATTTTGACAAGGAAAGATCAGTCCTGGAGGAGAAAAAAGCGGATTTCTCTGATAAGACATATTAGAAAGTTGCTTGTTTTCATTTGTACTATTGATTTATAAAATAAAAAGTATTAAAATAACAGTTACTCTTTAACCCCTTAATAACATCTGACGTACTAATACGCGTCTGTGCCCTGGGACTTAAGAGCCAGACCCGTATTAGTACGTCATCGCGATCGCGCGCGCACACAGGCTGTGCGGGCGCGATCGCCGCCGGGTGTCAGCTGATTGTCATTTGCATTTAGAGAGTCCCTGTGTGCCCAAACATTGGAGCTCCCCCACAAGTGACCCCATTTTGGAAACTAGACCCCCCAAGGCACCTATCTAGATGCATAGTGAGCACTTGGAACCCCTAGGTGCTTCACTAATTGATTCGTAAAAATGAAAAAGTGTTTTTTTTTTCACTTTTTCATTATTACGAATCAATTTGTGAAGCACCTGGGGGTTCCAAGTGCTCACTATGCATCTAGAAAGGTGCCTTGGGGGGTCTAGTTTCCAAAATGGGGTCACTTGTGGGGGAGCTCCAAATTTTGGGCACAGAGGGGCTCTCCAAACGCAATGTGGTGTCCGCTAACAATTTGAGCCGATTTTCCATTCAATTTGTTAGCGGATACCATGTTGCATTTAGAGAGTCCCTGTGTGCCCAAACATTGGAGCTCCCCCACAAGTGACCCCATTTTGGAAACTAGACCCCCCAAGGCACCTATCTAGATGCATAGTGAGCACTTGGAACCCCTAGGTGCTTCACAAATTGATTCGTAAAAATGAAAAAGTGTTTTTTTTTTCACTTTTTCATTTTTACGAATCAATTTGTGAAGCACCTGGGGGTTGCAACTGCCCACTATGCATCTAGATAGGTGCCTTGGGGGGTCTAGTTTCCAAAATGGGGTCACTTGTGGGGGAGCTCCAATGTTTGGGCACACAGGGGCTCTCTAAACGCAACATGGTGTCCGCTAATTATTCAAGCAAATTTTACAATCAAAAAGTCAAATGGCGCTCCTTCCCTTCCGAGCCCTACAGTGCGCCCAAACAGTGTTTTTTCCCCAAATATTGGGTATCTGCGTGCCCAGGGGAAATTGCACAACAAATTTTGCGGCCCATTTTTTCTTGTTACCCCTGTGAAAATAAAAAAAATTGGGTCTAAAGTAACATTTTTGTGAAAAAAGTTAAATGTTCATTTTTTTCTTCCACATTCAAAAAATTCCTATGAAGCACCTGAAGGGTTAATAAAGTTCTTGAATGTGGTTTTGAGCACCTTGAGGGGTGCAGTTTTTAGAATGGTGTCACTTTTGGGTATTTTCTGTCATAAAGACCTCTCAAAGTGACTTCAAATGTGATGTGGTCCCTAAAAAAATGGTTTTGTAAATTTTGTTGGAAAAATGAGAAATCGCTGGTCAACTTTTAACCCTTATAGCTCCCTAACAAAAAAAAATTTGGGTTCCAAAAATGGGGCTGATGTAAAGTAGACATGTGGGAAATGTTATTTATTAACTCTTTTGTGTGACATATCGCTCTGATTTCAGGGCTTAAAAATTCAAATTTTGAAAATTGCAAAATTTTCAAAATTTTCGCCAAATTTCTGTTTTTTTCACAAATAAACGCAAGTGATATCGAAGAAATTTTTCCACAATCATGAAGTACAATATATCACGAAAAAACAATCTCAGAATCAGGGGGATCCGTTGAAGCGTTCCAGAGTAATTACCTCATAAAGTGACAGTGGTCAGAATTGTAAAAATTGGCCCGGTCATTAACGTGCAAACCACCCGCGGGGCTTAAGGGGTTAAGCTTGCAGAGTAAATAAAAGAAAATCAATTACCATATCACAGCTAATGACTATGAATGGTTTAAATATCCCTTTTTTTTCAGCCCAATTAGGATTCAGTTGAAGCCAAGAACAGGCATAACAATATTGGGTACAGGGTTTGCAGTCTCACCTGAGCCCTGGAGCCTAGAGAGGCCCAAAAGGTCTATTTGGCCCATGCCAGGAGACTAATACCATTAAAGACCCATGACGCTTGAGGGCCCTGTTGGAGATTGTGCTTTGGGACCACTGACCAATAACCATGTCCAGCATATTAGAAGACTAAATAGTGTCCCCATCACTCATATCTAGTATCTATAACAGTTTCCACAAGGAAGTTAATGTAGTGTCCATCAACAGTGCTCACAACACTCTCTCATAATACTATTAGTACCTCCTATTTCCTCTAGTATTATCTCCATTCCCACTTCCCTGAGAAGTCACAGCAAGTCTTCACTAAGCTCTCACTCTTGCACTGAAAGTTGGAGCAGTGCTTCTGACGCGCCCCCTGGGCCGTGTGGGAACCCGGAACCGGGCCTTTTTGTGGTTGCTGGGGGTTGTAGTCTCTGTGGCGGCGACCCAGTCCCGTGGCTCAGGGTGGTCAGACCAGTGGCAGTCTATTTATGAGGTTTTTACGATTAAATGTCCGACTACGCCACCCGTGGATTGCGGTCACTGAGAACCGCTGCTGCGGGCAGACCGCTGAGGCTGATGTTGTGTGCGCAGCAGGGGGGTAGTATAACTCCCCACGCGAGGAGTATAGCCTCAGGGCAATGAGTGCAGATGGTGGGGGTGATGGTGCGCGGGAGCAGCAGTAATGACTCAGAGTCCAGTGATGCAGTTCAGGGTCTTTACTCACAGTTTTACACTCCAAGCCATTTCTGCAGATGATGGCAGCCCATGTCGTGCTGTGCTCACCAGGTGAGGGGCTCAGCCAACTCCCGGGTACCTTTGGAGCGCTTTTCAGGACCCCCTTCGTGTGTCCTTTCTCTGGCCTGTCGTACCCCACAAGTGACCACGTTTCTGTCCAGCTGCCTTGGGCCTTGGCAGGCAAACGTATGTTCCGTTTCCCTGGGTCCTATGTGGTGCCTTCCTAACGGGTGTAGTGAGGGGCCGTGCATGTACAATGACACGGCCTCCGGTTACTAGCTGAGGGTAGTTGCTCTCCTCCACTAGATGAGGGATCCAGTTCCCTTTTTCTTGGCCTGACCCCCCTACTCTGGTAGCGGCGGGCGTGCGGCGGCGGCTGGCCGGTCCGCACCCCTGGGGTCCCTTCAATCTTATCTTAGAGCTTCCTCCATTCTTCTTCCTTCCCTCCTTCTCCTTCTGTTCCTTCCTCCAGGCTCAGGCCTTGAGACTTGGCCTGCCTGCGGAGCAGAGCCCAATTTTGAGCCTCTGCTCCCTGCCTCCTGCTCTCTTCTCCTTTCTTTCTACTTTCTCCTACGCTTCTACTCTGACTCTAAGATGGTGCCCACCATATATACTCCTCTATACAGTGCACCCTGGATCTACTCTCCTCACCCACACACTACCGGGTTCCCCCTTTCTAGGTGTTCCCTCCCCCCACTCCAGCCAGGGACAGGGGCAGTTGTGCTCACTCTTGGGAGCATTGTCGCCCTGTCCCCCGGAAATGTGGTGTAGTGTATGTGGGTATTAGGGTCCTGAGCCACACTCCATCCTTACCTAGAAGTGAGATATCACACCTCTGGGTGAGATGCAACACCTCTGTAGCGACCGAACCCTCGGGGCGCTACACTTCTTTCTACTATGATGGTCACAGGAGCATCTTCTTTCCCTCTCCCAATTAATCACAGTAGTTCTACCACTTTCTCCAATAGCCATAGCAGAGTCCTTTCTGTTTCTCAGTTGTCATAACAGGCCACACCAAGTGGACACTTTAGCTCCTTCCCCTGGTGCTTGCAGATGGTCCTGCCTTTCTTTTTCTTATATATTAATGGAGGAGGAGCATGCAGGGTTGAACTTCAAGCAGAACTGCCAAAACATGCATGCCGATTGCATTTACAGAAGTCTATGCAGCATTGACTGTTTCATGGCGTCTAAGGCATCTCCTATAGAAGAAATTGTTAAGTGATATTGAGACCTTTTTTTTCTTATTCAACTATTTTTTATTAGGTTTTAATTTTTTTGACTCTAAAACAAAAGAATAAGGAAAGAGGGTGGGAAAAGGGAAAATCTTTAATAAATGTGGAGCTGGAAGAGTAGGGGGACGAAAGGGCACAAAGGGAAGGTTATTAAACAAGAATAAAGGGAAGAAAGTTAAAAAAAAAGGACAAGCGTACATTACAGTATTCCAACAAGTAGGTGTAACTGGTTGTTTTTGCATTACATTATAGTCTATATTGGGAATTATATACAATGTGTTCTTATATTGGAAACCAAAGAAGAAAAAATGGAGAAACCGAAAACCCACCAAACCAGAGGAATAGAGTAAAAACTTATTTCCTTTTATTGAATACATTTAAAAATTACATCACATAAACGTGCAAAGAAAGGTCAAACTAAGGAGGATATGGAAGAGGGAAGAAAAGAAAATCAGAATCCAAAGCTATGCATATGTTCCAAAAGTGGAAGTGCACCACATAGATCAAGTGCTAGTAGATGCATGTGAATCAGCAGGCAATGTGCTATATACAATGAAAATAGCAGATTGAAGTATATCAAGATCTAAAGTGTCATGTGCAATTCAATATGTATCACAGTGCTTACCCATAATGAGGGAGGATTCAAATGAGCCCACTACAGCAGCCCCAACGCGCGTTCGCATAAATGCTTTCTCAAGGGGATATACGGTACATCCCCTTGAGTGTATGAAGAGCAAGACCATGCCCACTGGTCGGGGGTATGTATAACTCATACATACCCTCTGTTACCGGGTCTGAAACCGGCAAATCCCCGCAGCGCACAGTGAGTGCGCAGGGGGATTGATATGTCTATTTATATGCATTAATGGGGTTTCTGTACTGACTAGAAATGTTCCCCATTAAGAATTGATTGCAAATGTCCCCTTACTGAAAACCCAACCAGTTTGGGGCAATCTTAGAGAAAATCTGACAAGAAGTGTTCATTTCTCATGTGGTGGCGCTACAAGGTGGTCCATTCAAATCAATTAGATGTCTGTTTTAAGTAGAACAGGATAGAACCTCCAGAGCAAGAGACACCCTTTGATAATTTTCTCCATTTTGGCCAAAAAGGGTAGAATCTCAACAGAGGGTAATAGTCTATGTGAAAATGTGTTGCTAGCTTGGACAATTCAGAGAGATATATATTGTGCAATTGTGCAAACGTTTTAAGTAGTTGTTGAAAAAATACTGCAAAGTAAGAAGCTTCCAAAATTATAAGTGTTAATAGTTTATTTTTATCAATTAACAAAATGCAAAGTGATTATGTCACGCACTCATGTGGCACATGTGGTTTGTGGACCCACTATGCCACGGGGCCGGGTTTACCTAAGAGGGGCGTAGCTAAGCGGCTACCTTGCATTCACTGAAGCTCGTGATGGTGGAATCAGGCTTGAGCCGCAGGTAGCCACCAGGTACCACTCCTAGGCAGTCCCCGGTACTACAGGTGCTGTTCCCAAGGGTCCTGCATGCAGACACGGACATGGATTTAGGCTATGTTCAGACTATTCCTCGGGCAGGACGGATATTGACATGCAGTCATAGACTGGACTGGATTCAGAGACTGGTTTTAGCAGTCCAGATATACATAGTACATGTTCAGACACTGGCCGAACAAGGGCCAGGGGAACAGGTTCAGACACTGGTCACATATGGACCAGGGAATGAGTTTCAGGAACTGGCCACAAACGGACCCGGCTGTCCTTCTAAACTTTCATCTCGAACAAGGAGAAGACTGATCAGAGATGCAGCCAAAAGGCCCATGATCACTCTGGATGAACTGCAGAGATCTACAGCTGAGGTGGGAGAGTCTGTCCATAGTACAACAATCAGTCGTACGCTGCACAAATCTGGCCTTTATGGAAGAGTGGCAAGAAGAAAGCCATTTCTCAAAGATATCCATAAAAAGTCTCATTTGAAGTTTGCCACAAGCCACCTGGGAGACACACCAAACATGTGGAATAAGGTGCTCTGGTCAGATGAAACCAAAATCGAACTTTTTGGCCACAATGCAAAACGATATGTTTGGCATAAAAGCAACACAGCTCATCACCCTCAAAACACCATCCCCACTGTCAAACATGGTGGTGGCAGCATCATGGTTTGGGCCTGCTTTTCTTCAGCAGAGACAGGGAAGATGGTTAAAATTGATGGGAAGATGGACGGAGTCAAATACAGGACCATTCTGGAAGAAAACCTGTTGGAGTCTGCAAAAGACATGAGACTGGGACGGAGATTTATCTTCCAACATGACAATGATCCCAAACATAAATGTGCAATGAAATAAATGTATTCAGGTGTTAGAATGGCCAAGTTAAAGTCCAGACCTGAATCCAATCGAGAATCTGTGGAAAGAGCTGAAAACTGCTGTTCACAAATGCCCTCCATCCAACCTCAATGAGCTCGAGCTGTTTTGCAAGGAAGAATGGGCAAGAATTTCAGCCTCTTGATGTGCAAAACTGATAGAGACATACCCCAAGCGACTTGCAGCTGTAATCGCAGCAAAAGGTGGCGCTACAAAGTATTAACACAAGGGGGCCGAATAATATTGCACGCCCGACTTTTCATTTTTTATTTTTTTTTAGAAAGTTTAAAATATCCAATAAATTTTGTTCCACTTCACGATTGTGTCCCACTTGTTGTTGATTCTTCCCAAAAAAATTAGAATTTTATATCTTTATGTTTGAAGCCAGAATTGTGGCAAAAGGTAGAAAAGTTCAAGGGGGCCAAATACTTTCACAATGCACTGTATGTAGGTTGAGACAGCCATTGACAGAAACAAAACCAGCTATCTAGGAGGCTTAAAACTGAACAGCCAAACTGCTACATAGCTGAGGTTGTGGAAGATTGTTTTATATCACAAGTCATACATCATGGCAAGACTGAGCACTGCAACAAGACACAGGGTAATTATACTGCAAGAGTAAGGTCTTTCCCAGGCCAAGATTTCAAATTAGACTAGGTTTCAAGATGACATAGTGATCAGTCAAGGAAACTTAGTGCAACAGATGAAAGAGACATAATGTTTACTTCTCTTATAAATTGGAAGATGTCCAGCAGTGCCATCAGCTTAGAACTGACAGCAATCAGTGGAACCCAAATACACCAGTCTACCATTCGGATAAATATACCCAGAAGTGGTCTTCATGGAGGCATTGCTGCCAAAAACCATACCTCCCACATGGGAACAAGAACACGTGACTCAACTATGCATGAAAACATATGAACTGGGATGCAGAAAAATGGCAGTAGGACTGCTGGATGCTCTGAACTGATCAGTCAAAATGTGAAATATTTGGCTGTAACAGAAAGCAGTTTGTTGGTTGAAGGCTGAAGATCAGTACAATGAGTGAGTGGCTGAATGAACAGTGAAGCGTCATGGAGGGTTCTTGTAAGCTTGGGGCTGCATTTCAGCAAATGGAGTTGGGGAGTTGGTCTGGATTAATGATGTCCTCAATGCTGAGAAATATAGGCAAATATTAATCCATCAGTCAATTCCATTATGGAGGCGTCTGATTTCCTCCAAATTTATTCTGCAGCAGGACAACGACCCAAGCATACAGCCAATGTCATTAAGAATGATCTTCGGTATAAAGAGTAACAAGGAGTCCTGGAAGTGATGATCCAGCCCCCACAGAGCCCTGAACTCAACATCACCCAGTCTGTCTGGGATCACATGAAGATACAGAAGGATTTGTACAAGCCTCAAACACAGAAGATGTGTGGTTAGTAGTGTTGAGCGAGCGTGCTTGTTTAACCCTTCAAACAAGCACTCTCGGGTGCTTGCCGAGTATTTGCAGTGTGCTCGGCATCTAGGTTTGATCTTCCGCGGCTGCATGTGTTGCAGCTGTTAGACAGCTGTGACACATGCAGGGATTGCCTAACAAACAGGCAATCCCTCTATATGTTGCAGCTGTCTAACAGCCGTGACACATGCAGCCGCAGCAGATCAAACCTAGATGCCGAGCAAGGTGCAAATACTCGGCGAGCACCCGAGCGTGCTCGTTTAAAGGGTTAAACAAGTACGCTCACTCAACATTAGTGGTTAGTTCACCAAGATATTTGGAACAATCTCCCTGCTGAGTTCCTTCAAAAATTTTGCGCAAGTACAAGTACCTAAAAAAAAATTATGCTGTTTTGAAGGTAAAGGATGGTCACCAAATATCTATGTAATTTAGATTTCTCCTTTGTTTATTCACTTTGGATTTTGCTAACTGATAGAAAATAAACTAATAACACTTCTATTTTTTCATAGCATTCTTACTTTGGAGCATTTTTTCCATAGCTGCCTAAGACTTTTGCACAGTGCTTTGTGTGTACATATAGTATATATACATTGTATGTATATATCGAACTGAGCAAATTTGAATGCTCGAGTGTTCGATCCGAGCAACGAGCCCCATGTAAGTCAATGGGAAACTCAGAGGTCTGCAGGAGGTCTAAAAATTGCCCAAATTGATGGGAACAGTGCTCAAATGACATGGGAACAGCATGGGGAAGACCCCTGCAAGCATCTCTGACTCCCAGGTCACTGTTGTCAACAATGCTGTCAGAGTATTACGCCACTTTTGTGGACTCACAATAAAACATACAAAAACAAAACCAAAATGGATTTTCTTGGGAAAAATGTTAAAGAACATCCTTTGCAGGGGAATGATTTGTATATAAGGCAAAATAAATAACCAAAAACAAAAATGCTCCTCCACACCTTGGGCTATGTTCACACGTAGCATTTTTGATGCATTTTTGCACTGTTGCATTGCTTTCAACGGTGAAAAATACATTCACTGGTAAATGTAATTTTAACATTTTACTACCTTATCTGACCATGTGGTGTGTGAGACATCATCAGACACATCCATACAGTGCTGAAAAGACATGGGAACAGCATGAGGAAGACCCCTGGAAGCATGTCTGACTCCCAGATCACTGCCTAAAACTGTGGTCATCAGATGTGATCCTATATTACTGCGGTAATAATACAGACATTTTTGGCAACGTGACAAATATTAAACTCCATTTAAAATGGGCAAGGTATGTGGCAAGGGACGGGGAAGTGGACGTAATGGTGATGGTGACAGTGCATGCAGAGGCCGAGGCCATGGACAAGATGAAACTGTGCCTGCTGAGGAAGCACAACACCCACATCATGTCAAACTATTTTCCTGTCCCAATTTCTAGGGGGCCGCGCAAAACCGCTATTGAAGCCAGAGCAGTGTGAAAAGGTTGTTGGTTGGATAGCAGATAATGCTTCGTCAGTTTTGCACCACCACCTCCCTGTCTTCCACACGGTCCAGTCTCAGTAGACGTGAGTCGGAACCACATTATTATTATTACTTTAGCGCCATTTATTTCATGGCGCTTTACATATGAAAAAGGGGTATACAAATACATCGCAAAAACAATTACAATAATCTTGAACAAAAATGTGACAGCGACAGGTACAAAAGAGGACCCTGCCTGCAAAGGCTCACAGTCTACAAGGGATGGGTGAGGATACAGTAGGTGAGGGTACAGCACCCGTACGCCCCGAATATTGCCAGGTGTCAGAGGGATCAGGCCGCAAGTGTTAGAAACCACCTGTTGGTTTGTTCTATCTTGTGTTTTGCGGTCACGTGACCGTCTGCCTATATATTCCAGCTCCGCCCTTCTGGCTTTGCTGGACTTCAGTGTTGTTTGACTGTTTTCCTCCTGTGTTTCATGTTTCCTTGTTGAAAAAGGCTGACGTATCTGATAGGGACGTCACTGTCACAGTTCCTCCTGTGGTGGAAGACGGTGAATATGAAATTTTGCGTATCTTGAATTCTAGATGGCATAGAGGGAGATTACAGTATCTTGTCTCCAGGAAGGGTTTCGGTCCCGAAGACAACTTCCTGGGTAAGGGCGGATGATGTCTCTGCTCCTAGGCTTTTTAAAGCTTTCCACAGGAGGTTTCCGGATAGGCCTGGGCCTGGAGGATCCGGAGGATCCTCATAAAAGAGGGGGTACTGTTAGAACCCTCCTGTTAGTTTTTTCTATCTTGTGTTTTGCGGTCATGTGACCATCTGCCTATATATTCCGGCTCCGCCCTTCTGGCTTTGCTGGACTTCAGTGTTGTTTGACTGTTTTGCTAGCCTGGTGCTTTGGTGCCTTTCTCTGTCAGTTTGCTTGGTCCTCTGGGACCTCTAGTACATTTTGTCAGTTTGTCTTTTGTGTCCTACAACAATTTCTGTTTAGGAGGTGTCCCATTTTTGTCCCAGTCCTTAGTTCTTTTAGGGACCCCTCCCTTAATTCTATAGGTCTTCGTTCAGACTAGCCGAGGACGAAGGCGGGTCTGTTCACTAGGAACAGGCAGCCCGCTACATCGTAGGGATTCAACTTAATCTTACTGTAGGGACAGCTTTCCCCTATCTTTCCTTAGTTCTTGTTGCAGATCATAACATTAAGTCCAGCCCAAAAAAACTAAAAGGAAAGAAATTCGGGGATCAGTATGGTTTCCGTCCAGGAGTTGGCTCAACGCCTTCAGAGATTGTCTCTGGAGGTGGCCGAGCTTCAGCAACACGTGAGTAGCTGTCCTGGAGCGCATTTTATCAAACCCAAGGTAGGACTGCCTGATGTTTTTTATGGTAAAAAGCAAGATTTTTTTTCCTTTAAAAATGCTTGTTTGTTATATTTTCGTTTGAGACCAAGATCCTCTGGGAATGAATCACAGCGCATTGGTTTTATTATGTCACTTTTGCGCAAAGAACCACAGGGTTGGGCCTTTTCTCTCCAGCCTAATGATCCGGGTTTAAGTTCTGTTGAAGAATTTTTTTCTGCTATGGGGCTATTATATGACGATCCTGATCGAATCTCATCTGCTGAATGAGAACTTAGACGTTTGAAACAGGGGTCAGATGATGTTGAAAATTATTGCACACACTTCAGGAGATGGGCCTCTGAAGTTAAATGGAATGATTCTGCTCTGAGATGTTTATTTCTTGCTGGTCTGCGTGAAAGGGTTAAGGATTTGCTAAGTGCATTCCCTGCACCTGAGACTCTGCAGGAAGCTATGCAGTTAGCTATTCGTGTGGACAGGAGACTGAGGTCCAGGGTGAATGATGTAAAAACTCCTGTAACGTCAGGTCCTAGTTCCCAGAAAATCTGCTCTGACAGCGGAGAACCAATGGAGGTGGGGGCAATGTCACTCCGCTCTCAGGAAAGAGACCGGAGATTCGCTGAGGGTTTATGTCTTTATTGTGATAAAGCTGATCATTTGATTAAGTATTGTGAGCGTCGTTTAAGTAAAGAAAAAAAAAGGTCAGTTACGCCCGTATAGCTTGTTTATGCTCTGCAGGAGTATTTCTTTCAGGGAGTACTACTCTGCAGGGAGATTTGATTGAATTTCAGGTATTTGTGGATTGTGGTTCAACACTTAATGTGATTGATAAAGGGTTTTTGGAAAACCTTAAATTGAAATCCAAACCTTTGTCATCTCCTATTTCTGTGGTTGCAATTGATAACACTCCTTTGAAATGTATTACACACAAGACTGCTGCATTTTCCCTCACTATCAATGGAGTTCACCAAGAAATTTTGGACTTGGTTGTTTTGGATAATTTGCCCTCTCCAGTTGTTCTAGGATTGCCTTGGTTAAAACTACACAATCCTTTATTGGACTGGTCTACTAATGTGATTAAGTCTTGGAGTCCGAAGTGCTATGATAAATGTTGTAATGGTCGCATTGCGGCTGTGGAAAAAGGGGAATTACCTGTACCTATTCAAGATTTTTGGAGGGTTTTTTTCGGAGGAGGAGTCGCAAGTTTTACCTCCTCATAGGGATTATGATTGCGCCATTGAGTTTGTTCCTGGAGCTACTCTTCCCAAAAGTCGCTTGTTTAATCTGACTATCCCTGAAAGAAAGGCCTTGGAGGAGTACATGCAGACTAGACTGGCTGCTGGTCACATTAGACCTTCTAAGTCGCCTGTGGCATTTGGATTCTTCTTTGTTAAAAAAAAGAACGGCGGTTTACGTCCATGTCTGGATTTTCGTGAAATTAATAAGATTACCGTATGCAATTCCTACCCATTACTGTTAATTCCTGACTTGTTTAACCAGTTAGTGGGAGCCAAGTGGTTCTCAAAAATTGATCTCCGGGGGGCATACAATTTGTTACGTGTGAAGGAGGGTGATGAATGGAAAACTGCTTTTAACACTCCGGTAGGTCCTTTTGAGAATCTGGTGATGCCTTTTGGTCTTACCAATGCACCTGCATTTTTTCAGAACCTTATTAATGACATCCCGAGACCTCTGATTGGTAAGAATGTGGTTTTGTATTTGGATGACATTTTGATTTATTCATCTGATCTGGAGTCCCATTGGCAGAGTGTACGTGAAGTTTTGAAGTTATTGGGTGATAATTCACCCTTTGCTAAGCTGGAGAAATGTGAGTTCGCTGTGCAGAAAATTAGTTTTTTGGGCTACATTGTCTCCAGCGAGGGTTTTGAGATGGACCCTGTGAAGGTTCAGGCTGTGCAGGAATGGCCTAGGCCTATTGGTTTGAAATCTATACAGAGATTTTTGGGTTTTGCCAATTATTACAGGAAATTCATTAAGAATTTTTCTGTAATTGTTAAACCTCTAACTGATCTCACCAGGAAAGGTGCGAATACGGCCCAGTGGACTACTGAGGCCATTGAAGCGTTTGAGTATCTCAAAGAGAGGTTCCGTTCTGCCCCTATCCTTATGCAGCCTGATGAGACCAAGCCTTTTTTGGTCGAGGTCGATGCTTCATCGGTGGGGGTCGGAGCAGTTTTGTCTCAGGAGAACAAGGGTGGAGTACATCCTTGTGCCTTCTTTTCGAAAAAAAATTCGGAATCCGAACTGAATTATGATGTTGGAAATCGGGAGTTGCTGGCTATTAAACTCGCGTTTGAACATTGGCGTCATTTTTTTGAAGGCGCTAGATTTCCTATTCAGGTTTTCACTGATCATAAGAATTTGATCTATCTGGATGCTGCCAAGCGCTTGAATGCCCGTCAAGCTAGGTGGGCACTTTTTTTTCTCGGTTTCATTTTTCTGTTATCTATATCCCTGGTACTAAGAATGTTAAAGCCGATGCTTTATCTCGCAGCTTCTCTCCTACGGTCGGTGCCGAGGAGGAGGAGAGCATTTTACAGAAAGGAGTTGTGGTGGCGGCTTTGGACTCCGTTTTGGAGAATGGGATTCTGAAAGCTCAAGATGATGCTCCATCTAACACTCCCCATGGGAGGTTGTTCGTGCCTAGAGCCTTTAAGAGAGATTTGTTTGTGGAGTGTCATCAGTCTCTGTTGGCAGGTCATCCAGGAATTTCGGAGACTAAGAGACTGATCAGTCGCAGTTTTTGGTGGCCTGGATGGCAGAAGGAAGTCATCAAGTGGGTGCGTCAGTGTACTGTGTGCGCTAGGTCAAAGGCTTCACATACTCCTGCTGCGGGGTTGCTTTGCCCTCTGGAGGTTCCTAGTGCGCCTTGGACGCATCTCACTATGGATTTTATTACTGATCTTCCTGTGTCCGAGGGTTTTACTGTCATCTGGGTGGTCGTGGACCGTTTTAGTAAGATGTGTCATTTGGTTCCATTCATTAAGTTGCCCTGCGCCAAGACACTCGCTAAGGCGTTTGTTAAGGGGATTGTCAAGCTCCATGGTGTTCCCACGGATATTGTTTCTGATAGAGGACCTCAGTTTGTGGCTCGCTTTTGGCGTGCTTTTTGTGACAGGTTGGGAGTCCATTTGTCATTTTCGTCTGGTTATCATCCTGAGTCTAATGGACAGACTGAAAGAAAGAACCAGGATGTTGAACAGTTTTTGCGTTGTTTTGTGGCAGACAATCAAGAGGTGTGGTCGGAGTTTCTGCCTCTCGCAGAATTTGCTCTTAACAATCATACATCCTCCTCTGCTGGGTGTTCTCCTTTTTTTTGTTGTACTGGGAGACATCCGTCTTTTGGTTCGTTTTCCAAATTGGGGTCGGCGGTGCCGGAGGAGGAGAATTTTTCCGGTGATTTGGAGAGAGTTTGGACTAATGTACGTTGTAACCTTCAAGAGGCTAACAAAAAGTCCAAGAAGTATTTTAACAGGAAACGTAAAGAGGTTTTGTTTACTGTGGGTGACATGGTTTGGTTGTCCTCGAAGAACCTGCGGTTGAGGATTCCATCTAAAAAACTGAGTCCTAAGTTTGTGGGTCCATTTAAAGTGCTTCAGGTTGTTAACCAGTCTGCTGTTAGGTTGGATGTCCATACTTCCTGGAAGATTAATCCTGTGTTTCATGTTAACTTGTTGAAAAAGGCTTACGTATCTGATAGGGACGCCACTGTCACAGTTCCTCCTGTGGTGGAAGACGGTGAATATGAAATTTCGCGTATCTTGAATTCTAAATGGCATAGAGGGAGATTACAGTATCTTGTCTCCTGGAAGGGTTTCGGTCCCAAAGACAACTCCTGGGTAAGGACCGATGATGTCTCTGCTCCTAGGCTTTTTAAAGCTTTCCACAGGAGGTTTCCGGATAGGCCTGGGCCTGGAGAATCCGGAGGATCCTCATAAAAGAGGGGGTACTGTAGAACCCTCCTGTTAGTTTTTTCTATCTTGTGTTTTGTGGTCACGTGACCATCTGCCTATATATTCCAGCTCAGCCCTTCTGGCTTTGCTGGACTTCAGTGTTGTTTGACTGTTTAGCTAGCCTGGTGCTTCGGTGCCTTTCTCTGTCAGTTTGCTTGGTCCTCTGGGATCTCTAGTACTTTTTGTCAGTTTGTCTTTTGTGTTCTACAACAATTTCTGTTTAGGAGGTGCCTCATTTTTGTCCCAGTCCTTAGTTCTTTTAGGGACCCCTCCCTTAATTCTATAGGTCTTCGTTCAGACTAGCCGAGGACGAAGGCGGGTCTGTTCACTAGGAACAGGCAGCCCGCTACATCGTAGAGATTCAGCTTAGTCTTACTGTAGGGACAGCTTTCCCCTATCTTTCCTTAGTTCTTGTTGCAGATCATAACAGCAAGAAGGGGACCGGCCCCTGGACCAGTTGTGTTACTCCAGGTCTCGGCTGGAAAAACCGGAGGCTTCTGACTTTTATAGGGCAGTTGCCACAGCCTCATCTTAGTCACCGTGAGGGTCAAGTAGGTCCGGGAACTCCAGGTTGCCCAGAGGGACTTCAGAGCACCCGAGCGGGACTGTGAGTGGGGAAGCGCAGGGCACGAGGGAGAAGACCCAGCGTGAAGTCGGTCAAGGAAAGGAACATAAGAAAGCGGGGTTCCGTGAAGTACTCCTGACACATCTGAGGAAGAGCTGAAGCCCCGGTCTGGTGAACGCAGCGCGAAGTGGGAGGCTGACACCCGTACAGTGCACCTGTGGAACTTACATAAGAACTGTGAGTAAAAACTTGGATGACTGCACTGCACTGCCTCCGTCCATTATTTCAACTGCGCCATCTCTCCCTCTGCACTACAAGCCCCAGCATCACCACCCACCATCTAACTCCACACTGCCTTGAGGCCCGCTCCACCTGTGGGGAGCATAAACATCCTAGCTGTCTATCAACTGCCTCAGAGGTCTGCCGCAGAGCTTGTACAAATTACCAGAAACCACAGGTGGCGTCACGAACTCTATAAATCCACTATAAATAGAAATTCTCCCTTTTTTATTGACCGCCCTGGGTCACGGATTGGGCCAGCCACTGTGATATATCCCCCCAGCATCCATAGGCCCGGCTGCCGAGTACCCCACGGCCGTGGGGGTGCGTCAGCTGCTGCTGCTGTTGATGGATTAATTGCAATAGCAGCTTGCTTGTCTTCTGCTAGGCTAGCCGAAGATGCTTGATCTGGTCCTCCATACCATCTGTCTTTGTTTCCTGGCTTATGGCCGTCTTTACCCTGGACATGTGTTTTTTTCTCAGCCTCTACACGTGCCTCCGGGGATCTTGCCCGCACTTCTACCACCACATGTGATAGATCGGCTCACTCAGCTGCACATGGAGGTAGAAACAGGAACGCTGTTTCTTTAAATTTCTGAGTGGTTTATTAAAAACACGGCATAAACCACAATCAAGTCCATCAAAGCAAACAAGCCTTTCTTGGCATAATGGGTAAACGAAAGAAAATAAGGTAGTACAGTCCATAGGCCTGTGGGAATCCGCAAGCTGAGGGTTATCTAGACACACTCGGTTCAGCTTTTCCTTGTCAGGACACAAAGCGACGGAGCTCCTCTCTCCTGCCCTACCAAACACTGAATGCCTCAGCAGGCCATCTATTTAACCCCTAGACCATAACTTGGGGTGGAGATATGGTGAACGACCCCCCCATCTCTATGGTCATTCATAAAAACCCAGCCCTTAAAAATGGCTGCTTAACCCCTTGCACCACTTAGTGTGCTGGAGCAAATCATCTGGGTTTCAGATCACTGAAGCTAATAGCCTTAGTGAAACATACCTCCCCTCCAGCACTTTGCCAGTGACTTTGTCACAATATATATATACAGCTCTGGCAAAAATTAAGAGACCACTGCAAAATTTTCAATTTCTCTGATTTTTCTCTTTATAGGTATATTTTTGAGTAAAATGTACATTGTTGTTTTAGTCTATAAACTACTGACAACATGTCTCCGAAATTCAAAGTTAAAAATTTTGTATTTATTTGCAGCAAATGATGAAGTGTCAAAATACTAAAAAAGAAACCGTGCTTTCAGACCTCAAATTACTCATGTTTTAACTCAGGAACAGTTCAGAAATCAATATTTGGTGGAATAACCATGATTTTTAATCACAGCTTTCATGCGACTTGGCATGCTTTCCACCAGTCTTTCCATGCTTTCCAATAGAAAACTGTTTAGTAGTCTCTTAATTTTTTCCACAGCTGTATATATATATACAGTACAGACCAAAAGTTTGGACACACCTTCTCATTTAAAGATTACTTAACAAAAAAGTGTGAAACAACTGAAAATATGTCTTATATTCTAGGTTCTTCAAAGTAGCCCCCTTTTGCTTTGATGACTGCTTTGCACACTCTAGGCATTCTCTTGATGAGCTTCAAGAGGTAGTCACCAGAAATGGTTTTCACTTCACAGGTGTGCCCTGTCAGGTTTAATAAGTGGGATTTCTTGCCTTATAAATGGGGTTGGAACCATCAGTTGTGTTGTGCAGAAGTCAGGTGGATATACAGCTGATAGTCCTACTGAATAGACTGTTAGAATTTGTATTATGGAAAGAAAAAAGCAGCTAAGTAAAGAAAAATGAGTGGCCATCATTACATTAAGAAAAGAAGGTCAGTCAGTCCGAAAAATTGGGCAAACTTTGAAAGTGTCCCCAAGTGCAGTTGCAAAAGCCATCAAGCGCTACAAAGAAACTGGCTCACATGAGGACTGCCCCAGGAAAGGAAGACCAAGAGTCACCTCTGCTTCTGAGGATAAGTTTATCCGAGTCACTAGCCTCAGAAATGGCAGGTTAACAGCAGCTCAGATTAGAGACCAGGTCAATGCCACACAGAGTTCTAGCAGCAGACACATCTCTACAACAACTGTTAAGAGGAGACTTTGTGCAGCAGGCCTTCATGGTAAAATAGCTGCTAGGAAACCACTGCTAAGGACAGGCAACAAGCAGAAGAGACTTGTTTGGGCTAAAGAACACAAGGAATGGACATTAGACCAGTGGAAATCTGTGCTTTGGTCTGATGAGTCCAAATTTGAGATCTTTGGTTCCAACCACCGTGTCTTTGTGCAACGCAGAAAAGGTGAACGGATGGACTCTACATGCCTGGTGTTATGATCTGCTACAAGAACTAAGGAAAGAAAGGAAAACTGTCCCTACAATAGGACTAAGCTGATTCCCTACGATGCAGCGGGCAACCTGTTCCTTGTGAACAGACAAGCCTTCGTCCTCAGCTAGTCTGAACGTAGATCTATAGATATAAGGAAGTGGTCCCTAAAAGTACTAAGGACTGGGACAAAATTGGACACCTCCTAGCAGAAGTTGTAGCGGAGCAAAAAGACAAACAGACAAAAAGTACTAAGAGGTCCAAGGACCAAGCAAACTAAAGAGATAGGTACAAAGCACCTGGCTAGATTAAGAGTCAAAGTAACACTGAAGTCAAGCAAAGTCAGGAGGGCGGAGCTGGAATAAATAGGCAGCAGGTCACGTGACCACAAAATAGAAAAAAAACTAACAGGAGGGTTCTAACACCTGGTTCCCACCGTGAAGCATGGAGGAGGAGGTGTGCTTTTGACGCGCCCCCAGGGCCGTGGGGTACTCGGCAGCCGGGCCTCTGGTTACCGGGGAATATCACGGTGATTGGCCCGGTCTGTGGCCCAGGGCGGTCACTCAAAAGGGGGATATGTATATATGGGGAATTTAGGAAAGTTTGTGACGCCACCTGTGGTACCTGGTGAGGATCACCAGCGCTGCAAGAGTCCTCTGAGGCAGGTGTTAGGGCAGCTTGTGATGGGACGGCTCCCTACAGGTGGAGCAGGCCTCACGGCAGTGTAGTAGTAGAGAGTGGGTTGCGCTGGGCGTTGTAGTGCAGGGGGAACGATGGCGCCGATGAAGAATGGATGGAGGCAGTGCAGTACAGTGATCCAAGATTTTACTCACAGTTCTTAAGACACTTCACAGGTGCACTATACAGGTAAAGGCCTCCCGCGTCGAGCTGCTTTCACCGGGCAGGGGTTCAATCCTTCCTCAGGCAACTTGGGAGTACCTGGCAGAACCCCACTTTCTCGTGTTCCTATTTTGACCGTCTTCACTCTGGTCTTTCTCCCTCCTGCTCTGCGCTGCCCACTCTCAATCCCGCTCGGGTGCTCTGAAGTCCTTCCTGTACGTCAGATCCGGGACCTACTTGACCCTCCTGGGGATTAGAATTCTGCAACGATCCCTCTGTCTTCTGACAGTTGCGGGGCGTACTGGTGCCGTCCTGCACGCGCCGTACCGCCTGGGATCCTTTCTGTAGAACGGAGCCTACTCCCTGCTCCCCTCCTGGGCCTCCTGACTTGGCCCTCCTTGTGGAGTAGATCTCCTAATAAGACCCTGCCCCCGGACTGTTCCTCTGATCTGTCCTGAGCTGTTCTTCTGAACTGCTCCCTAACTCTGATTTGCCACCCTAAGATGGCTTCCCTATTTATGCTCCTACTAAAGTGCTCACTCTAACTACTTCCTCCACCCACACCCACTACTGGTTCCCCCTACCTTTGGGTTCCCCCCCACTCCAGCCAGGATCAGGGCTCAGCAGCTGCGCTCTGCATGTTCCCCCTTCAGCCGGCCTGGAGCAGTGTAGTGTTGGATGCAGGTGTTTTGGGGTTCCATGCAGCACTCCCACTTTACATGAGAGAAGGGAGACACCACACCTCTGGGTGAGGTGCAGTACCTCTGTGGCGACTAAACCCTCAGGGGCGCCACACTTTGCTGGTGACACTGTTGGGGATTTATTCAAAATTGAAGGCATACTGAACCAGCATAGCTACCACAGCATCTTGCAGCGGCATGCTATTCCATCCGTTTTGCGTTTAGTAGGACCACCATTTATTTTTCAACAGGACAATGACCCCAAACACACCTCCAGGCTGTGTAAGGGCTATTTGACCAAGAAGGAGAGTGATGGGGTGCTATGCCAGATGACCTGGCCTCCACAGTCACCAGACCTGAACCCAATCGAGATGGTTTGGGGTGAGCTGGACCGCAGAGTGAAGGCAAAAGGGCCAACAAGTGCTAAGCATCTCTGGGAACTCCTTCAAGATTGTTGGAAGACCATTTCCGGTGACTACCTCTTGAAGCTCATCAAAGCAGAAGGTGGCTACTTTGAAGAACCTAGAATATAAGACATATTTTCAGTTGTTTCACACTTTTTTGTTAAGTATATAATTCCACATGTGTTAATTCATAGTTTTGATGCCTTCAGTGTGAATGCACAATTTTCATAGTCATGAAAATACAGAAAAATCTTTAGATGAGAAGGTCTGTCCAAACTTTATATATGGGGTCCTGGGTTCAAATCTCACCAAGGACAACATCTGCAATGAGTTTGTATGTTCTCCCGCTGTTTGCGTGGGTTTCCTCCTACACTCCAAAGACATACTGATAGGGAATTTAGATTGTGAGCCCCGATGGGGACAGTGCCGATAATGTCTGTAAATTGTCTGAATTGTAAAGCGCTGCGGTATATGTTGGCGCTATATAAATAAAAAGGTTATTATTACATACAGTATACTACTCTCACCTATCGTACTAGCAGTTGTGACCTTATTAATACAGGTCTGATTGACCAGTCACTATTTATAAACGTAGATACAATTTACACATTTCTAGTAGATCTTGGGTAAGTTCCACTATGTTTGCCCATGTAAATAAAGACACCAATCATTCTAGAATACAAATCAGAACATAGTGGGCCTAGACATTACAAGCCACATCTTGGAGGTGTCTTAAAATCGACGCTAATGAGACAACTTCAAGGTAAAAGAACCGTAGGCTGCCTGCAGCTGTTCGATGGATACCTATTCCCACATTATTGTTTGGTTTAGCAATATGATTATGTAAAATCCAGTATAACAACCTGAGCAGATGTGCACTGAAATTCTTTTACTCTTTTAAATAGAACTTTTTTTTTAACTAAATGGGGGTGGTAATACCTTGGGGAATAATCTATGATTATATCATTTAGTTGTGAGTTCACCTCTAATCTGTTCAGATCTTTGTAACAACATCTGCGGTCCTGCTACCTAACATTTTTGCTGCCACATCGTAAGTAAATAGAAGTTTTGCATGAAAATATACCTGAAGTAGAAAGGTCTCTGTATAGCTACAGATTATCACTATGAACACTTTAGTCATTGGAAACCATAATCTCCCAGTGCAAAAGAAGAAAATTAAATATAAAATAATAGTTTTATCTATGGAGAAAATGTGTAATTATACCTACAAATCATTATTATAAATTCTTCATCATAAATAAATTCAAAATCTGCCCTAGTACAAATAATAGATGAAATTATGTAATTTTCCACATATATAATCATTCGCAACCCTGGGATTTTCCGTTTTTGCATTTTCGTTTTTTACTCCCCTTGTTCCCAGAGCCATAGCGTTTTAATTTTCTGGTCAATATGGCCGTGTGAGGGCTTATTTTTTGCAGGACAAGTTGTACTTTTGAACGACATTACTGGTTTTGCCATATCGTGTACGGGAAAACAGGAAAAAAATTCCAAGTGCGGTGAAATTGCAAAAAAAGTGCAATACCACAGATGTTTTTTTTTTATTCTTTTTACCACGTTCACTAAATGCTTAAACTGACCTGCCATTATTATTCTCCAGGTCATTACGAGTTCGTAGACACCAAACATGTAAAGGTTATTTTTTATTTAAGTGTTGAATAAAAATTCCAAAATTTGCTAAAAAATAAAAAATAAAAAAAATGGCACCATTTTCCAAGACCCGTAGCGTCTCCACTTTTTGGGACCTGCGCGCCAAGCTTAAGTTTTTATTGATACCATTTTGGTGTAGATTCGATGTTTTGATCGCCCGTTATTGCATTTTATTGCAATTTTGCGAAGACCAAAAAACGTAATTCTGGCGTTTAGAATTTTTTTCTTGTTACGCCGTTTACCGATCAGATTAATTCTTTTTTTATATTGATAGATCGGGCGATTCTGAAAGCGGCGACACCAAATATGTGTATGTGGGGTTTTTTTTTTATTATTTTATTTTGAATGGGGAGAAAGGGGGGTGATTTAAACTTTTATATTTTTTTAATTTTTTAAATATTTTTAAAACCATTTTTATTTCACTTTTTGCTTTCTTCTATAGTCTCCATAGGAGACTAGAAGGAGCTCTTGTCTGATTGCCTCTGCTACATACAAGTGATGAGTAGATCCCCTGTATGCAGCAGAAATGCTCCTGTGCTATGAGCGCCGACCACTAGGTGGCGCTCATAGCGATCAGCTCATGACAACCACTGGAGTCTGCTGCAGACCCAGGTTTGTCATGACCACCCATCGGTGACCCGCGATCACGTGACGGGGTCACCGATGGGCGGGGTAAGTGATGCACTTCCGGCGCAACGCTGTTAAATGCCGCTGTCAGAGATTGACAGCGGCATTTAACATGTTAACAGCCGCGGGTGGATCGCGATTCCACCCACGGCTGTTGCAGGCACATGTCAGCTGTAATAATCAGCTGACATGTGCCCGGTTCAGTGCGGGCTCACCGCCGGAGCACTCACTGAACCGGGGGATTACAGCCTGGTGCGTATTAATATGTCCCAGGCTGTAAAGGGGTTAATGATTTTGTTGGTTGGAATTCTCCACAAGGTATAAAATTGGCTTTCTAGAGCTTGTAGCTGATGAGGAGCAAAAACCCAGAAACAGTGCTGTCTACAGATACAAGTGTAAGATTTGACAGAAGTCCCTATCCATGTTTCAAGGCTTTTTATTGCGTTGGAAATTAGTTTACATAGGTTGCATGTATAATACTACACCAGCCACCCCCTCCATGAATTGGTAGGTTAGTGAGTGTCTGTCTGCATCAGTATTTTGCTGGGTGAATTGGGGCGTCTGTCCTGTGGGGGTGCACGTATATAGTACTGGGCAACCCGCCTGATCTAATAGTATGGACATCATCAATAGGCTGTAAGTCAGACACTGTGCATCACACATATCTGTGTGACTGGCGCCCTATGCAAACTTCATCCGTGTGCATGTATAATACTACACAGCCACTCCCTCCATGAACTGATAGGTTAGTGAGTGGCTGTCTTCATCAGTATTTTGCACATGTGCTGCCCCCGCCTTTATCATGGAGGCTTGCTGCAGCCTGCAGTGCAGTCTTAATCTGACGTTGGTAAGGCATTATCTTTTACTGTGACAGTTTGCACTATACAGTTTTATTCTGCATGAATGTTAACTTGCATAAAGTTTCTCAAGAAGCCAGTGGGGTAACTAGAGTTCAATGGTCCCCAGTGCAAAATTTGGACCAGGGTCCCCACCACATATTGGTCAGATGTATGAGCACTTGTAACATTCTAAATTCTACAAGAACATACGTGTTGACCCCTCCCCCTTTGTGTTGTAATGTCCCTCATCCTATACTAATGTTCTCCATCCTAGGCCTCTTCCTGGTATATATGTCCCTCATCCTGGGCCCATCCTGGTATATATGTCCCCCATCCTGGTATTTATGTCCCCCATTCATTCTAGACCCATCTTGGTATATATGATTCCATCCTATTATATATATCCCCCACCATGGTATTTATGAAGTCCATCCTGGGCCCATACTGGTATATATGTCCCCCATTCTGCCGCTGTTCTTTAACACATAAAAAAAAAACTATTCTACTCACCTTTCTTTGCTCCCACAGCGCGCTGCATGCTCTTCTGTAACCGGCGCAAAAGCCGTTAGCTGACTTCATCAAGCAAGGGATGGGCAGCACATGACGTCACTGGCCCCAAGTGATTTGCACACCGACATCAGCTGCCTGCCTCCGATTGGCTGGCTGCGTGAATTGCAATGCAGGGACCCGGTGGGTCTCTGCGCCGCAATGCATTTCAGGTGAATAGGCGCCCATCCAGTTGAAATATTTGCTGGAGTTGGCGGGCCTCCCTCCAGCACATCCTCATTTGTGATCGTTACGCCACAGCAGAGAGTATTACCTGTAAAAGTCTTAGTACCAGCTGATTAACCACAACAAGAGCCCATACCTTCCTAGAGTTGATTTGTTTGGGAAAATTGTGAAGGGCAGACATCTTGCCCATCTTGGAGGCTTTATGTGAAATTATGTCTAATTTGCCCTTTTGTCTCTACTTTTTGTGTTGTTCCAATATGCACAAAGGAAATAAACATGTGTATAACAAAACAAGTGTAATTGCAATTTTCAGGAACAATTTCAATGGTGCCAACATGATGCGCCCCCTGGGCCATGGGGTACTCTGTAGCCGGGCCGGTCGGTGCTGGGGGTGTCATGGTAGCAGTGACCCGATCCGTGACCCAGGGTGGTCAATTAAAGGGAAATGTAGAAGGGGAGTTAAGTTTTTTTATATAACGTTCGTGACGCCACCTGTGGTATGCGGATATATGGAGCCGCCGCTGCGGTGCAGATCCTCTGGAGCTGATGGTGACGCAGCAGAGTTGGTTCAGCTCTCCACAGGCAAAGCTTAGCTACAGAGCAGGATGTAGTGATACTATAGGGTAGATGTGGTTGGTGCGGTGTAGTGTAGGCGATGGCGCAGATAATGACCAGTCCACAGCTTAATGGTGGTTTCCTCTTATCCTTACTTGCGGTTGTTAAGCAGAACGGGGCACGAATACTAGCTGGTAGTAGAGGTCCAAGCGGCCTGGAAGCAAGTTTGGGATCTGACGCACGCCCTGGGACGTGGGGTACTTGGTGTCGGGCCGGTCATTGCTAAGGGTGATGTCACAGTGGCAGTGACCCGGTCCGTGACCCAGGGCGGTCAGTAAAAAGGGGATTTTATAGTTTTTATGTACAAAGTTCGTGACGCCATCTGTGGTATGCGGCTAAAGGGAGCCGCCGCTGCGGAGCAGGTCCTCTGGAGCTGATGTTAGTGCAGCAAAGCTGGTGTGGCTCTCCACAGGTAGAGCTTAGCTCCAGGGCAGTGTAGATGTTATAGGTGATGCTGGGCGTTGTACTGCAGGGGTAATGGCGCAGATAATAATCACAGAGACAGTGGAGTGCAGTCCTCAGGGTCTTTACTCACGGTTATTGCAGTCCAAGTTACAGGTACCAGTGTAACTTCCCTTGTCGTGCTGCGCTTACTCAGGGAGGGGTTCAGTCCACCCTCAGATATCTCCGGAGTACTTAGCGGGACCCCCTTCTGTGTGTCCTCTCTCTGGCCATTTCCCTGCACCTCATACCAAGTGTACCAATCCGGTACCTGCGGGCCTTGTCGGGCGACGTCTGTTCCGTCCTCTGAGTCCTCTATAGCTACCTTCTTGGTGAGACTGATATGGACTGTTGGCTACAGGACGTGAAATACTGCAGCCTCTGGTTTCTAGTTGAGTCATAAAGTCCTTTGCTAGTTGAGGGACCGGTCCCCTTTGTGTGGCCTGACCCCTCCACCTCCTGGTAGATTCGGGCATACGGGTGGCCTCCAGCACTGGCCGTACCCCTGGGGTCCCTTCCTCGTTTCTGGAGCCCTTCCTGCTCCTCTCCTTCTCCTTCAGTCCTGGGCCTCTCCTCAGGCCCTCTGCCTGAGCAGAGCTCCTGCAGAGCCCTGCTCCACTCCTCTCACTGTAGACTGTTCTCACTCACTGCTCACTGTTCTGACTGGACCGGCTAAACAAGATGGCTTCTCTATTTATACCTTCCTTTCATGTGCTCCCCTTAGCTACTTCCTCCACCCACACCCACTACATAGCCCCTCCCAACAGCTAGGGACCCGGGACTGTGCTCTCCCTTAGGAGCAATCTCGCCCTACCATCACTGCGGGTATGTGTTGGATGCAGGTATTAGGGTCCCGAGTAGTGTTGAGCGAGCATGCTCGACACTGCTTAGTACTACCATATCACTACTCGGGAAGTTCGGCGAGCACCGAGCATTTCCGGGTTACTTGGGCGGTAGCTCGGGTCTCCGCCCTGCACGTTTGGAGCTCTTTACAGAGCCAATGAACATGCAGGGATTGCCAGCCAGTCACTGTAATGCCGCAGCCATGTTGTTTTTGGTCATTACAGTGATTTGTTAGCCGCACAGCGTCACCTCGAGTATTTAAAACCAGGCGCCGCCATCTTGGACACAGTCGCTCCGGATCAGACAGTGTAGGGTCAGTGCTGCAGAGCTAGGGAGAGATTTATACTGCGAAATAGTTAGTGTAGGGTCTCTAAAGCCTGCCAAATCAAACAAACAGTCCTTCTCAGGACTAATATCCATCCCAGATATCAGGCAGGCAGGCAGGCTGTATAGGAGACGCAGTGGTTATACCAGCTAACGCTGCATTACGGTCCTGTGTGCTCCTGCTGGTCAAATTGCTAGACTTATCCCCCGGTCTCGGGGGCCAGGAAAAATCCTTTTTTTTTCATCTAAATCCTGTATTTATTTTTTTTCCCCACTCAGACTGTACAAATACGCGTCTAATTAACCTTTTGGTATTCCCCCCCCCCCCCACAAAAAAATTGAGTGTGTCTGTGACTGTTCAGACACAAATATATCTGTTTAAAAGAGTCTGGTGTAAGCCAGATAACTAGAACTGTGGTTTTGCAGTTCCACGGGTCAAATCTCTGTATTATCCTGCTTTTGGCATTTTTTCCGTAAAAAAACAGTAATAGTGTCTCCCTGACTGTTCAGACACAAATATATCTGTTTAACCTTCGTCCGGCTGAGTAGGTACAATTGTAACTATTTGTTTTAAAATTGCAATAACTTTTTTTCGAAAAGCCATAGAGGGCTGAAATTTTGTGACATCGCTGCAGTTTTGGTCCAGAATATATTGGCCAAATTTCAATAAAATATCTCCACCCCCTTCCGAGATAAGGGGTCGAGATATTTTTGCATCCATAACAAGCTGCATAGGTACAAATGTACCCTCATATATTTTGAATGAAGATAATGCAAGGAAAAAAGAATAATCTTTTTTTTAATGATAATGCTATTTTACTATTATAAACAAGTAAAAAAACTGTTCATTTACATTATAAAAGAAAATGTAAGAAACTTGTCTTTGCTACCGAGTGTTCATCGCAAATGGGTTTCACACAAACCACACAAGACTTTCTAGTCTTACGTTGTTTTCGCCTCAGGTCTCGGCAGACATAGCAACTACCAACAACAGGGGAGGGTCCACGACTACCATGAGGTATTTGAGGGCCAGCTGCTGCTTGCGATGCTACCAGAATGCATCGTCCAAGCACCATTTCTATTGCACCTCGAAGAAAATGGTTTCTCATCATCATTCGGTTTGTACTACGATCTTCAATTGCAGGCATACACAGCTGATTTGCGAGATCTTTCAGGAACTTTCTTCGTTGATCCTTTGTCCTGAAGCTTGGATTGTGTTCTCTGTAGATGATGTAGGATGCTAACCCAGTGACGTCAATAATATTGTAGAAAAATGCCAGAGGCCAATGTAATGTTCGTCGTTTCACAGTGTACTCTCCCAACATTTTATCCATAACATCAACTCCGCCTTTTGTTTTGTTGTAGTATTTTATTATCTCTGGCTTGGCTGCTAGTGTCTCTTCAACTTCTCCCGTCATGTGCATAGATTATAGAAGCACGACTGATTTGTTCTTCTTTGGTACATATGAACAGACTGTTGCATCATGATTGTAGGCAAAATTTGTCGAGTTTACAGGTCTTTCTTTGGCAGGCTGCATGTTGCTAGGTAGGAACCTTTTGTTTTTTCTCACTGTACCAACTAGTGTCATGTTCCAGGAGTTCAATACCTTAGCTAGTTCCATGGTTGTAAAGAAGTTATCGGTGGTGACATTTCTTCCAGAGCCTTTATACGAGCTCACTAGGTCCAATACTGTTCGTTCACCAATGTTTACTTGTCGAGGACCATCAGTTGGTTTCCCAGTGTAGAGCTGACCTTGTAATGGGAAGGCGTTTGACGAGTCACAAGCCCAGAAAATCTTTATGCCATATTTAGCTGGTTTTGAAGGTATATACTGGGTAAATTTAGTATGGCCTCTGAATGGAAATAATTGCTCGTCGACGGTGATACAATTATATGGCTTGTAGGCTCTCTCCAGATTTCTGTTCAGTATTGTCCAGATGTCCCGTATTGGTGCAGCTTTATCTGTTTGCACACGTTCTGCACGTGTATTTTCGTTGTCAAATCTGATAAATCTGAGTATCATCTTAAAGCGGTCACGAGACATGGCTGCACGTATAAGTGGCAGGGCAGCAACATTCCACATTTCCTCCAGATTCTCTTTGTTGTCTCTGTGCACACCAGCAGCAATCAGTATGCCCAAAAATGCATGGAGATCAGTTTCAGTAAATTGCTTGAATGTTTTTTGTGGTGGCCGTTCAGAAGAATCAGGAAAACGTTGTACCAGTTCGTTGTTGTAAGCATCACAAACTCTCTTGGCCTTTCGATTCGTTTCTCGTAATATGATGTCACACATCTCGGGAGTCATGATTGACTTGAATAGCTCTTTTGCTGTATACTGGTTGCTGATTGCTGCAGGGCCACCTCTTTGTCGTAGGACATTACGATATTTTGTTTGTGCATTTGGCAGTGGATCACTACACCATTGAGTTTTATCCTTAGCAGTCCAAATGTCGCCTGCACTTTGAGGCACAGACTCATCCTCAACACTTTCATCTGAGTCGTATTCTTTTTCCTGCTCTATGACCATTTCTTGTTCAATGTCTGAATCTTCTTCAGTAACATCCACTTGTGGTACATAGTTTTCATCATCAGATGCAACATATGGTTCTTCCTCATGCTCAGAATCAGATTCTTCTAGCATTCGCATTATTTCGTCAGACGTAAATCTGTAAATATGAAAAAATGAAAAATAAATAATTTTCCGAAATACTACACAATACTACATTATTGGCTTTTCACAAAATGATACTAACCTGCAAACACGTTTTCTTGGATTATGGCGGAAACTAGATCCAGCATCACTATCACTCATGATGACTTGGTAGATGAATTTTGGCTTCGTAATTTAGTTCAGTAACACGTGGCAAGTAGAATGAAACTCGATTCTAAAGTGCAGATAAAAAAGTAAATTATTTCTAGTGATAATTATTTATAAATGTCATTTATATATTATGTAAACCGTATACGGTTTCAGAATTTTCATTCCATCTTCGACTGTTTTTTCGACCAATAGGAAAATTGTAACAGAGCCACCATCTTTATTTTGTGCTGAATATAAGTAAAACATCGTAAAACAATATGTAGATACTAATTATTATCCATTTTTCGTATAAAAATCATACCTATAGTGATAAGTTTCATACAAAATATATGTAAGCCAAGTCCAGGCTCAAAGACAATTTCTGACTGTTCTGTCCCCACATAAGGCGAATGAAGGTATAACTGGCTGTTAGATGCTGTGAGACTTTCCTACCTTCGTATCCAAGAAATTGAAGACTTCACAAGCCTAGAAATGTGTGTGCTCACAGCAATGAGATGAACAGCAAAATGGCTACTGAGAGGAGGGAGGCAGGAAGAGAAGTAGAAGCCACTCCCAGTTTGAATCAACTTAATTGACAGCAACATAAGTGAGCAGTAGCACTGGCCAATAGATATCAGCATAACATTTGTAGCTGAATGAACTTTAGTTTCTGAAACCAAGTAAAGGAGAAAGTCTTCTCACAGTGGAGGTATATATGAAGGTACAATTGTACCTCTGCAGCCTGTTAACGTTGTAAAATTATGCAGCCTGACAAAGGATAAAAGAGTCTGGTGTAGGCCAGATAACTAGAACTGTGGTTTTGAAGTTCCACGGTTCAAATCTCTGTATTATCCTGCTTTTGGCATTTTTTCCATAAAAAAAAAAACTGTAATAGTGTCTCCCTGACTGTTCAGACACCAATATATCTGTTTAAAAGAGTCTGGTGTAGGCCAAATAACTAGAACTGTGGTTTTGCAGTTCCACGGGTCAAATCTCTGTATTATCCTGCTTTTGGCATTTTTTCCGTAAAAAAAAACTGTAATAGTGTCTCCCTGACTGTTCAGACACAAATATATCTGTTTAAAAGAGTCTGGTGTAGGCCACATAACTATAACTGTGGTTTTGCAGTTCCACGGTTCAAATCTCTGTATTATCCACCTTTTTTGCCTTTTTTACATAAAAAATAAAAAAATTGAGTGTCTCGCTCAGTGTTCAGACACAAATATATCTGTTTAAAAGATTCTGGTGTAGGCCAGAGAAATAGAACTGCGGTTTTCCTCTTCCACGGTTCTAATCTCCTTTTTGTTACCCTTTTTCCATTGATAGAGCGAGTGTAACCTATTTTACATCATTTACAATGGGCAAGGCGCGTGGCAAGGGACGTGGAACTGGACGTTCTGGTGATGGTGCGTGTAGAGGACGGGGCCGTGGCCAAGGTGAAAATGTGCCACAACCAACAGCCACATCTTCTTGCTCCCACTTCTTGACCGAATTACTAGGGAAGCACACTACAACACCAGTATTGCGAACTGATCAGTGTGAACAGGTTATTGATTGGATAGCAGATAATACTTCCAGTTACCTGGGCACCACCACCTCTGGTCTGTCTTCCACACGGTCAAGTTTTAGTAGCCGTGAGTCTCGACCGCATACACCTCCTCACCCTGATGCTCCTTCTCCCACCATGCCGAGTGTCGTCAGACAGCAACTGATCCCAAACTTGGACACTCTGAAGAGCTGTTCACTGGTCCATTTCCAGATTTGTGCCCCTCGCCTGCTCCGCTTGAAGTGGTGGAAGAGGAGATCCCATGTAGCGATGGCCAAATATTTGAACAGCCACGGCCAGAGGAAGTCGACGCTGGCAATTTGTCACAAGAGGTGGACGATGACGAGACACAATTGCCACGAAGTGAGGAGGAGGATCGTGGTGCGCAAGTGGTAGAGGAGGAGGTGGTGGATGATCTAGTAACTGACCCAACATGGCAGGAGGACACGCAGAGCGAGGCCAGCAGCACACAGGGGGAGGGAGGCAGAGTACCCAAACAGGCAGGAAGAAGCAGCGTGGTGGCCGTACACAGAAGGCGGGCAACAGTTCCCCGTAACACTAACACAAGAGACTCTGCCAGTACAACCAGTAGGTCTTCCGGAGTCTGGAATTTTTAAAGACTCTCCTGATAACCCCAAAAAGGCCATTTGTACCACCTGCCATGCCACCATCAGTAGGGGTGACAAAACTACCAGCCTGACCACCACCAGAATGATCATGCACATGTCAGCAAAGCACTCGACTTTGTGGGGCAAACCCCAGGGTCCACGACCAGTGTCAGCAGCTGTCATCACTGCTTCTTCCGCTGTTGTGAGTGTAATAGAACCCCCTGTTGTGCGTGCAAGGCAATCCCCTGTCCATACTGCATGCAAAGATGCCCCCTCCTCTCAGTCTTCACTTGTTATGGCAGTTTCTCAAGAAACAGCATCAACGTCCACGTCCACGTCCCACCACAGCGTTCAATTGTCCATATCTCAGAGCTTTGAATGAAAGCGTAAATTCGCAGCCAACGCCCCACAGGCCACAGTCCTAAATTCGCACATTTCACGACTGCTTGCGTTGGAAATGCTGCCTTTTAGGCTGGTGGAGACGGAATCCTTCTGCAACCTTATAGCGGTGGCCGTTCCTCGGTCCCCAGCCGACACTATTTTGCCCGGTGTGCCATCCCCGACCTTGGGACGGAACACATCCTCCCCACACCGAGGATTGCGGGCCCTATGTCAGTCAGAGTTGCCTCCACAGTGTACAGCTCCTACGCATCATCCTCCTCCTCCTCATGTTCAGCCTCCATCTCAGATATCACCACATCAGTTACAAGCTGGAAGCACTGCAGTACTACCTCAGCCAAGCGGCAACAGGCTGTGCTGAAACTCATAAGCTTAGGTGATAAACCTCACACTGCTTGTGAGTTGTGGACAGCTGACAATGCTGACAAGCTGACCCTTATCAAAATGAACAAGGGCTGGATTGGGCCAGACTTCTCATCACCACCAAATGAAAGCAGAGTAACATAAAGTCAAATCCACTGTGTTATTTCGGGAGGTGTATTCCCATGCACCCCTTCACACCCACACATGGGTATACGCTTCCTCATTTTGGCTGTTTTTTGCTCTTATCCTTATCCTCAGCCTCCACTACCACTATACCACCAGGGTGACCATGGTCCGTGTTGCCAGCATTGCAAGTTCCTCCGACTATGGGAAACCCACTCCCCAATAATGGGAGTAATGTTTTTAATATGCTGTACAGTATGGCCCTTGTAAGGGGCATTAAAACCGTCTTGTTAAGCTACTGCGACCTCCACCACTCTTTCAAGGGGCATTAAAACCGTCTTGTTAAACCACTCTGACGTCCACGTCTCTTCCGAGGGGCATTAAAACTGTCTTGTTAAGCTACTGTGACCTCCACCACTCTTCCAAGGGGCATTAAAACCATCTTGTTAAGCTACTCTGACCTCCACGTCTCTTCCAAGGGGCATTAAAACCATCTTGTTAAGCTACTGCGACCTCCACCACTCTTCCAAGGGGCATTAAAACCGTATTGTTAAGCTACTGTGACCTCCACCACTCTTCCAAGGGGCATTAAAACCATCTTGTTAAGCTACTGTGACCTCCACCACTCTTCCAAGGGGCATTAAAACCCATCTTGTTAAACCACTCTGACCTCCACGTCTCTTCCAAGGGGCATTAAAACTGTCTTGTTAAGCTACTGTGACCTCCACCACTCTTCCAAGGGTGCATTAAAACCGTCTTGTTAAACCACTCTGACCTCCACGTCTCTTCCAAGGGGCATTAAAAGTGTCTTTTTAAACCACTCTGAACTCCACAGCTCTTCCAAGGGGCATTGAAATGTTTTTTTTAATTAACTCTAACCTCCACGACTCTTCCAACGGGCATTGCATTTCCTCCTAATTTTAGTCAGCTTTTGCTTTTCAATGCATAGGCGAACACTAAGGGAGAGCCACTCCCCAATAATGGGTAGAAGGTTTTTAGTACGCTGTAATCCACGTCTGTTTCAAGGGGCATTGCAGTTCCTCATAATTTTTGGAAAGTCTTCAATTCACTGCTTAGGCTAACACTGTGCAGGAGAGCCAGTTGCTATAAATGGAAAAAACGGTTTAGTTAAGGCCCTCTGACCTCCATGTCACTTCCAAGGAGCATTGGAGTGCCTCGAAATTTTTGGTAGGCATTGCACTCACTGTATGCCCTATAACTGTGTAGCCGAACCTCTCCTTTTGGTACAGAAACATATCCTACAAGACATGTGTGGTTGACTGGCCTGATATTGATGTGAATGGTCCCTGTTCCTCCTGGTCTTTCTCCTTTGCCACCACCTCATCCATCATTCATCACCTGAAGCTTTGTTTTAACGGGAGTCATAGAACTGGGATAGTAGCAGGAAAACATCCAGCAATCCTCGGAGGAGGTAGGATATGCGCCAAAACGCTGACCACCTCAGGCCTAGCCGCAACTAAATACATGCACTTGCATTCCAAGGAACAGAAAGCTAAGGAGATGGATGGCCTCATGATCATGAATAATTTACTCATTGTGTAGGAGACCGACCACTGCTGCTGTCTACCTTCTGAACTTTGTGTTGACCCAGGACCCGCAATCCTCTATGTCTGAAGGACGTGTTGCATCCCAGTGTCCAAATGTGTCCCGGCTTCCACAATATTAACCCAGTGTGAAGGCGTCAGTCAGATGGACCATCCCTGGCCACATTCACTTGTCCACATGTTTGTGGTTAGGCTGTTCTTCAAATAGGGGCGGCTGGGGACTGTTTATGGACACCCGGCCGCCCCCAGGCGGCTGGGGACCGCGTGTGGGCACCCGGCCGCGGGGCGGCTGGGGACCGAGTATGGACACCCGGCCGCCCCCTGGTGGCTGGGGACCAAGCGTGGACACCCGGGCGCCGGGCGACTGGGGACTGAATATGGATACCAGGCCGCTGACGCAGCCATGACGTGGTGACCAGATTCCGCCTCCACATGCCTAAAAGGCCCAATTTCAAGTGGAAGCAAACAAGCAGTATGGTATTGCAGCCTGGGGGTGGGTGGGTGGCATGCTGCATACTTGTGCTTGCATTGCAAGAAATTGGGGAGGTACAATTGAACACTGCCCTGGGACAAGGACTTGCTTGGGGATAGTTGCAAGTCTGCATCTTCTGATGCGGCAAGGATCACTTCTGATGGGCACACTTTTAGGCAGTGACCTGGGTGTCAGAGATGCTTCCAGGGGTCTTCCCCATGCTGTTCCCATGTCTTGTCAGCACTGTATGCATGTGTCACACAGCACATGGCCAGATAAGGTTGTAAAATGTTAAAATGACATTTCCCAGTGAATGCATTTGTCACGGTTGAAAGCAATACAAAAGTGCAAAAACGCATAAAAAATGCTACTTGTGAACATAGCCCAAGGTGTGGAGGAGTATATTTTTGGGGGGTTATTTATTTTACCTTATACACAAGTCTTTACCCTGGAAAATTATGTTCCTTAACATATTTCACAGGAAAACAGTTTCACTTTCGTTTTTGAACGTTTTATTGTGAGCCCGTAAAAGTGGCTTAATACCTCTGACCACGTTGTTGACAGCAGTGACCTGGGGGGAAGAAATGCTTCCTGGGGCGTCCCCATGCTGTCCCCATGTCATTTGAGCACTGTCACTATCGTTTTGGGCACTTTTTAGGCTTTCTACAGTCTGCCGGGGGTGCCGCCGCAAAAATGCTCGGGTCTCCCATAGACTAACATTGGGCTCGTTGCTCGGGTCGAGCACCCGAGTATCACGGTGAGCTCGGCCCGAGCTTCGAGCACCCGAGCATTTTAGTGCTCGCTCAACACTAGTCCCGAGCTGTACTCCTTCCTTACCTGAGAGTGAGATACCATACCTCTGGGTGAGATGCAGTACCTCTGTGGCGACCGAACCCTCAGGGGCGCCACATACCCCCCTGGAAAAACACAGCACGTCCGCGGGCTGGAACAGAGTAAAAAACAGGGTATTTTACAGACATGCAAAATTTTTAGATGCATCACATAGAAGACCATATAACATAACATTTCTTCCCTTTATGGGAGGCACTTTTTCTTGAACGTTACTGGTTACGTTTTTATCAAAACATTATAAAACTTTTTAAAGAACATCTTTCTTTACACTTATAAAACATTTCTTCACCTAAAACATTTTTCATATAAAACATTTTTCAACAGGTTACAGCACAATCTGCAACTGGGTGTCCATTCTTCTTAACAAGGTGCAATTTTAGTAAACATGAGGGACCCGCCCGAAAACCCTCAATGTAGGCCCTGGGCGTGGCTGCAGGGCATGGATGATTCACGTGTTGGACCACGTCTTCGGCCACACCAAACGGGTTTTTGTTCTGAGGTCAGCTTTGTATGTATAAAACCAATAAGGGGCACTTTAAGAAGTGCAATTATGTACAAGTAAAAGTTTTTCGGTTATTCACCATCCATAACCTTCAGTCTTTTTAAACGGGTAACTATTAAACCTTGAATACCTTTCCAGGTAACTATAAACAGTTTAAACAGTTCAAAAGGGATGCTCCCTCCAGGGGAACTCCTGTATCCTGCAGGCTGACCCAGCCGGGTCTTCAGCCTCGCACTGCAGGGGCATGTCTCTCCTTTTCGCCACTCGATATACTTGAAGGGCATACCAGCTGCACTTGCCCTTGTGACGGGTAAATGTGACGTAATCGCCAGGGTAAAGGTCTCGGCCAGGATGCCCCTGTTGTAGGTGGGGTTCTACATCCCGCCGGTTCACGAACACATCTCGATCGGTTTGCGGCTCCCTCACAAAGCCCCACGCGGCGTCCAGATCGAACTTAACTACGATCCCCTCCAAACGTGGACTAAGGGTGGCAGCTCTTGCTTGGCGGGCCCGTGTTTTGGTCGCCATGTTCCGGGCCTCCATCCGTTCCCACCGCACCTGCCGGTTGTGACATTCCCGCTCCAGCTGCAGGAGCTCCCTCCTGCAGTGTTCTTCCCTCCGGAGGGCCTGGGCCTGCGTCTCCCTCGGGAACCCCATGAGGTCCCCTTCCCGGTTGTCCCACTGGAACTACTCTCCTCCTGGGCAGGTAACCGAAGGTGCAGGTGCAGGTGCTAGCGGGGGTCCTTGCTGGTCCTCGTATCTGGCGGATCAGTCATAGGCGGTGTTTCGATAGACCCACTCGGGCGCGGGTGCAGGTGGCTCCTGTAGGGGGCCCAGGAGCAGGTCGGCGGAGCAAGCGCCCGGGATCGGGGTTTCCACCAGGGGGTCTGGGAGCCAGTCAGAGAAGTAGGTGCCCGGGACGGGAGATTCCGCCTGGAGACCGGGGAGCAGATTGGCAGAGCAGGCACCCAGGGTTGAAGGGTCCGCCAGGGGGCTCAGGGGTAGGTCGGTGGAGCAGGCGCCCGGGATCAGAGGTCCCGCCAGGGAGCCCAGGAGCAGGCTAGCACTCTCAGCGCCCGGGACAGGGAGTCTCTCCTTACCTGCTCCCGCGGCCGCGCTTGTGCCGTCCTCAGCCTCCTGGCTCCGTTCAGGTTCCTCCGGGGCTGGGGCGCTGCTGGTGGAGTGCAGCGCTGGCTGCTGCCGGACCATAGCTTCTCCAGAAGCTCCTTTTTGCAGCCGGCAATGGCGTCCTGCTGGGCCCTCTCCATTCTCCTGCCCAGCTCCTGGATTTCCGCCTGGAGGAATTCAGTATCCTCCAAGGATAGCTCTGCCATGGCCTCCTCCAAGGTAAGAGGCCTTGCCGCTTGCTGCAGACCACGGATGGGAGCTGGCTCCTGTCTCTCCATCTTGGCCTCCGGGTGCGGTCTCTCTGGGCTCCTGGAGACTCCGCCCTGTCTCCCAGGTTTCTTCTCTCCTCTCCCCTTTCGGGGGCGGTTCCATGGCAACTTGCTGTTGGCCACACCTTGAGGCAGCCCCCCCAGCTTGATGGACACATCCACATACATGGTCACTGTTGCTCGGGGCGGGCCTCGCTTTTGGCGCCATTCTGGAACCCGGCCCAGGATGGGAGGCGGTTTCTGGTTGTCTTTTGGCTCGCACATAGTGACGCCCGTTCTTCTGGGGCGGGCGCCACATTCAGTATAAAGCACAGTCTCTAGGCGCACAATACCCGGTGATAACGGGTGGGTTCATATCCTGTTCGTGACGCCAAAGATGACGCGCCCCCTGGGCCATGGGGTACTCGGTGCCGGGCCGGTCATTGCTAGGGGTGATGTCACAGTGGCGGTGACCCGGTCCATGAGCCAGGGCAGTCAGTAAAAAGGGGATTTTGTAGTTTTTATGTACAAAGTTAGTGACGCCACCTGTGGTATGCGGCTAAAGGGAGCCGCCGCTGCGGAGCAGGTCCTCTGGAGCTGATGTTAGTGCAGCAAAGCTGGTGTGGCTCTCCACAGGTAGAGCTTAGCTCCAGGGCAGTGTAGATGTTATAGGTGATGCTGGGCGCTGTCACAGAGACAGTGGAGTGCAGTCCTCAGGGTCTTTACTCACGGTTATTGCAGTTCAAGTTACAGATACCAGTGTAACTTCCCTCGTCGTGCTGCGCTTACTCAGGGAGGGGTTCAGTCCACCCTCAGATATCTCCGGAGCACTTAGCGGGACCCCCTTCTGTGTGTCCTCTCTCTGGCCATTTCCCTGCACCTCATACCAAGTGTCCCAATCCGGTACCTGCGGGCCTTGTCGGGGGCGACGTCTGTTCCGTCCCCTGGGTCCTCTATAGCTACCTTCTTGGTGAGACTGATATGGACTGTTGGCTGCAGGACGTGAAATACTGCAGCCTCCAGTTTCTAGTTGAGTAATAAATCCCTTTGCTAGTTGAGGGACTGGTCCCTTTTGTGTGGCCTGACCTCTCCACCTCCTGGTAGATTTGGGCGTACGGGTGGCCTCCAGCACTGGCCGTACCCCTGGGGTCCCTTCTTAGTTTCTGGAGCCCTTCCTGCTCCTCTCCTTCTCCTTCAGTCCTTGGCCTCTCCTCAGGCCGTCTGCCTGAGCAGAGCTCCTGCAGAGCCCTGCTCCACTCCTCTCACTGTAGACTGTTCTCACTCACTGCTCACTGTTCTGACTGGACCGGCTAAACAAGATGGCTTCTCTATTTATACTTTCCTTTCATGTGCTCCCCTTAGCTACTTCCTCCACCCACACCCACTACATAGCCCCCCCAACAGCTAGGGACCCGGGACTGTGGTCTCCCTTAGGAGCAATCTCACCCTACCCCCACTGCGGATATGTGTTGGATGCAGGTGTTAGGGTCCCGAGCTGTACTCCTTCCTTACCTGAGAGTGAGATACCACACCTCTGGGTGAGATGCAGTACCTCTGTGGCGACAGAACCCTCAGGGGCGCCACAAATCCAGCTCGCCAGGTAAAGTTGTAGGCCTTCCCTCTGCACTAATCTCTTTGGCCCTGCTGCTTGTAGCTATGATGCGGCCCTCGTCCCTGAGTAAAACGTCTGTTTCTCACCTGTATGGCAGGCAGCTCGAGCCTTCTTGGAGTGTCACTCCCACGTGGCGGTGCTGGGCCCTATGGTGCTGCTGAGCCTCCGGGCGTCTGATGGGGCCAGGAGACCTGCAGTCTCCTGCCCTCCGGTTTCTGCTGCTGGGCCTTCAGTGCCCCACAACCTCGGACTCCAGTGTCCGGTTCTTCTGCGCTTCTCTCCTCTGGGGTGCAGCTCCACTCCCCAGGTCTTTCCTCGTCGCTGTCCTGTCTTCAACTCCTCTCACTAACTCTAACTAACCCTGCCTCCAGATTCCAATTGTTAAGGGGAGGAGCTCCCCTTGCTGGTCTGGAGCCAGGAAAGTGTTGTTTGCTGGTAAACCTGATTAGGGGACCCCTCCCTGCTTCCAGGCAAGGCATCACCCCTTGTGAGGGAGGCAATGCCACTGTGGCAATTGGACCCCTGGGGTGCCACAAACACTTTTTGGCCATAACTATACTTAGTTCACATAATTATATACTTTCATTTTTAATGGTCTCAATCCATATCAATAAAACTTAACTTTCAGTTGTAGAGTCAGGGGTTGGCCCTTAAGGCTGTACTTATTCCCCTGTATGGACTCGAAGCATTATCTATGGAGAGAGGATGCACTGAGGAGGATCAAACTGGTGGCGACATCTGCCACTTTTCAGTTTAAAGGGAATCCGTCATGTCCCCAAACAATAGTAACCTGCAGATTTAGGGTTAATTTGCAGGTTTTTAGCTTTACAATGCTGCCCGGCTGCATTAGTGAAAGCACGGCAACTGGGAGAAATTGAACTTTATTCCTTACCGCCTGCTTTCAGTCATAGAGGTGTTCCCGGAGAGGCTACGGTCACTGCCTACTATACTGTGAGCACTCGGATTGATAGCTCTTGTGCACTGATGCCCTGCAGAATAAGCTCTCAAGCTAAGTGCCAGGAAGGGTTTACAGCCATCACTTACAATATACTGAGTGGTGACTGTAGCCACTCCAGGCACGCTTCAATGACTAAAAGCTGGCGGCTCCCCAGAGAAGTAAAGGTAATTTTCTCCCAGTAGCCAGGCTTTCAGTAGGTGGCCAGACAGCTTTGTAATGCTAAAAACCTGCAAATTAACCTTATATCTGCAGGTCAATAGCATTTGGGGACATAGCAGATTTCCTTTAAGGGTATATTCTCATATTGCAGATTTGGTGCAGATTTTGCTGCCGAAAGTTCTGCAACTTTTCCACCCATCAATGGAACCAATTTTTCAGCTGCAGAAATTTCTGTAGCAAAATCTACAGTGTAGATTTTCACTCTATGGCCCCGTGCACACAAGAAAAAAAATGGACAGCTCTCAGACCAATGTTATTCAATGGGACAGTGCAGATGGGTGATTTTTTTTTCATTGACCAAATCTGTGCATGAAAAAAATCGCAGCGTGCAGTAATTTCTTCTATAAATCTGATGAGAGTCGGCCATGCAAGTCTATGGGTGAGAGAAAAAAATCAGATGCCATACGGGGATACAACATAGCATGAGATTTTTACGGATACATTGCAATTCTGTGACATAGGAAACCGTAGGTGGTCTTATAAATGATTAATTGCTGCTGCAGTAAAAAAAAAAAAGATTGCGCACGGATGACAACTGTGAAAAAAAATCGTCCTACTTTTCTCAATGAAACTGACACTTTTTTTAAACTCTTGTGTGAACCTACAAGTAAGTTTCCACAATAAGGATTTGAGGCTTTTTGATATTGCAGATGTTCTGCACATTGTGACAAAGTCACTTGCAAAGAACTGGAGGGGAGATATGTAGCACTGAGGTTGTTAGCTTCAACAACATAAATCTAGGAAAATGATCCAGCACACTAAGTGCTGAGAGGGGTTAATCGGCCATGTACAGTGCTAGGTTGATTAAACAGCTTTAGAGTGGGAGGAGTCCAGAGGATAAATACCCAGCCTTCTAGAGCATTCAGTGTTGAGTGGGCCTGGAGGTGCAAGCTTTGGAGCTTTGTTTTTATGTTAAGGAAAGCTAAACCTTGTGGTGTTTGTTCCTGAAGTGGACAGATTCCCGTAGCAACAAGGACTGTGCCATACGTTATGTTTTGGTTTTCCTGTTAGGCCGGGAAGGTCGTGCTTGTTTTGCGAACGTTGCACTGGAACTGTAAGATGTTGCATTTTTTTGCTCAATGAACATCTGCTATTTACCAAATATTAATTATGGAGACTAAGGCTAAGGGCGCAGTCAGACGGCCGTATAACATGGATGATGATCGCATTGCAATGCTCGGACTGGCCGGCGGGCTATTCTGACCAGAGTGTGAAAGCTGCATAGAAAAACATGCATAGAAATCTGCATGTTAACAATGTCCTAACATCCACATGTACAGTGCAAGCAGGGAGCAGGCATAAGGAGCGGGCTCAGGAGCTGAGACCGTACCATACCCAGCAGATACTAGCCTGTGTTATTCAGCCATTCTGCCTCTAAAAGCAGTGAGTGGAGCGGAGTTCCATCCAATGCTGTTAACCCCTTAAATGCCACTGCCAATCTCGACGCAATCATGGTTCCCATGGACTTCTGAAGACCCTTGTATCTGTCAGCTCTTGGCTAGGCTCCATAGGAGACAGTGATTTTTACTATACACTGCAGTATAGTTGTATTGCAGTGTATAGTACAAGCAATCAGATTGTTCGTAGGTTCAAACTAATTAAAAAAAATAAAAATTAAAAAACATACAAAATAAAAAGCCCTAACAATTTTAACCACCCCTTTTCCCCCCATAAAAAGCAAAGATATACTGTATATAAAAAATACACATATTCTGTAACGCCACGTTGGTAAAAGTACGATCTATCAAAATATAAAATAATTTAAGTCATATTGTAAATACTGTAGTGCAAAAAAAAATTTAAATGACAAAACTACCTTTAATTATTTGTTCCATCTCCGCAATAAAATGCCCTAAATAGTGATAAAAATGTCACCTGTAAATGGTATTGACAAAAACACCAGTTGGCCCAACAAAAAACAAGACTTTGCATAGCTCAACTGAAGGAAAAATGAAAAACTTAAGGGTCTCATAAATTAGTGACCATCAAAAAAAATGATTTTTTTTTAAAAGATTAAGAATTTATTTTCACCACTAAAATAATAAAAATGCTGAACAAGTTTTTTATTTCTGTAATAATATTATCCTGGAGAATCAGGATATCAGTTCATTTTTAACATACAATAAACACTGCAACAAAAATAGCTACAACAAACCATGTCGGAATTGTGCTTTATATTATTTTTATATTTTTTTTTGCAATTTCACCAAACTTGGAATTTTTTTCCTGTTTTACAGTGCATTCTATGGTAAAATAAATGTTGTCCTTGAAAACGACAACTCCTTCCACAAAACGCAAACCCTTGTACAGCTATGTGGACGCAAAATTAACAAATGTTACAGCTCTAGAAAAAAGGGGGAGGAAAAAGTGAAGTAAGCCACTGGTGCCTCTGAAACATTAGAAGATGCCAATTTTATAAATTGTACAAGGTAAGTAATTGCCTCTGTTACTGACTTTACCCCTAAAAAGTTGAAGCTGTTACCTCTGAAATTAACCCCGATGGTAATAAACCATATATCTGGATATTTTTGCTGTTACATAAATGAAAGCAATGGTGGCAAAAGTTTACTAATTGGGAAGGCGTATCTACACTGGCTACGTTATGTTGATGCTGTGGCTTGTGACCGGTATTGCACGAAGTCGTGTCTTCAAGTAAATCTTGCTAAATCTGGACATCGAGCAACTTGTGTTTTTTCTATTTTAAAGAACCTGTAGATCACTGTACGGAAAAGAGGAGAAACACATTAACGAGGCTTCTCCTGTCTGGGTTTGAATGATTTTCTGTCACTGAACATCATGCTGTGGTCGGGAGAAGTTTCAGTTGACATTTAGTAGTATTAAATTACAAAATATCTAGAAGCCAGGCACTCAATAAAATATAAACAGCAGAAGTTGACATAGTTATTTCTGGCCTCAGGGACCAATTTTCTCATTTTTATGGTATAATACAGCACCGACTGAGCAGGGTACAGTATGCAGAATTATCCGCATGCACAGAGCATTGAATGGCTCCAATCAAATCCCAAGTGATAAATTGTGTTATCTGCAAAACGGCGTCAATCTTGGGAAGAATTCTTCACCGAAGCGTGGTTTTTTTTTTTTTTGTACGTTACAAGAAGATTATTCTAATTGTGATAAAACAAAATTAAAAAGAACAGAAGGAAACTACAGATGAGCTAACTCCGATCCCAGTCGTTTTACCACTTAGATGCCGCAGTCGATGACGTCCACAGCTCCTAAGTCTTAAACAAGGGAGAAGCTTCACTCTGTAGAACCATGTCCCCACACAGCGTAAACAGCGCTTTTTATTTTTTATTTCAATGATTATGTTGTGCATTTTTTCTGCTGCGTATTTTCTGCACTCCAAAATACACCGCGTATTACAGTTCCGGCAAAGTAGATAAGATTTGCATAAATCTCACGCCCGCTCTCCTGCTTTATTTAATGATGCAAAAAATTGGCCTGCGGTGCAGTTTTGAAATTTTGTAACATGTCAGTTTTATTTGCAGTAAATATTTATTTTCTTCGCAAATTTTTCCCATAGGCTTGAATGAGATGTGGAAAATCTGCAGATAAAAATGGAATATGCGTTTTTAGTTTTTAGTGCACCTCTGTAGCGGGATGCATGTAATCCGCACATGACTTTAAAAGTTTTATGAAAGCTAAGTAATAGAAAGTTTCTAAAACAAAGTAGTTTTATATGAAGCTTGATACGCCAAAAAATAGATGAAAAACGCAGCTTAAAAGGGCAATTGTGGCACCCCAGAAGTCCGGTTGCCACATTGCATTGCCTCCCTCACAGGGGGTGATGCCATGCCTGGAAGCAAGGAGGGGTCCCCTAATCAGGTATATCAGCATCCAAGACTTTCCTGGCTCCAGACCAGAAAGGGGGGCTCCTCCCTTTAAGATTGGAATCTGGAGGCGGGGTTAGTGCAAGGGAGAGCAGAGAATTGAGAGGAGTTGGAGATAGGACAGCGACGAGGAAGGACCTGGTCAGGGGAGCAGTAGACAAGCTCACCCCAGAGTGAAGCGCAAAGGAACCGGACACCGGAGTCCGTGGATGTGGGGCACTGAAGGCCCAGCAGTTAAATCCGGAGGGAAGGAGACTGCAGGTCTCCTGGCCCCACCAGACGCCCGGCGACTCAGCAGCATCATAGTGCCCAGCACCGCCACGTGGGAGCGACACTTGAGGAAGGCCCGAGCTGCCTGGCATACGGGCGAGAGATAGATGTTTGCTCAGGAACGAGGGCCGCAGCATCGCTTCAAGCAGCAGGGCCAAGGAGAAAGCGCAGAGGGAAGGCCTACAACTCCTCCTGGTGAGGTGGATCCCCCAACTTGCTTCCAGGCCGCCCGGGCCTCCACTACCAACTAGCACCCGTGCCCTGGCCTGCTCTGACAAACCGCCAGTAAAGGTAGAGGAAACCGCCATTAATGTGTTGTCTGTTCATTACCAGAGCCCTCAGCCCTGCATGACATTGCATAAGCAACATCTACCTCATCAAATCATCAATTACACTGCCCTGGAGCTTAGCTCTGCCTGTGGAGAGCTGAACCAACTCTGCTGCGTCACCATCAGCTCCAGAGGATCTGCACCGCAGCGGCGGCTCCATATAGCCGCATACCACAAGTGGCGTCACAAACATTATCTCTAAAATCTTTATTCCCCTTTTTTTTTTGCCCCTTGAATTGACCACCCTGGGTCACGGGCCAGGTCACTGCCACCGTGACTACCCCGATACAGGACCGGCCCGGCTACCGAGTACCCCACGGCCCAGGGGGCGCATCACAATCAAAAAAGAAATCTCACTAAAAAGAAACACAAATAGCCTAAATTAGCTAATTGGTGCAGATAGGCACTGTGACGCTCACAAGCCCTGCCCTGGGAAGATGGGGTACTCGGAGCCGGGTCCGACGTTGAGAACGGGGATGCAGTCGTGGCCTGGACCCGTTCCGTGCCCAGGGCCGTCACATTAAAAATGGTGTTAGGGCTTTCCGGGTTGAGTGGTAATTGTCGACTACGCCACCTGTGGTGTCTGGTGATGCGCCACCAGCGCCGCTACAGTCCGCTGAGGCCCGATGTCATGGCAGCTAAAGTTCTCGCTGCTCCCCACAGGCGGAGCGAGGCCTCAGGGCAGGCAAGGCAGGAAGAAGGGGGTAGTAGTAGTGTGGGAGTGCGGGCACCGCGTCGCGTGGTATGGCGCGTAATGACCAGTCCGGAGGCCATAGGGATGAATTTCCAAGGCTTTACTCACAGTTCTCATAAGCAGCGCAAGGCTTCTCCCTGCTCCTCGCGGAGTCCTGCGGCCACCAGGGACGGGGGTCCGACTACCTCCGAAGAAGTCCAGTGTGAGGTAGAATCCCTACACCAGAGTGTTCCTGCACTACAGACTTTACCCTTTCCCGTCTGTGCGTGTGTAGTAGATAGGCCAGGTATCCCTCTGAGCTCCTCTCAGGTGTAGGGCTCGGGTGGCAATTCCTCTCCATCCGAAGCCCGGCGGGATCCTCAGGGCCTAACCGGGCTTTCCCGTCCTGGACGTAGAGTACAAGGTCGGGTGTCGGGGGCCGGTACCCCTCTTGCAGCCGGAATCCCTCTGAATAGATCAGGTAGGCAAGGACAGGTGGCGTACTTCGCTCCGTCTGCATCCTCCCCGGGACCCATTTGCTAGGGAGCCACACTCTAAAGCTCCCGGGCCTTCTTGATCCTGGTCCTTGGCCGGGTTGAGACATTCCTTGTCTGCAACCTTCTTCTCGTCCCATAGATCGGGGTACGAGGGCTGTGTCCCATACCGGTGCAGGCCCACACAGGATCTGCACTCCCGGAGGGAAGTCACTTTACACACAGTAGTTTAGACCGCTTGACAGCCCAAGAACCGCCAAAGAACCAAGATCGAAGATGGCATACTATTAAATATGAAATTAGAAGTGTCACTAACTAACTGTTCCTCCACCCACACCCACTAACTGGTTACTACCACTTTGTGTTCCCCAGTCTCCCTGTAACCAGGGGAGCAGCACCTAGTACATACTAGCTCCCTCTGGTGGAATGTGGTGTTGGATGAAAAAGGCTGGAACACTACCATCACACCAGGCTTACCTCAGAGGAGGAACACCACACTCCATTAAAGAAGTGCAGCATTCCTGTGGCGGTCGAACCCTCAGGGGCGCCACAGCACCAAATTGTGGGACTTTAGCCTAAGACCTCATTCATATGTCAGTATTTTCCACGTATGAGAAACAGACCAACTATTTTGATCCAACTTTGACCAGAGTTTGATCACATTGTGGTCCCAGTGTCATCAGTTTTTCTCCAACATGGAGGAAAAAAAGAGTTTGTCCACTTTCTCCTTTCTGACAGTCCGTGAAAATCATATTGCACTCTGATGTCATCTGAGTGTGGTCCAATTTTTTTACGGAAATATTGACTTACATTGCCGATTTTGCTCCGACCCTCGGATCTAAATTGGACATGTCTCCATGATTTTCCGCGGTCCGCTCGGTCTGAGAAAAATCACAGTAATGTGAATGGCCCCATAAACTTTCACAGTTATGAGTGCTACCTGTGAAAAGCATGGACAGCACTCGAACATGAAAAATGAACACCTCAATGTGGTCTTACAGTTCGAGTAAAGTGGATGTAACTTCATGAAATTTCATGGCCACTGCGCATTGAATTACGTGTTTTTTTGTGCATTTTTCCCTATAGGCTGCTATGTGGAGCCTGAAAAAAAGTACAGAATCCCAGTGTATTTACACTTGAAAAAAAAAGTATTTAAAAGTACAACTTCAAATTTGCATCAAAAACGTATAAGAGGTGTAATGAGTGAAAAATGGCAGCAAAAAGCAATTATCAGAGCAGATTGGTTTTATTTTGGTACAGACACCTGAAGAAAAAAAAGTGGAAGAAAAAAAGAAGCATTTTTGCACTTGAGTACGCCGTCCATCCAAGTACCCATGACATGATCACAGAGGAAGCCATGACATAGCAGAGACCCATATGCCTGCAATGGACATACTGTAATCCAGGCTTGTCAATATCCATTTCTGGGTTTTTTTAGCAACAAGTGAGGCAAAAATCACAGAGAGCCTATTTTTCCACGAGCTATAACAAAAAAGGTTTATAAACTAAATAATTTATTAATTGTGCTATGATTGCTAAATTGGCACTTTAGATGAATACGTGTGAGGAGCTGGAAGAGATTTCTAATAGATCCTGCCAGTCCCTTAAACCTGTTAGGTAGGTATGTGGTGGCTAGTGACAGCTGGTAAAAGTCAGAGAGGGTAGAATAAAAAGGATAGATTTCCTGCCCTTCTGGCTTCTGCAGTCTTCTGAACTCCTGGTTGACTCATTCTAGTTCTTGGTTTGCGTATGTTATGAGATGGCGCATGCGCAGGGTATTATTTATTATTTAACGGCCTTCAGCTCAATCTCGAGCCATGGTGACTTGATGGATGAAAAATCTGTAGGAAGATCGATCTTGTACAGCCTAGATAGGTCCACCAGAGTCTTCTCTACCATTATCTTGACAGTATCATGCCATCGGTTTGCCGGTCTTCCTCTTCGCCTTGTTTCTTTTGTTCTTCCGACCATGATGTCCTTCTCCAGTGATTGCTCCCTTCGTATGATGTGTCCAAAGTAGGCAAGTAGTAGCTTGGTGATCCCTGCTTTGAGTGACATGTCTAGCTTGATTTGTTCCAAAATTGATTTGTTTCTTCTTCCCATCCAATGATACACTCTAAGTAACACAAAATGGTGACATTAAAGACACAACTTTTTCCCCAAAGAACATGTCCTTACACGGTTACGTTGACCTAAATATTGTGTAGGTCCCTTTCTGTAAACTAAACCTCTCTGACCCATCAAGGTGTGATTCTACACAGTTTCTTCTGGTACCTGGCACGAAGATGTTAACACCAGATCTTTTAGGTCTTGTAAGTTGTGAAGTCTGGTCTTCATGAAATGGACTTGATTTTCCAGGATATCCTCCTGTTCAATAAGACCGAGATTTGAGGAATTTTTATGCAAGGTCAAAACTTGTCATGTTCCTCAAACCATTTCTGAACATGTTTAGGCAGGTAGTATTTGTCATACAAATATCAATATGAACAGGGCTGTCCCCTTTCTCCTCTTTTATTCACCCTAGCTATGGAATCCCTGTTCTTCGATGCAAGGAGGGACCAGAGGGGCGTAACTAAGTGCCTACTCGGACAGACCCAGGTCACACGGCGGCTTAGTCGACTCTGTGAACCAGGGAGGGACCGGGCAGGTGAACCAGGTGCCACTCTGGGACTGACCTTGTGTGAGAGCAGGTGACTCCCACGGGTCAGATGACAGGAGCTGACCGGTACAGCGGATGAGCACGGCAGGTAGGCTGGCGGGTGATTCGGGTATATAAGCAGGCAGGTATAGCAGATAGTCAGACAGGTGCTCCGGGTAGGCAAGCAGGCGAGTCTGATGGATATTCAGACAGGTGCTCCAGGTAGGCAAGTAGGTGGGCACAGCAGGTAACCTGGCAGGTGTTGCGGGTAGGCAGACTGGCGGGCACGGCTGATAGACAGGCTGGCGGGCACGGCTGATAGACAGGCAGGCGAGCACTGCTGATAGACAGACTGGCGGACACTGCAACCTGAGGGCTGAGGAGAGTGTTAGCACACAAACAACAACCTTGCACAGGTACCTCCATATTGGAGGAGGTGCTTTAAATAGGGGCAGTCCTCTGGCCATTGGCCGGGGACTCTTTAGGACGGCGCGCGTGGCCCCTTTAAGAGGGAGGGAGCACGCATCTGCGCACCCTAAGCACAGTGCCCGGGAAGCTGCGCACGGTGCACGCCACAGCAGCGGGGGAGCGAAGACGCCGGACGGGGACCGTGGCAGAGACGTATATTATTACACCACACCGATCGCGCCCACACAGAGGCTGTGGGGGCACAATTGCCGTCGGGTGTCAGCTGATTCTAACAGCTGATACCCGGTACTATTTGCCAGGAGTGGTCCCGCACCAATCCCGGCACATTAACCCCTGAAATGCTGCGATCTAAGTCGATCGCAGAATTGCGGAAGCAGGCAGAGGTAAGAGAGCCCCTCTTACCTTGGATCGGGGACCCCACGCACACAGTCCCGATCGTTGCCATGGTGACCCGATGTCGTCATGACGACATCTGGGTCACCAGGCATCAGGAAGTTAGATAGATCATGCGCAGTGCACGATCTATCTAACTTGTGCCTGCAGGGCTGACAGCCTGCACAGCACAAGGATGCAGCTGCATCCCTATGCTATACAAGCAATCAGCCTGCAAAAAATGAAAGTCACATAGTGGGACAAAGTGTAAAAAATCAAAAAATGATACTTTATCATCATACTGCCAAACAAAAATGTAATGAAACGCGATCAAAAAGACGAATGTAAATAAAAATGGTACCGCTGAAAACGTCATCTTGTCCCGCAAAAAACAAGCCACCATAAAGCTTCATCAGCCGAAAAATAAAAAAGTTATAGCTCTCAGAATAAAACAATGCAAAAAAAATATTTTTTTCTATAAAATAGTTTTTATTGTGTAAAAGCACCAAAACATAAACAATATATAAATGTGGTACCGTTGTAAACGTACTAACCCGAAGAATAAAGCTGCCTTATCAATTTTACCACACACAGAACAGCATAAAAAAACTCCAAAAAAAGAAAGAATTCCTGAATTGCTGGCTTTTGTTTATTCTGCCTTCCAAAAATCGGAATAGAAAGCGATCAAAAAATATAACGTGCCCGAAAATGGTACCAATAGAAAAGTCAACCTGTCCCACAAAAAAACAGCCCATACATGACTCTGTCAGACGAAATATGGAAAAATGATTGCAAAAACTAATTTTTGCAAAGAAAAGCGTCTTTTAGTGTGTGACAGCTGCCAAACATAAAAACCCGATATGAATCTGGTATCACTGTAATCGCACCGACCCGAAAAATAAAGTTGTCTAATCACTTATACCCCACGAGGAATGGCGTAAAAAATAAACTCTAGGATTATGTTTACGGTTAGGGTTAGGGGTAGGGTTAGGGGTAGAGTTAGGTTAGGGTTAGGGTTGGGTTAGGGTTAGGGTTGGGGTTAGTGCTAGGGTTGGGGTTAGGGTTGTGTTGGGGTTGGGATTTTTTCAAAAGTAAAGAAAAAAAATGATGATATAGCAACTAGTGTTGAGCGCAAGTGCTTGCTACTTGAGTTTGCATCGGGTGCTCGAGTATGCACCAAGTATCACAGGTGCTCGAGTGACCTGCTCAAGTCCATGCCCCGCATGTTTCACGGCTGTTATACAGCCAAAAAAACCATGCGGTGATTGCCTGCCATACACAAGCAATCCCCGCATGTTTTTTTGGGTGTCTAACAACCGTGAAACATGCAGGATGGGGACTCCCACATGTCACTTGAGTACCCATGATACTTGGTGCATACCCGAGTATGCGATGCAAACTCAAGTAATGAGCACTTGCGCTCAAGACTAATGACAACATATTCAATATGATGATGTAATGTTATCAAATTCTGTGTCGTTCCTCTGGGTTCAAAATGTTCACTATACCCCTTGATAAAATCCTTGAGGGATGTAGTTTACAAAATGAAGTCACTTGTGTGGGGTTTCCACTGTTTAGGCACATAAGGGGCTCTCCAAATACGACATGGGGTCCACTTTCAATTTCAGCCAATTTTGCGTTCACAAAGTCACAGTGCTCCTTCACTTCTGAACCCTGACGTGCCCCCAAACAGTGTTTTTTCCCCACATATGAGGTATCATCTTACTCAGGAGAAATTTCACAGCAAATAATATGTGGCAATTTCTCCTGTTACCCTTATAAAAATGCAAAATTGGGGGCTAAAAAACATTATTGTGGGAAAAATGAGAAAATTTTATTTTTACAGCTTAATGTTATAAGCTTCTGTGAAGAACCTGGGGGTTCAAGGTGCTCACCACATGTTTAGATAAGTTCCCTGAGGGGTCTTGTTTCAAAAATGGTGTCACTTGTGGGGGGTTTCCATAGTTAAGGCACATCAGGGGCTCCCTAATTGCGACATGGCATTCGCTAATTATTCAAGGAAATTTTACATTCAAAAAGTCAAATGGCGCTCCTTCCCTTCCGAGCCCTGCCATCTGCTTAAACAGTGGCTTTCTGCCTCATATGGGGTATCGGCGTACTCAGGAGAAATTGCCCAACAAATGTTGGGGTCCATTTACTCCTGCTACCCTTGCAAAAATAAAAAAATTGTATCTAAATTAAAATTTTTGAGGAAAAAATGTTAAATGTTCATTATTTGCTTCCACATTCAAAAATTCCTGTGAAGCACCTAAAGGGTTAATAAACTTCTTGAATGTGGTTTTTAGCACCTTGAGGGGTGCAGCTTTTAGAATGGTGTCACTTTTGGGTATTTTCTGTCATAAAGGCCCCTCAAAGTCACTTCAAATGTGATGTGGTCCCTAAAAAAACGGTTTTGTAAATTTTGTTGGAAAATGAGAAATCGCTGGTCAACTTTTAACCCTTGTCACTTCCTAACAAAAAAAATATTTGTTCCAAAATTGTGCTGATGTAAAGTAGACATGTGGGAAATGTAATTTTTAACTATTTTGTGTGACATATCTCTCTGATTTAAGGGCATGAAAATTGTGAAATTTTCAAATTTTTTTCCAAATTTCCGATTTTTTTCACCAATAAACGCAAGGCATATCAAATAAATTTTACCACTATCATGAAGTAGAATATGTCATGAAAAAACAATCTCAGAATCACTGAGAAGCGTTCCAGAGTTATTACCTCATGAAGTGACACTGGTCAGAATTGTAAAAATTGGCCTGGTCATTAACATGCAAACCACCCTCGGGGGTAAAGGGGTTAAAGAATTTCAAGCCATATTAGACACATTTTACAAAATCTCCTATTTCAAAATTAATACAGATAAATCTAAAATCTTACATTTTAATTTAAATGATAATTTGAAAAATAATATCAAAAACATTTCATCTTTTGCTTGGGAAGGTGTCGAAATTCCTTACTTGGGCATTATACTCACAAAAAATTACAAATCCACAATTTCCTCTAATATGGAAATGATCTTAAAAATGACTTCTAACGATTTAACTAGATTCGCTAATTCGGATATGACATGGGTAGGTAAAATAATGGCAATTAAAATGATTATCCTCCCCAAAAATTCTTTATATATTTAGAACTCTACAGCTTCCAATTCCTCTTAACTACATAACTAGACTTCAAAATCTAATCAATAATTTTATCTGGAATTACAAAAGAGCAAGAGTTGCAAGAAATATTTTAAATAAAAATAAATCAAGATGAGGTTTAGGCCTCCCCAATTTAACATGGTATTTTTTTTCAAATTTAATTAAACAAAGTCAGAGTTGGCTTAGAAAAGACATCTCTTCTTCATGGTTAGACTTAGAATTAGCTATGAATGGCAATCTTTCCCTTCAGGACTTGCATATAAATCACTTACTTAATCCATCTCTTCATGAGCCAAATCACCCTATTTTTCAAGCTACAATGATGTTTGGAAAAGATTGGCGAAACCCATTAAAAAAAACTCAAAATATAACCAAATTAAAAAATTGTCTTTGTCTTGTATCGCACTTTTCAATAGGAACACAATTCCCTCCTCTTGGGTTCTAGGAGGCCTAAAAAAATTAAAGACATACATGATGGAGACAAAGTTTTACCCTTCAAAGGCCTTAATTTCAAATTTAAGCTTTCAAGCACAGATTTTTTAGACTTTTTGCTTATAAAAAAATATGGTGCAGAATCTCTTGATCAGCATATTCCCCCTTTCTAAGGAGTTTGGCACACTTTTGGGCAATATTAACCATAAACATTTTTGGAACACAAGAACTTTATATAATTGTTTTAACAACGATATCTCTTTTGAAAAGAATAATTCTTACATGACCAAATGGGAAACTGATTTAAGCATCTCATTCTCTCCGGAGAATGCCCTGAAACTTTCTTACAATTCTAGTATTTCAATGTCCCTGCATGAATCCTACTATAAAATTCTAGTTAAATGATATTATACCCCTACTAGACTAGCCCATATTAATCAAGAATATTCCTCGTTATGTTGGAGGAATTGTGGACACCAGGGTAATTTATTCCACATTTTTTGGAATTGCCCAAAAATTAAACTATGGAAACAGGTGTTTATTTTCACCAACAATCTACTCAAGAGAAAGTAAATTATAACTCCTCAGATGGCTCTCCTCTCACTAAGCATGGAAGATTTAGACCCTTCATCTAGATACATTATAACGCATATCTTTCTTGTGGTAAAAAACTCAATTGCCCTTTCTGGAAAAAAAATCCTGTTCTGCCTAAATTTTCAGATATTCTTGAAAAAATCTCTTTACATAAATCATTAGAAATTAGCTATGCAATAGTAAACAACCTGTACAAGAAATACACAAAAAAATGGAATTGCTGGGATCGTGCTTTTCCTTTAACTACTTGGTTTCATTTCAGAATGCTGTGTCCTACCTTACAATCTGTACTCTTCTTTGTGTAATTTATATTATACTGTTTGGGCTTATTTACAAATATTTGTTATTGTTGTTCTGATATGTCGTATTACGTTAACTGTAATTATCTCGTCTGTATAAACCAAGTTCTCCCTTTTTTCCCCTTCCCTATTTTCCTTATTTTTCCTTATTCCCTCTTAATAAATATTTTTCCCCTTATTACTTATTTTTTCCTACCTCTTTTTCCACTTCCCCTATTTATCTTAAAAATTCAATAAAATTTATTGAAATACAAACATCAATGTGGATTCCTGTGATACATCTCATTATAGTCTTTTGCCCAGGTGAGCGAGGCACCAATACACCCATCCACATAATATAAGAGGAAATATCATACCCTGTGCTCACCCTCCGTTCTTTACTTCTTAGTCATGATCTAATCTTAATGTGATTACTGAAGGTGCTTTCGGCTATGGACATTCACTGGCTGTCCATCTTTGGACCACTTTTAGAGGGCACAACTTACTATTGCTTAACCCACCTATGATAACGAGATAATACATGTTACTCATATTACCTGTAAGGGGTTTTAATAAATCGTAAGTGTACATTTACCCATTAGCACATTTCTTGCAGACGTTTCTGTGACTAAGAAATTCACCCCTTAGAACACCAGTCAAAGGCCTCTCACCTAGCCAAATGAGATCTCACACTTTACACTAATGAGGGGCAAACACCCCAAAACATGAATCTGCAAATAGAGTGTCTGGTTTGGCTTTTATCCTAAGTTATTGGATTACTTTTAGGATAGCTAAATACAATATGTGGCACTAGAGAGCTAGTCTTCTTCCTCTCTGAAGAGGCTATTTCAATATTTAAATTCCCAGGGGAGCATTGTGACGCGCCCCTGGGCCTGTGTCGCGCTGCGTTGCGCATGCGGGAGCCTACCCGGAGCCGGATCAGTGGAGGGTTGTAGTCTCGTGGCGGTGACCCGGTCCGTGCCCAGGGAGTCAAACTAGACGGCAGTCTATTAGTAGTAAATAGTTGATGACTACGCCACCCGTTGAGTGCAGCCAGGGAGCTGCTGCTGCAGGGCAGACCGCTGAGGCCGGTGGTAGGATTGTGCAGCGTGATAGTATAACCCCCAACGGGAGGGGTATGGCCTCAGGGCAGCCGACGTGGATGATGGGGGTAGCAGGAACCACTCAGAGACGGTACGGTGTAGTTCAGGGTCTTTACTGGTAACAACGATAGACCCTCCCGGAGTACTTGCTAGCAAACGGGGCCTGGTCAGTCTTTGAGCAGATGGGATCTCCCCTGGCCAGGCGTAGTTGTAGGCCTCCCAAACTGACTGTACTCTTCTGGCTACCTTGCTAGAAGCTGATGTAAGTAGCCCACGTCCCTGAGTGTACCGTGTGGTGCTCACCCGTATGGCCGGTGACTCGGGGCCTTCTAATGGCTTCCGCTCCACGATGGCGGTGCTGGTCCCACGCGTGTGACCGTGCCTTCGGGCTTCTGGGCCAGAGGACCTGAAATCCCCTGCCCGACGGATTCTGCTGCTGGGTAGGAGTTAGTCCCCACAGCCTCGGACTCCGGGTCCGGTAAAGAATCTTCTTAGTCAGGGCGAGCTCTGTAGCTGCCAGCCCCTGACTCCTTGTAACTCTGCTGTTTCCTATGCTGCTTCTCTTCTCCACTCTCCTTGTCTCCAGGCTCAGGCCCCTGGACAGGGCCTGCCTGTGGAGCAGAGCCCATAGAGCAGCTCTGCTCCCTGTCTTCTCCTCTCAGAACTCCCTACTCTGCCTCAGCCCCAGGTTTATATAGGGGAAGTCCTTCCCCTCCCAAGACTGGGCAGGAGGTGTGGCATGCACAGGATCCCTGACCAAAGGACCTCCCACCTGCTCTCAGACGTAATATCTCTATCACTGTGGCAACCAGACCCCTGGGGTGTCACATTCTCCCCTAGTGAAATTTAGTACTCCGGGACTAAACATAATTTTTTAGAAAAACATAACAAGGTATAACAATAACAATACAATAAGAAAAACACATAAGATGGTTACGGCGTGTCCGCAACCGGGTGCAGTTTTGAAAAGCAAGGTGTCCATTTCACCAAAACAGGGAGACGTAACCAGGTAGGGGTCTGTCCTACCCCGAGTCCTTAACAGTCTTTTAGTCCATCCTGGGTTACGCTCCACTAACTGTACAAAGGATTCCCGGTAAATCCACCAAGTACTCCTATAAATAACTGGAAACACATAATATTTACAAGATATGGCCGCTCTCAGTCCTCGGCCAGTGGGGATAAGGATTGGCTGCTCACAGTCCTCAGCCTGTGGGGAGATGGGATGGCTGCTCACAGTCCTCAGCCTGGTTAAGGATAGGGGGCACACGGGAACAGTTCACACTTGTCCCAACGGGGACCATATTTTAATTAGCAACACAAGTACCCCTACGGGTAACTATGTACAGTTCCACTTTACCGTACTTCAGTAACGGCATCCTCCTGCTCCTTCTTGTGTGTAGGCTTCAGACCCGTCCGGGTCCTCTTGGCTTTCCTCGTATTGGTAGTACTGCAGCTCCTCCTTGGTTAACGTGGAGGGCGTACAGTCCTTTTGCACCTGGGGAGTTCAGGCCTTGCGACCAGGCATGGAGAGGGTCGCCGTTGATGACGCCCGGGGTCAGAGGGTGCAACTTTGGGCCTGGGCGCGGGCTGGTGGTGGTAGTGCCCAGGGCTGGAGAGCTTGGCCGCAGGGCTTGTTGCGGGGGCTGGAGCAGGTCGGTGTCTGCAGCGCCCGGAATCGGCGGCTCCACCAGGGGGCCCGGGAGCAGGCTGACGCTGGCAGCGTCCGGGACAGGGAGACTCCTCTTACCTGCTCCCGCGACCGCTCCTGCGTCACGCGTCTTCTCCCGGCGCTGGTCGGGGCCGGCGACGACTGGGGCACTGCCGATGCTGGGCAGCTTAGTCTGTTGCCGGTCCGCCATCTTGCTGTCCGTTCCTGGTGTCCTCCTCCCCCCTAGTGGACCGTGGCCTACCTTCCGGAGATCCTCTTCCGTAGGCCGCGGCTCCGCAGTCAATCGTCGGGGTAGAGGACCTGGCGTCGCGCTCCTGTGACGTCGGCGTCTGCTGGGCTCCTTCCAGGACCTTACGCAACGTCCGGACGTGAGGCGGGGCTTCAGTTCTCGCGCGCTTTCGGAGTCCACGCCCCTCTTCTTCCCGCGCGGCGTCTCCAAGATGGCGCCGGATGGCGGGAAAACTCCTCGGATGGCGGGAAGAAGGCAGAAGATGGCGCCGGATGGCGGGAAAACTCCTCGGATGGCGGGAAGAAGGCAGAAGATGGCGCCGGATGGCGGGAAAACTCCACGGATGGCGGGAATCTTCACAGATGGCGGGAATCTTCACCACTGGTAAGTTTGAACAGTCTTTTTCAGGCACGCAGTACCCGGTGGTTGCGGGCACGAAATCCTGCCGACTACGCCAATGTTGACGCGCCCCTGGGCCTGTGTCGCGCTGCGTTGCGCATGCGGGAGCCTACCCGGAGCCGGATCAGTGGAGGGTTGTAGTCTCGTGGCGGTGACCCGGTCCGTGCCCAGGGAGTCAAACTAGACGGCAGTCTATTAGTAGTAAATAGTTGATGACTACGCCACCCGTTGAGTGCAGCCAGGGAGCTGCTGCTGCAGGGCAGACCGCTGAGGCCGGTGGTAGGATTGTGCAGCGTGATAGTATAACCCCCAACGGGAGGGGTATGGCCTCAGGGCAGCCGACGTGGATGATGGGGGTAGCAGGAACCACTCAGAGACGGTACGGTGTAGTTCAGGGTCTTTACTGGTAACAACGATAGACCCTCCCGGAGTACTTGCTAGCAAACGGGGCCTGGTCAGTCTTTGAGCAGATGGGATCTCCCCTGGCCAGGCATAGTTGTAGGCCTCCCAAACTGACTGTACTCTTCTGGCTACCTTGCTAGAAGCTGATGTAAGTAGCCCACGTCCCTGAGTGTACCGTGTGGTGCTCACCCGTATGGCCGGTGACTCGGGGCCTTCTAATGGCTTCCGCTCCACGATGGCGGTGCTGGTCCCACGCGTGTGACCGTGCCTTCGGGCTTCTGGGCCAGAGGACCTGAAATCCCCTGCCCGACGGATTCTGCTGCTGGGTAGGAGTTAGTCCCCACAGCCTCGGACTCCGGGTCCGGTAAAGAATCTTCTTAGTCAGGGCGAGCTCTGTAGCTGCCAGCCCCTGACTCCTTGTAACTCTGCTGTTTCCTATGCTGCTTCTCTTCTCCACTCTCCTTGTCTCCAGGCTCAGGCCCCTGGACAGGGCCTGCCTGTGGAGCAGAGCCCATAGAGCAGCTCTGCTCCCTGTCTTCTCCTCTCAGAACTCCCTACTCTGCCTCAGCCCCAGGTTTATATAGGGGAAGTCCTTCCCCTCCCAAGACTGGGCAGGAGGTGTGGCATGCACAGGATCCCTGACCAAAGGACCTCCCACCTGCTCTCAGACGTAATATCTCTATCACTGTGGCAACCAGACCCCTGGGGTGTCACAATTGCATAGCCACTAAGTCTCCTTACACTCTCCACAAGGAGAAACGTTACCCCTTAGACCTTAAAAAATCCACTTCATATGTTTGAATAGGAATGTTTCTGCAGCACGTGAATTGATTTCTATAATACCCATTTGTAGAAATAGGATCATTCTTGAATTTTCTGTTAAAAAATGTAAAATAATTTTTCAGAAATTTGCCACATTTTTATATTGTTTTGTCTAATTTTAGCCACCTATTAGTTGGCTCGTTCTTTGTTGCACATTAGAGCACCACTCCACCATTTTTTTTATTTTATCACTGAAGTGGTGCCACTAATCTAAGCTCCCTCCCTGCACCTAGTCTCATGCTTACCAGCCATCATCTTCTTCTTTTATCGGCGCTGCACCGGCTGGTCTTCTGCAGGACCTGCCGTCTCGCTCCATTGTTTGCTGGGTGATCCGGAAGTCACTACTCAATGTAAGGGTGCAAGTCAGACAGCCGTAAAACTGAGATTGGAACGCAATGTACAGACAGGCTGGCGGCTCTCCTGACCCGACAGTGACAGCTGCATAGAAATGCATGAAGCTGTCACACTCGGGTCAGGTGAGCTGCCGGCCAGTCCATGCACTGCGTTCTAATCTCTGTCCGATTTATATGGCCGTTTGACAGTGCCCTACAGCTATGAGAGCCAGAACGAGGCTCTCAAAGACTTGCATCGAGAGCAATTCTTAACGTTACAGGAAAAGTGCCAGAAAAAAATTACCCCAAACATGCTGTATTTTGTAGAAAAAAAAATTAAACAAAAAATTAAAAATGCCACAAAGTTTCCTATAGACTATAAAATAATAGCCAATGTAAAAGACCCCAAAAATTGATTCAAAATGCTATATGTGAATCCAGCCTAAGACACTAGTGATAAATCTCCCTCAATGGGTTAGCAAAGTGTTTTAATATCAAATACTGTACAGATACAGTAGATGGATTTAGATGGTCCCATTAATATATTTCTGCTATTATATTGTTGCTGATAATGCAGATTAAGTTTCAAAGAGATTTTTTTTTATGAATTATAGAGCTCGATAAAATTGCTCTCTGGTTTCTAAACAGCAGACAAATGAGAGGAACGTGATAGGAGTTTAACATTGTTTTTGTGTTTATTACAATAACCCACTTCCATAAATAAAGGATGAAGCTACAAAATAATTATGCACAAAGCCAACCAGAAAAGATCAGAAGCAACAAAACAGCATATGTAATATTTGCTAGCAGCTGTTGTAATTGCACAACAATATTTGTCTCATAAAATCAGATTTGTCCTGCTGTTTGAGACTTTCAAGTCTCTTTAAAGAAACCAGTAAATGTGTCTGCAATGAAGGAATCTGCTTTCAAGCTCCCAGCAACACCTTATAGCTAACATATGGAGACCCAAGTTAATATTTCATGCAGCGTATGCCAAGGTATTTTACCCACATTGCAGAGTGAAAGAAAACTGAAACTGGTACACCAAGCTGGGCTAATCTGTTAGTCTGTTGGGCTAGACACATGGCTTAGTTGTGGCTGCAAATTAGAAATAAAGAATTCTCACCTTTGGTAAGCCTGACTTACATAGATGCAAATTCTGCAATGTACAATCTACTTGCAGAATTATCGATAGCAATCTGATAATCAGCTTGCAGAAATGTGGCTTCCTGCATCCTATGACCCTAGGAGCCTGGGACCCTAGGAGGCAGCGATCATGCTATTATAGAATTTTGGATAACTAGAGGAGGAAGACATGTGAAGACTCAAACTTCAAGGTTAGATTTTAGAAAGGCAGATTTTAAGAGACTCAGAAAGAGAATAGGAGGGATCCAATGGCTGGATGTCCTTAAGGACAAAAATGTCCAGGAAGGATGGGAAATTTTTAAAAATGAGATTCTCAAAGCACAATCGTTAACAATCCCGAAAAGTAGGAAAAATGGGAAGCATTTAAGGAAACCAGGATGGATGAACACAGAACTTAAACACATGCTAAAAAGAAAGAAAGAAATGTTTATTAAATGGAAAGAGGGAGGCATATCTAAAGAAGATTATAATGCAGTCTGCAGATCCTGTAGGGCACGTATCAGGTTAGCTAAAGCTGACAATGAATTAAGGCTTGCAAGAGATGTCAAAAGCAATAAAAAAGGATTTTGGGGGTATGTCAAAAGTAAAAGAAAAGTCAAAGATGCTATAGGATTTTTACAGGATGAAAATGGAGAAATGGTAAGAGAGGATGTTGAGAAGGCCGAACTTTTTAATTCCTATTTTGCATCTGTTTTCTCTCAGAAAGAAAATGTAACATCAACTGATCTTCACTGTCCTTTTAAAGGAATAGAGGAATCCAAGTTATCAGTAAACAGAGAGATTGTGAGGGAATATTTAGCTAACATAAATGAGTTCAAGTCTCCAGGTCCAGATGAATTACACCCCAGAGTACTGAAGGAGATTGTAGAAGAAATTTTAGAACCACTCTCCATAATCTTTGAAAATTCTTGGAGAACAGGAGAAGTCCCAGAAGACTGGAGAAGAGCAAATGTTGTTCCTATCTTCAAAAAGGGGAAGAAGGTGGACCCAGGGAACTATAGGCCGGTGAGTCTGACTTCTATACCAGGAAAGATCTTTGAACAAATTATTAAACAACATGTATGTAAGTACATGGATAAGAATGAAGTGATTAACCAGAGTCAGCATGGGTTTGTAACTAACAAGTCATGTCAGACTAACTTAATTTCCTTCTATGACAGAATCACTGACTGGGTGGATCAGGGAAATGCTGTAGATATAGTATATCTTGACTTCAGCAAAGCATTTGACAAAGTATCTCACATCATCCTTATTGAAAAAATGACCAAGTATGCAATGGACCAGGCAACTGTTAGGTGGATTCATAACTGGCTTAGTGATCGGACTCAAAGGGTGGTTGTAAATGGCTTCACATCCAGCTGGATGAATGTCTCAAGTGGGGTACCACAGGGCTCCGTCCTGGGACCTGTATTGTTCAACATCTTTATCAATGATTTAGATGAAGGAATTGAGGGTAAACTGATTAAATTTGCTGATGACACAAAGCTAGGAGGGATAGCTAATACTAGAGAAGAGAGAGAGAGGATTCAAAAAGACCTAAATAAACTGGAGCAGTGGGCAGCAACCAACAGAATGGTTTTTAACAGGGAAAAATGCAAAGTACTACATCTGGGCAATAAAAATGAAAAAAGCATATACAGAATGGGAGGAATAGAGCTAAGCAACAGTACATGTGAAAAAGACTTAGGTATACTAATAGATCATAGACTGAACATGAGTCAACAGTGTGATGCAGCAGCAAAAAAGGCAAATACAATTCTGGGATGTATTAACAGAAGCATACAGTCTAGATCACGTGAAGTCATTATTGGTCTTTACTCCTCTTTGGTCAGACCTCATCTGGAATACTGTGTACAGTTTTGGGCACCACATTTTAAAAAAGACATAGACAAACTGGAGCAAGTTCAGAGAAGAGCGACCAGAATGGTGACTGGTCTGCAAACCATGTCCTATGAGGAACGGTTGCAGGATTTGGGAATGTTTAGCTTGCAAAAAAGAAGACTGAGAGGAGACTTAATAGCTGTCTACAAATATGTCAAGGGCTGTCACATTGTAGAAGGATCATCTTTATTCTCATTTGCACAAGGAAAGACTAGAAGCAATGGGATGAAACTAAATGGGAGGAGACACAGATTAGATATTAGAAAAAACTTTTTGACAGTTAGGGTGATTAATGAGTGGAACAGGCTGCCACGAGAGGTGGTGAGTTCCCCTTCAATGGACGTCTTCAAACAGAGGCTGGACAGACATCTGTCTGAGATGATCTAGTGAATCCTGCTTTGAGCAGGGGGTTGGACCAGATGACCCAGGAGGTCCCTTCCAACTCTACCATTCTATGATTCTATGATTCTATGATTCTATGAACCTACAGACATTATAAAACAGCATTGAAGCTTAAAGGGAATCTGTCAGTAGGATCATCCCTCCTAAGCCGTCTAAATGGGCATGTAGGTGACAGGAAGCTGAATAAAATGACACCTTGATAGCTGTTATCTAATGTCTTAATCCAGAGAAATCCACATTTTTTTCTTAATACGTAAGTGAGCTGTTAAGATCTATGGGCCGGACATAGATCTCCCTGAGAATCTGCCTCCGGAGCTTATTGTAAATGAGAGGATGTTACCAGTGTGAGACATAATGACTGACAGTGTGATCTCCTGATCTACATGTCTCACACTGGTCATGGCCCCTTTCATTTACAATAAGCTCTGGAGGCGGAGTTCTCAGAGAGATTCATGTCCGGCCCATAGATCTTAACAGCTCATTTACTTATTAAGAAATATGTAGCCCATAGTCATCCATGTAGTATAATGCACAGCCCATAGTCATACATGTAATATAATGCACATCCCATAGTCATCTATGTAATATAATGCACAGCCCATAATCATCCATGTAGTATAATGCACAGCCCATAGTCATACATGTAATATAATGCACATCCCATAGTCATCTATGTAATATAATGCACAGCCCATAATCATCCATGTAGTATAATGCACAGCCCATAGTCATGCATGTAGTATAATGCAAAGCCTTTAGTCATCCATATAGTATAATGTACAGCCCATAGTCATTCATACAGTATAATGCACAGCCCATAGTCTTCCAATCCATATAGTATAATGCACAGCCCATAGTCATCCATGTAGCATAATGCACAGCCCATAGTCATCCATGAAGTATAATGCACAGCCTATAGTCATCCATGTAGTATAATGCACAGCCTATATTTATCCATGTAGTATAATGTACAGCCTATAGTTATCCATGTAGTATAATGCACAGCCAATAGTCATCCATGTCATCCATCCCGCAATGTCCTCCAAACAGTATAATGGGCCCCACATAGTCCTCCATACTGTATAATGGGTTCCACAATGTCCTCCAAACAGAATAATGGGCTCCACATAGTCCTCCATACAGAATAATGGCCCCCACATGGTCCTCAATACAGAATAATGGGCCCCACATAGTGCTCCATACAGAATAATGAGCCCCACATAGTCCTCCATACAGAATAATGGCCCCCACATGGTCCTCAATACAGAATAATGAGCCCCATATATTCCTCCATACAGAATAATGGGCCCCACATAGTGCTTCATACAGTATAATGGGCCCACATAGTGCTCCATACAGTACAATGGGCCCACAGAGCCCTCCATACAGTATAATGGGCCCACATAGTCCTCCATATAGTATAATCGGCCCCACAATGTCTTCCAAAAAGAATAATGGGCACCACATAGTCCTCCATACAGTATAATGGGCCCACATAGTCCTCCATACAGTATAATGGCCCCAAAATGTCCTCCAAACATAATAATGGGCTCCACATAGTCCTCCATACAGTATAATGGGCCACACATAGTCCTCCATACAGTATAATAGGTCCTGCATAAAAAAAAATACTCACCTCTCTTTGTTCCCCCACTGCTCCAGTCTTGGCAGCGAGCGATCTAGAATAGATCTGCAACACCCGTCTGATCAGCTGTTCCTGATGCCAGAAGTGCTTAGTTGCGGAGCAGCACAGCACAGCTCTGTCAACTGTATAGTGGTGCAGCCAGATCTTGCACATCCGTCCCCTATTGATTGGAGTAGGGAGAAGATTAGATATTAATGAGTAAGGTTAGACGATGTAGTTTTCTCGGGAATAACACATCGGATCACAGATATCAAGGTACCATCTTATTCAACTTTCTATAAGCTACATGCCCATATAGACAGCTTAAGGGGGATTGACCTATTGACAGATGCCCTTTAAGAAAAGATCTATACACTCTTTGGTCCACACATCTATTTGGAGGCCTACTAATAAGATGGGTAATTATAGCAATAGGAATGTTTTATGGAACAGCTGTTCATGTAGTTCCCAAATATAAAATATAGGTCCATCAAATTTTATTGTTAAAGGGAACCTGTCATAAACGTCTACTCCCCCCAAATCCATTTATAATGACTGTGCAGCCCTTTAAAAGTGAAGTAAGTAATGCTCCAGCAGTGAGAAATCGCATTTTGAAGTTCAGTATACATATGTATAATGCACAGCCCATAGTCATCCATGTAGTATAATGCACAGCCCATAGTCATACATGTAGTATAATGCACACCCCATAGTCATACATGTAGTATAATGCACACCCCATAGTCATCCATTTAATATAATGCACATCCCATAGTCATCCATATAGTATAATGCACAGCCCATAGTCATCCATATAGTATAATGCACTTCCCATAGTCATCCATATAGTATAATGCACAGCCCACAGTCATACATGTAATATAATGCACAGCCCATAGTCATACATATAATATAATGCACACCCCATAGTCATCCATGTAATATAATGCACAGCCCACAGTCATGCATGTAATATGATGCACAGCCCATAATCATCCATGTAGTATAATGCACAGCCCATAGTCATCCATGTAGTATAATGCACAGCCCATAGTCATACATGTAATATAATGCACAGCCCATAGTCATACATGTAGTATAATGCACAGCCCATAGTCATCCATGTAATATAATGCACAGCCCATAGTCATCCATGTAGTATAATGCACAGCCCATAGTCATCCATATAGTATAATGCACAGCCCATAGTCATACATGTAATATAATGCACAGCCCATAGTCATACATGTAATATAATGCACACCCCATAGTCATCCATGTAGTATAATGCACAGCCCATAGTCATGCATGTCATATGATGCACTGCCCATAATCATCCATGTAGTATAATGCACAGCCCATAGTCATCCATGTAATATAATGCACAGCCCATAGTCATCCATGTAATATAATGCACAGCCCATAGTCATCCATGTAGTATAATGCACAGCCCATAGTCATCCATGTAGTATAATGCACAGCCTATAGTTATCCATGTAGTATAATGCACAGCCTATAGTTATCCATGTAATATAAAGCACAGCCCATAGTCATCCATGTAGTATAATGCACAGCCCATAGTCATACATGTAATATAATGCACATCCCATAGTCATCTATGTAATATAATGCACAGCCCATAATCATCCATGTAGTATAATGCACAGCCCATAGTCATCCATATAGTATAATGTACAGCCCATAGTCATTCATACAGTATAATGCACAGCCCATAGTCTTCCAATCCATATAGTATAATGCACAGCCCATAGTCATCCATGTAGCATAATGCACAGCCCATAGTCATCCATGAAGTATAATGCACAGCCTATATTTATCCATGTAGTATAATGCACAGCCTATAGTTATCCATGTAGTATAATGCACAGCCAATAGTCATCCATGTAATATAATTAGTGTTGAGCCACCCCCGTAGTGTTCGAGTTCGGTTCGGTTCGTCGAACACCCGTGTGTTCGCCGAACTGTTCGTCGAACTGTTCGTCGAACACCTTCAAACACCGTTAAAACCAATGGCAGGCAAACAAAAACACATAGAAACACATAGAAAACACCTTCAAAGGTGTCCAAAAGCTGACAAACTGCTCAGAAGACACAACTAACACATGGAAAAGTGACAAGTACATATAGTCATGCGAAAAGAAAAGAGGTGGAGGAGTAAAAGGAGGGGGAGACACAGATATAGGCATGTCATGCCCTTCTAAAATCCAAAAAGTGAGAAGCCGACACGTTCAGTCCGCTCCTGCCCGTGCCACCTCCGTGTCGCCGGGTTTGTGCCAGAGCCGCGGTGAACCCTGACGGCCAGCCCCCCTCTCCCGATACTGGTGCCTGTCCGCTGGTGGGTCGAGCGAGCCCCCCTGTGGTGGAGGCAGCTCTAAGCTTTTTAATTTAAATTGTCCCTCTAATTTGAATGAATACACTTTAAATCCATTTACAAGGATCTATTGGAGGGCAAGTCTCATGCCAGTAGCCGCGTAATTCCAGCTCCAGTAGCGTCCACTAAAGCTGCTGCAGTTAAAAAGCTTTTATAAGGATCGAGCTCGGCTGTCCACCGCAAGGCATCCTACTGCCAGTCCGAGCCCCTATGCCTTGGGGTGCCTCCTGATGCTCTTCACTGAGTATCCCGTGGTCCCGAAGCATTTCCTTTGAAAAAATGAAGTGTCCAAACTACAGGTGATGTAGCTTGCTTAACAGCCGGGATAATCCGCTGACTAGCAGACCCTGCTACTAGGCACAAAGTATTTCCTGGGCTAGATGCAGTTAAAAATTTGTAATTAGATACTCTCGTTGGATGCTGAGAAAGCATTCCATAGAGTCTCCTGGCTAGTGTTGAGCCACCCCCGTAGTGTTCGAGTTCGGTTCGGTTCGTCGAACACCCGTGTGTTCGCCGAACTGTTCGTCGAACTGTTCGTCGAACACCTTCGAACACCGTTAAAACCAATGGCAGGCAAACAAAAACACATAGAAACACATAGAAAACACCTTCAAAGGTGTCCAAAAGCTGACAAACTGCTCAGAAGACACAACTAACACATGGAAAAGTGACAAGTACATATAGTCATGCGAAAAGAAAAGAGGTGGAGGAGTAAAAGGAGGGGGAGACACAGATATAGGCATGTCATGCCCTTCTAAAATCCAAAAAGTGAGAAGCCGAGACGGCCAGTCCGCTCCTGCCCGTGCCACCTCCGTGTCGCCGGGTTTGTGCCAGAGCCGCGGTGAACCCTGACGGCCAGCCCCCCTCTCCCAATACTGGTGCCTGTCCGCTGGTGGGTCGAGAGAGCCCCCCTGTGGTGGAGGCAGCTCTAAGCTTTTTAATTTAAATTGTCCCTCTAATTTGAATGAATACACTTTAAATCCATTTACAAGGATCTATTGGAGGGCAAGTCTCATGCCAGCAGACGCGTAATTCCAGCTCCAGTAGCGTCCACTAAAGCTGCTGCAGTTAAAAAGCTTTTATAAGGATCGAGCTCGGCTGTCCACCGCAAGGCATCCTAGTGCCAGTCCCAGCCCCTATGCCTTGGGGTGCCTCCTGATGCTCTTCACTAAGTATCCCGTGGTCCCGAAGCATTTCCTTTGAAAAAATTAAGTGTCCAAACAACAGGTGGTGTAGCTTGCTTAACAGCCGGGATAATCCGCTGACTAGCAGACACTGCTACTAGGCACAAAGTATTTCCTGGGCTAGATGCAGTTAAAAATTTGTAAGTAGATACTCTCGTTGGATGCTGAGAAAGCATTCCATAGAGTCTCCTGGCACGCCATATATGATTCTCTTAAAAAGCTTGGGGTAGGGGTCTAGGGGACCCTTTTATAGCCAAAATCACGGCCCTGTATCACAATACGTCACCTAGGCTGAAGATAAATGGAACTGTAGCACCGAGGGCTCGGTTGCTACAGACGTATTGCACCTCACCCAGAGGTGTGATATCTCACTCTCAGATAAGGATGGAGTGTGGATCAGGACCCGACACCTGCATGCATTACACCACATTGCCGTGGGGCAGGGCGACCAATATGCCCCTGAGATGGGCACGACAGTCCCTGTCCCTGGCTGGAGTGGGGGGAGGGAACACTGAGGAAGGGGAACCCTGCAGTGCAGGAGCAGGGAGGAAGCAGTTCCTGGGTGCATTGAGAAGGGAGTATAAAAGGTGGGCACCATCTTAGAGTCTGAGCAGAAGTGGCAGGGAGCAGGGGCTCTGCATGAGCTCTGCTCCGGAGGCGGGCCTAGTAACAGAGGCCCAGGCCTGGAAGAGGGAGAAGGAAGGAAGAGGAGCGGAAAAGGCTCCAGGAACGAGGAATGAAGGGATCCCAGGGGTGCGGACGGGCGAGTCGCCACCGCACGCCCGAATACACCTGCGTGGAGGGGTCAGGCCAAAGGGGGAGACCGGTCCCCGAACTAGTGGAGGCAGGAAACGACCCTCAGCTAGAAACCGGAGGCTCTGACATTTTATGTGGCGCAGCCCCTTGCTCCACCCGCTAGGAAGGCACCACATAGGGTCAGGGAAACTGGCGCCAAGTTTACCAAGAGGAGGCCCGAGGCAGCCGGACAGAAGTGTTGGTAAGAAAGGCCAGACAAAGGACACACAAAGGGGGTCCTGTGAAGCGCTCCAAAGTTATCTGGGAGTTGTCTGAGCCCCTCACCTGGTGAGCACAGTACGACGTGGGCAGCCGTTACCTGCAGACGTGGTCTGGATAATAAGAACTGTGAGTAAAGGCCCTGAACTGCATCACTGACTCCGTGTCATTACTGCTGCTGCCCTGCACCATCACCCCCATCCTCCGCATACACTGCCCTGAGGCTATACTCCTCCCGTGGGGAGTTATGCTACGCTCTGCTGCACCCACAACACCAGCCTTAGCGGTCTGCCCTGTAGCGGCGGTTCACTCTGACCGCAATCCACGGGTGGCGTAGTCGGACATTTAAACATCAAAACCACATAAATAGTTCCGCCACTGGTTTGACCGCCCTGAGCCACGGAACCGGATCGCCGCCACGAAGACTACAACCACCAGCATCCACCAAAAAGGGTCCGGCTCCGGGTGTCCCAAGGCCCAGGGGGTGCGTCAGAACATTTTCATCACCTTTCACAATCACCAATGGGACAAGGCAGGGATGTCCTCTGTCCCCTCTCTTATACATCCTAGTGACGGAGCACCTGCTCTCATCAATTCGCCATAACCCCAATATTAGGTGGATTGAGGTGGGAGGCACCGAGTACAAGTGCTCTCTATTTGCTGATGATGTCCTAGTATATATCACTCAATCACATATATCCATCCCTGCTGTTATGGCTGAAATAGATCACTTTGTTACATGGTAAAATTTTAAAATCAATGCAGCGAAGTCTGAGGCCCTCGATGTCTCCCTCCCTAAATCCATATAGGATTCCATCCAGTCCAACTTTCCCTTTGCCTGGCCCTCACAGGGTATCAAATACTTAGGAATTCCTATTCATAGAGACCTCTCCCATCTATGTTATCTTAATTTTGGGCCCTTTATTGAACAATTCCATACAGACCACGGTTGGCAAGTTGGAACTGTGAGATTCACTACGTGCACCACTGGTATTTTGTGGAAAAGCACATGTAAGATTCTGCAACAGTCTCTGCTGATACTCCTGCATGCGTGCATCCCTTTCTATGGCAGGAATAATTTCTGCAAATTTACTTTTGTACCGGGGATCTAACAGTGTGGCAACCCAGTAGTCAGGATTATTTCTAATTCTCACAATTCGAGGGTCATGTTGCAGGTAGTGCAGCAAGAAGGCACTCATGTGTGTTGCGCATCCAGGAGCACCAAGTCCCTGTTGTGTTGGTGGCGAGGTAACAATCATGCTTCCTTCCTCTGTCCTCTCCCCCCAACCTCGCACAACAGAAATGTGATCAAGGTCTCCCTCATCTGATGAGTCTTCCATCAGTTCGTCCTCCACTTCTTCCTGGGCTCCTGCACCTTCCTCACTAGTTTGGCTGCTACCATGCGCCCTGGTAAAATCATCTCCCCCACCCTCACATGCCTGCCGCCCTGGTGCTGCCGACCGTCTGGACCTTGCAGATGTTAGCCCTTCCGCATACAACTCCTCCTCCTCTACTTCCTCCACCTCCTCTTGTGCCACCACCTGACTCCGAATTCTGTTTAACATGTGCTCCAGCATGTAAATCACCGGAATAGTCATGCTGATAATGGCATCGTCAGCACTAAACATCTTCGTCGCCATTTCAAAACTGTGCAGAAGGGTGCATAGGTCCCTGATCTGAGACCACTCCTCCAGCGTGATTTGCCCCACCTCTGAATCTCGTTGGCCCAGGCTATACGTCAGAACGTATTGCACCAGGGCTTGTCGGTGCTGCCACAGTCGCTGCAACATGTGCAGAGTTGAATTCCACTGGGTAGGCACATCGCATTTTAGCCGGTGAAGTGGCAGGCCCAACGACTTCTGTAGAGATGTAAGTCGCTGAGCTGCGGGATGCGAACGGTGGAAGTGAGCACACAGCGACCGTGCCCTCTGCAGAAGGCCATCTAGTCTGGGATAGTGGGCTAAAAATTGCTGGACAACCAGGTTCAACACGTGAGCCATACAAGGCACGTGTGTGACATTGCCCCGGCGAAGGGCCGCACCCAGGTTTGCAGCATTGTCGCACACGGCCTTCCCTGGTTTCAGGTCCAGTGGAGACAACCATTCATGAAATTGGTTCTCCAGAGCTGACCACAACTCCTCAGCTGTGTGACTCACATTTCCCAGACATTTCAATGTAAAAACCGCCTGATGACGTTGAGCCCTACTGCCAGCATAGTAAGGAGGTGTGCAGGATCCCTTCTGCGCAGTTAGAAAGCTTGTGGCATGACCAGACAGGCTTTGGGTGCAGGTGGAAGACCGAGAGGAGGTTGAGGAGGCAGAAGCAGTGGAGGAAAAATGACATAAAGAGGATTGACGCACAACTCGTGGGGACGGCAAGACTTGGACAGCAGCCCCTTGTCCTGCTGTCACCATAGTTACCCAGTGCCCAGTCAGCGACATGTAACGCCCCTGTCCATGCCTACTCGTCCAAGTGTCTGTGGTGAAATGCACCCTGTCACACACAGAGTTTCTCAAAGAAGCGGTGATGTTGTGTGCGACATGCTGGTGGAGCGCAGGCACACCTTTCTTTGAGAAGTAGTGCCGACTGGGCATCTGGTACTGGGGCACTGCGACGGACATAAGGTCTCGAAAATCCTCTGTGTCCACCAGGCGGAAAGGCAGCATTTCTGTAGCCAAGAGCTTGCAGATGGTGAAATTCAACCTCTTAGCTTTCTCATGGCTAGGAGGAAATGGTCTTTTACTTGTCCACATCTGAGGGACCGAGGGCTGGCTATTGTGCTTAGACGGGGTTGATAAGGGTGTCCCCGGCAAACTGCCGGTCTGTGAGGAAGATGCAGGCGGACATGTTAGGTTGCCTTGATCCAAAGGTGGTGCTATCGATGTCGGACAGCGCTCAAGACCAGCTGGTGTTACCACCTCCAAAGAAAATGATGACCTGCCAATCACGCTGGCTGTTGCGGGTAAAGAGGTGGCAGGTCTGCGCCCCAAAACAGGTGTGACTGCTGTCCCCCCAGTCACAGAGGATGAAGAGGCCGCGGATGCACAAGATTTGGCAGACGGTGGTTGGCCCGGCCGGCTAGACCGCATTGTAGCACACTGAGCTTCCCACTGCAACTTATGCTTCATGTCCATGTGCCGGTTCATGCATGAAGTACTCAAACTATGTATTTTTTGGCCTCTACTTAGCTTTTGCTGACAAATGTTACAGATAACACGAGTTGGGTCATCTTTATCGATCTGAAAAAATGCCCAGGCTATGCAAGGCTTAGCACCCATGCGACCTGAAGAGCCACCACGACTTGTGGTGAGAGGCAGAGTTGTGTTTGAGGATGCAGTTGTTGACGTGCTTCCAGTACTACGTCTCTGTCCAGGAAGGCGCAACCTGACCTCGTCGTCACTAGCATCTTCCTCCACCTCCTCTGCTGACCTCATCTCTTGGCTGACTGTGGGTTGACAGTAAGTGGGATCTCCGACCTCATCATCATCACCCTGTGCGTTATCACACCCGTCGTCCTCAGAGCCAACCTGTTCCTGCCCTGACAAAAAACTAAAGTTGTCGCTCCAATCAGGTATTTGAGTCTTATCATCGTCTTCCTCATTGTCTCCACCAACAGGAGTTACAGTTTGGGAATGAGGGTCTACATTATGGTCAGAACCTTCTGCGTCTGGTCCTGGATCCGACTCATAAAGATTCTGGGCATCAGTGCAGATCATTTCCTCGTCTGGATTCACAGAAGCGCTGGAGTCGACCTCTGATTCCCAGGCTATAGTATGAGTAAACAGCTCTGCAGACTCAACCATCTGTTCTACCTCATACTCAGACGGGCAGCTGGAGATTTGGGAGCTGTGAGGAAGCAAGTGCGATTTGGGTGACACCTTTGAGGACTGGAGTATTTGTGATGTTGAAGTTGATGTGGAGGAGAGCCCACTTAAAGGAGCACTTGATATCCGTTGAAGCACCTGCTGTTTTTGTGCCTCATCTGGAATTTGAAGCGATTGGCGTGGCCGTAAGAAAGGGATCTTATCACATTGTCCGCTAAAAGAAGTAGACATTTTAGTTTGGCTGGAAGATGGTCTTTCTTCTGCACCTACCCCACGGACACAACCTTTTTTCCCCTTCCCAACACGCCTATTCCCCTTTCCACCAGCAGCAGGCCTTTTTCCACTCATTTTGGTGGTTAACTAATTCACAACTCTGGAGTTGTTTGCACAAAAAAACAATGGATGGTAACCGAGCAGAGCTGAGTGGCCAAACTGTGGTATTAGGCCAAAACTATTGGCTGGGTTAGATGCAGAAAAAAATTATTTTTAATTTGCAACCTGATGGAGGTCAGTATAGATGGACTAATAGACCAAGTCCCACACACCGCTAGAAGCCCAAATATTTTTTCAGAGCTAGATGCAGAAAATTTTTTTATTCAATTTGCAACCTGATGGAGGTCAGTATAGATGGACTAATAGACCAAGTCCCACACACTGCTAGAAGCCCAAATATTTTTTCAGAGCTAGATGCAGAAAAAAATTATTTTTAATTTGCAACCTGATGGAGGTCAGTATAGATGGACTAATAGACCAAGTCCCACACACCGCTAGAAGCCCAAATATTTTTTCAGAGCTAGATGCAGAAAAAAATTATTTTTAATTTGCAACCTGATGGAGGTCAGTATAGATGGACTAATAGACCAAGTCCCACACACCGCTAGAAGCCCAAATATTTTTTCAGAGCTAGATGCAGAAAAAAATTATATTCAATTTGCAACCTGCTGGAGGTCAGTATAGAAGGACTAATAGAACAAGTCCCACACACTGCTAGAAGCCCAAATATTTTTTCAGAGCTAAATGAAGAAAAAAATTATTTTTAATTTGCAACCTGATGGAGGTCAGTATAGATGGACTAATAGACCAAGTCCCACACACTGCTAGAAGCCCAAATAATTTTTCAGAGCTAGATGCAGAAAAAAATTATTTTTAATTTGCAACCTGATGGAGGTCAGTATAGATGGACTAATAGACCAAGTCCCACACACCGCTAGAAGCCCAAATATTTTTTCAGAGCTAGATGCAGAAAAAAATTATTTTTAATTTGCAACCTGATGGAGGTCAGTATAGATGGACTAATAGACCAAGTCCCACACACCGCTAGAAGCCCAAATATTTTTTCAGAGCTAGATGCAGAAAAAAATTATATTCAATTTGCAACCTGCTGGAGGTCAGTATAGAAGGACTAATAGAACAAGTCCCACACACCGCTAGAAGCCCAAATATTTTTTCAGAGCTAGATGCAGAAAATTTTTTTATTCAATTTGCAACCTGATGGAGGTCAGTATAGATGGACTAATAGACCAAGTCCCACACACTGCTAGAAGCCCAAATATTTTTTCAGAGCTAGATGCAGAAAAAAATTATTTTTAATTTGCAACCTGATGGAGGTCAGTATAGATGGACTAATAGACCAAGTCCCACACACTGCTAGAAGCCCAAATATTTTTTCAGAGCTAGATGCAGAAAAAAATTATTTTTAATTTGCAACCTGATGGAGGTCAGTATAGATGGACTAATAGAACAAGTCCCACACGCTGCTAGAAGCCCAAATATTTTTTCAGAGATAAATGAAGAAAAAAATTATTTTTAATTTGCAACCTGATGGAGGTCAGTATAGATGGACTAATAGACCAAGTCCCACACACTGCTAGAAGCCCAAATATTTTTTCAGAGCTAGATGCAGAAAAAAATTATTTTTAATTTGCAACCTGATGGAGGTCAGTATAGATGGACTAATAGACCAAGTCCCACACACCGCTAGAAGCCCAAATATTTTTTCAGAGCTAGATGCAGAAAAAAATTATATTCAATTTGCAACCTGCTGGAGGTCAGTATAGAAGGACTAATAGAACAAGTCCCACACACTGCTAGAAGCCCAAATATTTTTTCAGAGCTAAATGAAGAAAAAAATTATTTTTAATTTGCAACCTGATGGAGGTCAGTATAGATGGACTAATAGACCAAGTCCCACACACCGCTAGAAGCCCAAATATTTTTTCAGAGCTAGATGCAGAAAAAAATTATATTCAGTTTGCAACCTGATGGAGGTCAGTATAGATGGACTAATAGAATGATGCTATGCCCAAAAGATTTTACTTCACTAGGTGCAGTAAAAAAATTGGTATTCTATACACAGGTGGTATATCTTGCAACACAGATAGGCTACTCCACTGACTAACACACTCTGCAATAGGCCAAAAAGGATTAGCTTTGCTAGATTCAGCCAAATGCTGTGAAAAAAACTTGCACAGCACTGGCACAGACCTGCCTGGCAAAAACTGATAGGAACTCATGTAACCTAGTCCTGAAAAGGACTCCAATTACAATTAGTCTTTACTCCCACAATCTATCTATTTAAGAGCACAGACCTGCCTGATAAAAGTCGTAGGAAATGCTGTAACCTAGTCCTTAAAAGGACTGCAATCACAACTATTCCCTACTCCCAAGCTATCTGTATATTTGTGCGAAAATTGGCTTGAAATTAACAAGGTATAGCGCACACAGCAACAGCGGTGCCGTCTAACACGCAGCTGCAGCAGTGAGAAAATGGTGGCGACGGGGAAAATGGCTTGGTCTTATAGGGCAAGGACATGTGACATACACTGCCAATCACACATGCCCTTGCTTGTGTGAAAAAAAGCACTTCGCTCCGTGTGTGCGCTGCTGATAGGCTGACAGATTGCACCTCCCCACTGCAAATGCGGGAAAGAGAAAAAAAAATGGAGATCTTCATTGTTCCTGCAGAGATCCATCCCCTGCCCCTCCCCCCGCCCCGCTGTACACTCAAACTGCGTATTAACATTAATTTTCATCATTACTGAGAAAAAATCCAGTTATGATTTTGGTGCACGAACAGTTATCGAACATAACCTCGAACAGCCGAATTTTTCTCAAATTGTTCGTGTTCGCCGACCGGCTCGAACACCGCCCAAAACAGCTCGAATTTGAGATTGGCGAACAGTTCGAGTAGAACAACGCTCATCTCTACTCCTGGCACGCCATATATGATTCTCTTAAAAAGCTTGGGGTAGGGGTCTAGGGGACCATTTTATAGCCAAAATCACGGCCCTGTATCGCAATACGTCACCTAGGCTGAAGATAAATGGAACTGTAGCACCCTGAGGGCTCGGTTGCTACAGAGGTATTGCACCTCACCCAGAGGTGTGATATCTCACTCTCAGGTAAGGATGTAGTGTGGATCAGGACCCGACACCTGCATGCATTACACCACATTGCCGTGGGGCAGGGCGACCAATATGCCCCTGAGATGGGCACGACAGTCCCTGTCCCTGGCTGGAGTGGGGGGAGGGAACACTGAGGAAGGGGAACCCTGTAGTGCAGGAGCAGGGAGGAAGCAGTTCCTGGGTGCATTGAGAAGGGAGTATAAAAGGTGGGCACCATCTTAGTTCAGTGCAGAGAAGTCTGAGCAGAAGTGGCAGGGAGCAGGGGCTCTGCATGAGCTCTGCTCCGGAGGCGGGCCTAGTAACAGAGGCCCAGGCCTGGAAGAGGGAGAAGGAAGGAAGAGGAGCGGAGAAGGCTCCAGGAACGAGGAACGAAGGGATCTCAGGGGTGCGGACGGGCGAGTCGCCATCGCACGCCCGAATCCACCTGCGTAGAGGGGTCAGGCCAAAGGGGGAGACCGGTCCCCGAAACTAGTGGAGGCAGGAAACGACCCTCAGCTAGAAACAGGAGGCTGTGACATTTTATGTGGCGCAGCCCCTCGCTACACCCGCTAGGAAGGCACCACATAGGGTCAGGGAAACTGGCGCCAAGTTTACCAAGAGGAGGCCCGAGGCAGCCGGACAGAAGGGTTGGTAAGAAAGGCCAGACAAAGGACACACAAAGGGGGTCCTGTGAAGCACTCCAAAGTTATCTGGGAGTTGTCTGAGCCCCTCACCTGGTGAGCACAGTACGACGTGGGCAGCCGTTACCTGCAGACGTGGTCTGGATAATAAGAACTGTGAGTAAAGGCCCTGGACTGCATCACTGACTCCGTGTCATTACTGCTGCTGCCCTGCACCATCACCCCCATCCTCCGCATACACTGCCCTGAGGCTATACTCCTCCCGTGGGGAGTTATGCTACGCTCTGCTGCACCCACAACACCAGCCTCAGCAGTCTGCCCTGGAGCGGCGGTTCACTCTGACCGCAATCCACGGGTGGCATAGTCGGACATTTAAACATCAAAACCACATAAATAGTTCCGCCACTGGTTTGACCGCCCTGAGCCACGGAACCGGGTTGCCGCCACGGAGACTACAACCACCAGCATCCACCAAAAAGGGTCCGGCTCCGGGTGTCCCAAGGCCCAGGGGGCGCGTCAGAACATTTTCATCACCTTTCACAATCACCAATGGGACAAGGCAGCGATGTTCTCTGTCCCCTCTCTTATACATCCTAGTGACGGAGCACCTGCTCTCATCAATTCGCCATAACCCCAATATTAGGTGGATTGAGGTGGGAGGCACCGAGTACAAGTGCTCTCTATTTGCTGATGATGTCCTAGTATATATCACTCAATCACATATATCCATCCATGCTGTTATGGCTGAAATAGATCACTTTGTTACATGGTCAAATTTTAAAATCAATGCAGCGAAGTCTGAGGCCCTCGATGTCTCCCTCCCCAAATCCATATAGGATTCCATCCAGTCCAACTTTCCCTTTGCCTGGCCCTCACAGGGTATCAAATACTTAGGAATTCCTATTCATAGAGACCTCTCCCATCTATGTTATCTTAATTTTGGGCCCTTTATTGAACAACTCCATACAGACCACGGTTGGCAAGTTAGAACTGTAAGATTCACTACGTGAACCACTGGTGTTTTGTGGAAAAGCACATGTACACTGTGTTCCAAATTATTATGCAAAAAGTGTTTAGGAGTGATAAGGGAAGAATTTGTTTGTTTGTCAGTTAAACTCATTGATGGTGATGTGTGTCAGGGCTCTTTATATCACTGTAAGCAATTGCAGACACCTGTGCTAATTAGTTTGGCAGGTGTGTCCAATGAAAGGCAAGACTACTTAAGAAGGCTGTCTCACATTATTAAGCAGCCTACATTTTCTGCCAAAATGGGAAAGAAAAAGGATGTGTCGGCTGCTGAGAAGCAACAAATTGTGGAGTGTTTAGGTCAAGGCATGACTACAATCAACATTGTGCGATGATCAGGATGAAGTGTCTTGGCAATCAAGAAGTATGTAGCTGATTCACAGTACACACGTGTGCGTGCTGATAAGGGCAAATTGAGGACTCTTTCCTACAGGCAATTACGTCAGGTTGAAAGAGCAGCGGCAAAAAAGCCTTGTCATAGCAGCAGACAAGTTTTTGAAGCTGCTGGTGCCTCCAACGTCCCCCGAACAACAAGATGCAGGGTCCTTCAGAGGTTTGCAGCTGTGCATACACCATCCTGTCGACCTCCTCTATCCACTTCACACAAGCAGAAACGGCTCCAGTGGGCCAAACATTACATGAAGACTGATTTCAAAACTGTTTTGTTCACGGATGAGTGCCGTGCAGCGCTCGATGGTCCAGATGGATGGAGTGGAGGATGGCTGGTTGATGGACACCCCACGCAAACACGGCTACAGCGCCAACAAGGAGGAGGTGGAGTAATGTTTTGGGCTGGAATCATGGGGAGAGAGATCGTCGGCCCCTTTAGGATCCCTGAAGGCGCTAAAGATGAACTCCATAATGTATGTGGATTTTCTCAAACAGCACTTCCTGCCATGGTTCAAGAAGAAGAACCGTGTATTTCACAGCAAGATCATTTTTCTGCATGATAATGCACCATCTCATGCTGCACATAAAACATCTGCATCTCTGGCTGATATGGGCATAAAAGGGGACAAACTTATGGTGTGACCCCCATGCTCCCCTGACCTCTACCCCATTCAGAACCTTTGGAGCATCATTAAAAGGAGTGTCTATGATGGTGGGAGGCAGTTCACATCTAAGCAACAGCTCTGGGAGGGTATTCTGTCCTCATGCAAAACAATTGAAGCAGAAACCATCCAAAACCTGACAAATTCAATGGACGAGAGAGTTCAGAAGCTCCTTTCGAACAAGGGGTCCTATGTGAAAATGTAACATCACCTAGAATAAAGTTTTGAGTTGAAAACTGTTTGATTTCAGTTTCTAACAACCTGCTAATGCTTATAATTTCAAAAATGACCATTTTTTTGGTCTTTATTAAAATGAAAAGGTTGATCGAAAAGTTTGGGGGATTTAAGAGTGTGACAACCCAGTAGTCATGATTACTTCGAATTCTGACAATATGAGGGTCATGCTGCAGGTAGTGCAGCAAGAAGGCACTTATGTGTCTTGCGCATCTCGGAGCCCCAAAATTATTTTCCGGGCTAGATGCAGCTAAAAATTATTATTAATTTTAAATCTGGTGAAGCGTTAGTATAGATGGCCTAATAGGATCAGTGCTGCACACTGCTACAAAGCCCAAATTATTTTCCAGTCAAGATACAGATAAACATGATTAGTAATTTTAAATCTGGTGGAGCTTATTATAGATGGCCTAATAGAATCAGTGCTGCACACTGCTACAAAGCCCAAATTATTTTCCAGCCAAGATACAGATAAACATGAATAGTAATTTGAAAGCTTAAAACGGTTGGTAGGGTGATTTTAACCAATCATCAAGCTTTTACTCTCCTCAGGATGACACAGGGGTAGAAAAGTCGTTTCGGATCCATGATTTGTTCATCTTTATGAACGTGAGTCTGTCTACATTATCAGTGGAGAGCCGCGTGCGCTTATCTGTCAGCACACCACCAGCAGCGCTGAACACACGTTCAGACAGAACGCTGGCTGCGGGGCATGACAAGATCTCCAAGGCGTAAGTGGCTAGCTCCGGCCATTTATCCAGATTGGAAGCCCAAAAAGAGCAAGGGTCCAGTGACACAGTCGTGGCTTCAATGTTTACTTGGAGATACTCCTGTACCATCGTCTCTAGGCGTTGACTATGTGTCAGAATTCTTGTCTCCTGTGGCCTTGCAAAGGATGGGCTAAAAAAGTGGTGAAATGATTCCGCAAAATTGATGTTACCAGCAGATACTGTGGTTCTGTTACGGTTTGAGTGCTGAACACTAGAGATGAGCGTTGTTCTACTCGAACTGTTCGCCAATCTCAAATTCGAGCTGTTTTGGGCGGTGTTCGAGCCGGTCGGCGAACACGAACAATTTGAGAAAAATTCGGCTGTTCGAGGTTATGTTCGATAACTGTTCGTGCACCAAAATCATAACTGGATTTTTTCTCAGTAATGATGAAAATTAATGTTAATACGCAGTTTGAGTGTACAGCGGGGCGGGGGGAGGGGCAGGGGATGGATCTCTGCAGGAACAATGAAGATCTCCATTTTTTTTTCTCTTTCCCGCATTTGCAGTGGGGAGGTGCAATCTGTCAGCCTATCAGCAGCGCACACACGGAGCGAAGTGCTTTTTTTCACACAAGCAAGGGCATGTGTGATTGGCAGTGTATGTCACATGTCCTTGCCCTATAAGACCAAGCCATTTTCCCCGTCGCCACCATTTTCTCACTGCTGCAGCTGCGTGTTAGACGGCACCGCTGTTGCTGTGTGCGCTATACCTTGTTAATTTCAAGCCAATTTTCGCACAAATATACAGATAGCTTGGGAGTAGGGAATAGTTGTGATTGCAGTCCTTTTAAGGACTAGGTTACAGCATTTCCTACGACTTTTATCAGGCAGGTCTGTGCTCTTAAATAGATAGATTGTGGGAGTAAAGACTAATTGTAATTGGAGTCCTTTTCAGGACTAGGTTACATGAGTTCCTATCAGTTTTTGCCAGGCAGGTCTGTGCCAGTGCTGTGCAAGTTTTTTTCACAGCATTTGGCTGAATCTAGCAAAGCTAATCCTTTTTGGCCTATTGCAGAGTGTGTTAGTCAGTGGAGTAGCCTATCTGTGTTGCAAGATATACCACCTGTGTATAGAATACCAATTTTTTTACTGCACCTAGTGAAGTAAAATCTTTTGGGCATAGCATCATTCTATTAGTCCATCTATACTGACCTCCATCAGGTTGCAAACTGAATATAATTTTTTTCTGCATCTAGCTCTGAAAAAATATTTGGGCTTCTAGCTGTGTGTGGGTCTTGTTCTATTAATCCATCTATACTGACCTCCATCAGGTTGCAAACTGAATATAATTTTTTTCTGCATCTAGCTCTGAAAAAATATTTGGGCTTCTAGCAGTGTGTGGGACTTGTTCTATTAGTCCTTCTATACTGACCTCCATCAGGTTGCAAATTGAATATAATTTTTTTCTGCATCTAGCTCTGAAAAAATATTTGGGCTTCTAGCGGTGTGTGGGACTTGGTCTATTAGTCCATCTATACTGACCTCCATCAGGTTGCAAATTAAAAATAATTTTTTTCTGCATCTAGCTCTGAAAAAATATTTGGGCTTCTAGCAGTGTGTGGGACTTGGTCTATTAGTCCATCTATACTGACCTCCATCAGGTTGCAAATTAAAAATAATTTTTTTCTTCATTTATCTCTGAAAAAATATTTGAGCTTCTAGCAGCGTGTGGGACTTGTTCTATTAGTCCATCTATACTGACCTCCATCAGGTTGCAAATTAAAAATAATTTTTTTCTGCATCTAGCTCTGAAAAAATATTTGGGCTTCTAGCAGTGTGTGGGACTTGGTCTATTAGTCCATCTATACTGACCTCCATCAGTTTGCAAATTAAAAATAATTTTTTTCTGCATCTAGCTCTGAAAAAATATTTGGGCTTCTAGCAGTGTGTGGGACTTGGTCTATTAGTCCATCTATACTGACCTCCATCAGGTTGCAAATTGAATAAAAAAATTTTCTGCATCTAGCTCTGAAAAAATATTTGGGCTTCTAGCGGTGTGTGGGACTTGGTCTATTAGTCCATCTATACTGACCTCCATCAGGTTGCAAATTAAAAATAATTTTTTTCTGCATCTAACCCAGCCAATAGTTTTGGCCTAATACCACAGTTTGGCCACTCAGCTCTGCTCGGTTACCATCCATTGTTTTTTTGTGCAAACAACTCCAGAGTTGTGAATTAGTTAACCACCAAAATGAGTGGAAAAAGGCCTGCTGCTGGTGGAAAGGGGAATAGGCGTGTTGGGAAGGGGAAAAAAGGTTGTGTCCGTGGGGTAGGTGCAGAAGAAAGACCATCTTCCAGCCAAACTAAAATGTCTACTTCTTTTAGCGGACAATGTGATAAGATCCCTTTCTTACGGCCACGCCAATCGCTACAAATTCCAGATGAGGCACAAAAACAGCAGGTGCTTCAACGGATATCAAGTGCTCCTTTAAGTGGGCTCTCCTCCACATCAACTTCAACATCACAAATACTCCAGTCCTCAAAGGTGTCACCCAAATCGCACTTGCTTCCTCACAGCTCCCAAATCTCCAGCTGCCCGTCTGAGTATGAGGTAGAACAGATGGTTGAGTCTGCAGAGCTGTTTACTCATACTATAGCCTGGGAATCAGAGGTCGACTCCAGCGCTTCTGTGAATCCAGACGAGGAAATGATCTGCACTGATGCCCAGAATCTTTATGAGTCGGATCCAGGACCAGACGCAGAAGGTTCTGACCATAATGTAGACCCTCATTCCCAAACTGTAACTCCTGTTGGTGGAGACAATGAGGAAGACGATGATAAGACTCAAATACCTGATTGGAGCGACAACTTTAGTTTTTTGTCAGGGCAGGAACAGGTTGGCTCTGAGGACGACGGGTGTGATAACGCACAGGGTGATGATGATGAGGTCGGAGATCCCACTTACTGTCAACCCACAGTCAGCCAAGAGATGAGGTCAGCAGAGGAGGTGGAGGAAGATGCTAGTGACGACGAGGTCAGGTTGCGCCTTCCTGGACAGAGACGTAGTACTGGAAGCACGTCAACAACTGCATCCTCAAACACAACTCTGCCTCTCACCACAAGTCGTGGTGGCTCTTCAGGTCGCATGGGTGCTAAGCCTTGCATAGCCTGGGCATTTTTTCAGATCGATAAAGATGACCCAACTCGTGTTATCTGTAACATTTGTCAGCAAAAGCTAAGTAGAAGCCAAAAAATACATAGTTTGAGTACTTCATGCATGAACCGGCACATGGACATGAAGCATAAGTTGCAGTGGGAAGCTCAGTGTGCTACAATGCGGTCTAGCCGGCCGGGCCAACCACCGTCTGCCATATCTTGTGCATCCGCGGCCTCTTCATCCTCTGTGACTGGGGGGACAGCAGTCACACCTGTTTTGGGGCGCAGACCTGCCACCTCTTTACCCGCAACAGCCAGCGTGATTGGCAGGTCATCATTTTCTTTGGAGGTGGTAACACCAGCTGGTCTTGAGCGCTGTCCGACATCGATAGCACCACCTTTGGATCAAGGCAACCTAACATGTCCGCCTGCATCTTCCTCACAGACCGGCAGTTTGCCGGGGACACCCTTATCAACCCCGTCTAGGCACAATAGTCAGCCCTCGGTCCCTCAGATGTGGACAAGTAAAAGACCATTTCCTCCTAGCCATGAGAAAGCTAAGAGGTTGAATTTCACCATCTGCAAGCTCTTGGCTACAGAAATGCTGCCTTTCCGCCTGGTGGACACAGAGGATTTTCGAGACCTTATGTCCGTCGCAGTGCCCCAGTACCAGATGCCCAGTCGGCACTACTTCTCAAAGAAAGGTGTGCCTGCGCTCCACCAGCATGTCGCACACAACATCACCGCTTCTTTGAGAAACTCTGTGTGTGACAGGGTGCATTTCACCACAGACACTTGGACGAGTAGGCATGGACAGGGGCGTTACATGTCGCTGACTGGGCACTGGGTAACTATGGTGACAGCAGGACAAGGGGCTGCTGTCCAAGTCTTGCCGTCCCCACGAGTTGTGCGTCAATCCTCTTTATGTCATTTTTCCTCCACTGCTTCTGCCTCCTCAACCTCCTCTCGGTCTTCCACCTGCACCCAAAGCCTGTCTGGTCATGCCACAAGCTTTCTAACTGCGCAGAAGGGATCCTGCACACCTGCTTACTATGCTGGCAGTAGGGCTCAACGTCATCAGGCGGTTTTTACATTGAAATGTCTGGGAAATGTGAGTCACACAGCTGAGGAGTTGTGGTCAGCTCTGGAGAACCAATTTCATGAATGGTTGTCTCCACTGGACCTGAAACCAGGGAAGGCCGTGTGCGACAATGCTGCAAACCTGGGTGCGGCCCTTCGCCGGGGCAATGTCACACACGTGCCTTGTATGGCTCACGTGTTGAACCTGGTTGTCCAGCAATTTTTAGCCCACTATCCCAGACTAGATGGCCTTCTGCAGAGGGCACGGTCGCTGTGTGCTCACTTCCGCCGTTCGCATCCCGCAGCTCAGCGACTTACATCTCTACAGAAGTCGTTGGGCCTGCCACTTCACCGGCTAAAATGCGATGTGCCTACCCGGTGGAATTCAACTCTGCACATGTTGCAGCGACTGTGGCAGCACCGACAAGCCCTGGTGCAATACGTTCTGACGTATAGCCTGGGCCAACGAGATTCAGAGGTGGGGCAAATCACGCTGGAGGAGTGGTCTCAGATCAGGGACCTATGCACCCTTCTGCACAGTTTTGAAATGGCGACGAAGATGTTTAGTGCTGACGATGCCATTATCAGCATGACTATTCCGGTGATTTACATGCTGGAGCACATGTTAAACAGAATTCGGAGTCAGGTGGTGGCACAAGAGGAGGTGGAGGAAGTAGAGGAGGAGGAGTTGTATGCGGAAGGGCTAACATCTGCAAGGTCCAGACGGTCGGCAGCACCAGGGCAGCAGGCATGTGAGGGTGGGGGAGATGATTTTACCAGGGCGCATGGTAGCAGCCAAACTAGTGAGGAAGGTGCAGTAGCCCAGGAAGAAGTGGAGGACGAACTGATGGAAGACTCATCAGATGAGGGAGACCTTGATCACATTTCTGTTGTGCGAGGTTGGGGGGAGAGGACAGAGGAAGGAAGCATGATTGTTACCTCGCCACCAACACAACAGGGACTTGGTGCTCCTGGATGCGCAACACACATGAGTGCCTTCTTGCTGCACTACCTGCAACATGACCCTCGAATTGTGAGAATTAGAAATAATCCTGACTACTGGGTTGCCACACTGTTAGATCCCCGGTACAAAAGTAAATTTGCAGAAATTATTCCTGCCATAGAAAGGGATGCACGCATGCAGGAGTATCAGCAGAGACTGTTGCAGAATCTTACATGTGCTTTTCCACAAAATACCAGTGGTGCACGTAGTGAATCTCACAGTTCCAACTTGCCAACCGTGGTCTGTATGGAATTGTTCAATAAAGGGCCCAAAATTAAGATAACATAGATGGGAGAGGTCTCTATGAATAGGAATTCCTAAGTATTTGATACCCTGTGAGGGCCAGGCAAAGGGAAAGTTGGACTGGATGGAATCCTATATGGATTTAGGGAGGGAGACATCGAGGGCCTCAGACTTCGCTGCATTGATTTTAAAATTTTACCATGTAACAAAGTGATCTATTTCAGCCATAACAGCAGGGATGGATATATGTGATTGAGTGATATATACTAGGACATCATCAGCAAATAGAGAGCACTTGTACTCGGTGCCTCCCACCTCAATCCACCTAATATTGGGGTTATGGCGAATTGATGAGAGCAGGTGCTCCGTCACTAGGATGTATAAGAGAGGGGACAGAGGACATCCCTGCCTTGTCCCATTGGTGATTGTGAAAGGTGATGAAAATGTTCTGACGCACCCCCTGGGCCTTGGGACACCCGGAGCCGGACCCTTTTTGGTGGATGCTGGTGGTTGTAGTCTTCGTGGCGGCGATCCGGTTCCGTGGCTCAGGGCGGTCAAACCAGTGGCGGAACTATTTATGTGGTTTTGATGTTTAAATGTCCGACTACGCCACCCGTGGATTGCGGTCAGAGTGAACCGCCGCTACAGGGCAGACCGCTAAGGCTGGTGTTGTGGGTGCAGCAGAGCGTAGCATAACTCCCCACGGGAGGAGTATAGCCTCAGGGCAGTGTATGCGGAGGATGGGGGTGATGGTGCAGGGCAGCAGCAGTAACGACACGGAGTCAGTGATGCAGTTCAGGGCCTTTACTCACAGTTCTTATTATCCAGACCACGTCTGCAGGTAACGGCTGCCCACGTCGTACTGTGCTCACCAGGTGAGGGGCTCAGACAACTCCCAGATAACTTTGGAGCGCTTCACAGGACCCCCTTTGTGTGTCCTTTGTCTGGCCTTTCTTACCAACCCTTCTGTCCGGCTGCCTCGGGCCTCCTCTTGGTAAACTTGGCGCCAGTTTCCCTGACCCTATGTGGTGCCTTCCTAGCGGGTGGAGCAAGGGGCTGCGCCACATAAAATGTCAGAGCCTCCGGTTTCTAGCTGAGGGTCGTTTCCTGCCTCCACTAGTTCGGGGACCGGTCTCCCCCTTTGGCCTGACCCCTCCACGCAGGTGGATTCGGGCGTGCGGTGGCGACTCGCCCGTCCGCACCCCTGGGATCCCTTCATTCCTCGTTCCTGGAGCCTTCTCCGCTCCTCTTCCTTCCTTCTCCCTCTTGCAGGCCTGGGCCTCTGTTACTAGGCCCGCCTCCGGAGCAGAGCTCATGCAGAGCCCCTGCTCCCTGCCACTTCTGCTCAGACTTCTCTGCACTGAACTAAGATGGTGCCCACCTTTTATACTCCCTTCTCAATGCACCCAGGAACTGCTTCCTCCCTGCTCCTGCACTGCAGGGTTCCCCTTCCTCAGTGTTCCCTCCCCCCACTCCAGCCAGGGACAGGGACTGTCGTGCCCATCTCAGGGGCATATTGGTCGCCCTGCCCCACGGCAATGTGGTGTAATGCATGCAGGTGTCGGGTCCTGATCCACACTCCATCCTTATCTGAGAGTGAGATATCACACCTCTGGGTGAGGTGCAATACGTCTGTAGCAACCGAGCCCTCGGTGCTACAGTTCCATTTATCTTCAGCCTAGGTGACGTATTGTGATACAGGGCCGTGATTTTGGCTATAAAAGGGTCCCCTAGACCCCTACCCCAAGCTTTTTAAGAGAATCATATATGGCGTGCCAGGAGACTCTATGGAATGCTTTCTCAGCATCCAACGAGAGTATCTACTTACAAATTTTTAACTGCATCTAGCCCAGGAAATACTTTGTGCCTAGTAGCAGTGTCTGCTAGTCAGCGGATTATCCCGGCTGTTAAGCAAGCTACACCACCTGTAGTTTGGACACTTAATTTTTTCAAAGGAAATGCTTCGGGACCACGGGATACTTAGTGAAGAGCATCAGGAGGCACCCCAAGGCATAGGGGCTGGGACTGGCACTAGGATGCCTTGCGGTGGACAGCCGAGCTCGATCCTTATAAAAGCTTTTTAACTGCAGCAGCTTTAGTGGACGCTACTGGAGCTGGAATTACGCGGCTGCTGGCATGAGACTTGCCCTCCAATAGATCCTTGTAAATGGATTTAAAGTGTATTCATTCAAATTAGAGGGACAATTTAAATTAAAAAGCTTAGAGCTGCCTCCACCACAGGGGGGCTCTCTCGACCCACCAGCGGACAGGCACCAGTATTGGGAGAGGGGGGCTGGCCGTCAGGGTTCACCGCGGCTCTGGCACAAACCCGGCGACACGGAGGTGGCACGGGCAGGAGCGGACTGGCCGTCTCGGCTTCTCACTTTTTGGATTTTAGAAGGGCATGACATGCCTATATCTGTGTCTCCCCCTCCTTTTACTCCTCCATCTCTTTTCTTTTCGCATGACTATATGTACTTGTCACTTTTCCATGTGTTAGTTGTGTCTTCTGAGCAGTTTGTCAGCTTTTGGACACCTTTGAAGGTGTTTTCTATGTGTTTCTATGTGTTTTTGTTTGCCTGCCATTGGTTTTAACGGTGTTCGAAGGTGTTCGACGAACAGTTCGACGAACAGTTCGGCGAACACACGGGTGTTCGACGAACCGAACCGAACTCGAACACTACGGGGGTGGCTCAACACTACTGAACACTTGACGGTCCCACGGTTGGCAAGTTGGAACTGTGAGATTCACTACGTGCACCACTGGTATTTTGTGGAAAAGCACATGTAAGATTCTGCAACAGTCTCTGCTGATACTCCTGCATGCGTGCATCCCTTTCTATGGCAGGAATAATTTCTGCAAATTTACTTTTGTACCGGGGATCTAACAGTGTGGCAACCCAGTAGTCAGGATTATTTCTAATTCTCACAATTCGAGGGTCATGTTGCAGGTAGTGCAGCAAGAAGGCACTCATGTGTGTTGCGCATCCAGGAGCACCAAGTCCCTGTTGTGTTGGTGGCGAGGTAACAATCATGCTTCCTTCCTCTGTCCTCTCCCCCCAACCTCGCACAACAGAAATGTGATCAAGGTCTCCCTCATCTGATGAGTCTTCCATCAGTTCGTCCTCCACTTCTTCCTGGGCTCCTGCACCTTCCTCACTAGTTTGGCTGCTACCATGCGCCCTGGTAAAACCATCTCCCCCACCCTCACATGCCTGCCGCCTTGGTGCTGCCGACCGTCTGGACCTTGCAGATGTTAGTGACGCGCCCCCTGGGACATATTCCTTTTTGAGGGGAATACCCGGCACCGGATCAGATGGGGGGGGGGTTGTAGTCTCCGAGCGGCTGTGACCCGGTCCCGTGCCCAGGGCGTCAAGCTCAGTGTGATGTGGCAGTTCTATAGATGTTACTAAAGTTCTTTTGTGTCGACTACGCCACCCGTTGTGATGCGGTCACTGTGGCCGCCGCTGCAGCAGGGTCCGCTGAGGCTGATGGTGGGTGCGCAGCTTGGTGAGATAACCCCCAACGGGAGGGGTATAGCCTCAGAGGGGACAGGCGCAGAGGATGGGGGTTGTGGTGGTGTAGTGCAGACGGCAGTGAAGACAGAGTCGGGTTGTGCAGTTAAGGGTGTTTACTTACTGCAGATGTTGTACTGGTCACTCCAGCTGCTAGTGACCACCCGAGCCGTGCTGCGTCCACCAGGTCCTGGATCCAGCCAACCCCCAAACAAGTCCGGAGCGTGGCCCTGAGCTCTCCCTCTGTCCTTTCTTCAGCCGTCCCCACCAGTGATCCACCTAGGTCCAGCTCCCTCGGGCCTGCTGTTGGGACACCCTTGGCCTTGGGTTCCCTGACCCTTCATGTGGTGTGCCTTCGGGGTGAATGTGGTGGGTGGCCGTGGCAGATGCTGCCCACGGCCTCCGGTCTCTGGCTGGGGATTGTTTTTACCCCCACCAGTTTGGGTTCCGGTACCCTTTTGCTGACTCCTCACCCGGTGCTCTAATTTGGGTTCTTGGGTCCCTTCAGTCTTCCCCCTCTGGGTCTTTCTCTGCTCCACTCTCTCTCTCTCCAGGGCTGCTGTTTCCTTCTCTCTGCCGATTTGTTCTCTGCATCAGACAGGCTCCTCTCCAACTGACTTGTTCTCTACAACTGACCCTGTTCTTAGTTGGTACCCACCTTATATACACCCTCTATGTGTGAGCTCAGGTGACCAGCACCCAATGAGCTCCTATCACTACCCAGACTGCACCCCCTATCTGCCCCTACACTACATGGGATGTTCCACCCCCCTCCCACTCCAGCCAGGAACAGACTCGGTCGTACCTGCACATTTCTAAGTGGGAGTACCGTCGGCCTGTTCCTCGGAAATGGGATGTATGTAGTGCATGCAGCCTACCGAGCTCAGTTCCACACTCCATCCTTACCCGGGAGTGGAATATCACACCTCTGGGTTGAGGTGCAATACTCCTGTAGCAGCCGAATCCTCAGGGTGCTACATTCCCCCCTGGTAAATCACAGCACGTCCTCGGGCTGTAAGACATAAAACAACACCAAAACATACAAATTTTTTTTTTTTTTTCATAAACATATAAAACATTATATATATAAAACTTTTCATATAAACATTCTCGTCGTCTCTTGTTTCAGGTTCCTCCTCCGGACACTGTGCAACGTGTGTCCGGGAAAAGTGCGACAGTCTCTTAGAAAAACTGGTTTTCCTATAAAACCGGTAGGGGGCGCTTTAGGAAGCGCAACTATATACAGGGAAAGTTGGCCGCTCTCAGTCCTCGGCCAGGTAGAGGGAAGGGAATGGCTGCTCACAGTCCTCAGCCTGTAGGATGAAGGGGTTAACGGGTAAACAGTTCACTGGTCCCAACGGGGACTATTTTAGCAGCAACGGTTCACTGTGCCCCGACGGGTAACTATATACAGTCTCTACTCCCGTCCTTAGCGACGGCGTCCTCCTGCTCTTGCTTTTTGGTTACCTTTGGCTCTAGTTTCAGACCCGTCCGGGTCCTCTTGCTCCTCCTCCCCGCACTGCAACTCCTCCTCCGTCAGGCGGTGCACGTGGAGGGCATAAGGTCCTTTGGCACACTTGTGCCGGGTGAAGGTGACCTCGTCCCCGATGTAAAGGTCACGACCTCTGTGCCCCTCCGGCAGATGGGATTCCACGTCTCTGCGCGTGACAAAGACGTCGCCGAGGGTGTTGTTGTCTCTGATGAAGCCCCACCCGTGCTGCTGGTTAAACTTGATTACAGTCCCGGTGGTACGGGGACTGTGCGCTGCACGGGGGTCCCTCCTGGCCCGGCTCTTTTGCTCGGCGCTCCTTATTTGGGCCTGTTGTTCCCGGACCCGCCTCTCTCTCCGCTCCCTCGCGAACTCTTCGAGCTGCTGTCGGCAACACTCAGCGCGCTCTGCTGCAGCTGCCCTAGTTTCCTGAGTGAACCCCATTAGATCTTCTCCGGTGGGGTCCCACTCAAACTGTGCTTCCGCTAGCGGGGGCGAGATCCGTGCCACGGGCTTCGGAGCCGGAATCAGGGGTTCATCCAGGGGTCTTAGTTTCTGCTGCCGTTCCAGCTCATGGTATCCTTCGGGCCAGACGAAGGGCCGCCCGTCCGGCCATGTGAGCTGGCCGAACAAGTCCTCCCCCAGGTGTGGCACCCTTGGTTTTACGGGCGCGGGCGCGGTGGTGGTGGCGCCCGGGTTGCCCAGGCCTTGCGGCCAGGCCTGGGGCACCTGGAAGGTGAAGGGCACCGTTAGGACGGCGGCACCCTGGGCTACCTGGCCTTGCGGCCAGGCCGGAGGCTCCGCGGAGGTAGGGGGCGCTGTTGGTGATGCGGCGCCCGGGGGTACTAGGCCTTGCGACCAGGCTGGTGGTATTTCCTGCTTTGTCACGCTCCGGGTCGAGGCGCGTGACGTCACAGGGGTCGCTGCGGCGGCTTCCGGTCGGGGCCTAGTCCATAGCGGTGACATGGCGGCTACGGGCACAGCAGGGGGACTTTCGGGCTCTGCGACGGGGAGCTGGGGCAGGTGGGCGGTTTCTCGGCTTGGGGTATAGGCGTCCCCTTTACCTGCCTCCATGCGTTCGGCTCCCTTCTCGGCGTCGTCTCCGGCCTTTGGTCCTCCCGCGCCATCCTCAGAGGCGGTCTGTTTCCTCTTCCAGGGTAGCGTGCTCCGTTGACTGGTCTCAGCTTGCTGGGTCATCTCCCGGCTCCACTCCGCCAGTATCTCGCGCTGTACCCGGGCCATCCTCCGTGCGAGGCTCTCCAGGGCAGTCTGTGCACACTCCCGGTCTCGGGGGAGCTGCGCTAAGATCTCCGCTAGACCTAGCGGGGTTGTGGACTCTAGCAGGCTCCTGACCATCGGGTCGGTGCTGCTCTGCTCTTCTTCCGGCAGGCTCCTGGCCAGCGGGCCGGTGCTGCTCTGCCCTCCTTCCTCGGTCTCTAGCAGACTCCTGGCCAGCGGGCCGGTGCTGTTCTGCTTTCTCTCCATCTCCGGGTGAGCTCCTCCGCTACTCCTCGTTAGACCTCTTGCCTCCGGGTCCGCTCGCTCCAGACTGCTCCAAGCGGCACCCATCTTTTCTCTTCTCTTTCGTCTCCTCCCCCTTCGAGGGCGGTCCCGAGGCCATTTGGTGATTGTCAGCTCCAGGGGCTGTTCTTTCACGCTGACAGACACCTCTAGCATCACAGTCTCTGTTGGTGGGGGCGGTTTCCACTTTTGGCGCCATTTTCTGTCCCGGCCCACGATGGGAGGTGGCCTCTTGCCCTCCTTTGGCACGCCCATAATGGCGTCCGCTGCTCTTCCAAGGCGGGAAATCTGCGGTTTTGGCGGGAAGCGTCGCCCAGTGGCGGGAAACTCTGCAGATGGCGGGAACAAGTTGGAAATGGCGGACAATCGGCGGGAAACGACTGGTGATGGAGTCCGATGGCGGGGACCCTCCGGAACCGGCAGGAGACTTCTTTCTGAGGTAAACTTGCACTTTTCTTCAGGCACGCAGTACCCGGGTGTTGCGGGCACGTAATCCTGCCGACTACGCCAAAGTTGACGCGCCCCCTGGGACATATTCCTTTTTGAGGGGAATACCCGGCACCGGATCAGATGGGGGGGGGGTTGTAGTCTCCGAGCGGCTGTGACCCGGTCCCGTGCCCAGGGCGTCAAGCTCAGTGTGATGTGGCAGTTCTATAGATGTTACTAAAGTTCTTTTGTGTCGACTACGCCACCCGTTGTGATGCGGTCACTGTGGCCGCCGCTGCAGCAGGGTCCGCTGAGGCTGATGGTGGGTGCGCAGCTTGGTGAGATAACCCCCAACGGGAGGGGTATAGCCTCAGAGGGGACAGGCGCAGAGGATGGGGGTTGTGGTGGTGTAGTGCAGACGGCAGTGAAGACAGAGTCGGGTTGTGCAGTTAAGGGTGTTTACTTACTGCAGATGTTGTACTGGTCACTCCAGCTGCTAGTGACCACCCGAGCCGTGCTGCGTCCACCAGGTCCTGGATCCAGCCAACCCCCAAACAAGTCCGGAGCGTGGCCCTGAGCTCTCCCTCTGTCCTTTCTTCAGCCGTCCCCACCAGTGATCCACCTAGGTCCAGCTCCCTCGGGCCTGCTGTTGGGACACCCTTGGCCTTGGGTTCCCTGACCCTTCATGTGGTGTGCCTTCGGGGTGAATGTGGTGGGTGGCCGTGGCAGATGCTGCCCACGGCCTCCGGTCTCTGGCTGGGGATTGTTTTTACCCCCACCAGTTTGGGTTCCGGTACCCTTTTGCTGACTCCTCACCCGGTGCTCTAATTTGGGTTCTTGGGTCCCTTCAGTCTTCCCCCTCTGGGTCTTTCTCTGCTCCACTCTCTCTCTCTCCAGGGCTGCTGTTTCCTTCTCTCTGCCGATTTGTTCTCTGCATCAGACAGGCTCCTCTCCAACTGACTTGTTCTCTACAACTGACCCTGTTCTTAGTTGGTACCCACCTTATATACACCCTCTATGTGTGAGCTCAGGTGACCAGCACCCAATGAGCTCCTATCACTACCCAGACTGCACCCCCTATCTGCCCCTACACTACATGGGATGTTCCACCCCCCTCCCACTCCAGCCAGGAACAGACTCGGTCGTACCTGCACATTTCTAAGTGGGAGTACCGTCGGCCTGTTCCTCGGAAATGGGATGTATGTAGTGCATGCAGCCTACCGAGCTCAGTTCCACACTCCATCCTTACCCGGGAGTGGAATATCACACCTCTGGGTTGAGGTGCAATACTCCTGTAGCAGCCGAATCCTCAGGGTGCTACATTCCCCCCTGGTAAATCACAGCACGTCCTCGGGCTGTAAGACATAAAACAACACCAAAACATACAAATTTTTTTTTTTTTTTCATAAACATATAAAACATTATATATATAAAACTTTTCATATAAACATTCTCGTCGTCTCTTGTTTCAGGTTCCTCCTCCGGACACTGTGCAACGTGTGTCCGGGAAAAGTGCGACAGTCTCTTAGAAAAACTGGTTTTCCTATAAAACCGGTAGGGGGCGCTTTAGGAAGCGCAACTATATACAGGGAAAGTTGGCCGCTCTCAGTCCTCGGCCAGGTAGAGGGAAGGGAATGGCTGCTCACAGTCCTCAGCCTGTAGGATGAAGGGGTTAACGGGTAAACAGTTCACTGGTCCCAACGGGGACTATTTTAGCAGCAACGGTTCACTGTGCCCCGACGGGCAACTATATACAGTCTCTACTCCCGTCCTTAGCGACGGCGTCCTCCTGCTCTTGCTTTTTGGTTACCTTTGGCTCTAGTTTCAGACCCGTCCGGGTCCTCTTGCTCCTCCTCCCCGCACTGCAACTCCTCCTCCGTCAGGCGGTGCACGTGGAGGGCATAAGGTCCTTTGGCACACTTGTGCCGGGTGAAGGTGACCTCGTCCCCGATGTAAAGGTCACGACCTCTGTGCCCCTCCGGCAGATGGGATTCCACGTCTCTGCGCGTGACAAAGACGTCGCCGAGGGTGTTGTTGTCTCTGATGAAGCCCCACCCGTGCTGCTGGTTAAACTTGATTACAGTCCCGGTGGTACGGGGACTGTGCGCTGCACGGGGGTCCCTCCTGGCCCGGCTCTTTTGCTCGGCGCTCCTTATTTGGGCCTGTTGTTCCCGGACCCGCCTCTCTCTCCGCTCCCTCGCGAACTCTTCGAGCTGCTGTCGGCAACACTCAGCGCGCTCTGCTGCAGCTGCCCTAGTTTCCTGAGTGAACCCCATTAGATCTTCTCCGGTGGGGTCCCACTCAAACTGTGCTTCCGCTAGCGGGGGCGAGATCCGTGCCACGGGCTTCGGAGCCGGAATCAGGGGTTCATCCAGGGGTCTTAGTTTCTGCTGCCGTTCCAGCTCATGGTATCCTTCGGGCCAGACGAAGGGCCGCCCGTCCGGCCATGTGAGCTGGCCGAACAAGTCCTCCCCCAGGTGTGGCACCCTTGGTTTTACGGGCGCGGGCGCGGTGGTGGTGGCGCCCGGGTTGCCCAGGCCTTGCGGCCAGGCCTGGGGCACCTGGAAGGTGAAGGGCACCGTTAGGACGGCGGCACCCTGGGCTACCTGGCCTTGCGGCCAGGCCGGAGGCTCCGCGGAGGTAGGGGGCGCTGTTGGTGATGCGGCGCCCGGGGGTACTAGGCCTTGCGACCAGGCTGGTGGTATTTCCTGCTTTGTCACGCTCCGGGTCGAGGCGCGTGACGTCACAGGGGTCGCTGCGGCGGCTTCCGGTCGGGGCCTAGTCCATAGCGGTGACATGGCGGCTACGGGCACAGCAGGGGGACTTTCGGGCTCTGCGACGGGGAGCTGGGGCAGGTGGGCGGTTTCTCGGCTTGGGGTATAGGCGTCCCCTTTACCTGCCTCCATGCGTTCGGCTCCCTTCTCGGCGTCGTCTCCGGCCTTTGGTCCTCCCGCGCCATCCTCAGAGGCGGTCTGTTTCCTCTTCCAGGGTAGCGTGCTCCGTTGACTGGTCTCAGCTTGCTGGGTCATCTCCCGGCTCCACTCCGCCAGTATCTCGCGCTGTACCCGGGCCATCCTCCGTGCGAGGCTCTCCAGGGCAGTCTGTGCACACTCCCGGTCTCGGGGGAGCTGCGCTAAGATCTCCGCTAGACCTAGCGGGGTTGTGGACTCTAGCAGGCTCCTGACCATCGGGTCGGTGCTGCTCTGCTCTTCTTCCGGCAGGCTCCTGGCCAGCGGGCCGGTGCTGCTCTGCCCTCCTTCCTCGGTCTCTAGCAGACTCCTGGCCAGCGGGCCGGTGCTGTTCTGCTTTCTCTCCATCTCCGGGTGAGCTCCTCCGCTACTCCTCGTTAGACCTCTTGCCTCCGGGTCCGCTCGCTCCAGACTGCTCCAAGCGGCACCCATCTTTTCTCTTCTCTTTCGTCTCCTCCCCCTTCGAGGGCGGTCCCGAGGCCATTTGGTGATTGTCAGCTCCAGGGGCTGTTCTTTCACGCTGACAGACACCTCTAGCATCACAGTCTCTGTTGGTGGGGGCGGTTTCCACTTTTGGCGCCATTTTCTGTCCCGGCCCACGATGGGAGGTGGCCTCTTGCCCTCCTTTGGCACGCCCATAATGGCGTCCGCTGCTCTTCCAAGGCGGGAAATCTGCGGTTTTGGCGGGAAGCGTCGCCCAGTGGCGGGAAACTCTGCAGATGGCGGGAACAAGTTGGAAATGGCGGACAATCGGCGGGAAACGACTGGTGATGGAGTCCGATGGCGGGGACCCTCCGGAACCGGCAGGAGACTTCTTTCTGAGGTAAACTTGCACTTTTCTTCAGGCACGCAGTACCCGGGTGTTGCGGGCACGTAATCCTGCCGACTACGCCAAAGTTGACGCGCCCCCTGGGACATATTCCTTTTTGAGGGGAATACCCGGCACCGGATCAGATGGGGGGGGGGTTGTAGTCTCCGAGCGGCTGTGACCCGGTCCCGTGCCCAGGGCGTCAAGCTCAGTGTGATGTGGCAGTTCTATAGATGTTACTAAAGTTCTTTTGTGTCGACTACGCCACCCGTTGTGATGCGGTCACTGTGGCCGCCGCTGCAGCAGGGTCCGCTGAGGCTGATGGTGGGTGCGCAGCTTGGTGAGATAACCCCCAACGGGAGGGGTATAGCCTCAGAGGGGACAGGCGCAGAGGATGGGGGTTGTGGTGGTGTAGTGCAGACGGCAGTGAAGACAGAGTCGGGTTGTGCAGTTAAGGGTGTTTACTTACTGCAGATGTTGTACTGGTCACTCCAGCTGCTAGTGACCACCCGAGCCGTGCTGCGTCCACCAGGTCCTGGATCCAGCCAACCCCCAAACAAGTCCGGAGCGTGGCCCTGAGCTCTCCCTCTGTCCTTTCTTCAGCCGTCCCCACCAGTGATCCACCTAGGTCCAGCTCCCTCGGGCCTGCTGTTGGGACACCCTTGGCCTTGGGTTCCCTGACCCTTCATGTGGTGTGCCTTCGGGGTGAATGTGGTGGGTGGCCGTGGCAGATGCTGCCCACGGCCTCCGGTCTCTGGCTGGGGATTGTTTTTACCCCCACCAGTTTGGGTTCCGGTACCCTTTTGCTGACTCCTCACCCGGTGCTCTAATTTGGGTTCTTGGGTCCCTTCAGTCTTCCCCCTCTGGGTCTTTCTCTGCTCCACTCTCTCTCTCTCCAGGGCTGCTGTTTCCTTCTCTCTGCCGATTTGTTCTCTGCATCAGACAGGCTCCTCTCCAACTGACTTGTTCTCTACAACTGACCCTGTTCTTAGTTGGTACCCACCTTATATACACCCTCTATGTGTGAGCTCAGGTGACCAGCACCCAATGAGCTCCTATCACTACCCAGACTGCACCCCCCATCTGCCCCTACACTACATGGGATGTTCCACCCCCCTCCCACTCCAGCCAGGAACAGACTCGGTCGTACCTGCACATTTCTAAGTGGGAGTACCGTCGGCCTGTTCCTCGGAAATGGGATGTATGTAGTGCATGCAGCCTACCGAGCTCAGTTCCACACTCCATCCTTACCCGGGAGTGGAATATCACACCTCTGGGTTGAGGTGCAATACTCCTGTAGCAGCCGAATCCTCAGGGTGCTACATTAGCCCTTCTGCATACAACTCCTCCTCCTCTACTTCCTCCACCTCCTCTTGTGCCACCACCTGACTCCGAATTCTGTTTAACATGTGCTCCAGCATGTAAATCACCGGAATAGTCATGCTGATAATGGCATCGTCAGCACTAAACATCTTCGTCGCCATTTCAAAACTGTGCAGAAGGGTGCATAGGTCCCTGATCTGAGACCACTCCTCCAGCGTGATTTGCCCCACCTCTGGATCTCGTTGGCCCAGGCTATATGTCAGAACGTATTGCACCAGGGCTTGTCGGTGCTGCCACAGTCGCTGCAACATGTGCAGAGTTGAATTCCACCGGGTAGGCACATCGCATTTTAGCCGGTGAAGTGGCAGGCCCAACGACTTCTGTAGAGATGTAAGTCGCTGAGCTGCGGGATGCGAACGGCGAAAGTGAGCACACAGCGACCGTGCCCTCTGCAGAAGGCCATCTAGTCTGGGATAGTGGGCTAAAAATTGCTGGACAACCAGGTTCAACACGTGAGCCATACAAGGCACGTGTGTGACATTGCCCCGGCGAAGGTTTGCAGCATTGTCGCACACGGCCTTCCCTGGTTTCAGGTCCAGTGGAGACAATCATTCATGAAATTGGTTCTCCAGAGCTGACCACAACTCCTCAGCTGTGTGACTCACATTTCCCAGACATTTCAATGTAAAAACCGCCTGATGACGTTGAGCCCTACTGCCAGCATAGTAAGGAGGTGTGCAGGATCCCTTCTGCGCAGTTAGAAAACTTGTGGCATGACCAGACAGGCTTTGGGTGCAGGTGGAAGACCGAGAGGAGGTTGAGGAGGCAGAAGCAGTGGAGGAACTTTGACATAAAGAGGATTGACGCACAACTCGTGGGGACGGCAAGACTTGGACAGCAGCCCCTTGTCCTGCTGTCACCATAGTTACCCAGTGCCCAGTCAGCGACATGTAACGCCCCTGTCCATGCCTACTCATCCAAGTGTCTGTGGTGAAATGCACCCTGTCACACACAGAGTTTCTCAAAGAAGCGGTGATGTTGTGTGCGACATGCTGGTGGAGCGCAGGCACACCTTTCTTTGAGAAGTAGTGCCGACTGGGCATCTGGTACTGGGGCACTGCGACGGACATAAGGTCTCGAAAATCCTCTGTGTCCACCAGGCGGAAAGGCAGCATTTCTGTAGCCAAGAACTTGCAGATGGTGAAATTCAACCTCTTAGCTTTCTCATGGCTAGGAGGAAATGGTCTTTTACTTGTCCACATCTGAGGGACCGAGGGCTGGCTATTGTGCTTAGACGGGGTTGATAAGGGTGTCCCCGGCAAACTGCCGGTCTGTGAGGAAGATGCAGGCGGACATGTTAGGTTGAATTGATCCAAAGGTGGTGCTATCGATGTCGGACAGCGCTCAACACCAGCTGGTGTTACCACCTCCAAAGAAAATGATGACCTGCCAATCACGCTGGCTGTTGCTGGTAAAGAGGTGGCAGGTCTGCGACCCAAAACAGGTGTGACTGCTGTCCCCCCAGTCACAGAGGATGAAGAGGCCGCGGATGCACAAGATATGGCAGACGGTGGTTGGCCCGGCCGGCTAGGCCGCATTGTAGCACACTGAGCTTCCCACTGCAACTTATGCTTCATGTCCATGTGCCGGTTCATGCATGAAGTACTCAAACTATGTATTTTTTGGCCTCTACTTAGCTTTTGCTGACAAATGTTACAGATAACACGAGTTGGGTCATCTTTATCGATCTGAAAAAATGCCCAGGCTATGCAAGGCTTAGCACCCATGCGACCTGAAGAGCCACCACGACTTGTGGTGAGAGGCAGAGTTGTGTTTGAGGATGCAGTTGTTGACGTGCTTCCAGTACTACGTCTCTGTCCAGGAAGGCGCAACCTGACCTCGTCGTCACTAGCATCTTCCTCCACCTCCTCTGCTGACCTCATCTCTTGGCTGACTGTGGGTTGACAGTAAGTGGGATCTCCAACCTCATCATCATCACCCTGTGCGTTATCACACCCGTCGTCCTCAGAGCCAACCTGTTCCTGCCCTGACAAAAAACTAAAGTTGTCGCTCCAATCAGGTATTTGAGTCTTATCATCGTCTTCCTCATTGTCTCCACCAACAGGAGTTACAGTGTGGGAATGAGGGTCTACATTATGGTCAGAACCTTCTGGGTCTGGTCCTGGATCCGACTCATAAAGATTCTGGGCATCAGTGCAGATCATTTCCTCGTCTGGATTCACAGAAGCGCTGGAGTCGACCTCTGATTCCCAGGCTATAGTATGAGTAAACAGCTCTGCAGACTCAACCATCTGTTCTACCTCATACTCAGACGGGCAGCTGGAGATTTGGGAGCTGTGAGGAAGCAAGTGCGATTGGGGTGACACCTTTGAGGACTGGAGTATTTGTGATGTTGAAGTTGATGTGGAGGAGAGCCCACTTAAAGGAGCACTTGATATCCGTTGAAGCACCTGCTGTTTTTGTGCCTCATCTGGAATTTGTAGCGATTGGCGTGGCCGTAAGAAAGGGATCTTATCACATTGTCCGCTAAAAGAAGTAGACATTTTAGTTTGGCTGGAAGATGGTCTTTCTTCTGCAGATGTTACTGATGCTTTAACACCTACCCCACGGACACAACCTTTTTTCCCCTTCCCAACACGCCTATTCCCCTTTCCACCAGCAGCAGGCCTTTTTCCACTCATTTTGGTGGTTAACTAATTAACAACTCTGGAGTTGTTTGCACAAAAAAACAATGGATGGGAACCGAGCAGAGCTGAGTGGCCAAACTGTGGTATTAGGCCAAAACTATTGGCTGGGTTAGATGCAGAAAAAAATTATATTCAATTTGCAACCTGGTGGAGGTTAGTATAGATGGACTAATACAACAAGTCCCACACACTGCTAGAAGCCCAATATTTTTTCAGAGGTAGATGCAGAAAAAAATATATTCAGTTTGCAACCTGATGGAGGTCTGTATAGATGGATTAATAGAACAAGTCCCACACACAGCTAGAAGCCCAATATTTTTTCAGAGCTAGATGCAGAAAAAAATTATATTCAGTTTGCAACCTGATGGAGGTCAGTATAGATGGACTAATAGAATGATGCTATGCCCAAAAGATTTTACTTCACTAGGTGCAGTAAAAAAATTGGTATTCTATACACAGGTGGTATATCTTGCAACACAGATAGGCTACTCCACTGACTAACACACTCTGCAATAGGCCAAAAAGGATTAGCTTTGCTAGATTCAGCCAAATGCTGTGAAAAAAACTTGCACAGCACTGGCACAGACCTGCCTGGCAAAAACTGATAGGAACTGATGTAACCTAGTCCTGAAAAGGACTGCAATTACAATTAGTCTTTACTCCCACAATCTATCTATTTAAGAGCACAGACCTGCCTGATAAAAGTCGTAGGAAATGCTGTAACCTAGTCCTTAAAAGGACTGCAATCACAACTATTCCCTACTCCCAAGCTATCTGTAGATTTGTGCGAAAATTGGCTTGAAATTAACAAGGTATAGCGCACACAGCAACAGCGGTGCCGTCTAACACGCAGCTGCAGCAGTGAGAAAATGGTGGCGACGGGGAAAATGGCTTGGTCTTATAGGGCAAGGACATGTGACATACACTGCCAATGACACATGCCCTTGCTTGTGTGAAAAAAAGCACTTCGCTCCGTGTGTGCGCTGCTGATAGGCTGACAGATTGCACCGCCCCACTGTAAATGCGGGAAAGAGAAAAAAAAAATGGAGATCTTCATTATTCCTGCAGAGATCCATCCCCTGCCCCTCCCCCCACCCCGCTGTACACTCAAACTGCGTATTAACATTAATTTTCATCATTACTGAGAAAAAATCCAGTTATGATTTTGGTGCACGAACAGTTATCGAACATAACCTCGAACAGCCGAATTTTTCTCAAATTGTTCGTGTTCGCCGAACGGCTCGAACACCGCCCAAAACAGCTCGAATTTGAGATTGGCGAACAGTTCGAGTAGAACAACGCTCATCTCTAAGTATAATGCACAGCCTATAGTTATCCATGTAATATAATGCACAGCCCATAGTCATCCATGTAGTATAATGCAGACCCCATAGTCATACATGTAATATGATGCACAGCCCATAGTCATCCATGTAGTATAATGCACAGCCCATAGTCATCCATGTAATATAATGCACATCCCATAGTCATCCATGTAGTATAATGCACAGCCCATAGTCATGCATGTAGTATAATGCACAGCCTATAGTCATCCATATAGTATAATGCACAGCCCATAGTCATCCATGTAGTATAATGCACAGCCCATAGTCATACATATACTATAATGCACAGCCTATAGTTATCCATGTAGTATAATGCACAGCCCATAGTCATCCATGTAATATAATGCACAGCCTATAGTTATCCATGTAGTATAATGCACAGCCCATAGTCATTCATACAGTATAATGCACCGGCCATAGTTATTCATGTAGTATAATGCACTGCCCATAGCTATCCATGTAGTATAATGCACAGCCTATAGTCATCCATATAGTAGTATGGCCACAGTGTACTCACTCATTTAAAATAAAAATACTTACCTCCCATCTGCTCTTCTGCTGTGCGGTGTCCTCTTCTGAAGCCAGCAATTGACTTCAGCGACGGGAGCGCATGACGTCACTGCCATGCGCCCTCAGTCACATGCACGCCAACATCAGCTGCAGGCCTCTGATTGCCCAACAGCGTGTACTGCCGCGCACGGACCCGAAGGGTCTGTATTCTGCAATACGCTTCAGCTGAATTTACATCTGAGGATGCATATCCAGCTGAAGCATTTGCTTATGTTAGCAGGCTCCTCACCCGCAGGGCCCGGACTGTCTCAGTCTCTGTCCCTGCTGACGGCAAGTGGGGCCCCCCTTTTGTCCATGGCCCTGGCACTTACCCAGGTGCGCCGGGTGGTGAACCCAGCCCTGTAGAAGAGCATATCTCACATCTTTGCAGCCCTTACAAAGTAATTTTCGTCATATTGAAGCCCATAAATTGTCTTTCATTGCTCCCATTAAGTGTGATGCCAACAAAAGTGCCCCTCAAACAAAGTATGATGCCCCCAGAATGAATTCCTCCACAGTACCCTCCACACACATGGTGTGATGACCCTACTGTACCCCCCTCCATCCCCGCGGCAAAGTATGGTGACCCCAACAAAGTATAATGCCCCAATTTAATCCCTATACAGCCCTTCACACAGTATAATGGGCCCCACTTAGTCCTCCATAGAGTATAATGGGCCCCATATAGTTTTCTATACACTATAATGGGCTCCACATAGTCCTCCATACAGTATAATGGTCCCCACATAGTCCTCCATACAGTATAATGGGCCCACATAATCCTCCATACAGTATAATAGGCCCCACATAGTCCTCCATACAGTATAATGGGCCCCACATAGTCCTCCATACAGAACAATATGCCCCACATAGTGCTCCATACAGAATAATGGGCACCACATAGTCCTCCATACAGTATAATGGGCCCTACATAGGGCTTCATTCAGAATACCGGGCCCCGCAATGTCCTCCAAACAGAATAATGGGCTCCACATAGTCCTCCATACAGTATAATGGGCCCTACATAGTGCTCCATTCAGAATAATAGGCCCCGCAATGTCCTCCAAACAGTATAATGGGCCCCACATAGTCCTCCATACTGTATAATGGGTTCCACAATGTCCTCCAAACAGAATAATGGGCTCCACATAGTCCTCCATACAGAATAATGGCCCCCACATGGTCCTCAATACAGAATAATGGGCCCCACATAGTGCTCCATACAGAATAATGAGCCCCACATAGTCCTCCATACAGAATAATGGCCCCCACATGGTCCTCAATACAGAATAATGGGCCCCATATATTCCTCCATACAGAATAATGGGCCCCACATAGTGCTCCATACAGTATAATGGGCCCCACATAGTGCTCCATACAGTATAATGGGCCCACAGAGCCCGCCATACAGTATAATGGGCCCACATAGTCCTCCATATAGTATAATCGGCCCCACAATGTCTTCCAAAAAGAATAATGGGCACCACATAGTCCTCCATATAGTATAATGGGCCCACATAGTCCTCCATACAGTATAATGGCCCCAAAATGTCCTCCAAACATAATAATGGGCTCCACATAGTCCTCCATACAGTATAATGAGCCACACATAGTCCTCCATACAGAATAATGGGCCCCACATAGTCCTCCATACAGTATAATGGGCCCCACATAGTCCTCCTTACAGAATAATGGCCCCACCCACATAGTCCTCCATACAGAATAATGAGCCACACATAGTCCTCCATACAGAATAATGGGCCCCACATAGTCCTCCATACAGTATAATGGCCCCACATAGTCCTCCATACAGTATAATAGGTCCTGCATAAAAAAAAATACTCACCTCTCTTTGTTCCCCCACTGCTCCAGTCTTGGCAGCGAGCGATCTAGAATAGATCTGCAACACTCGTCTGATCAGCTGTTCCTGATGCCAGAAGTGCTTAGTTGCGGAGCAGCACAGCACAGCTCTGTCAACTGTATAGTGGTGCAGCCAGATCTTGCACATCCGTCCCCTATTGATTGGAGTAGGGAGAAGATTAGATATTAATGAGTAAGGTTAGACGATCAATGCTCTCACCTCTCGCACCAGAGCCGGTACAGTCATATTGACATTAGGTCTTCCATGACATTGTTATGCCACATGGCCCTATAGCCATTTAGGGGCCACTATTGTGCTACTGCACTCTCACTTCTTCTGCGTGTCCTACAATCTTTCGAGCTAAGTGGGAGTGCAGCAGCCCAAAAGCGGCCACTAATTGTCTGCAGGGCTGGTGTGGCATAACAATGTCATGGTAGACCTGACGTCGACATCACTGGACTGACACCGATGCGGTATGAGGGTCAGCCTTCATTTAAATAGCAGCTGTCCAAATAGTGGACAACCCCTTCAAGGCTCAGTTTGTACAGACATGTGACTGCAGTGCTGAAAAATGTGCCATAATGTCTAAGGAAGGTGTTTCCTCCAATGTGTCAAGGAAGACAGTAGACTCTTGGGAAGCCAAGTAAGACGTCCTACAAGTGCCAAAGGAAGATCTTTTGTGGTCAAAGGAAGAACTGGTCATAAGTGTAAAGAAACTTGTCATAACAAGCTTCCCGGATTGCACTTAGAGAGGAGGAAAGAGATGAATTAGGTAATAAAGCGCTGCTGTACATGGGACCTGACTCGCTATGGTATGGTGCTAAATCTGGTATGCAGCACCAGTGTTAAAAGGGTTTCCTGGTTTTGGGAATTCCTTCTCTCCAGGTTGCAGTTTGTTTTTAAAATATATATCTATATATATATATATATATATATATATATATATATATATAAAATAAACTGTGCTTTATTCAGCCTCTCTGGGTCCTGTGCTGAGTGTCCACTGCTGATCCTGGTGTCTATTATTGTCTGCAATGCTGATGTTAAGTCACTTGCACTGCAACCAATGTTTCGACATGACGTCAGCACTGCAGACACAGTGTGTAATAGTGGAGACTCAGCCCTAGACCCAGAAGGGGAAATAAAGCTCAGGTTTTTTTTTTAACAAACTGCAGAAGGGGATGAAGTGTTTTCCGAAAACTCAAAAACTCCTTCAAAGGGAATCTGTCAGCACAGAATGACTGTTGAAAAAAAGCACCGGCGCTTGGTGAACCCTTGGTGTGACCAAAACTTTCAGTGCACCCTCCCACCTACAGGTTTTGCATCTATCTCCACCCTTATCTGGCTCTATAAAGCCAAAGCTGTCAATCAAAGACAAGGGGGGGTAGAGAAGAGGGAAAACAAGTAGATGGGAAGGTGAACTTAAATGTTTGGTCACACCAAGGGTGCACAGTGCGCCCGTGCTTGGTTCGAATAGTCATTTGTGCCAACAGATTCCGTTCAACCCCTTCATGACATGTGCCGTATATGTACGGCGCATATCGTGTCTTTCCCTTTGATATGGGCTCCGGCGCTTTCCCGGAACATGACAGCTGATCTGTACAGTTGTCATGTGCCCCTTCCAGCCGCAAGTGGAATCACGATCCACCCACGGCTGTTAACACGTTAAATGCCGCTGTCAAACTCTCACAGCGGCATTTAATATGGCCACGCCTTAAGCACGTCACAAACCACGCCCATCACCTAAGCCCTCACACAGCCCCCGATCCCGAAAAATGAAGACGCTACAGGTCCCGGAAAATGGCGGCATTTTTTTTTTTTTTTACAAACTTTGGATTTTTTCTCACCACTTGAATATAAAAGAACCTATGCATGTTTGGTATCTGTGAACTCATAATGACCTGGGGAATAATAATGGCAGATCAGCATTAGCATTTAGTGAACATTTAAAGAAAAAAAAGACACCTGTGGAATTGCACTTTTTTTTGCAACTTCACCGCACTTTGAATTTTTTTCCCATTTTCCAGTACACGATACGGTAAAACCAATGGTGTCGTTAAAAAGTACAACTTGTCCCGCAAAAAAAAAACAAGCCCTCACACGGCCATATTGGCGGTAAAATAAAAACGTTATGGCTCTGGGAAGAAGGGGAGCAAAAAAGGAAAGCACAAAAATGGAAAATGGCTGCGGGGTGAAGGGGTTAAATGCTGCTTCTTTTTTTTAATTTGATTTCTAACTTCCGCTCACCTGGTTGTCACTGTCCGCATGTCGGCCATCGATAGTGAAAGGGTTGTATGTGGCCCGAGGGTGGTAAAATGCCCAAGTCAGCTTAAAGGAATGGTCCTGTGTGGTAATCTGCCAATACTGAACGGTCCGTCACTGGTCCCAATATTCTTGGCACTCAGAGCTGGCACCCTTGATCCAACACTTCATACATGAACCTGTCGAAAAGGCAGTTGCACAAGATGCAGCTACGCTCCCTCGATTATTGACGAGACTTTATTTTTTGCGTCTCACTCTTATTTGGGTACAATATGGGTTTTCAAAAAGTATTGCACATGGCACTAACAAATCTACAGCTTACTTTGAGGAATCAGAGATCCAAACTGCAAAGAAATAACCCTTAGACATTTCGGTAGCAGGAGAGGCATTGTTGATAGCGTCCATAGAAATAGTCTGCAAAATGTTATTGATGATATCCATGTACTCAGCCTTTCATTGTCACAAAATCAATATTGGCGTGAGCTCTTCTTTATTCAGTTCTACCAGTTTCTTTTCTTATTTAGGATCCGAAAAATCACTTTAAAGTGCATGGTATGGCTTGCCAATGGAATTTATAAATAATTGATATTAAAAATGAACGTATACCATGCATCCACTATCTGTTATGGCCGTTTCTCTTTGAGCCATGCTTGAGGCAGTTTAATGATTTTTTTTTTCTGGTGGTCTCAGCTATATGAATCCATTCAGCGTCCTGTGCGTCACGTCCATGACCTTGTCTAAACATAGGGAAACCTCTGCTATCTCACCATTATAAATATGTACATTAAGCACATGCAATTCTATTCATATGTCTAAATATTCAAAAAAGCATCACAATACAAAGGAGTCATTGTATTTTCCATCGTGAAATCTAGCTGATAAGTATTATCACGTAGTAGAACATGCAGGATAACAATCGCTCTATAGTGCACTTTTTGCTTTATTTTATTATTTTAATAAGGTTCTCAATAAAGTAGTTATTTGTAAGGAGGAAAGAAAAAAATGCATTTCTCCACCTCAAAATGGAAGATAAGCCATTTGCAAAAATGTATTCTGTAGCTCTATGTCCCCAGTTCAAAATCCCTAGCAAGAGAGTCTTTTGGGCACCGGTCCCAGCTATGTCTGTGACGTGACCCCAGTGCCGTGGGGTACTCGGCAGCCGGGCCTCTGGCTGCTTGCAGGGGATATCACGGTGGCTGGCCCGGTCCGTGGCCCAGGGCGGTCACTCAAGAAAGGGGGAAATATTTATAGGGGATTTGTCGTGACGCCACCTGTGGTGTCTGGTGAGGATCACCAGCGCTGCAACAGTCCTCTGAGGCAGGTGGTAGGGCAGCTTGTAATGGAACGGCTCCCCACAGGTGGAGCAGGCCTCAGGGCAGTGTAGAGGTGTCGAAAGATGGTGGAAGCAGGAGGGAGACGGCAGGACGGTCCAAGAGGAAGTACTGGCACGAATGTAGCACCTTGAGGGTTCGGTCGCTACAGAGGTATTGCATCTCAACCAGATGTGCGATATCTCACTTCCAGGTAAGGATGGGGTGTGGATCAGGACCCCGACACCTGCATGCATTACACCACATTTCCGGGGGGCAGGGTGACCGATATGCTCCAAGTACAGCACGACAGTCCCTGTCCCTGGCTGGAGTGGGGGGAGGGAACACCGAAGAAGGGGGGACCCTGTAGTGCATAGGAGGGAGAGGGCAGTTCCTGGGTGCACCTAGATGGAGGTATAAAAGGTGGGCACCATCTTAGTTCTGTGTGAAGTCAGTCAGTTCAGTAGTTGGGAGAGAAGGAGGCTGGGAGCAGAGGCTCAGCATGGGCTCTGCTCCGCAGGCAGGCCGGAGAGGGCGGCCGGAGCCTGGAGAAAGGAGAAGGAAGGAGAAGGAAGGAGAAGGAAGGAAGAGGAGCAGAGGAGGCTCCAGGAACAAGGAACCCCAGGGGTGTGGACCAGCGAGTCGCCACCGCACGCCCGAATCTACCTGCGTAGAAGGGTCAGGCCAAAGGGGGAGACCGGTCCCCGAAACTAGTGGAGGCGGGGAACTGCCCTCAGCTAGAAACCGGAGGCTGTGACATTTCATGTGGCGCAGCCCCTCGCTACACCCGCTAGGAAGGCACCACATAGGGTCAGGGAAACTGGCGCCAAGGTTTACCAGAGAAGGCCCGAGGCAGCCGAACAGAAGCGAGGTCACTGGCGGGGTATGACAGGCCAGAGAAAAGACACACAAAGGGGGTCCTGTGAAACGCTCCAAAGTTATCTGGGAGTATGCCGAGCCCCTCACCTGGTGAACACAGTGTGACATGGGACGTTATGACCAGCTGTAGTAACGTGGATAAAGAACTGTGAGTAAATACCCTGGACTGCATTACAGGACTCTGTGTCGTTACTGCTGATCCCACACACCATCACCCCCAGCTTCCACACATGCTGTCCTGAGGCTATACTCCTCCCGTGGGGAGTTATACTTCCCTCTGCTGAACCCACAACACCAGCCTCAGTGGTCTGCCCTGCAGCAGCGCTTCACTCTGACCGCAATCCACGGGTGGCGTAGTCGGACATTTAATAATCACAAAACCCTATAAATAGACTGCCATTTGGGTTGACCACCCTGAGCCACGGGACCGGGCCCCCCCACGCAAGGACTACAACCCTCCAGCATCCACAACGGGTCCGGTTCCGGGTATCCCCACACGCACGCGACCCAGGGGGCGCGTCACACACACAAGGGCAAACTTCAATACCTTTACTGGTGGTGATGCAGGTACGGTCCAGGGCACTCAGGCCGAAGGGTACATTTCTGGACTCTCCCCAGTGAGCGGGTGTAAGGCCTCCTGATCTGTGTCTTTTACTCTCTAAGCTTCGGGTCTGCCTGGAGCTAGGCCTGGCTTGCTTACTGCTTCCTTCTTGTACCTACTGACCTGGCGTTAGGGTTTTCTCCTGGTTCCCACTATTCCTGGTCGCTGGAGCCTTAGTGGTACCTAACCCTGTTGCTGTGGTCAGCGGTTGGTTAACCTGGGACTTGTAGTTCTCCAGGGATTCCGGATGTTCCTACTGGTCATAAAGATCCCTGTAGGCGCGGACCCGGTGTCCGGTATATGGTTAGGAGTGAGCCTGTTATGCCCCTCTGCCCCCTTTGCGTTTTTCTTTTTTCTCCTCAGTCTGCAGGCTCTCTCATGCAGACTCCCTGAGCAGACTCTCTGAGTTCTGTCCCTGTCTGTGCCTGACATGAACTCTCACTTGCCTTCTAGCCTGCTCCAGACTCTCACTGGCCAGACTAGCCCGCAGCTTGGGCCTAGCCTGGCCTTCAGCCACACAGACTTCAGCTTGTCTGGAGCTGCAGCATGGTGTCACACTGTCTGCTTCCCACTGACTGACTTCCTGAACTCCACCCCCCAGTATTTATATACCTGACAGGGCTCCATCTAGTGGACTTGGGTGGAGTTGTCAGTATGTATTGAGGCCACTGGGGAGAATTCCATACATGCACCCCTCTAGGATCTGTGGCACCAGTGCGCAGCAGGGGCGCCACATTCTCCCCTAGTAAAACTCAGTACTCCTGGACTGAAGCAATTTTCAAAAACAGGTTAACAATAACATTTCTTCCCTTTATGGGAGGCACATTTCTTGAACGTTGCAAAACCATAATCAATAATACACATATATACAATAGTTAAAGTTTTTCAGCAAATGTCAGCGAGTCCCCTAACAGGTTGTCCATTTCACTGCATAGGTAGCTTTAGAGGCACTCCAGGGAGTGCAATTATGTACAAGGAATCAGTTTGTGGGCTGCATACGCACATTAGCAGCAACACAACTTTACGTTCTGCAATGACCAGTTTTGATGAGATCCCTCCTCGGGTATGTCCCTCTCATCCGGGTAAGCTGGCTTGTGGGGACCTGCTCCAAACCCCCAACGAAGGTCCTGGGCAGGCTGCAGGACTGCAGGAATGGTTTGGCCATGCCAAGCAGGTTTTAGTGGTGGTGGTCTTGTGAAAACCACCAGGGGGCACCTCAGGTGGTGCAAACTACGTACAATGGTGGGATCGCTCATAGTTCACGGACTCCAAGTTCAGGTTACATGAGAGCTACCGGGAAACTAGTAGCTCAAGGGCGCCCCCTCCTGGGTTTCGCCTGGTTATGGGATGTGGGTGACCCGTCCTGATAATCCTCCCGTTCAGTTTGGGTGTCCTGTTCCAACAGTTCCCTCACCCTCTGAACATTTTAGGGCATGCTGTAGAGCCATGGGCACCATCCGTGCCACAGCTCCTGCTGGCGCGGCGACTGCTTCTGCCTGAACTGCACCGGACGAAGTTACTCCTGCGGGGGCGTTGCCGAGGGCCGTGGTGTTCTGCTGGGCTTCGGACATCGTTGCGCCCCCCTAGTGACCTGTGGCCTACCTTCTTTACTTTTCTTCCGGTAGGCCGCAGCTCCGCAGGTGACGGTCTCCTTCCAGGACCTTGCGTCGCTCGCGTCTGACGTCAGGGCGCTCACTGGACTCCTTCCAGGACCTTGCGCTTTGTGGTTCATCGTCGCAGCGTGAGGCGTGTCCGGGACTTCGCGCGCTTCAGCAGGCACGCCTCTCAGTTTCCCGCGGTTACGCCCTTCTTGCCGCGCGGCAACACAGTAATGGCGGCGATCTTCACCACAGTTAAACACACAGTTTTTATTAAAGGCGCACAGTACCCGGTGGCAACGGGCACGGAATCCTGTTAGTGATGCCAAAACATGACGCGCCCCCAGGGCCGTGAAGTACTCGGCAGCCAGGCCTCTGGCTGCTTGCAGGGGATATCACGGTGGCTGGCCCGGTCCGTGGCCCAGGGCGGTCACTCAAGAAAGGGGGAAATATTTATAGGGGATTTGTCGTGACGCTACCTGTGGTGTCTGGTGAGGATCACCAGCGCTGCAACAGTCCTCTGAGGCAGGTGGTAGGGCAGCTTGTGATGGAACGGCTCCCCACAGGTGGAGCAGGCCTCAGGGCAGTGTAGAGGTGTAGAAAGATGGTGGAAGCAGGAGGGAGACGGCAGGATGGTCCAAGAGGAAGTACAGGCACACACACAAGGGCAAACTTCAATACCTTTACTGGTGGTGATGCAGGTACGGTCCAGGGCACTCAGGGCGAAGGGTACATTTCTGGACTCTCCCCAGTGAGCGGGTGTAAGGCCTCCTGATTTATGTCTTTTACTCTCTAAGCTTCGGGCCTGCCTGGAGCTAGGCCTGGCTTGCTTACTGCTTCCTTCTTGTACCTACTGACCTGGCGGTAGGGTTTTCTCCTGGTTCCCACTATTCCTGGTCGCTGGAGCCTTAGTGGTACCTAACCCTGTTGCTGTGGTCAGCGGTTGATTAACCTGGGACTTGTAGTTCTCCAGGGATTCCGGATGTTCCTACTGGTCATAAAGATCCCTGTAGGTGCGGACCCGGTGTCGGTATATGGTTCGGGGTGAGCCTGTTATGCTCCTCTGCCCCCTATGCGTTTCTCTTTCTTCTCCTCAGTCTGCAGGCTCTCTCATGCAGACTCCCTGAGCAGACTCTCTGAGTTCTGTCCCTGTCTGTGCCTGACAGGAACTCTCACTTCCCTTCTAGCCCGCTCCAGGCTCTCACTGGCCAGGCTAGCCCGCAGCTTGGGCCTAGCCTGGCCTTCAGCCACACAGACTTCAGCTTGTCTGGAGCTGCAGCATGGTGTCACACTGTCTGCTTCCCACTGACTGACTTCCTGAACTCCACCCCCCCAGTATTTATATACCTGTCAGGGCTCCATCTAGTGGACTTGGGTGGAGGTGTCTGTATGTATTAAGGCCACTGGGGAGAATTCCATCCATGCATCCCTCTAGGATCTGTGGCACCAGTGCGCAGCAGGGGCGCCACATCTGCATTCCCATTAGACATACTTGCTAGCTTTAAGATGAGTACTTGCAGTAGGATAACTAATGCTACTCTCATAGCATGCGACTGAAAATTACCTCCCCATATCAGCGCCCCACATTTTTAGACCAGGAACCTCCCATGTATGTGCGTATGACAACTTGTAGTAGGTGTAGGGGTTGCAGTTGCACCTGAGCCCTGAAGTCTAGAGGGGCGCAAAGGACCTTCAGCCAATATGAGAAGAGCAATACTATTAAAGACCCATGATAGTTGGGGGGACCCTTTTGAGATTTTGAACAGGGGCCCACAAGTTTCAAGTAGACCACTGCTTCCATGCCCCATTCCATAATAAAAAATATTCTGGAACCCTGGTATTTGTAAGGTTTGGGGAGGATTCAGGGGGTGTCCTTTTTTTGTGGAACCTCTCACATTCCTAACTCTATGACCTTAGTTGTTGAAACTTAAAACCTAAAGTGTCTTTTCAGTCCATGGCAGTAACCCCCGACCATATTATTACGGGGAACTTATGAAAAAGTTTCCAATAATTTCAATAACATCTATTTTCATTTTTATCTCAAAGAAATTTGTTGTTAAGGTTTTGATGAAAATATTTTGCCATTCCGATTATAAAAGTGACAGTCAGCTCTTGAGATCTTCTGAAGACCAATAGTCTAGAATAGTGTTCCCCAACTTCAGCTCTGACAGATTATGTTTTTAGGATTTCCTTAGTATTGCTCAGGTGATCATTCCATCATGTACAATACTGTGGAGATCCTGAAAACATGACCTCTTGGTGGCTCTTGAAGGATGGAGTTGGGGAAACACTGGTTTAGGACATTCCTCTTTATGATGAAAGTGTCTTCTCCCTGAACTGCCCAAGTATTATGGCAATTGGCAACCACCAGCTCACATCAGTCACCATTGCACCTGTGCACTTGTAAAGTGCTGCAGAGTGGTAGTTATGACCGAGCTTCTCTCCGGTTTCGCTCTGGTACTCTACAGATAAACAGTGTCCCAGTCCCAGTGTGCTGTTAGGTGTGGGGTGTATCACACTCACTTGTATGCGGCAGACCTCCGCTGCCTCCAGGCTTCCATCCTCAGTAGCCGCCGCACACAATTCAGGGGACACCATGTTCTTTACAACAGTCAAACGTTTACTGGTCAGTTCAAGTTCATCAGGTGCTGATGACTCGCCCCCTGGGCCGTGGGGCACTCGGAGCCGAGCAATAGGGAGACGATGGGGGTAGTAGTGGCAACCCGGTCCGTGGCTCAGGGTGGTCAGACGAGTGGCAGTCCTTTATAAGTTTTAAGTAACGTCCGACTACGCCACCCGCTGCAGTGCAGACCTCTGGGGCAGATGTAAATGTGCATCTCCGAATAGTACAACTCCCCACGGGAAGAGTAGGGCCCCAGGGCAGTGTATGATGGATGATGGAGGGGATGATTCTGACACGCCCCTGGGCCTACTTAGTGTAGCGTTGCGCACGCGGGGACTACCCGGAGCCGGGCCTGTTGGGGGTAGTAGTTTCGTGGCGGTGACCCGGTCCGTGCCCAGGGAGTCAAACTGTGTGGCTGAGTATTAGCAGTAGATGTTGGACGACTACGCCACCCGTTGAATGCAGCTATGGAGCTGCCGCTGCAGAGCAGACCGCTGAGGCCGGTGGTACGATTGTGCAGCGTAGATGGTATAACCCCCAACGGGAGGGGTATGGCCTCAGGGCAGCCGACGTGGATGATGGGGGTAGCAGGAACCACTCAGAGACGATGCGGTGTAGTTCAGGGTCTTTACTGGTGATAAAGATAGACCCTCCCGGAGTACTGGCTAGCGATCGGGGCCTGGTCAGTCTTTGAGCAGATGGGATCTCCCCTGGCCAGGCGGAGTTGTAGGCCTCCCCAACTAATTGTACTCTTCTGGCTACCTTGCTAGAGGCGGGTAAAAGTAGCCCACGTCCCTGAGTGTACCGTGTGGTGCTCACCCGTATGGCCGGTGACTCGGGGCCTTCTAGTGGCTTCCGCTCCACGACGGCGGTGCTGGTCCCACGCGTGTGACCGTGCCTTCGGGTTTCTGGGCCAGAGGACCTGAAATCCCCTGCCGGGCGGTTTCTGCTGCTGGGTCTGGGTTAATCCCCACAGCCTCGGACTCCGGGTCCGGTGGTAACTCTTCAATCAGGGCGAGCTCTACAGCTGCCAGCCCCTGATTCCTTTTAGCACGACTTCCCCAGAGCTCCTGATCTCTCTTTCCTATAGCTGCTTCTCTTCTTCTCAACTCTACTCACTAACCCTGCCTCAGCCCCAGCTTTATATAGGGGAAGTTCTTCCCCTCCCAGGACTGGGCAGGAGGTGTGGCATGCATAGGATTCCTGACCAAGAGACCTCCCACCTGCTCTCAGACATAACATTGCTATTACTGTGGAGACCAGACCCCTGGGGTGCCACATTCCCCCCTAGTGAAAGTTAGTACTCCGGGACTAAACATATTTTTAAACATAACAAGGTATAAACAATAATAGTACAATAAGAAAAACATATAAAGATGGTCACGGCGTGTCCGCAACCGGGTGCAGTTTTTGAAGAAAAGCAAGGTGTCCATTTCACCAAAACAGGGAGACGTAACCAGGTAGGGGTCTGTCCTGCCCCGAGTCCTTAACAGTCTTTAGTCCATTCCTAGGTTACGCTCCAACCATGTACAAGGATTCCCGGTAAATCCACCAAGGACTCCTATAAATAACTTGCCATATGTCCGGGTTGATTGCAGCGGCGGCAGATGGGTTGTCCGTCCTCGTTGTACCGGTCGCTGGGTCTTCCTCTGGCCGGTGGGGTCCTCCTTGGTCGACGCCACGGGATGTCCTCCGGTCCGGATGCCAGCTGGATCTTCCCTGGAGCAGAAACCTGTAACGACTGCACAGTTCGGGTTAGCGCAGCTACGCTTTTAGCTAGCTCTTGGACCTGATGGTGCAGGTCTGGAGCCGGGTCATTGTTCAAAGCCTGCGCATCAGCCCCCACAGGCCCTGCCGACAAGGGCGCCGCCTCCTGGTGGTAAGCGGTAGTAGGGCGCCTGTGGGTCACAACGCCACCCGGTGCCGGTTCTCGGAGCACCCGGATGGCTCTGTCCTTGAACTGTGCAAAGTCCAGATGAGGATCCTGTAAGGCCATTGCCCGCAACTGGGTTCGGTGGGCATTGCAATATAGTCCCTCTATAAATTGTTCGGTCAACAGCCTGTCCTCGTTTCCCACGCTGTCAGGGTCGGTCTGCTTAATGGCTCTCAGGGCCTCTTGTAGGTTTAGTGCATAGTCCCTTATACTCTCATGTGCTCACTGCTTGCACCCATAGAATTTAAGCTTAATCTCGGCTGAGGTGCGGGTATAAAAGCTGTCCCTCAGCCGGGTTAGTATCCCCGCGACAGTCCTCCTCCCAGGTGGCCAGGACTTTACCTCCCTTTGGGCTGCCCCGGTTAGTTGGGCCACCAGGATGCTCACTTTTTGCTCTTCTGTGAGGGGGTACACCTGGAAGAGGCTATCCAGCTTTTCTCTAAAGTCATTCAGGGTATGTGACTCCCCTGAGTATTGGGGTAGCCAGGCTGCTCCCGGGATATAGGGCATGGTAAAAGGCATGAATGCAGCAGCGCTGGCGCTGGCGGGGGTTGAGGCAGTGAAGCTCTCCTCCGTATCCGACATCTTCCTCCCCCCTAGTGGACCGTGGCCTACCTTGCGATGATCCTCTTCCGTAGGCCGCGGCTCCGCAGTGGATCGTCAGGGTTGAGGACCTTCCGTCGCGCTCCTGTGACGTCGGCGTCTGCTGGGCTCCTCCCAGGACCTTACGCAACGTCCGGACGTGAGGCGGGGCTTCAGTTCTCGCGCGCTTTCAGAGTCCACGCCCCTCTTCTTCCCGCACGGCGTCTTCAAGATGGCGTCCAACGGCGGGAAAACTCCACGGATGGCGGGAAGAAGGCAGAAGATGGCGCCGGATGGCGGGAAAACTTCGCGGATGGCGGGAAGAAGGTAGAAGATGGCGCCGGATGGCGGGAAACCTCCACGGATGGCGGGAATCTTCACCACTGGTAAGTTTGAACAGTCTTTTTCAGGCACGCAGTACCCGGTGGTTGCGGGCACGAGATCCTGCCGACTACGCCAAAAGTTGACGCGCCCCTGGGCCTACTTAGTGTAGCGTTGCGCACGCGGGGACTACCCGGAGCCGGGCTTGTTGGGGGTAGTAGTTTCGTGGCGGTGACCCGGTCCGTGCCCAGGGAGTCAAACTGTGTGGCTGAGTATTAGCAGTAGATGTTGGACGACTACGCCACCCGTTGAATGCAGCTATGGAGCTGCCGCTGCAGGGCAGACCGCTGAGGCCGGTGGTACGATTGTGCAGCGTAGATGGTATAACCCCCAACGGGAGGGGTATGGCCTCAGGGCAGCCGACGTGGATGATGGGGGTAGCAGGAACCACTCAGAGACGATGCGGTGTAGTTCAGGGTCTTTACTGGTGATAAAGATAGACCCTCCCGGAGTACTGGCTAGCGATCGGGGCCTGGTCAGTCTTTGAGCAGATGGGATCTCCCCTGGCCAGGCGGAGTTGTAGGCCTCCCCAACTAATTGTACTCTTCTGGCTACCTTGCTAGAGGCGGGTAAAAGTAGCCCACGTCCCTGAGTGTACCGTGTGGTGCTCACCCGTATGGCCGGTGACTCGGGGCCTTCTAGTGGCTTCCGCTCCACGACGGCGGTGCTGGTCCCACGCGTGTGACCGTGCCTTCGGGTTTCTGGGCCAGAGGACCTGAAATCCCCTGCCGGGCGGTTTCTGCTGCTGGGTCTGGGTTAATCCCCACAGCCTCGGACTCCGGGTCCGGTGGTAACTCTTCAATCAGGGCGAGCTCTACAGCTGCCAGCCCCTGATTCCTTTTAGCACGACTTCCCCAGAGCTCCTGATCTCTCTTTCCTATAGCTGCTTCTCTTCTTCTCAACTCTACTCACTAACCCTGCCTCAGCCCCAGCTTTATATAGGGGAAGTTCTTCCCCTCCCAGGACTGGGCAGGAGGTGTGGCATGCATAGGATTCCTGACCAAGAGACCTCCCACCTGCTCTCAGACATAACATTGCTATTACTGTGGAGACCAGACCCCTGGGGTGCCACATTTCCGACCGCGTTAGCCAGGAAACAGAGGCCTCTTAAACAGTTCAGGGTCTTTATTAGAACAGGTAAAACGACACAGAAACAGGCCCGGCTAGGAGGGGGCCTGGATGTCTGAGAGCAAGTGGGAAGCTGGCCCTGGTCAAGGTGAGGGTGTCGGCCTACCGTGCTCTCTGTGCTCCTTCTGACTATTTCCCTTCTGGTAATGTAACAGCCCACGTTCCTGAGCTCACCATGTCTTCTCGCCCGTATGGCTTGCAACTTGGGTCCCTTGCTACTCCCGGCCTGGTACGGCTCTGCTGGTTCCTTCTGCTGTGGCGGAGCCTCCGGGCTTCTTAGGCCAAGAAACATACAGTCCCCTGCGGACTGGTTATCTGCTGTAGGATGTGGAATCCTCACAGCCTCAGACACCAAAGTCTGGTAGATTAGTCTCTTTATCTGCCAGGACAGACTTGCTTCGCCTTTTGTCCCTGGCTCGTGGCTCTCCTACTGCCACACGTCCTCTTAGGCTGCAACACAACTGTCTGTCCCTGCTCTGGGACACCTCTCAATCCAGAGACAGGTTGTCCAGTTCTCCCTAACCCTGCCCCCAGCTCCAGCTTTTATAGGGGCAGCCTGCTTCCCCTACTGGCCTGGGACAGGAGGTATTGCATGCTAATGGCCCTTGACTAGAGGACCTCCCCCTTGCTCTCAGACACAGCTTCATTATACATTTGTGGCATCCAGGCCAGGGTGACACATTCCCCCCTAGTAAAATTTAGTACTCCGGGACTAAACAATAAACAAAGACAATATGCATGACCATAAAACATTATCAGGCAAGTGACACACAGATTGAGTTCTTAAGGTCACAGTGTGGTCTGTGACCGGGTGTCCATATCACCAACACAACGGGGAGCCTTAACCAGGTGGGGGTCTGTCCTGGCCCCAAGTCCTTTACAGTCTTAGTTCATTCCTTGGTCAGGCTCTGAACGCAGTCCATACAAAGTCCAGGTTATTAAAAGTCCATAACCTTTGAGTCCGTACGGTAACTGTAAGAAACTGAAATACACAATTACTAATCATGCATGTAACTTTGCAAACATTTCAACACTTGGCAACAGGGTTATTTACAGTTTTAGTGCACCCTATATTCTTCAGCGAGCGGTTATCTGCCCCTTTGTGCTCCTGGTTGACCTGCGTAACCCACTGTCTGGTGGTGGACCGACCTGGTTTTCTTCACTAGCGTTAGGGGTAGAGCTACCAGCTTGGTGTACAGGTAGGGCAGGCAGCTGTCTACGGGTCCTTTGGCTTACCGCAGGCATGGCAGGCTCACTGTCAGCAGAGGGTTGACTCTCCTGGGCTGCTGGTACCGGCTCTTCTGCCTCTGGAACTGCTTGCTCTTCTATACCTTCCGGCTCTGGTGCAGGTTGTTGCTCAGTCGGTTGCAGGAAATGCAGGACGGGTACCACTATGGCATCGTTTATTCGAGTCCAGGACTGAGGGAACTCTCCGAGAACGGTGCTGATCATTTCTTCCTTGTCCTCTGCGGGTTCAAGGTCACTTTGATCCTCTTCTACACTACGGAGTTGCTCGGGGCACCTTTTTAGGTGGTCTCTGGAGATGGTACTAGTGGTTTCTCCTCCATCCTTGGTGATCACGCACACCTTCGAGTTGTCGTGATCAGACTGCAGTACGGTGTAGGGTTCCCTTTCCCACTGGTCGTCCAACTTATGTAGCCTTCTCTTTCGCTTCAGGACCTGCTCACCAGGTTCTAGGGGACCAGCAGGGGCGTGTTGGTTGAAGAGTCTTTCTTGCCTTTCTCTCACCTGGGCCAGGCTCTTCTCCACACTCTCCTGTACCTTCTTGTACTGCAGTCGCCTCTCCGTATCCCAGTCCGCATCCGGGGAGGTGTCCTCAGGTGTTAGGACTCCCATCTCCAGATCTAGGGGCAGCTTACCTGGTCTGGCTCGCATCAGGTAAGCCGGGGTGCAGTTTGTAGCGTTCACTGGGATATGGTTGTATAAGTCTATCAGGTCTGGCAGTTTTTCTGGCCACAGGCTGCGTTTCTCCAGGGGCAACGTCTTCAGGAGATCAATGACTATATTGTTCATTTTCTCACACATCCCGTCGGTTTGTGGGTGGTAAGGCGTTGTCCGAATCTTCTTACAGCCATAGAGGTTTCAGAACTCTTGGAAGATTTCAGCCTCGAACGCTGGACCCTGGTCTGTCAGGACTTGTTCCGGATACCCGTGTGGACGGCAGAAGTATTGCTGGAAGGCTCTGGCCGCCGTTTGGGCTGTCAAGTCTTTTACCGGGACCACCACTAGAAAACGGAAATAGTGGTCCACGATTGTCAGGGCGTAGATGTATCCTGACCGGCTTGGAGCCAATTTGACGTGGTCCAGAGCTACCAGCTCAAGAGGCTGCTGGGTGACGATGGGCTTCAAGGGTGTTTTCTGGCTGGTGCGGTCTTTTCTCCTTAAGTTACAAGGGCCACAGTCCCTGCACCACTTCTCTACAGCCCCTCTCATGCCGACCCAAAAGAACCGTCCTCTTAGCAGGAACTCCAGTTTCTTCCAACCGAAGTGCCCCGCTCTGTTATGGTAAGCCCCCAGGACCATGGCTGCATCCCGCCTTGGAACCACGACTTGCCAGGTCAGCTCTTGTGTCCGGTGGTTGACAAGTCTTCTGCACAGCTTGCCTTCATAGAGGAACAGCTTGCTCTTCTCTTTCCATAGTTGCTTGGCTTCCTCTGGAGCATCCGGATTTAAGCGGGCGTCTTCCTGGGTCAGCAGATCTTTCACCAGGCGGATTGCAGGGTCACTATCTTGGGTCTCGGCCCAGCTGTGATGAGGTAGGGGATTGATCATAACGGTTGTTAAATCTTCCTCCTTCACGCGGTGGGAGTATTGAGCGGCTCCAAACCAGTGAAACGCGGGAAGTTCTACCTCCTCCAGCTTTTCTGGGTCTTCGTCACCTTCAGGTAAGTGAGGCATTCTCGACAGGGCGTCAGCGTTGGCATTGTTTTTGCCTGCCCGGTACTTGATCACGAAGTCATAATTGGAGAGACGGGCCATCCACCGCTGTTCCAGGGCACCAAGTCTTGCACTGTCTTGGTGTGTTAACGGGTTGTTGTCCGTGTACACAGTGAACTTTGCGGAGGCCAGGTAATGCTTGAAGCGTTCCGTTACGGCCCACACCACCGCCAAGAATTCTAGCTTGAAGGAGCTGTAATTCTCCGGGTTCCTCTCGGTGGGACTCAGCTTCCGGCTGGCGTACGCGATCACCCTTTCTCTGCCCTGTTGGTTTTGTGACAGTACGGCTCCCAGTCCCACATTACTGGCGTCTGTGTGGAGAATAAAAGGCTGGCCATAATCAGGGTAGGCCAGGATCTCATCCTCTGTGAGGGCCATCTTCAACTGGCGGAAGGACTCCTCTTCCGGTTTATCCCACTTGAAGGGTGGCTTTTGGCTTCTGGACATAGACTGTCCTATCAGGAGGTCCTGCAAAGGAGCTGCCATCTTAGTGAACCCGGGGATGAACCTTCGGTAGTAGCCTACCAACCCGAGGAACTGCCTCACTTCTTTGATGTTCGAGGGGCTTGGCCAGCTCTTGATTGCTGTGACCTTGTCAGGGTCGGGGGCTACTCCTTCCGCACTTACCACGTGCCCTAGGTACTGGACTTTCGGTTTCAACAGGTGACACTTTGATGGTTTCACCTTCAGGCCGTAGCCTGCCAGGGCTTCGAACACCTCGGCCAAGTGCTTTAGATGGTCCTCGTAAGTCTTCGAATAGACGATCACGTCGTCCAGGTAAAGGAGGACCGTCTCGAAGTTTCGGTGCCCTAGACAGCATTCCATCAGCCTCTGGAAGGTCCCTGGTGCATTGCAGAGCCCGAAGGGCATACAGTTGAACTCGCTCAGTCCCATCGGGGTGGTGAAGGCGGTCTTCTCCTTGTCAGCCTCTGCCACAGGAACCTGCCAGTACCCACTAGTAAGGTCCAAAGTAGAAAAGAAGTTAGCTGATTTTAGTGCGGCTAAAGACTCTTCTATTCTAGGCAGCGGATATGCATCTTTGTGGGTGATACGGTTGATTTGTCTATAGTCCACGCACATTCTCATGGTGCCGTCTTTCTTTTTTACCAGAACCAGGGGGGCTGCCCAGGGGCTACAGCTATCTCTAATGACCCCAGCTTCTTTCATTTCCCGCAGCATACCCTTGGCGTTCTGATAATGTGCAGGGGGTACAGGCCTGTGTCTCTCTTTTATTGGTGGGTGGCTCCCCGTGGGGATATGGTGTTCTATCCCTTTTACTCTGCCGAAGTCTAGCGGGTGCTTACTAAAGACTCTCTCGTACTCCTGAACCACCCGGTAGACTCCTTGTTTTTGGTGCAGGGAAGTGGAGTCAGCACCCACATGGAGTTTCTGGCACCAGTCCTCCTTTTGTTTCTGGGAGCCATTACCCTCCGCCTGTGGAGATGGAGGCAAAGGCTCCACGGCCCTGATAGCTTTGTGTTCGACAACAAACAGTTTGGCAAGTGTAGCGTACCTGGGTAAGTGTACCTCTCTCTCCCCAATGTTGAGAATGCGAACGGGCACCCTCCCATGTCGGACATCAACCACCCCCCGGGCTGTCAAAATGGTGGGCCTGCTGTCTGAGTACACGGGTTCTACCATGGCTTGGTAGTCTCTACCTCTCAACCCGATTGCAGTCCGACACCAGATCATCATTTCACTTTTGGGAGGCATGGAAATGGGGAATGGGTCACTCAGTCTTACGCTACCGATCTCACCACCAGACGGTTCTACCTGCTGCCGTCTCATCAGGGCTTTTATCTCCTTGTTGAGGACTCTCTGTTGGCTGGAACTAGCATTCACCGCCACCTGTTGTAGAATTACAATTACATCTGAAAGACAATTTTCAATCACGTTAGTACCCACAGTTATTTTAGGGTGACTTTCACGACGGTCAATGTCCACAATAATCACTCCCTGTGCCGGTAGTTCAACTTTACCAATTTTAATGGTCATCTCCTTGAACCCCATCTGCGGCATGGGCAAGCCATTACTGGCGATGATGCTCAAGTCACTGTCTGGATACCGTGTTATATCAGCATCAGTCCAATACTGCTTAAAAAGTACATAAGGGATAGTAGTTACTTGCGACCCGGTATCCAGCAAGGCGCTCATGGGGATACCATCCAGCACCACGGGTAAAACCGGGCGCCCCCCAACGTACTTATTGCGCCAATTGTAAGGGCCTGGTGATCTTATGCCTGCTGGTTGGCCCTCTGCCCCAGGTTGGACCCCTTTAAATTACAGTACCTGGAAATGTGTCCGGGCTGGTTGCATCGACGGCAAATGGGCTGTCCATCCTCTGCGTAGGAGTCTGTGGGCCTCCCTCGGAACGACGGGGTCCTCCTCTGTCGACGCCACAGGACATCCTCCGGACTTGAAGCCAACTCGATGGGTCTTGACGGGTCCACTTGTAACGCCTGGATGGTCCTGGTCAACGCTGCGACGCTCCTGGTCAGCTCCTGGACTTGGTGGTGCAGATCTTTCGACGGGGCTTGGTTCAGGGCCTGTGCATCGGCCCCCACAGAGTCCATAGAGGAGGGCGCCGCCTCCTGGTGGTAGGTGAGAGCAGGGCGCCGGGGGTTTATAGCAGCACTTGTTGCGGGTTCACGGAGCACCCTTTTGGCCCTGTCCTTGAATTGGGCAAAGGTCAGATCAGGGTTCTGAAAGAACATGAGGCGCAGCAGGGTCCTGTGGGCGCTAGACAGCAGACCTTCTATGAACTGTTCTGTTAGTAGCTTATCCGTATCCTGCACGCTGCCAGGGTCAGCTTGTTTGATGGCTCTCAAGACTTCCTGCAAATTTAGGGCATAGTCTCTGATGCTGTCCTGTGCCCGCTGCTTACATCCATAGAACCGCATTTTAATTTCAGCGGAGGTACGGGTATCAAAGGTACCCCGCAGCCGGGCCAGAATGTCCTTTACAGTTCTTTTCTCCTCAGCGGGCCATGACTTTACCTCCCGCTGGGCTGCGCCAGTTAACTGCCCTGTCAGTATGCTAATCTTCTGTTCCTCTGTCAGGGGGTAAACTTGGAACAAACTGTACAGCCTTTCCTTAAAGTCAGTTAGTGCATAGGGCTCCCCTGAATACTTAGGCAGCCAGGCCGCTCCAGGGATGTAGGGCAGGGAAAATGGCATCACCGCTGCTGCAGCTGCGCTGGTGGTAGTGGGCGCCTCCGTGTACGACATCTTCCTCCCCCCTAGTTAAGCGTGGCCTACCTTCCGACGATACTCTTCTGTAGGCCGCGGCTCCGCTGGTGCTGCTCCGGACGAGGACCTGCGTCGCGTCCTGATGACGTCAGCGTCGCTCTCTCTCCCTTCCAGGACCTTGCGCAGCGTCGGTGCGTGGGGCGGAGCTTCGGGTCTCGCGCGGTTTGGACGTCCACGCCCCTCTTCTTCCCGCGCGGCGTCCTGAAGATGGCGTCCGTTGGCGGGAAAACGGCTGAAGATGGCGGGAACCGACGGAAGATGGCGGGAGACGGCTGAAAATGGCGGGAAACGGCTCCGGATGGCGGGAAAACTCTTCTTCAGGTACGTGTACAGTCTTTTTCAGGCACGCAATACCCTTTTGTGGCGGGTTGGTTACTATCTTGCCGACTACGCCAAAGCTGACTCGCCCCCTGGACCGTGGGGCACTCGGAGCCAGGCAATAGGGAGACGATGGGGGTAGTAGTGGCAACCCGGTCCGTGGCTCAGGGTGGTCAGACCAGTGGCAGTCCTTTATAAGTTTTAAGTAACGTCCGACTACGCCACCCGTGGATTGCGGTCAGTGCTAACTGCCGCTGCAGTGCAGACCTCTGGGGCAGATGTAAATGTGCAGCTCCGAATAGTACAACTCCCCACGGGAAGAGTAGAGCCCCAGGGCAGTGTATGATGGAGGATGGAGGGGATGATTCCAACCGCGTTAGCCAGGAAACGGAGGCCTCTTAAACAGTTCAGGGTCTTTATTAGAACAGGTAAAACGACACAGAAACAGGCCCGGCTAGGAGGGGGCCTGGATGTCTGAGAGCAAGTAGGAAGCTGGCCCTGGTCAAGGTGAGGGTGTCGGCCTACCGTGCTCTCTGTGCTCCTTCTGGCTATTTCCCTTCTGGTAATGTCCAAAGGCGGTGAAGGTAGAGATATACGTCCGCGCCGCTGAAAGATCCTTAAATGTTGGTGCCCTGATGAAGGGGTGTGGAACAACCAGAAACGCGTAGGCATTTACCAATAAACAAGGATTTTATTATATGTTCCTGATTTGAGGATCTTTCAGCGGCGCGGATGTATATCTCTACCTTCACCGCCTTTGGATTTATTCTGGTCCTGTGGGACACCTATTGGAGATCTGCTGCAGCTGCCTTTTATATGTTATGGTAGTTGTGTCCTCACACAACCTAAACAGGTGAGAACCACCATTTTACTATTATTCCCTATGTCTACAGGTGTAACCCTATTGGGCTTTGCGCTCTCTCTCTCTTTGTATTCCTTCTGATAATGTAACAGCCCACGTTCCTGAGCTCACCGTGTCCTCTCGCCCGTATGGCTTGCAACTTGGGTCCCTTGCTACTCCCGGCCTGGTACGGCTCTGCTGGTCCCTTCTGCTGTGGCGGAGCCTCCGGGCTTCTTAGGCCAAGGAACATACAGTCCCCTGCGGACTGGTTATCTGCTGTAGGATGTGGAATCCTCACAGCCTCAGACACCAAAGTCTGGTAGATTAGTTTCTTTATCTGCCAGGACAGACTTGCTTCGCCTTTTTCCCTGGCTCGTGGCTCTCCTACTGCCACACAGCCTCTTAGGCTGCAACACAACTGTCTGTCCCTGCTCTAGGACCCCTCTCAATCCAGAGACAGGTTGTCCAGTTCTCTCCAACCCTGCCCCCAGCTCCAGCTTTTATAGGGGCAGCCTGCTCCCCCTACTGGCCTGGGACAGGAGGTATTGCATGCTAATGGCCCTTGACTAGAGGACGTCCCCCTTGCTCTCAGACACAGCTTTATTATACATTTGTGGCATCCAGGCCAGGGTGACACACTGACATGTGGCATAGGGCACGGCAATACACATTTACTTCCTCCTTAGTACAACTCCTCCACAATCCTGTCACTAGTTTGTTCTGGACTATCCCCAAGCCCGCTGACTCTATAAGCCTCAGGAATTTCCTGTCAACTTCAGCAGTTCACCTGGAGCAGGACATCACTTTCCATCTATGCAGGTCCCTGTCCATCTTCCACTGTACACCAGAAGACACGATGTGTCCAGCAGCCCCTATGCCAGCCTTTGGGCTCCAGACGCGAGAGGTGTGACCGCTCAGGATCCCAGAACGTTTGACTTTGCTTTGAAGATAGCCAGGTTGCGGGATCTGGCCAGTTTCAGTGTTAAAGGGGTTGTCCAGAACTTTATTTTTACTATGTGCCTAAAAACTAACCAACAGGTAGTTGCTAACTACCTGCCTTTTGTACCTGGCACCAGTTCTGAGAGCTCCTGCCGGTGATTCAGCTGCTCCACGTCAGCAGAGCAGCTCTTCTTCTGGGCTGCTCTGTTGACAGGGCGGGACTGCTGGCATCATGCTGATTGATAGCCGACTTTCCGCAGTTATGCAGCGTGTAGCCAGCTGTCAGCATGACATCGGCAGCCACGTCCCAGCAACAGAGCAGAGCGGAAGAAAAGCTGCTCCTCTGCCAAAGTGACATCAGTGGAAGCTGCTGAATCATCGGCATCAGTGATCTGTGACTGCTCTGTACCGGCAGAGATCAGTGCAGGGCACAACAGGCAGGTAGGTAGCAACAACCTGTCTGTAAGTTCTTAGTCACATTTTAAGAAAAAATATATAGTCCAGGATAACCCCTTTAATGCTCTCCTCCGATGCTACAGAAGCAATACAGCCTTTGATTGCAGCATCGGAGAAAATACAATTCAGGTCTGAGGCGCAATAATGGCACTTGATCTAAGCTGTCAATTAGGAGCACACCTCCTCAGAAAATTGAGATGCAACTTTTGGTACCATAACTTGATTTTTTTTTCTTTTGCTGTTTGACTGTTTCTTGCAGTGAACCTCACATCAAATGTATATTCCTAAGTCTATGACAAGGATACTGCATACCCACAACACCACAAATTAATGGTGAAGGTTTAGTTGCAGTAATTCTTACTCATATATTATACAGAGATTTCTCCACTGCTACAACAAATGTACAGTACAGACCAAAAGTTTGGACACACCTTCTCATTTAAAGATTTTTCTGCATTTTCATGACTATGAAAATTGTACATTCACACTGAAGGCATCAAAACTATGAATTATCACATGTGGAATTATATACTTAACAAAAAAGTGTGAAACAACTGAAAATATGTCTTATATTCTAGGTTCTTCAAAGTAGCCACCTTTTGCTTTGATGACTGTGTAGCGCCCCGAGGGTTCGGCCGCTACAGGGGTATTGCACCTCAACCAGAGGTGTGATATTCCACTCCCGGGTAAGGATGGAGTGTGGACCGGGACTCAGTTAGCTGCATGCATCACACACACCCCATTTCCGGGGGACAGCTCAACGGTGCTCCCATTAGTACAGTAATGCAGGCACGACAGATCATGTCCCTGGCTGGAGTGGGGAGGGGGGAGGAAAACCCAGTGATGTAGGAGCAGGAGGGGATGGTTTCTGGGCATAGGTAGGAGCCCATTGGTTGCAAGTCACCTGGGCTCATACACAGAGAGGGAGGTATATAAGATGGGCACCATCTTAGTTCTGGGTTGAGTACAGTGCAGAAAGAGGAGAAGTTCAGCCAGAGAGGGCTGACAGGGAGCTGAGGCTCGGTCTGGGCCCAGCTCCACAAGGCAGGCCTAGAGTGAAGGCCGGAGCAGTAGAAAGGAACAGAAACAGAAAGGAACAGAAAGGAAAGTAAGAAGGAACAGAACACTAGGAGAGGCCCAGAGACACGAAGGCAGAAGGAACCCTAAGGACCCAGGAGATTGCGGGTGACGGGTTGGCAGAACGGGGTACCGGATCCCAAGTTGGTGGAGGTGACTAATCCTTAACCAATAACCAGTGGTCGTGATCATTTACTGGTGCGACCCCTCACCACACCTACTAGAAAGGCACACCACATAGGGTCAGGGAAGCGGCCTCCCAAGAGAAGATCCGAGGCAGCTGGAAAGGAGTAGTGTCCCTGGTGGGGTACGGCTGACGAAAGGATAGAAGGGAGTCCTGTGCCACACTTCGGAAATACCTGGGGGTTGACCGAGCCCCCTGCCTGGTGGATGCAGCACAGCTCGGGCGGTCCTACCTGTGCACAAGCAACCTGGATGAGAACTGTGAGTAAAGAACCTGAACTGCAACACCTTGTCTCTGTGCTTTCTCACCGCGTCAGCACTACTAGTACTGGGACGCCCCGCACCACAACCACCATCATCACTCTACACTGCCCTGAGGCTATACTCCTCCCGTGGGGAGTTGTACTACACTCTGCTGCACCCACAACACCAGCCTGCAGCGGCGGTTCATCCTGACCGCAATCCACGGGTGGCGTAGTCGGACATTAAATCTTAAAAACCCTATACAAGACTGCCATTGGTCTGACCACCCTGAGCCATGGGACCGGGTCACCGCCACGGAGACTACAAGCCCCAGAGACCCAGCTCCGGGTAACCCACACACGTGCGTACACGGCCCAGGGGGCGCGTCAACTTCATAGCACACTCTTGGCATTCTCTTGATGAGCTTCAAGAGGTAGTCACCGGAAATGGTTTTCACTTCACAGGTGTGCCCTGTCAGGTTTAATAAGTGGGATTTCTTGCCTTATAAATGGGGTTGGGACCATCAGTTGTGTTGTGCAGAAGTCAGGTGGATGCACAGCTGATAGTTCTACTGAAAAGACTGTTAGAATTTGTATTATGGCAAGAAAAAAGTGTGGCGCCCCTGAGGGTTCAACCACCACAGGGATACTGCACTTCTTTAATGGAGTGTGGTGTCCCTCCTATGAGGTAAGAACGGTGCAATGGTCAGGACCCCACCTCCACATCCAACACCACACTTCTCCCACCAGAGGGGGCTAGTAGGCACTACAGTGCTGCCCCTACTGGAAATTGGGAGACTGGAGAGCCAAGAGATAGGGGGAACCAATTAGTGGGTGAGGGTGGAGGACTCACATTTAGTGACACTTAATATTTCATATTTAATAAACAGCCATCTTGGCTCATGGTCTTTTGATTGTGATCTCCCTCCCTGAACGTGGCTTCTGGGAGAACCTGCAGCGGATGGGGACACGACCCTTGTACCCTGGCCTTGGGTCGAGGGGCAGGTTGCAGATAACGTATGTCTCAACCCGGTCAAGGACCATGACCAAGAAGGCCCGGAGCTTGAGAGTGTAGCTCCACCGCAAAAGGATCCCAGGGGGATGCAGACGGAGCGGTATACGCCACCTGTCCTCGCTATTCTGGCCTAGTCAGAGGGATTCCGGCTGCACGAGGGGTACCGGCCCCCGATACCTGACCTTGCTACTCTACGTCCTGGTCAGGGAAGCCCGGTAGGCCCAGAGGATCCCACCGGGTAACGGAAGGAGCGGAACTGCCACCCATACCCTTTTTATGAGCGAAGTCCAGAGGGAGACCCGGCCTATCTACACACACAGACAGGAAAGGACTCGGTCTGAAGTCTAGGAACACTCTGGTGCGGGGTCCTGATTAAACACTTGCATTACTCGGAGGTTGTTGGACGCCGGTCCCTGGTGACCGCAGAACTCCGCGAGGAGCAGGGAGAAGCCTTGCAGCTGTACTCTCCATCGTGAGTAAAAACCCTGGAAGTCGACCCCTATGGCCTCCGGACTCTTTATTCTGCACTGCACCGCACCATTTAGCCCCGGACCTCCTACACTACAACCCCCTTCATCCCTGTCGCTGCCCTGAGGCCCTGCTCCACCTGTGGGGAGTAGTAACAACCTCGGCTGCCATAACACCCCGCCTCGGAGGACTGCAGCAGCGCTGGTGGCCTTCACCAGGTACCACAGGTGGCGTAGTCTATAGCAACCACTCAACCCTGATAGCCCACTACATCCTTTTTAATGTGACGGCCCTGTGCACGGAACGGGTCCAGGCCACGGCTGCACCCCATCAAAAGTGTAGGACCCGGTTCCGTGTAACCCCCATCTTCCCAGGGTTAGGGCTGTGAGCGTCACAAAAGCAGCTAAGCAAAGAAAAACGAGTGGCCATCATTACTTTAAGAAATGAAGGTCAGTCAGTCCGAAAAATTGGGAAAACTTTGAAAGTGTCCCCAAGTGCAGTTGCAAAAACCATCAAGCGCTACAAAGAAACTGGCTCACATGAGGACCGCTCCAGGAAAGGAAGACCAAGAGTCACCTCTGCTTCTAAGGATAAGTTTATCCGAGTCACCAGCCTCAGAAATCGCAGATTAACAGCAGGTCAGATTAGAGACCAGGTCAATGCCACACAGAGTTCTAGCAGCAGACACATCTCTTCAACAACTGTTAAGAGGAGACTTTGTGCAGCAGGCCTTCATGGTAAAATAGCTGCTAGGAAGCCACTGCTAAGGACAGGCAACAAGCAGAAGAGACTTGTTTGGGCTAAAGAACACAAGGAATAGACATTAGACCAGTGGAAATCTGTGCTTTGGTCTGATGAGTCCAAATTTGAGATCTTTGGTTTCAACCACCGTGTCTTTGTGCGACGCAGAAAAGGTGAACGGATGGACTCTACATGTCTGGTTCCCACCGTGAAGCATGGAGGAGGAGGTGTGATGGTGTGGGGGTGCTTTGCTGGTGACACTGTTGGGGATTTATTCAAAATTGAAGGCATACTGAACCAGCATGGCTACCTCTTGCAGCGGCATGCTATTCCATCCGGTTTGCATTTAGTTGGACCATCATTTATTTTTCAACAGGACAATGACCCCAAACACACCTCCAGGCTGTGTAAGGGCTATTTGACCAAGAAGGAGAGTGATGGGGTGCTACGCCATATGACCTGGCCTCCACAGTCACCAGACCTGAACCCAATCGAGATGGTATGGGGTGAGCTGGACTGCAGAGTGAAAGCAAAAGGGCCAACAAGTGCTAAGCATCTCTGGGAACTCCTTCAAGATTGTTGGAAGACCATTTCCGGTGACTACCTCTTGAAGCTCATCAAGAGAATGCCAAGAGTGTGCAAAGCAGTCATCAAAGCAAAAGGTGGCTACTTTGAAGAACCTAGAATATAAGACATATTTTCAGTTGTTTCAGACTTTTTTGTTAAGTATATAGTTCCACATGTGTTAATTCATAGTTTTGATGCTTTCAGTGTGAATGTACAATTTTCATAGTCAAGAAAATACAGAAAAATCTTTAAATGAGAAGGTGTGTCCAAACTTTTGGTCTGTACTGTATGTAGTGTAAGGTAGCGCTATTCATCACGCTGGGGCACTCGCTTCACCAGGTCAATCAAAGCACACATGCAACGTTTTTCCGGTAATTCGCAGTCCCGCAGTTTATTACATCTCATAAACCGCTCATAACATAGTCCATCTCAGTGGCTCGCCGACATGTTACACATAATATCCCAGAGCCTTTCTAGTGACAGACATGCCCACTTGGCTCCAGACACAGCCTTCAGCAAGGTAACAATATCAATGTCCAGATCAAGCAGCGTTTTTACCTTTGCCGGGTCGTAGCTGCTTCAGTCAGCTCGGTTCTGCCACAACTGTGCCTTTAAGGCTTCTCAGATGGGACTTCCGGGCCACATACCTTCCAAGGCTACTGGTATCTCAAACACAGGGGGATCCAGCCTCTGCCTTCCAGGCTAGTGGAGTCCCACACAGGGACCAGGCCTCTCGCCCTCCAAGGCTACTGGTATCTCAATCCAGCCTCTACCTTCCAGGTTTCACCAGGCCTCTCTCTCCTGGCCTCACCAGGCCACTCTTTCTCTACCTGTTTCAAAACTACCAGGGTTTATATATCCTTTTGTGCACACAGGATCTGTGATGATGTCACAGTCACGTGGTCAGTCACCTGAGGGGGAGGTAAATGGTCAGCTAGAAACACCCCCTGGACATTCTAGCAATGCAGCAAGCCGCTGCATTACAATAGTAATCATTATTTTTTTCATCTGGATCTGGATGAATAATATATATATTATGTAGCAGAGCCAGGTAGCAAAGGGTTAAGTCCTAGCTCTGCAGGATTCAATTAGATGCACCTGCCTAGCTTTTTACTAGAACCAGGGCCTGTGCTCACTAGGTGTGTCAGTCCGCTGGATGAAGCAGAATCAAGTGTGCTGCTGGTGAGTGACCAGCCAAGATGTAAGCTGTAGCTGAGAGAGAGATGTGCTGGGGTATTTCTCTGAATGGAGACTGCATGGGCCAGCTAGGAAAGCTGAGCAGTCTGTGTGTTGGAGCTGCAGAGAAACGTGTGGAAGCTGCAGCCTGTTCAGTGTGAACTGTGCCCGTAGTTAAACAGTTCTGTTTGACGGTGGAAACTGCTGGAGCTCGGGCTGAAGGTGAGACTGTTGGGATTGTTTCTCTTCTGTGTATGACGTTTACTCTGGGGAGAAAGGACTGTAATTTGTTCGGGTGAGCCTGCACTAACATATATGTGCCTGATAAATGAACTGTTTATTTTCTGTTATACCTTTGTGTACAAAAGAGGGTATTTGGTTTGAATTCCTTGGAGTTTTATGAAAACAATAATAGTGCACATTTGGACCAAACCACATTGCCTGTGTGAACGCTACCTAATGCTATCTGAGAGCATGAATATCTTCTATCTATATATATAAAAACAATTAGCATGAAGATAACAGGATAGTTAAATGGAAAAATAAAATCTGAAGAGAAGCACAATCCTTACATAACATTATTGTATCCACACTAGTAAACTGTTATATTCACATACTGATAGTTGAATATGGTGAGCCAGACCCGAATAAAAAGCCAAGGGGGTTTAGAGGGGTCAGAGAGATTGATCGAATAATGGTGAGAACTGGAAGCAGGTCCTAGCCCAGAAAGAATCTCGTTGGATATACAGTGGCTTGCAAAATCCCCCTCCCCATGGCATTTTTTTTGTTCTGCTACCTCACAACCTGGAGAGTTTGCATCAGTTCATGTAAAGAACATATCTACAACTGTGAAAATTTGGTTTTCTTTTTATTGTGAAGCAAACAACAGATAGGACAAAATAACTGAAAACTTCAGTGTGCATAACTATTCACCCCCCTAAAGTCAGTGCTTTATAGAGCCCCCTTTTGTGGCAATTACAGCTGCAAGTCGCTTTGTATAAGTCTCTCTGAGCTTTCTATATCTTGCCACTGGGATTTTTGCCCATTCCTCAAGGCAAAACTGCTCCTCCTCCTCCAAGTTAGATGGTTTCCTCTGGTGAACAGCAATCTTCAAGTCTTTCCATGTATTCTCAATTAGATTAAGGTCTGGGCTTTAACTAGATCACTTCAAAACATTTACAAATTTCCCCTTAAACCACTCATGTGTTGCTTTAGCAGGATGCTTTGGGTCATTGTCTTGTTGGAAGGTGAAACTCCATCCCAGTCTCAAATCACTGACAGACTGAAACAGGTTTTGCTCAGGAATATACCTGTATTTCGCACCATCCATCTTCCCCTCGACTCGGACCATTTTCCCTGTCCCTACTGCCGAAAAATATCTCCACAGCATGATGTTGCCACCACCATGTTTAACTGTGGGATGGTGTTCTTGTGGTGATGAGCTGTATTAGTTTGGCGCCAGACATAGCGTTTACCTTGGTTGCCAAAAAGTAAAATTTTGGTCTTCTTTGACCACAGCACCTTCCTCCATCCATTTGGGGAGTCTCCCAGATGTCTTTTGGCAAACTAAAAATTAGCCTTTTCATTTTTGTGTGTAAGTAAAGGCTTTTTTGTGGCATTCTTCCATAAAGGCCACTTCTATGTCAAACAGACAATCCCTGCATGTGTCACAGCGGTCTAACAGCCGGGACACTTGCAGCCGCTGCGACAGTAAAAGAAATGCCGAGCACGCCAAAATACTCGGCGAGCACCCGAGCGTGCTCGTCCGAAAGGGTTAATGATTCATACTCGCTCATCACTAGGGCTAATGCATCACACACAAATCGGATTACAAAAATATTTAAATACAGGTTGTAATGTTACAACATAGGTAAAAAGCCAAGGGGGTGAATACTTTTGCAAGCCACTATATACTCTAAATACTATTGTTCCACACGGTCTACATTAAAATATTAGCTTTGTTCCATTTCTTTGAATGTACCCTTGATACCCATTGTTCTCCTTTTTGTTCTTATTTGTTTTAATTGTGTCTTTGGTGAATTGTCTTGTGTTATCTCCATTTTAGCTTTATCTTTTTATGTATATTGCAGGCGTAATAAAAAAAAAAAAATCTCAATATAATTTTTAATTATTGCAGGATATATAGAGAGTGTAAACACTTTGAATTCAGTGCAGTCAAGTGTCTCTTTCCATTCCATTTTTTCTTTTAACCAGGGGTTAATCGTTCACACTCTGTGGATATTTACCAATCGGGGGTCAATTGATTACTTTGCCTGTATGTATTAACCCTATAGCACTAACTTGGGTATTTAAATGCCTAGGTATTATTGTTCATATTTGTGTATAACTCTTTTTTTTAATATACTTATTTATACCTATTTTCACATTTTTGCAATTTTGCACATATTGTAATTTTTTATCTATATATGGGTGTTTACCCACACGTAGCGTTCTGTAATACAAGAGTTACAGCTTTTATAAATGGGGTCCTACACTTATTTGGTACATAAATAGTACACCCCTACACATCTTGTCATAAGTGTTCTCACACTTACCTTGGCACGGAAAGACATTTTTTTTGTCACATTTATTTGTATTTTTTGTATATTTGCACCTGCTGTGATAATATATATTTGTCACATCTCTTTTTTGCACATGTGGTTTCACTTATGTTTATCTTTTTATATTTTTTCCCATTGTGTTAATTCGGGTTTACAGTTCATAGGGAGTATATGTGGTACGAGGTTATATTATATTTTTATACCTGCATGTTTTCACCTCACCGTGTGTCACTTATGTGTCTCTTTTTGATTCTGATTATTTTTTAATCTCATTTAAAGCAGTACTATCTGGCCCAATATGTAATTGATTTATATGGAAAGGTTCAAATTGTTATATGTATCTTATGTACAGTGGGGAAAATAAGTATTTGATACACTGCCGATTTTGCCGGTTTTTCCACCTACAAAGAATGGAGAGGTCTGTAATGTTTATCATAGGTCACTTCACCTGTGAGAGACAGAATATAAGAATAAAAAACAGAAAATCACATTGTATGATTGTTATATAATTAATTAGCATTTTATTGCATGAAATAAGTATTTGATACAAAAGAAAAACAGAACTTAATATTTGGTCCAGAGACCTTTGTTTACAATTACAGAGGTCAGACGTTTCCTGTAGATCTTGACCAGGTTTGCACACACTGCAGCAGGGATTTTGGCTCTCTCCTCCATACAGATCTTCTCCAGATCTTTCAGGTTTCGGGGCTGTCGCTGGGCAACATTGAGTTTCAGCTCCCTCCAAAAATTTTCTATTGGGTTCAGGTCTGGAGACTGGCTAGGCCACTCCAGAACCTTGAAATGTTTCTTATAGAGCCACTCCTTAGTTGCCCTAGCTGTGTGTTTTGGGTCATTGTCATGCTGGAAGACCCAGTCACGACCCATGTTCAATGCTCTTACTGAGGGAAGGAGGTTGTTGGCCAAAATCTCACGATACATGACTCCATCCATACTCCTTTTAATATGGTGCAGTCTTCCAGTCCCCTTTGCAGAAAAGCACCCCCAAATTATGATGTTTCCCCCCACCATGCTTCATGGTTGGGATGGTGGTCTTGGGGTTGAACTCATCCTTCTTCTTCCTCCAAACACAGCGAGTGGAGTTGATACCAAAAAGTTCTATTTTGGTCTCATCTGACCACATGACCTTCTCCCATGCCTCCTCTGGATCAGATAGTAATTGGCAAACTTCAAACGGGCCTGGACATGAGCTGGCGTGAGCAGGGGGACCTTGCGTGCCCTGCAGGATTTTAATCCAAGACTGCGTAGTGTGTTACTAATGGAAATGTTTGAGACTGTGGTCCCAGCTCTCTTCAGGTCATTGACCAGGTCTTCCCATGTAGTTCTGGACTGATTCCTGACCTTTCTCAGAATCATCCTTACCCCATGAGGCCAGATCCTGCATGGAGTCCCAGACCGAGGAATATTGAGAGTCATCTTGTGTTTCTTCCATTTTCTAATTATTGTGCCAACAGCTGTTGCCTTCTCACCAAGCTGCTTGCCTATTGTCCTGTAGCCCATCCCAGCCTTGTGCAGGTCTACAATTTTGTCCCTGGTGTCCTTAGACAGCTGTTTGGTCTTAGCCATGATGGAGAGGTTGGACTGTATTTGAGTATGTGGACAGGTGTGTTTTATACAGGTAACGAGTTCAAACAGATGCAATTAATACAGGTAATGAGTGCAGAGTAGGAGGCTTCTTAAAGAAGAACTAACAGGTCTGTGAGAGCCAGAGTTCTTGCTGGTTGGTAGGTGATCAAATACTTATTTCATGAAATAAAATGCAATTTAATTATGTGAAAATCATACAATGTGATTTTCTGTTTTTTATTTTTAGATTCTGTCTCTTACAGGTGAAGTGTACCTACGATAAAAATTACACACCTCTCCATTCTTTGTAGGTGGGAAAACTTGCAAAATCGGCAGTGTATCAAATACTTATTTTCCCCACTGTATTTGATATATGTATCCTATTTACTATGTATTGCTTTGTGATATGTGTTTGACATAATGAATGAATGTATGAATATTTATCTACCCTTTATATTCTAAATAATGGAAACCCTTCCTTGGGATAATGAAACAAAAGAGAAAAAAAGTCCGCTCAACTTACTCAGACATCAGGTGCATGGAACAGCCGGCAGCGCCACGAGGAGATTATCAGGAAAAAGCAAGAGAGAGATCCAGCATCCAGAAGTCTTCTTTAAAATCAATAATCCTTTTTTGGAAAAATATTTTTAAAAAACATATGCACAAAAAGTCACAACCCCCACGAGGGGAGATGATATACAGACGTATTTCAGACCTTATGGTCCTTAATCATTGTCTTACATTGTCTTACAATGATTAAGGACCATAAGGTCTGAAACACATCTGTATATCATCTCCCCTCGTGGGGGTTATGACTTTTTGTGCATATGTTTTTTAAAAATATTTTTCCAAAAAAAAGGATTATTGATTTTAAAGAAGACTTCTGGATGCTGGATCTCTCCTTGATTCTTCCTTGGGATGGTATGCCTTTAAGAGAATCAGGACACTGTGGAACACATATGTGTTCAACGGTGATGCTCTCCATGCCCCCTGTAACCGTCCAGTGATTTGCACCCTAATTGGTGGTTACATGATGCTTCATGCACGTCACTTCTGGCCGCGGCACTGACTTCCGGTTCGGTGGAACAAATTATGCGTTCCACAGGCATGACTTCCGGTCGCGCACTCATTTCTTCATCTTTGGAACGTATAATGTGTTCCACTACTGTGATTTTGGATAGATGACCATCCTGAAATGCCAGAGGATGGCGTCTTTCATCTACAACACCTGTCCAGACCGTTAGAATGACCAAAGTGTTACTTAATATGGGAACCCACTGAGTTATGGGTCAAACTACTTGACAATCTCTTATCTTTACCAATGAGATTACTTTTAATCACTTCCTGCTGAAACATGTGGATTTGTTTCTATCTACCATGCTTACTCTAAGTAATATATAAACCCCTGCTATGTCCTCATTTGTATGCTGCCCCAGGAAGAAGCAATGGCAAAACGCGCGTCGGGCATCACAAGGTAATATACATTTGCACTATAATATTGATATATGGCTAATATGTGTGGTTATAACTAGGGTCTGTACTACTTAGGACTTATGTTCACCACATCTTAGTGGTATCCTTATATCTATCCCTATTACTTAGCAGTATGCACAGTTTATATTTGGGATACATGTGTTATATCATGCTCTCTTAGGTCATATGGGTCATATGTATTTTTTTCTATTTACCAGTCCCCTTGTAAAAATTAGGATGGGAATGTACCGTAATATGGATACCTCTCATTTTATTGCCATTACATATAGAGTGATATATTATCTGTCCTTTTTTGGAAAGTTATTATCACTTTTTATTATATATGTATATTTTACTCATGGCTTAAATAAAAATAATTTCTTAGACTTGCGCAGTCGTACTTGTAGGATTGGTGTTGAAACTACTACTACTTTATAATAAACTACTGTAAAATTGGGGGGAAAGTGGGGACACTAGTAGAAAGGACTTCAAGAAAAACATCAGCGCCTGCAGAAACCAGCAAAGGAAAGTTTACTAATCAATATTATTCATTTAAAAATGGTTCTGGACGTATTTTTAGATCAAATAGTCACCTATATAATTGTTTTTTTTTTATCCTTTACTTATTTTATAGAAACACAATACACAATATACATAGAGAAATGTAAAATCAATTCTAATCAATAATTAAGAGATTTTCTCTAGTTTTATTAGGAAATTAAGATGCAAGGGTCAAATAATCCATGTCAATCACTTTTACTAACTGAATAATAAAGTGTTAACATACTTTTTCCCCCAATCTTATTCCTGTTCTCTCCACTAGGTGGCAGCAATAATGCTCGCGTACTGTGGCTTTTACATGAACTTTTATTTTTTTTTTCTACTTTTTCTTTATTTCCCGAAAACGTTAAATATTATTCTAACTACATAAAAAAAAAAGTGCACACGCAACCTATTCTTTTCTGCTTTGAAGGGCTACCACCATTGGCTTCTCTGCCAAATATCTATTTCGAGCAAATGACATGGATGTATCCATCGAAAGAAATGTTCATACTTTGTGTTGCAGAACTTTCCCCCGTGACTCTGTACCAGGCATGTTTCTTTACCAGGAGCTTTTATACCCAACCAGTTCTGAATGGGTTAACGTGACCTCTAAATGAAAGTTAATTAACGTATATTGTTGTACATTATTAGCTCCTAATTTAATCTCCTTTATTACAAACGACTTCGGCAGTGGCAGTGTTATCACAGGGGAAAATATGCAATTATGTATAAAAAGAATAAATTGATTTCAGCGTTGCATTTCTATGGTTCTGCGGTGTAGGTCTCACCTGCTCATTAACACTCGTACAGGAGTAGGATTATTTATAATACCGTACACCGAGGGCTTAGCAGTTGCTGCAAGAAGGATTATACAGTGCCACTGGCTGTTTAATCGTGTTTCTCCTTTGCTAAATTACATAGACCATACTAGCTACTGTCAGAAAGTGCCAATCTGACTGTTCCAAGTCTTGCATTTACAAGGCTTGTCTGTTAAACTTAATGCATCTGTGTGTAAGATGATGAAACTAGAGGAAGTATGCACCTAAAAAATACAGTTACCTTAAAGGGAATCTATTGCCAGATATTTGCTAACTAATGTGAGAGCAGAATAATGTAGGGGCAGAGACCCTGATTCCAACGATGTATCACTTACTGGGCTTCTTGCTGTAGTTTTGATAAAATCACTGTTTTATCAGCAGGAGATTATCACTGGAGGACTAATAAATCTGCTACCAGGAAGTCCAACCACGCCCCACACCACTGATTGGCTTCTTTCTATGTACACTGTGAAAGCAACCAATCATTGGTGTGGGCGGGGTTGCACGCAGCCCAGCATTCAGTGAACTGGTAGATCTGCAGCAGGTAAAACAGGGATTATATCAAAACTACATCTAGCAGACCAGCAAGTGACACATCGCTGGAATCTGGGTCTACATTATGCTGCTCTCAGGTGAAGTGCTAAAACCACGGTTGTGCAAAATTAGACAAACAGCGGCATCTCCTTTCACAGGTTGTGTGTGATATTACAGTTCAGCACTTCAATAACTCAATACCAGACACAAACCAATATCCATAAGGATACATATATGGATGAATGAATGCGATTCCTTAAAATATCATCCCCTTTGCTCCTGTGCACATTTTCAGCAAATACAACTATAGCAAAAAATCTGCTGCATATTTTCTACCTGAAAAGAAATCCTTGTATTCACAGACGCTGGACTCACATAGCACCACTTGCCAATTTTCCCTGCCTTAATATCCATTTCCTGAAACTTTAGGTAATCTTTATAAGATACTTTATGTAATGCACACGCCCAGGCTGAGCGGCGTGTGCGTGTGATTCCACTGGACCGTGCCGGAGAGTGAATGCCTGGAGGGGCGTAACTAGGTATTCACCCGATCCGACCAGGGTCGCACGACGGCATACGACGCCAGTGCACCAAGGAGGAACCGAGCAGAGGGACCAGGTGATACTCCAGGACAGACCCCGGACACGGCTGTTGACCCACACAGGGGAATACAGGAACAGACAGGTTAGGCTGGCACACAGACTGGTGGGAATAGGCAGGCACGACTGGTATGCAGGCAGGTGGGTATGCAGGCAGGGGGGTACAGGCAAGCACGGCTAGAGTGCAGACAGGAAGGCACTAGCAGGTAGGAACACAGGCGGGATAGGACCCAGTACACACTGGGACTCTGGAACAGAACCACAGATGTGGCGGACAAACACAGCAGAGTGAGGCCGCCCAGAGAGGTGTGCGAGAGCAGGGCAGGACAAGACCGCCCGGAGCGGTGAGCAAGAGCAGGGCAGGACGAGACCGCCCGGAGCGGTGAGCAAGAGAAGAGCAGGACGAGACCGCCTGGAGCGGTGAGCAAGAGCAGAGCAGGACGAGACCGCCTGGAGCGGTGAGCAAGAGCAGAGCAGGACGAGACCGCCTGGAGCGATGAGCAAGAGCAGAGCAGGACGAGGCCGCCTGGAGCGGTGAGCAAGAGCAGAGCAGGACGAGACCGCCTGGAGCGGTGAGCAAGAGCAGAGCAGGACGAGACCGCCTGGAGCGGTGAGCAAGAGCAGAGCAGGATGAGACCGCCTGGAGCGGTGAGCAAGAGTAGAGCAGGACGAGGCCGCCTGGAGCGGTGAGCAAGAGTAGAGCAGGACGAGGCCGCCTGGAGCGGTGAGCAAGAGTAGAGCAGGACGAGGCCGTCTGGAGCGGTGAGCAAGAGTAGAGCAGGACGAGGCCGCCTGGAGCGGTGAGCAAGAGTAGAGCAAGACTGCCGGAGCAGTGAGCAAAAGGATAAGAGCGGAGCGAGACTGCCGGAGCAGTGAGCAAAAGGGTCAGAGCAGAGCAAGGCTGCCGGAGCAGTGAGCAAAAGGGTCAGAGCGGAGCAAGGCTGCCGGAGCAGCGAGCAAAAGGGTCAGAGCGGAGCAAGGCTGCCGGAGCAGCGAGCAAAAGGGTCAGAGCGGAGCAAGGCTGCCGGAGCAGTGAGCAAGGCAGAGCAGGCTAGAACCGCCGGAGCGGTGAGCAAGGCAGAGCAGGGGGGACAGGGCTCTGTTCACACGGAACAGACAGGAAGGGAAAGGCAGAGCCAGATACCCACAGGGTACTTGCAGTGAAGTAGCGAGTGGACCACAAACTCACAAACGGGAGTACAGAGACAACAAGCAGGAGTTAGGTACGAGTTCAGACTCTGCAGAAAAAGGAAAGGAACGGACATAGAGAAAAAACAGGTAAAAGATAGGAGAGAGTTCAGACTGGAACTGAGTGTACGGAGGAGACCGACACTGCAGCGGAATACAGGAGCAGGTCTGGGAATACGGCCCCCAGAGAGGCGGGACGAACAGGCAAGGAGCGTGTTCAGACAGGACAGACAAGATACAGGAGCGGGTCTAGGTAATCGGCCCCTAGAAGGCGGGACGAACAGGCTAGGAGCGTGTTCAGACAGGCCTGGAAATACAGCCTCCAGGATAGGCAGACAAGAGAACACAGAATGGGACCTGGCACCTTCAGAGTGAAAGCACACACTGAATGAAACACAATGCTCAGGCATGGGTTAATTGGAGCAGCTGGTTTAAATACCAGGTGACAGACAGCAATAGGCTGAGGACGCACAAGGGGTGTGCCCACAGCAGGTACAAGAAGCAGGAAGTGATCGGGCGCCGCCCTTAAGCAGCAGCACACAGAAGCAAACAGACAGCATGGAGGGAAGCCAGAGAGACATTCTGGATTGGAGATCAAGTGCGCGCTCTTGCACAGTGGGAGATGGACCACTATGCAAGGACGCCGCCAGGTATGTTACACTTTATAAGTTTCCACAGTGCAAAAATACAACAGATCTTCTGCTGAGTATTGGTTTGCGAAAAATCTCCTGCATTTTACAGTGCCAGCACAATGCATGAGATTTTAAGAAATATCATGTAAAAACTGCAAAATATATTTGCAGTGTAAATATCTGGTGTAGATATAGTTGCATCTCCCTTGAAGAAGCCATGTATGCGAAACGCACATTGGAGCCAGAGCAAGGAGCTGGTATTAAAGGATGAAATGTGCGGATTCCCTGCTCCTTCCTTGCCACGATATGCATAGCAATAAATGTCGCCGTGGATATCTCTGTGGCATCTTTACTTTCCGGGGGAAGTAACTTTGGAATGGATGGGCACAGAAGAAAAAGAAAAACTGTTCCAGGGTCAGTGGAGCAGGGCAATTTGGTTGAATATACTTTGTTTAAATATTAAACAAAATCCCTCTTTAAAGGGGCTGTCCACATCCGTGGTCCTAAAATTCCTGACTTTCCCTCTGACATTGTCCGTGCATTTCAAGGATTTTGGTCTACAAAAGTCAAGTAAAAAGACAAAAATGCTATATTTCTAAGGCAGAGATGTGGTATATGATGGTGGGGTATGGATATGAAGCAATAAATGTGAGTTGTGAAGCGGTCTGACCAGGCTAAAGGACAGAAATTTATTACTGTAAGACGTACGAATGTTGATTCAAAGAACTAAAAGACAAAATGCCTGGAAATTACTTGGCTTTGTCAAGTGGGAAGAAGTGGAGTTCAACCTGGTGGGGGACAAAAGGTATATAGGCCCCCTGTGATACTTACTGTACCGGGTGTAATTCCAGATCGGGAGGTTGACCCTCCTCCATGGTGGGATGAAACACGTCAATACTCTCAGGAGATTCAATAGGACAGCATAAGTGATCAACAGGAGTCACGGGCACTCGGAGGTTATGGCGAGCCAGCCTTTCCTCATCTGAAAAGGGATTCAATGCGTAAAGCAATGGCTCGAAAATCTAATCCAGCGTACTGGGTACATGGCAGCTATGTACTACCAGCCCAATTTGTAAAGGACACGGGCATCAGTGTCGAGAGTCAAACGGAAATAGTTCTGGTTTCATTAGCTGTGACCCAAGAGATGGAAACTAGTTCAGATAGCGGATTGCTGGTAAATAACTCATATAGGTGATAAGTAGCATTGCTATCTTTTAGCCAGCTAAGGAATAATCAGTATAGTTGCAAGTATCTAGTTTTAAAGGGTAGAAAGTAAGGTCTCAACCCAAAACAAAATGGAATATTGCACTATTAACTCCTGAAGAAGCCAACACGAGTAAACCGTTCACACTGTTATATTTACAGCTACTTACCTTGAAAATGTTTCAGTTAGAACTATTCACCGTCTCTTTTCATTCTCCTTTACAGTCCAAGGCTGCACCTGAGCATAGGTCACTTCCGCACACACTCGGGGCTCCCAGGCTGCTCCATCGCACACTGGTCATGCCTTCTCTTGTGACAGTCAAACAAACCTATTTCTCTATATTCCACTCTGTTTCTCTCTCTCTCTCTCTCGATATTTCGATCTTTATCTATCTCTCTTTTGATTCACTATTGCCTTTTTTATCAGAACTTTGCACATTTCTAATCTGCACCTCAAGCCCTCATCAAGGTCCTCTCCTGGGCTACAGTCTATTCCACCTGGCTTTGGCTCTCTGCTACTTCAGACAGTGGACACTCATCAATCAACTTCTTTATACTCTGCTCACGCACAACTTTGGCAGTTACAGCTACTTCAGGTGACGTTCACTTGCCCTCCTTCACCAAGGTCCTATCTTCACTAGGGAACACTATCTTTCAAGTGGTCTTTCTCTCTTTTCGTTAATGGTTGCTGGTTTACTGCACCCAAAACAGTCTCAGAGGCAATCTCCCCTCTGTAACTTCTGTTTGCTCTACATGCTCTCTGCAACTGACACAGAGTGACTGGAGACTAGCCCTTAAATAACTTAGGATCCCTCTCTCCACCAAGACTTGCATCAGTTATTAACACACATCCGCTGAGAGAGCTGGTGCTGTCCTGGATGACTGAGCACTCTTCACAGACACAGCACAGACAGAATGCAGCGGTGAAAAGAAACTAAAAAGGTATTAAAACATAAACAAGTGCACTAAGCATATGTTCTGCTCAGCTAGATAATAAGACGGTAAATGTTGCATCATTGACATCACAGGTCATTGAAACACCAACTTTGGCCCCGATTCATCAAGACCGCACTTGTGAGGGGCGTGCTGGAGTAAGAGGCGCCTAAATCATTAATGTGCACATGCCATCTGGCATAAGGCATGTCATAGTTCATCATGAATTGGCGTCACCATCCAGTTCCGCATATTTGGGTGAAACTGGGTGTGAAAATGCCAACCTAAAATTGCGCAAAAAATTTGCCACGTCTCAAAGTGTTTTACACCAGATTTCTGGAAAAAAACACCTTTATAAATTAGGATTTATATCTTTGACTCTCATCTCATTCACCTAATGATTTCTTGTATTAAATGCATCATTCACGCATACACCATGGTAGTGCAATAAAGTATAAAACAATATATAATTTAATCCCTAGGTGACAAAAGAATAAGGCCAACACGGTAAAACAATGGAAATATACAAAATTACCAACATTACGGCAACATATTTAGCTAGAGAGTGACCAGAGCCCATTTCCACCTTTACACAAGAGTATCAACGATGGCATTTATTTTACCCTGGGGATGAGTAAAGAAGGAAATTGTTATATTTCCCACTTTATAAAAGGACACTAAACTTATAAAATAATGTTTAAATTAAACAAAAGACTAAATTGCCCTCACTGTTTCCTGCATCGAACGCCAGGGTTAATCTCCTGCCGATCTGTTCCATTTTAGGTGGTGAATGATTGAAGCCCCCGCCATCTTTGTACTGCACAGTGGAGGAGGCTTGTGCTGAAGACAGTTGTCTTACAGCCAGACACAGGATATTGAGGAGGGTGGTGTGGGGGCAATGCTCGTGAGACACAGAGAAGATTTCTTTCTGTTTTTCACAAAATAGTCATATAGAAAAACTTGTTTTAAGGGAGGAATTGTTGTGATTTCTTTTATTAATTTTTTATATTTAGCATTCCCATAAAGAGAAATTGTCAGGCGATCTATGCTGCCTAAACTTGGGGAAGCATAAATCGCTGCCCGGTAGTGGCAGCTGATTGTCAGGTTTCTCCCTCACATGCAAATTGGGAAAGACCTGTCAATCACCTCTAGCAGTGCTGGGAAGAGCCGGACTAGTCTAATCTCCGACTTTGGTCCCCCGCCGGCTCTTCAAAGTATAATTTCCCTGAAATGTATATGACGTATATAGGTGGGCAACTACTCAACGGCACAAATGTAACCAGCCCTGCAATAAACACTGCTCAAAAAAATAAAGGGAACACTCAAATAACACATCCTAGATCTGAATGAATGAAATATTCTCATTGAATACTTTGTTCTGTACAAAGTTGAATGTGCTGACAACAAAATCACACAAAAATCATCAATGGAAATCAAATTTATTAACCAATGGAGGCCTGGATTTGGAGTCACCCCCAAAATTAAAGTGGAGAAACACACTACAGGCTGATCCAACTTTGATGTAATGTCCTTAAAAGAAATCAAAATGAGGCTCAGTATTGTGTGTGGCCTCCACGTGCCTGTATGACCTCCCTACAACGCCTGGCCATGCTCCTGATGAGGGTGCGGATGGTCTCCTGTGGGATCTCTTCCCAGACCTGGACTAAAGCATCCGCCAACTCCTGGACAGTCTGTGGTGCAACGTGACGTTGGTGGATGGAGCGAGACATGATGTCCCAGATGTGCTCAATCGGATTCAGGTCTGGGGAACGGGTGGGCCAGTCCATAGCTTCAATGTCTTCATCTTGCAGGAACTGCTGACACACTCCAGCCACATGAGGTCTGGCATTGTCCTGCATTAGGAGGAACCCAGGGCCAACCGCACCACCATATGGTCTCACAAGGGGTCTGAGGATCTCATCTCGGTACCTAATGGCAGTCAGACTACCTCTGGCGAGCAAATGGAGGGCTGTGCGGCCCTCCAAAGAAATGCCACCACACACCATTACTGACCCACTGCCAAAACGGTGATGCTGAAGGATATTGCAGGCAGCAGATCGCTCTCCACGGCGTCTCCAGACTCTGTCACGTCTGTCCCATGTGCTCAGTGTGAACCTGCTTTCATTTGTGAAGAGCACAGGGCGCCAGTGGCGACTTTGCCAATCCTGGTGTTGTGTGGCAAATGCCAAGCGTCCTGCACGGTGTTGGGCTGTGAGCACATCCCCCATCTGTGGAACGTCGGGCCCTCATACCACCCTCATGGAGTCAGTTTCTAACCGTTTGTGCAGACACATGCACATTTGTGGCCTGCTGGAGGTCATTTTGCTGGGCTCTGGCAGTGCTCCTCCTGTTCCTCCTTGCACAAAGGCGGAGGTAGCGGTCCTGCTGCTGGGTTGTTGCCCTCCTACGGCCCCCTTCACGTCTCCTATTGTACTGGCCTGTCTCCTGGTAGCGCCTCCAGCCTCTGGACACTACGCTGACAGACACAGCAAATCTTCTTGCCACAGCTCGCATTGATGTGCCATCCTGGATGAGCTGCACTACCTGAGCAACTTCTGTGGGTTGTAGAGTCCGTCTCATGCTACCACGAGTGTGAAAGCACAACCAACATTCAAAAGTGACCAAAACATCAGCCAGAAAGCATTGGTACTGAGATGTGGTCCCCTCCTGCAGAACCACTCCTTTATTGAGGGTGTCTTGATAATTGCCAATAATTTCCATCTATTGTCTATTCCATTTGCACAACAGCATGTGAAATTGATTGTCAATCAGTGTTGCTTCCTAAGTGGACAGTTTGATTTCACAGAAGTTTGATTTACTTGGAGTTATATTCTGTTGCTTAAGTGTTCCCGTTATTTTTTTGAGCAGTGTATAATGCTGTCACTCTACAAAAATAACTTCTCTGGAATGCCAAACCATTTCAAAGAGTAATAAACCTGTCTGGAGTCATGAAGCTAGGCTGTAATTTTCATGCTACTCATGATTTGGGCAGCTTTGCCAAAGCATGTTGAGCATCGTCTGGAGCTGCATGTTCATTGGGAAGTGTTGGAGGACTGAAGGTTATAACGGTTGTCCATTAGGAAGAGTTGGTGGAGTAGAGTCCAGAACGGCTTGTTCAACACAAAAGTGGTAGAGGTCATAGAGTGTGATTAGGAGCCGGTGGACATGTTGCACAGAGGGGCACTTGGTGTGCATTATGGAGACTCATTGGTGAACATATTGGTTAAAAAATCCTGGACGGACAGCATACATACCATGATATTATAACCCTCCATATTTTTTTTTCTTACCTAAATTTCCTTTTAAATGATGCAGGCAGAAACAAGGAATGGTGCACTGTAAATGCTATCGAAGTTTGGCAATGGTGTCAAGAAATTGTATATGGCGATCATCAATTTAATACTGATGACTCTGGTTTCATGCAGCTGTGGTTATAGCAATTGCCTTGCGATCCCTCAAAAGCCAATAGGCTGCATCAAACCCAGAAAGTCAAATTCAGACTTAAAAAAGACCAGGGGAAATTAATTTTCTTTCTTTTTATTTGCTTACCTTATTTATGTACGTATCACTCTAGTAAGTAATCTTCTGTGGGACACGGAAAGAAGTGTAGCACCCTGAGGATTCGGCTGCTACAGGGGTATTGCACCTCAGCCAGAGGTGTGGTATTCCACTCCCGGGTAAGGATGGAGTGTGGAACTGAGCTCAGTAGGCTGCATGCACTACACACATCCCATTTCCGAGGAACAGACCGATGGTACTCCCACTAGAGAAATGTGCAGGTACGACAGTGTCTGTTCCTGGCTGGAGTGGGAGGGGGGTGGAACATCCCAGTAGTGTAGGGGCAGATAGGGGGAGCAGTCTGGGTAGTGCTAGGAGCTCATTGGGTGCTGGTCACCTGAGCTCACACATAGAGGGAGTATATAAGGTGGGCACCATCTTAGGACAGGGTCTTTTGCAGAGTGAGGTCAGTCTGGCAGAGTTGAGTCAGAGAAGCAGAGCAGAGGAGAAGAGCAGCTCCAAGGCCCAGAGAGAGAGAGGAGAAAGAAGGACCCAGAGGGGGAGAAAGAAGGAACTCCAAGAGCCCAAATTAGACCAGAGGGTGAAGAGTTGGCAACAGGGTACCGGATCCCAAGCTGGCAGAGGCTACAGCACACCTTAGCCAGGAACCGGAGGTCATGGGCAGGACCGATCTGCCACGATCACCCACTAAATCCACCCGGAAGGCAGACCAGGAATAGGGTCAGGGAACCCTGAGACAAGGGTTTACCACCAAGAGGCCCGAGGGAGCCGGACATAGGTGGATCCCTGGTGGGGAAGGCCAGAGAAGAGGACAGGACAGAAAGGGAGCTCAGGACCACGCTCCAGAACTGCCTGGGGGTTGGCTGAGTCCAGGACCTGGTGGACGCAGCACGGCTCGGGTGGTCACTTAAGGCCGGAGTGACCAGAACAACTGCAGTAAGTAAACAAACCCTGAACTGCACAGCCCGACTCTGAGTCTCATTTCAATCCTCGCTGCACCATCACAACCCCCATCCTCAGCAACTGACCCCCTGAGGCTATACCCCTCCCGTTGGGGGTTATACTACCCGAGCTGCACATACATCACCAGCCTCAGCGGACCCTGCTGCAGCGGCGGCCGTATTGACCGCAAATCAACGGGTGGCGTAGTCGACACAAAAGAACATCTAGTAACATCATAAGGACTGCCACACACTGAGCTTGACACCCTGGGCACGGACCGGATCACAGCCACTCGGAGACTACAACCCCCATCTGATCCGGCTCCGGGTATCCCCAACAACACTGGCCCAGGGGGCGCGTCAGAAGCGTAAGGTAAAACAGCCACATCTGCAAGAGGAGCACGGTGAGGGTCAAATGCCCTGCGGCTCTGAGCCAAAGGTGTCAATAAAGAGAAGAATAGTAATACATTAATATCATTTATACAGTTTTATTATATAACTTTCTAGTAGTTCTTAAGTTGGAACATAATTTTATCGTGTCCCAGAAAGCAGTGCCATACCCACCATGGAGGCAGACTCAAACTCTTTTGGGTTGTGTACAAAAAGTTTTTTTGATGTGGATAATGAGATGAATCTGCTTCAAATTCCACAGCTAAACCACTGTAGTCTTTTACTTAACTGTGTTGTGGACTTTGAAGCAGATCCGGTTCAAAATCCATTCAAAAAAACTCTGTGTGAACATACCCATACTATATATTTTTTGCAGGCTAAGTTTTCCAAGAAGAAGACGCTTCGGAATATGCTGACTTTTTCCTGCAACATCTTTTTTGGAATTTCTTTTCTTGGGGGGGGGTCTTTCCTGAGTGATTATTCGTCGTTTTTAGACGTCGGCTGTTCTTTGAGCCATCCAGTTGCCTTGCTTTGTAACGAATAGACCGGAAAATGCCTGAAGAATGGTCCTCTCTCTTCTCCTTACCACTTGGTGTCTTTAGAAACGTGAAGCGTGAACATATGAACAGAGAGTCGTTTTCACATACATTTATTTTTTATGAGTGTTTTAATTGAAACGTTTTCAGGTGGGTTTTCGGAGCATATCCACCTGAAAAAAATATCATGCATACGTATCCTTAAGGGGTTTTGTAGGCTAAAATGACATTTCTGCGGGCAATCTATGTGACTGCAGATTGTCAAAATTTGAAAAGTGTATAATATGCACGCTGTCAGGATTCCTCTCTTTTAGCTGCTCCAGTGATTGACATGGAACTGCGATTTGCATACCTGCCATCACTTGCTGGCCAGCTCTTTTCCTACTGAGAGAAGCCAGAAAGGTTTCTAGTCTGCATGTGACCACCAGTGCATATGAGTGGTCACATTACGATTGCTCAAGAAGAGGTGTCCTGACAATTAGCACAAAGCACACTGTTATGATTCGACAAACTGCCATCACGTAGACCAGGGGTGGGGAATCTTTTTCTGCTGAGAGACATTTGGATATTTTTACCATTCGTTGGGGGGCGTACAAATTGAGCTCTAACTCCACCCACAAATTACCTTCCTGACGCTGGCACTGGAGGTGTTAGGACATAATCTTTCATTACGCGCACCTCAGCGTTCAGTAGTAAACACTGCCTGTGCTCACAGAGCAAGAAGAAATTAATGGCCCAGCGGCCGTCAAAATACAGCTGCCGACCCAATCACTGTGTGGTGCCCCTGCTGCGCATTGGTGCCACAGAACCTAGAAGGGTGCATAGATGGATTTCTCCACAAGAGGCCCTCACTACATGCAAACACTGCCACCTTCCACCTCATACCAGCAGAGGGAGCCCTGATAGGGATATATAAAGGGAAGGTGGAGCCAGGCAGCTCAGTCAGTGTTCAGTCTGCAGAGAGACAGGATGTAGCTGCATGCAGGCTGCTGTGTGAGGCAAGCTTGGCCTCCAGCAGCCCTGAAGCCTAGTGAGGGCCCCGAGCGGCCGAAGGCAAGTGGAACTAAGAGGGCAGAGGAGCATAGTAAGCTCACCCCGATTTCTATACCGGACACCGGGTCCGCGCCTACAGGGATCTTTATGACCCGTAGGAACAACCGGAATCCCTGGAGAACTACAAGTCCCAGGTTAACCAACCGCTGACCACAGCAACAGGGTTAGGTACCACTAAGGCTCCAGCGACCAGGAATAGTGGGAACCAGGAGAAAACACTACCGCCAGGTCAGTAGGTACAAGAAGGAAGCAGTAAGCAAGCCAGGCCTAGCTCCAGGCAGGCCCGAAGCTTAGAGAGTAAAAGACACAGACCAGGAGGCCTTACACCCGCTCACTGGGGAGAGTCCAGAAATGTACCCTTCGCCCTGAGTGCCCTGGACCGTACCTGCATCACCACCAGTAAAGATATTGAAGTTTGCCCTTGTGTGTGTGCCTGTACTTTCTCTGGGACCGTCCTGCCGTCTCTCTCCTGCTTCCACCATCTTTCTACACCTCTACACTGCCCTGAGGCCTGCTCCACCTGTGGGGAGCTGTTCCATCATAGCTGCCCCTAACATCAGCCTCAGTGGACTGTCGCAGCGCTGGTAACCTCTTACCAGAATCCACAGGTGGCATCACAAATTATTCTAAAACCCCTATAAATATAATCATTCCCCATTTTGTTGACCGCCCTGGGCCACGGACCGGGTTAGCCACCGTGATTTCCCCCAAGCATCTGAAGGCCCGGCTGCCGAGTACCCCACGGCCCTGGGGGCGTGTCAACTTCTGGAGTCACGAACAGGATTTCGTGCCCGCTGCAACGACAGAGTATTGTGCCCGTTGCCACCGGGTACTGTGTGCCTTTAATAAGAACTGTGTGTTTAACTGTGGCGAAGATCACCGCCATTACTGTGTTGCCACATGGGAAGAAGGGTGTAACCGCGGGAAACTGAGAGGGGTACCTGCTGAAGTGCGCAAAGCCCAGGACACGCCCCACGCCGCGGCGACGAACCAGGAAACGCAAGGTCCTGGAAGGAGTCCAGTGAGCGCCCTGACGTCAGACGCAAGCGACGCAAGGTCCTGAAAGAAGACCGTCGCCTGCGGAGGTGCAGCCTACCGGAAGAAAAGTAAAGAAGGTAGGCCACGGTTCACTAGGGGGGCGCAGCGATGTCCGAAACCCAGCAGAATGCCGCGGCCCTCGATAATGCCCCCGCAGGAGTCTCTTCGTCCGGTGCTGCTCAGGCCGGAGCAGTCGCCACACCAGCAGGAGCTGTGGCACGGATTGTGCCCATGGCTCTACAGCATGCCCTAAATATTCAGAGGGTGAGGGAACTGTTGGAACAGGACACCCTGACTGAACGGGAGGATGACCAGGACGGGTCACCCACCTCCCATAACCAGGCGCAGCCCAGGAGGGGGCGCCCTTGAGCTACTAGTTTCCCGGTAGCTCTCATGTAACCTGAACTTGGAGTCCGTGAACTATGAGCGGTCCCACCATTGTACGTAGTTTGCACCACCTGAGGTGCCCCCTGGTGGTTTTCACAAGACCACCACCACTAAAACCTGCTTGGCGTGGCCAAACCAGTGGTCCTACACCAGTCCTGCAGCCTGCCCAGGACCTTCATTGGTGGTTTGGAGCAGGTCCCCCACAAGCCAGTTTACCCGGATGAGAGGGACACACCCGAGGAGGGATCTCATCAAAACTGGTCATTGCAGAACGTAAAGTTGTGTTGCTGCTAATGTGCGGGTGCAGCCCACAAACTGTTTCCTTGTACATAATTGCACTCCCTGGAGTGCCTCTAAAGCTACCTATGCAGTGAAATGGACACCCTGTTAGGGGACTCACTGACATTTGCTCAAAAACTTTAACTTTTGAATATATGTGTATTATTGATTATGTTTTTGCAACGTTCAAGAAAAGTGCCTCCCATAAAGCGAAGAAATGTTATTGTTAACCTGTTATGAAAATTGCTTCAGTCAGGAGTACTGTGTTTTACTAGGGGGGAATGTGGCGCCCCTGCTGCACATTGGTGGCACAGAACCTAGAAGGGTGCATAGATGGATTTCTCCACAAGAGGCCCTCACTACATGCAAACACCTCCATCTTCCACCTCATTCCAGCAGAGGGAGCCCTGATAGGGATATATAAAGGGAGGTGGAGTCAGGCAGCTCAGTCAGTGTTCAGTCTGCAGAGAGACAGGATGTAGCTGCACGCAGGCTGCTGTGTGAGGCAAGCTAGGCCTCCAGCAGCCCTGAAGCCTAGTGAGGGCCCCGAGCGGCCGAAGGCAAGTGGAACTAAGGGGGCAGAGGAGCATAGTAAGCTCACCCCGATTTCTATACCGGACACCGGGTCCGCGCCTACAGGGATCTTTATGACCCGTAGGAACAACCGGAATCCCTGGAGAACTACAAGTCCCAGGTTAACCAACCGCTGACCACAGCAACAGGGTTAGGTACCACTAAGGCTCCAGCGACCAGGAATAGTGGGAACCAGGAGAAAACCCTACCGCCAGGTCAGTGGGTACAAGAAGGAAGCAGTAAGCAAGCCAGGCCTAGCTCCAGGCAGGCCCAAAGCTTAGAGAGTAAAAGACACAGACCAGGAGGCCTTACACCCGCTCACTGGGGAGAGTCCAGAAATGTACCCTTCGCCCTGAGTGCCCTGGACCGTACCTGCATCACCACAGGTAAAGGTATTGAAATTTGCCCTTGTGTGTGCCTGTACTTCCTCTGGGACCGTCCTGCCGTCTCTCTCCTGCTTCCACCATCTTTCTACACCTCTACACTGCCCTGAGGCCTGCTCTACCTGTGGGGAGCTGTTCCATCATAGCTGCCCCTAACATCAGCCTCAGTGTACTGTCGCAGCGCTGGTAACCTCTTACCAGAATACACAGGTGGCATCACAAATTATTCTAAAACTCCTATAAATATAATCATTCCCCATTTTGTTGACCACCCTGGGCCACGGACCGGGCCAGCCACCGTGATTTCCCCCAAGCATCTGAAGGCCCGGCTGCCGAGTACCCCACGGCCCTGGGGGCGTATCAACTTCTGGCGTCATGAACAGGATTTCGTGCCCCCTGCAACGACGGAGTATTGTGCCCGTTGCCACCGGGTACTGTGCGCCTTTAATAAGAACTGTGTGTTTAACTGTGGCGAAGATCGCCGCCATTACTGTGTTGCGACGCGGGAAGAAGGGCATAACCGCTGGAAACTGAGAAGCATACCTGCTGAAGCGTGCAAAGCCCAGGACACGCCCCACGCCGCGACGACGAACCAGGAAGCGCAAGGTCCCGGAAGGAGTCCAGTGAGCGCCCTGACGTCAGACGCAAGTGACGCAAGGTCCTGAAAGAAGACCGTCGCCTGCAGAGCTGCGGCCTACCGGAAGAAAAGTAAAGAAGGTAGGCCACGGTTCACTAGGGGGGCGCAGCGATGTCCGAAGCCCAGCAGAACGTTGCGGCCCTCGACAATGCCCCCGCAGGAGTCTCTTCGTCCGGTGCTGCTCAGGCAGGAGCAGTCGCCGCACCAGCAGGAGCTGTGGCACGGATGGTGCCCATGGCTCTACAGCATGCCCTAAATATTCAGAGGGTGAGGGAACTGTTGGAACAGGACACCCTGACTGAATGGGAGGATGTCCAGGACGGGTCACCCACCTCCCATAACCAGGCGCAGCCCAGGAGGGGGCGCCCCGGAGCTACTAGTTTCCCGGTAGCTCTCATGTAACCTGAACTTGGAGTCCGTGAAATATGAGCGGTCCCACCATTGTACGTAGTTTGCACCTCCTGAGGTGCCCCCTGGTGGTTTTCACAAGACCACCACCACTAAAACCTGCTTGGCGTAGCCAAACCAGTGGTCCTACACCAGTCCTGCAGCCCGCCAGGACCTTCGTTGGGGGTTTGGAGCAGGTCCCCCACAAGCCAGTTTACCCGGATGAGAGGGACACACCCGAGGAGGGATCTCATCAAAACTGGTCATTGCAGAACGTAAAGTTGTGTTGCTGCTAATGTGCGTGTGCAGCCCACAAACTGTTTCCTTGTACATAATTGCACTCCCTGGAGTGCCTCTAAAGCTACCTATGCAGTGAAATGGACACCCTGTTAGGGGACTCGCTGACATTTGCTCAAAAACTTTAACTATTGTATATATGTGTATTATTGATTATGTTTTTGCAACGTTCAAGAAAAGTGCCTCCCATAAAGGGAAGAAATGTTGTTGTTAACCTGTTATGAAAATTGCTTCAGTCCAGGAGTACTGAGTTTTACTAGGGGGGAATGTGGCGCCCCTGCTGCGCATTGGTGCCACAGAACCTAGAAGGGTGCATAGATGGATTTCTCCACAAGAGGCCCTCACTACATGCAAACACCTCCACCTTCCACCTCATACCAGCAGAGAGAGCCCTGATAGGGATATATAAAGGGAAGGTGGAGCCAGGCAGCTCAGTCAGTGTTCAGTCTGCAGAGAGACAGGATGTAGCTGCACGCAGGCTGCTGTGTGAGGCAAGCTAGGCCTCCAGCAGCCCTGAAGCCTAGTGAGGGCCCCGAGCGGCCGAAGGCAAGTGGAACTAAGGGGGCAGAGGAGCATAGTAAGCTCACCCCAATTTCTATACCGGACACCGGGTCCGCGCCTACAGGGATCTTTATGACCCGTAGGAACAAACAGAATCCCTGAAGAACTACAAGTCCCAGGTTAACCAACCGCTGACCACAGCAACAGAGTTAGGTACCACTAAGGCTCCAGCGACCAGGAATAGTGGGAACCAGGCCAGGTCAGTAGGTACAAGAAGGAAGCAGTAAGCAAGCCAGGCCTAGCTCCAGGCAGGCCCGAAGCTTAGAAAGTAAAAGACACAGACCAGAATGCCTTACACTCGCTTACTGGGGAGAGTCCAAAAATGTACCCTTTGCCCTGAGTGCCCTGGACCGTACCTGCATCACCACCAGTAAAGGTATTGAAGTTTGCCCTTGTGTGTGTGCCTGTACTTCCTCTGGGACCGTCCTGCCGTCTCCCTCCTGCTTCCACCATCTTTATACACCTCTACACTGCCCTGAGGCCTGCTCCACCTGTGGGGAGTCGTTCCATCATAGCTACCCCTAACATCAGCCTCAGTGGACTGTCGCAGCGCTGGTAACCTCTTACCAGAATCCACAGGTGGCGTCACAAATTATTCTAAAACCCCTATAAATATAATCATTCCCCATTTTGTTGACCGCCCTGGGCCACGGACCGGGCCAGCCACCGTGATTTCCCCCAAGCATCTGAAGGCCCGGCTGCCGAGTACCCCACGGCCCTGGGGGCGTATCAACTTCTGGCGTCATGAACAGGATTTCGTGCCCCCTGCAGCGACGGAGTATTGTGCCCGTTGCCACCGGGTACTGTGCGCCTTTAATAAGAACTGTGTGTTTAACTGTGGCGAAGATCGCCGCCATTACTGTGTTGCGACGCGGGAAGAAGGGCATAACCGCTGGAAACTGAGAAGCATACCTGCTGAAGCGTGCAAAGCCCAGGACACGCCCCACGCCGCGACGACGAACCAGGAAGCGCAAGGTCCCGGAAGGAGTCCAGTGAGCGCCCTGACGTCAGACGCAAGTGACGCAAGGTCCTGAAAGAAGACCGTCGCCTGCAGAGCTGCGGCCTACCGGAAGAAAAGTAAAGAAGGTAGGCCATGGTTCACTAGGGGGGCGCAGCGATGTCCGAAGCCCAGCAGAACGTTGCGGCCCTCGACAATGCCCCCGCAGGAGTCTCTTCGTCCGGTGCTGCTCAGGCAGGAGCAGTCGCCGCACCAGCAGGAGCTGTGGCACGGATGGTGCCCATGGCTCTACAGCATGCCCTAAATATTCAGAGGGTGAGGGAACTGTTGGAACAGGACACCCTGACTGAATGGGAGGATGTCCAGGACGGGTCACCTACCTCCCATAACCAGGCGCAGCCCAGGAGGGGGCGCCCCGGAGCTACTAGTTTCCCGGTAGCTCTCATGTAACCTGAACTTGGAGTCCGTGAAATATGAGCGGTCCCACCATTGTACGTAGTTTGCACCTCCTGAGGTGCCCCCTGGTGGTTTTCACAAGACCACCACCACTAAAACCTGCTTGGCGTGACCAAACCAGTGGTCCTACACCAGTCCTGCAGCCCGCCAGGACCTTCGTTGGGGGTTTGGAGCAGGTCCCCCACAAGCCAGTTTACCCGGATGAGAGGGACACACCCGAGGAGGGATCTCATCAAAACTGGTCATTGCAGAACGTAAAGTTGTGTTGCTGCTAATGTGCGTGTGCAGCCCACAAACTGTTTCCTTGTACATAATTGCACTCCCTGGAGTGCCTCTAAAGCTACCTATGCAGTGAAATGGACACCCTGTTAGGGGACTCGCTGACATTTGCTCAAAAACTTTAACTATTGTATATATGTGTATTATTGATTATGTTTTTGCAACGTTCAAGAAAAGTGCCTCCCATAAAGGGAAGAAATGTTGTTGTTAACCTGTTATGAAAATTGCTTCAGTCCAGGAGTACTGAGTTTTACTAGGGGGGAATGTGGCGCCCCTGCTGCGCATTGGTGCCACAGAACCTAGAAGGGTGCATAGATGGATTTCTCCACAAGAGGCCCTCACTACATGCAAACACCTCCACCTTCCACCTCATACCAGCAGAGAGAGCCCTGATAGGGATATATAAAGGGAAGGTGGAGCCAGGCAGCTCAGTCAGTGTTCAGTCTGCAGAGAGACAGGATGTAGCTGCACGCAGGCTGCTGTGTGAGGCAAGCTAGGCCTCCAGCAGCCCTGAAGCCTAGTGAGGGCCCCGAGCGGCCGAAGGCAAGTGGAACTAAGGGGGCAGAGGAGCATAGTAAGCTCACCCCAATTTCTATACCGGACACCGGGTCCGCGCCTACAGGGATCTTTATGACCCGTAGGAACAAACAGAATCCCTGAAGAACTACAAGTCCCAGATTAACCAACCGCTGACCACAGCAACAGAGTTAGGTACCACTAAGGCTCCAGCGACCAGGAATAGTGGGAACCAGGCCAGGTCAGTAGGTACAAGAAGGAAGCAGTAAGCAAGCCAGGCCTAGCTCCAGGCAGGCCCGAAGCTTAGAAAGTAAAAGACACAGACCAGAATGCCTTACACTCGCTCACTGGGGAGAGTCCAAAAATGTACCCTTTGCCCTGAGTGCCCTGGACCGTACCTGCATCACCACCAGTAAAGGTATTGAAGTTTGCCCTTGTGTGTGTGCCTGTACTTCCTCTGGGACCGTCCTGCCGTCTCCCTCCTGCTTCCACCATCTTTATACACCTCTACACTGCCCTGAGGCCTGCTCCACCTGTGGGGAGTCGTTCCATCATAGCTACCCCTAACATCAGCCTCAGTGGACTGTCGCAGCGCTGGTAACCTCTTACCAGAATCCACAGGTGGCGTCACAAATTATTCTAAAACCCCTATAAATATAATCATTCCCCATTTTGTTGACCGCCCTGGGCCACGGACCGGGCCAGCCACCGTGATTTCCCCCAAGCATCTGAAGGCCCGGCTGCCGAGTACCCCACGGCCCTGGGGGCGTGTCAACTGCAGTTCCCGGGAATCTGCCCTGGGGTCGGATAAAAGGTAATTGAGAGCCGTAAAAGGCGTTGTGCCTGAGGTTCCCCACCCCTGACGTAAACTATGGACAGATGATAACTTCTGAGTCTGACTGCTGGGACCCCCACTGATCTCGACATTGGGGCTTGGGGCACTTTAATCCCCATTAGAATGGAGTGACAGTGCGCACCAGGCCAGGAGCATCTCCACTTTTTTTTCTTAAGACTCCTGGACTTTCTGGTAATGTTTACAATTATTATTCTCAGGCTGTTTTGAATTTATGTGAGGCTTTTATCTAGTGGTTTTCTGAATATCGCCACGCTTTGACTGCTTTTTTTTTTTTTTTTTTAAACCCCTGCAAAAAAAATACATTGTGTGAACATGACCTTTGTCTAATTTTTTTCCTCCCTTTAACCATGCTCACACATTCAGTATTTGGTCAGTATTTTACTATAAGGCAACGGCACCACTATCAGTATTTGGTCAGTATTTTACTATAAGGCCATGGCCCCACTATCAGTATTTGGTCAGTATTCGGTCAGTATTTTTTCTCAGGAGTGGGAGCCAAAACCAGGAGTGGGTGATAAATGCAGAATTGGTGACTTGTTTCTATTATACCTTTTCTCTGATTGTTCCCCACCTGGTTTTGGCTCCCACTCCTGAGAAAAAATACTGACCGAATACTTACCAAATACTGATAGTGGGGCCGTGGTCTAAGGATGGGACCCATTCTGAATTTTCCTATGGGGCTATGAGTTATGTGCTCGAAAGGGTCAATCCAAGTTTTTTTTCTGAACATTTTTGATTGTTCTTTTCCAAACTTTTAATTTAGAGAAATGAATAATGGGAGCTCTTTTGATAGATTCCCTGTAATGCTGAGCCCCTAAGCAGCAAAATATTTCCATCTATTACTTGTGATGTGATCTTGCTTTGCATAAAAGACAAAAATAATATTGCCCCTTAAGCAAATCAGAGCCCCAGATACCCACCTACCCAAAAGCATCATATAGCTTAGCCTTCCCTCTTTACAAAAGAATTCGAGAACATCTGTCTGCCTCTTATTCACTGCGATCGTGCTTGCCAGGGGCGATATATATTATCTTGTTACAGGTGCTCAGCTGCAGAAAGATGCTTCGGATCTGGAGAGTGGTGCTCCACGCCATTCTGCTCGTCATTCTATGCATTACAGTAATATCCCAGGTGTTTCCTGCTCTGGGTAAGCGACGATTCAAGAGCCCTTCATCGTAATATCCTTGTTTATTTTGCTCTTTGAGAAATGATTAGGCTGATTTAGACCTAAATGTTTGAACTTTGTCGCCCAACAGATGAGATGTATGTATACGAAGAAACGGACTTCTGCCCGCACCGGAAGCGGAGAATGATCCTTACAAGCATTCGAGAAATTCCATTTAAGGAAAGCTCGGAACAAAGAGCACATCTCGTTAGATATTTTTTCACAATTTTATTACCTAGATCATGTGTATTATGCATACATTTTTAACCCCTAATGACCAGAATTCTTGGGCCTTATTGCCCCTTTTTTTTATGTATCTATCTTTTTATTTTGCCACCCTGAATTTTAACATAAGTTTTAAAATATAGAAATAACTTTTTATTAATGTGATTACATGAAACCTTTTTTTTTATACAGGAGAAATTGCATTTTTCCAATACTGTTTGGAGGTACACCATAATGCAAATTTTTATTTTTATGGCACCAACATATTCCGTAGCACTTTATAATTCAGAGGCAACATGTACAAACAATATCAGACATTACAGAGTAACAGATAATTCAATAAATCAAACAAGAGGAGCGAGAGCCCTGCTTACAACTAGTGGTGAGAAAATCCGCCAATCTTCAAATTCAGCTGTTCTCTCGAAATTTGATTTGCATCAAAGTTATTTGAAGCGAATTGAATGTTAATTATGGGGTGAAAAAAATAAACATCAGTTCGCCGCTCACCTGTCCCACCGCCACAGCCGTGTCTGATTTTCATTAGTTTATATTCAGTAAATTTAAATTGAAAGCTACTGTAGTCAGTTTCAAGTTACAGTGGGGAAAAAAAGTATTTTTCATGGACTGAAAGGCTCCTTTTGCCTGAGGGTTCCACCGAACCATTACCGATTTTTTTCCTTTCAAGAGATCGGTCGGGGCCGCCGTTCTCCCAGCAAGATTAGGTATAAACCGGCGGTAATACCCAAGGATGCCAAGAAACGCCCTAATTTCTTTTGTACTTAACGGTTTAGGCCAGTTTTTAATAGCCTCAACTTTATTGATTTGGGGCTTGATAACTCCTCGGCCAATCGCATACCCCAAATATCGGGCTTCCTCTAGCCCTATCGCACATTTTTTGGGGTTTGCCGTTAACCCTGTGGCTCTGAGAGAATCCAGCACTGCTTGTACCTGGGATAGGTGCGTATGCCAGTCGGTGCTAAAGATGATAATATCATCTAGATACGCGGACGCGTACTCCTCATGAAGCTTGAGCACTATGTCCATTAGCCTCTAGAATGTAGCCAGGGCCCCATGTAACCCAAAAGGTAAGACCACATAGTGATATAGACCTTCCGGAGTTATGAAGGCGGTCTTTTCCTTCACCGATTTTGTGAGAGGTACCTGCAAGTAACCCTTGGTAAGATCGAGCGTGGTAAAGTATTGGGCCTGCCCCAGTCTCTCAATAAGCTCATCCACCCTGGGCATTGGATAAAGATCAAACTTCGACACTTCATTTAATTTCCGGAAATCATTACAGAAGCATAACGATCCATCTGGTTTCGGAATCAGTACGATGGGGCTAGCCCACTCACTCCGTGATTTCTCGATGACGTCTAACTGGAGCATTTGTTTTACCTCAGCCGTGATGACTTGCCTCCGGGCTTCGGGTACCCGGTACGGTCTCATTCATACCCTTACCCCAGGTTCAGTGACAATGTCATGTTGGAAAACCGTAGCCCTACCCGGTAGCTCTGAGAACACGTCGGTATTCTGCTGCACCAGCGAGCGAGCCTCCCGTCGCTGCTGTTTAGTGAGAGCATCACTTAGCCTGACCTCTCCCCCAGACGCATCCCTGGCTGAAGGTAGAGAACTCTCTGGCGATATGCCTGGAGTGACGTCTGTAACTAAACACTCTCGATCTTTCCAAGGTTTAAGCAGGTTTACATGATAAAGCTGCTCAGGTTTCCTCCTTGCGGGCTGAAACTCCTGGTAATTTACCTCCCCCAACTTTTCTGAACCTCATATGGCCCTTGCCACTTGGCCATTGTAACATACCTGGCGGCGTCCTTGCATGGTGGTCCATCTCCCACTGTGCAAGAGCGCACACTTGATCTCCAGTCCAGAATGTCTCTCTGGCTTCCCTCCATGCTGTCTGTTTGTGTCTGTTTCTGCTGCTTAAGGGCGGCGCCCGATCACTTCCTGCTTTTTGTACCTGCTGTGGGTCACACCCCTTGTGCGTCCTCAGCCTATTGCTGTCTGTCACCTGGTATATAGCTCAGCTGCTCCCATCTATCCCTGCCTGAGCATAGTGTTTCATTCAGTGTGTGCTTGCACTCTGAAGGTGCCAGGTCCCGTTCTTTGTCTCCTGCTTTGCGGTATCAGTTCCCGTGTCTGAACTGAGTCCTGTCTATGTCTCCTGCCTTGCGGTATCAGTTCCCGTGTCTGAGCTGAGTCCTGTCTATGTCTCCTGCCTTGCGGTATCAGTTCCCGTGTCTGAACTGAGTCCTGTCTGTGTTCTCTTGTCTGCCTATCCTGGAGGCTGTATTTCCAGGCCTGTCTGAACACGCTCCTAGCCTGTTCCTTCCGCCTTCTAGGGGCCGATTACCTAGATCCGTTCCTGTATCTTGTCTGTCCTGTCTGAACACGCTCCTAGCCTGTCCCTTCCGCCTTCTAGGGGCCGATTACCTAGATCCGTTCCTGTATCTTGTCTGTCCTGTCTGAACACGCTCCTAGCCTGTTCCTCCCGCCTTCTAGGGGCCGATTATCTAGACCCGCTCCGGTATCTTGTCTGAACACGCTCCTAGCCTGTTCCTCCTGCCTTCTAGGGGCCGATTACCTAGACCCGCTCCTGTATCTTGTCTGTCCTGTCTGAACACGCTCCTTGCCTGTTCATCCTGCCTCTCTGGGGGCCGTATTCCCAGACCCGCTCCTGTATTCCGCTGCAGTGTCGGTCTCCTCCGTACACTCAGTTCCAGTCTGAACTCTCTCCTATCCTTTACCTGTTTTGCCTCTATGTCCGTTCCCTTCCTTTTTCTGCAGAGTCTGAACTCGTACCTAACTCCTGCTTGTTGTCTCTGTACTCCCGTTTGTGAGTTTGTGGTCCACTCGCTACTTCACTGCAAGTACCCTGTGGGTATCTGGCTCTGCCTTTCCCTTCCTGTCTGTTCTGTGTGAACAGAGCCCTGTCCCCTCTGCTCAGCCTTGCCTGCTCTGACTCCTTTGCTCACCGTCCGGCGGTTCTAGCCTGCTCTGACTCCTTTGCTCACCGCTCCGGCGGTTCTAGCCTGCTCTGACTCCTTTGCTCACCGCTCCGGCGGTTCTAGCCTGCTCTGACTCCTTTGCTCACCGCTCCGGCGGTTCTAGCCTGCTCTGACTCCTTTGCTCACCGCTCCGGCGGTTCTAGCCTGCTCTGACTCCTTTGCTCACCGCTCCGGCGGTTCTAGCCTGCTCTGACTCCTTTGCTTACCGCTCCGGCGGTTCTAGCCTGCTCTGACTCCTTTGCTCGCTGCTCCGGCAGCCTTGCTCCGCTCTGACCCTTTTGCTCACTGCTCCGGTAGTCTCGCTCCGCTCTTATCCTTTTGCTCACTGCTCCGGCAGTCTTGCTCCACTCTTGCTCACCGCTCCAGACGGTCTCGTCCTGCTTTACTCTTGCTCACTGCTCCGGCAGTCTCGCTCACCTCTCTGGGCGGCCTCACTCTGCTGTGTTTGTCCGCCACATCTGTGGTTCTGTTCCTGAGTCCCAGTGTGTATTGGGTCCTATCCCGCCAGTGTCCCTACCTGCTAGTGCCTCCCTGTCTGCACTCTAGCTGTGCTTGCCTGTACCCCTCTGCCTGTATTGTTCCTGAGTCCCAGTGTGTACTGGATCCTATCCCGCCTGTGTTCCTACCTGCTAGTGCCTCCCTGTCTGCACTCTAGCTGTGCTTGCCTGTACCCCCCTGCCTGCATACCCGCCTGCCTGCATACCAGTCGTGCCTGCCTATACCCACCAGTCTGTTTGCCAGCCTACCAGTCTGTTCCTGTATTCCCCTGTGTGGGTTAACAGCCGTGTCCGGGGTCTGTCCTGGAGTAGCACCTGGTCCCTCTGCTCGGTTCCTCCTTGGTGCACTGGCGTCGTATGCCGTCGTGCGACCCTGGTCGGATCGGGTGAATGCCTAGTTACGCCCCTCCAGGCATTCACTCTCCGGCACGGTCCAGTGGAATCACTACAATCACACGCACACGCCGCTCAGCCCGGGCGTGTGCATTACAGCCATGAGCTTACTCTCGGCTGTGGGTACCAGTACTAACACCTGATCTCCCTTGTTAAAAGACCTGACCGTGGCTCTTTTATTATATGTGTGCTTCTGTGCTGCCTGGGCATCTAACAGATGTTCTTTCACGATGGGCATGACCGCCGCGATCTGGTCCTGCATACTAGCGACGTGTTCAATTATTCTCCTATGTGGAGTCGGCTCTTGTTCCCACGTCTCTTTGGCTACGTCCAACAGTCCCCTAGGGTGTCTGCCGTACAATAACTCAAAGGGAGAGAACCCTGTGGAAGCCTGGGGTACCTCACGGCCGTCGAACATCAAATAGGCAAGCAACCTGTCCCAATCCCTTCCGTCCTTAGAAACCACCTTTTTTAACATGGACTTGAGGGTTTTATTGAACCGTTCTACTAGCCCATCGGGTTAAGGGTGGTACACCGAGGTGCGCAATTGTTTGATTTTTAGCAGTTTGCACAGTTCCCTCATCTCCTTGGACATAAAAGGGGTCCCTTGATCCGTCAGGATCTCCTTAGGTAGCCCAAGGCGACAGAACATGGCAAACAGCTCCCGTGCAATCAGTTTCGCCGAAGTGTGGCGTTGCGGTACAGCCTCCGGGTACCATAGTCGACGACCACAAGTATATGTTGGTGGCCACGAGTGGATTTTACAATGGGCCCTACCAAGTCCATTGCAATCCGTTCAAAAGGTACCTCTACCACTGGCAGAGGTACCAATGGGCTACGGAAAGTGGCGGTGGGTGTGGTCAGTTGACATTCGGGGCAGGATTCGCAGTACTTTTGGACCTCCGTGTAAAAGAAGAACCGCTGCAAGATACGTTTTTGCGTCTTTTTAACCCCTAAGTGTCCACCCAGCAGGTGTGTGTGCCATCTCCAGAACCGCCCGACGGTACGACTGGGATACCACTAACTGTTCCATGACCTCGTCCCTGATTTTGTCTACCCTATAGAGCAACTCACCGTTGACTACCATGCGTGGAAATACAGTATCTTCACCGGGCTGTTGAACTATGCCATTTACCTCTAAAACCCTTTCCCGCGCCCGAGCTAGGGTGGGATCCTGTAGCTGAGCTGTCCCAAATGTGTCCCGGGACACTTCCAGCTCGGGGATTGATGGAGGCTCCTCGACCTCTCCTGCCAGCACCTCTAGGGGAGACCTATCGGGGTCACACTCTGTCCCTAGGTTGGACACCCCTACAGCAGGTACCCCTGACTCGGGTTTGTCGGGTACAGCGCCTGTAACAAATTTTACTGGGGGAGAGTGGATTTTGTTTTTCCACAGGCTCCAGAACAGGGGCAAGTCTCTTCCCAACACAGTCCCATAGGGAAGAATTTTTACCGCCCCCACCACACGTTTTATGCAGCCACATGGCGTGGACAACACTACCTCTGGGGTTGGGTACTCTCGGAGGTCCCCATGGATACACACAACCCTGACTGTCTGTCCACTGGGGTTGTCTCCTGCCACCAGCGACCCATGTACCAAAGTCAATAGGCACATATGTATTGACCCCCAGTCGGCCAAGGATCTCACCTTTGAGCCTCTGGTAGTCCTGGGCATCCTCCCGACTGAGGTCGAAGTAGGCCTTCTGGGATCGCCAACCAAAAACGGAGCCACCACTTCCGCCCACTGGCCGGCTGGTAGGTTTTCCCGCTCTGCTGTACGCTCGTAGATGGGCAGGAAGGCTTCCACGTCGTCCTCCAGTCCCATCTTCCTCAATGCTGAGCGAACCTTGTCCCGGGCCTCTCAACGTTCTGGGGCTGGTGCCGTCAGCGTCTCCCGCCGGGCTGTGAGCTGCTGCATGATCAGCTCATTGGTGTGCTGCTGCTGCTGCTGCTTGAACTGCTCCTGCACTCGCTATGCTGCTCTCTGTTCTCTATAAGTGAGAGGCACTACCAGACATCTTTGGTGCCAGCTTATCTCAAGAGAACAAAAGGCTTATGAAATCTGACACGCCAGATGATTATCTCCCCAATATCATAGTTTGGGGGACAGTTGGGAAGCCCTTATACACATTAGACTGTCAGCTGAGCCTGCAGATGTTGGCAAGTTCAGCTGAGGTAGATCTAATGTGTATGATAGCCTTTAGGGCTGCTACCTTTTTATATAAAAAACACCAAAAAGGCTTGCAGTGTCATGGGTTAAAAGTGGAACAAAAACAATATACCTGTATTTATGTACACACATACATAAGCAAATATTCTTGTAATATTGTATTTCTAAAAAAAAGTGCAGCTGTATGGACAGTGAATGCCGCTGCATGTGTGGCGCCCTGCTGTGCATTGGTGCCACAGATCCTAGAGGGGTGCATGGACGGATTCCTCCACAAGAAGCCCTCATAGCATTCACACACCTTCCACCTCAGACCACCAGTGGGAGCCCGGATAGGGATATAAATAGAGAAGGTGGAGCTAGGCAGTCAGTTAGTCTGGAGTAAGTGGAGTCTGGAATCTACAGCCTAGAGACACAGTCTACAGTCTGCTGCAGCCAGAGAGGTTGTCAGTCCAGCCCAGACTCAGGGAGCTCAGGTTAGTGAGCCCAAGACGTGCCAATGCCATAAGACCGGTGAAGAGTAGCGAGGCCTACTGCCAGTGTGAAGCCTAGTGAGGGCCCCCGAGCACGGCTGAAGGCAAGTGGAGTAAGCGAGCTACATAGGGGGCAGAGGAGCTTAGCCAGCTCACCCCAAGACCATATAGCGGACACCGGGTCCGTGTCTGCAAGGATCTCTAGGACCAGCAGAAACAACCCCTGGCGAACTACATGTCCCAGGGACACCAAAAGCTGACCGTTATACCAGGGTCAGGAATCACAGAGGCTCAAGAGACCAGGGAGTGTGATCTCCAACAGAAGGCCCTACCACCAGGTCAGCAGGTGCCAGAGAGGTACCAAGTTAGGCCTAGCTCCAGGCAGGTCATAAACTTATCAGGAAAAAGGCAAGAAACACGAGGCCCCACACCCGCTCACCGGGGAGAGTCCTGAAATGCACTCTTCACCCTACAGTGCCCTGGATCATGCCTGAAACACCACCAGTAAAGGTACTGAAGTGAATTGTTGTGAGTGTGCCTATTCTTCTCCTGACCCGGCTGGGTCCCCTCTGTCCTGCATCCCTTTTCCTACAATGCCCTGAGGCTTGGCTCCACCTGTGGGGAGCCGCACCAACTAAGCTGCCAGACCACCGGCCTCAGAGGACTGTAGCAGCGCTGGTGATCTTCACCAGACACCACGGGTGGCGTCACGAACATTCCCCTTTCCCATACACCTTTCCCCCATTATCCCTTGCTTTTAAGAGTGACCTCAGGGTACGGGCCGGGGAGCCGGCCACCGCGGCATCCCCCCAAAACTAGCAGCAAGGCCCGGGCGCCGAGTCGTCCCCATTCCCTGGGCGCGTCATATGCATGGTGTCATTGGTGAGCTGCACAGGGGCCTAGAGGTCGGGGCCCATTTCCACCTCCAAAGCAGGGGTAACTGTGCATTATAAGGAGCTATTTGACTGCAAAAGGCCCATATACTGTTTCTGCACAGGGGCCTCTGACTCGCCCAGGGGAATGGAGACGACTCTGTACCCGGGCCTTTGCCTGGCCTTCGGGGATGTCGCGGTGGTCGGCTCCCGGGCCCGTACCCTGGGGTCAGCTTTAAAAAGGGGGAATTGTTTGTTAATTTTATGAAAGTTCGTGACACCACCTGTGGTTTCTGGTGAGAATCACCAGCGCTGCGGCAGTCCACTGAGGTCGGTGATAAGGCAGCTCGATGGTATAGCTCCCCACAGGTGGAGCTAGGCCTCAGGGCAGCGTACGGAGAGGGGGATGCAGGACAGGCGAGACCCAGCCGGGTCAGAGCAAGAACGGGGACAGACACGATAGTCACTTCAGTACCTTTTACTGGTGGTAATTCAGGCACATCCCGGAGCACTGTAGGGTGAAGGGTGCATATCTGGATCCTCTCCAATGAGCGGGTGTAGGGCCTCCTGTTTCTTGCCTCTGCGTAGTAAGTTTCTGACCTGCCTGGAGCTAGGCCTAACTTTATCTCTGTCCTGCACCGGCTGATGTTGTGGTAGGGCCTTCTCCTGGAGTGCACGCTCCCAGCTCACGGGGCCTATGTGTCTCCTGGCTCTGTTACGTATCAGCTCTCTGGTGAACCTGTGACTTGTAGTTCTCCAGGGATTCCGGTTATGCCTTACTGGGTCGTAGAGATCCCGGTAAGCTCGGACTCGGTGTCCGGTATGTGTTTCGGGGTGAGCTGGGTAAGCTCCTCTGCCCCCACTGCTACTCAATTTCCACTCGCCTTTGGCCACGCTCGGGCCCTCACTAGGCTACTCACGCTAACGGCAGCTTGCCGCTCTTCACCGCTCTTACAGGCGTCGGCACACCTTGAGCTTACTTACTTGAGCTCCTGAGTCTAGACTGGGTTTTACTGCAGACAGACCTCTTTCAGGCTTCTCTACTGCAGGAACTCTTCAGAGGAACTGTTGAATCATTCTCTGTAGACTAAACTGCCTAGCTCCACCTTCCATATTTATATCCCTAACGGGCTCCCTCTGCTGGTCTGAGGTGGAAGGTGGAGATGTGTGAATGTTTATGGGGGCCTCTTGTGGAGGATTCCATCAATGCACTCTTCTAGGATCTGTGGTACCAAGCGCAGCTGGGCGCCACATTCCCCCCTAGCAAAGCTCAGCACTCCCGGGCTGAAGTACATTTTAAAACAACAATAGTACAGCATGAACAATACAATAACTCATCCCTTTATGGGAGGCACTTTTCTTAAACGTTGCATAATAATATAAACGAATACAAAGCGTCCTCAGAAATCAAGTCTCTTGTGGTGAGGTTCCCAGGCAGGATGTCCATCTCACAGGGTAGAGTACTTGGAAGTTTGAGGGACCTGTCCCAAACCCTCAACGTAGGCCCTGGGGTGGCTGCAGGGCATAAAGATCCCATGTTTGACCTCCAGTAGAGCCACTCCAGACAGGTTTTACTTCTGAGGTCACCTAAAAGGACACTCCAGGGAGTGCAATTATATACAAAAAGCAGTTTTTGGGCTGCACACAGTCCTCAGCCACGAAGTTCTTAGATAAACAATAAAGGATGTCATAAAGCAAAGTGTCCATATAACTTAAACTGTTCAATAATAATGCAAAGCACAAAATAATATACATATGCATGAAAATACACAATAATACAGTACAATCATACACAATACCCCAGGGGTAACTATCTTACTTAGTGTATCTGACAGGCGGTTTACCTCTAGTACTACGCGTAGACCTGCGGGGAACCGGAATGAGGGAGGCACTAGTAGGTGGTCTACCTCACCTTCTGTCAGTACTAGGTGTGGAGGGGCTACAAGGCTGCATTGACCTCTCTACAGGACTGACAAGTTCACCATTGGCTGGGCCTTCTTGCTCTTCTCCTGCTGGGGATCTTACGTCCGGGGATTCTTCATGAGCTGGCTCCTCTTCAGCACTTACAGGCTCTTCTTGCTGTGGGTAGAAGGTAATTACAGGGATGATTACTGCTCCTCCTAGTTGGGGCCAATCTGCCAGGAAATCTCCTAAGTCAGTGTGTATTACTGCTTTTTTAGGTTCCTCCGGGATAACGAGAGGCACTTCCTCTTGGGGTTTTAGCAGATCTGGACACAACTTTAGGTGATCCCTGGATACTGTTGCAGTGTTCCTTCCTCCGTCTCTACTAATTATGCAGGTCTTCTTATTATCAAATCTTGAATTCAACACAGTGTAGGGTTCCCTCTCCGACTGGTCATCAAGTTTGTGGTTTCTTCTTTTCCTTTTTAGTACTACTTCACCAGGTGTGAAGGGTTCTGCTTGGGCACCTCTGTTGTATTGAGCTTCCTGCTTGTCCCTCACCCGAGTGAGACAGTCTTCAACACAGGCTGGTACTCTTCTGTACTGCTCCTGTCTGGCCGTGTCCCAGTCCTCAGTGGTCACATCCGCTTCTGGTTCTACAACACCAAGCTCCAGGTCCATGGGCAGCTTTCCTGGCCTTGCTCGCATGAGATATGCCGGAGTACAGTTGGTGGAACTTACTGGTACGTGATTGTACAGATCTACTAGGTCAAGTAGTAGGTCTGGCCACTGATTTCTCTCCTCAAGTGGTATGGTCTTTAGCAGGTTGATGATGATGTTATTCATCTTCTCACAGAGACCATTGGTTTGTGGGTGGTACGGTGTAGTTCTTATCTTCTTACACCCGTATAGACGGCAGAACTCCTTGAACAACTCAGCCTCAAAGGCCGGGCCTTGGTCCATCAGCACCTGCTCAGGATAACCATGGGGTCTACAGAAATACGCTTGAAACATCTTTGCTGCTGTCTCTGCTGTCAGGTCTTTGACGGGGGCGACCACCAGGAAACGTGAGTAGTGATCCACCATGGTAAGGGCATAGGAGTACCCTGACCTGCTGGGTGACAGCTTGACATGGTCCAGGGCCGCGATCTCCAGGGGTCGAGTCATCTTGATGGGTTGCAGGAGTGCCCTCTGGCTGCTGTAGTCTTTTCTTCTGAGGCCACAGGGTCCACAGTCCCGGCACCACTGCTCAATGGAGCTGCGCATTCCTACCCAGTAGAATCGACACTTCAGCAGGGTCTCTAGCTTTTTCCAGCCAAAGTGCCCCGCCTGATCGTGGTAGGCCTCCAACACCATTTGGATGTCTGTCTTGGGGACCACTATCTGCCATACTATCTCATGGGTTTTTGGATTGACGTACCTCCAGCACAGCTTCTCACGGTAGATAAACAGCCGGCTTCTCTCGTTCCACAGCTGCTTTGCTTGCAGAGACGCTTCTTTTTCCAGGGAGGAATCTTCTTGGGTTATCAGCTCCTTGATGCGGCTGACAACCGGGTCACTGTCCTGGGTCTCTTTCCAGCTGTGGTGAGGCAGGGGGTTTAACGTCTTTCCACGCTGCCTCCTGGAGGCCCGTTGCTCGTGGACCATCCCATTCCGGTGAAAGGCAGGTAGCTCAATTTCTTCCAGGTCATCCACTTCTTCTTCTGTGTCTGACTGGTAAGGCATCCTGGACAGGGCATCGGCGTTGGCGTTCTTGTGGCCCGCCCGATATTTAATTGTGAATTGATAATTTGACAGCCAAGCCATCCATCGTTGTTCCAGTGCCCCTAGCTTAGCTGTTTCAAGATGGGTCAAGGGGTTGTTATCGGTGAGGGCAGTGAACTTACTGGAGGCTAGATAGTGCTTGAACCTTTCAGTGATGGCCCATACCAAAGCCAGGAACTCCAACTTAAAGCTGCTATAGTTCTCTGGGTTTCTCTCGGTCGGGCGGAGCTTCCTGCTTGCGTATGCGATGACTTTCTCTTGGCCATTCTGCTTCTGACTTAGTACAGCTCCCAGTCCTTCGTTGCTGGCATCAGTATACAGCAGGAACGGTTGGCTGTAGTCAGGGTAGGCTAGGATCTCATCGCCTGTCAGGATCTCCTTCATCTCCTGAAACGACTCGGCTTGCTCCTTACCTCAGTGGAATGGGGGATTTCTGCCTTTGGGGGACTGCCCTACCAGGAGGTCTTGCAGTGGAGCTGCTTTCTTGGTGTAGTCTTTTACAAACCTCCGGTAGTATCCTACTAGTCCCAGGAACTGACGCACCTCCTTGAGGTTTTTCGCCGCCGGACACTTCTGGATTTCAGTGACCTTCTCCGGGTCTGGTGCTACCCCTTCCAGACTGACAATGTGCCCCAAGTACTGTACCTTTCTCTTGAGCAGGTGGCACTTTGAGGGCTTCAACTTCATCCCGTACTGGGACAGTGACTCAAATACCTCTGCCAGGTGCTTCAAGTGGTCCTCATACGTCTTGGAGTACACTATCACATCATCCAGGTATAGTAACACAGTCTCGAAGTTGCGGTGTCCCAGGCAGCACTCCATCAATCTCTGGAACGTTCCAGGGGCATTGCAGAGTCCAAACGGCATACTGTTGAACTCTCAGAGTCCCATCGGGGTAGTGAAGGCTGTCTTCTCCCGATCCACCTCAGCCACAGCTACTTGCCAGTACCCACTAGTGAGGTCAAGGGTGGAAAAGTAATTTGCAGACTTTAAGGCAGCTAGGGACTACTCTATGCGTGGTAAAGGGTATGCATCTTTATGTGTAATGCGATTTACTTGTTGGTAATCTACACACATTCTCATGCTCCCATCCTTCTTCCTAACTAGCACTAGGGGAGCTGCCCAGGGACTACAACTATCCCTTACTACCCCCGCCTTTCTCATGTCGTGCAACATTTCCTTAGCCTTCTGGTAGTATGCTGGTGGTATAGGCCTGTAACGTTCTTTGATGGGTGGATGGTCACCTGTGGGGATATGGTGTTGAACCCCCTTAATCCTCCCGAAGTCAAGTGGATGTTTACTGAACACCTGCGCGTATTCTTGAACCACCCGGTGTACACCCTGTTTCTGATGGGCAGGAGTGGTGTCTGTCCCAACATGGAGCTGTTGACACCAATCCTCCACCTGGGTTGCAGGGTCATCATCCTCCACTTCGTCTGGTGAGGTTAAGGACTCTGCCTTGTGAATGCAGTTGTTATTTACAGCATGTAATTTGGCAACAGTGGGATAACGTGGCAATCTGACCTCTCCTTCCCCACAATTGAGAAGACGGACGGACACCCTCCCATTGCGTACATCTACCACTCCTCTGGCGGTTAAGAGCGTGGGTCTGTGCTCAGAGCAAGGGGGTTCTACTACTGCCTGGTAGCTCTGTCCTCTAAGACCTATGGCAGCTCTACACGAGATAAGCATTTCACTCATTGGGGGGATCACAATGGGTATGGGGTCCGTCACCCGCACATTACCGATTTCACCATCTGTTAACCTTACTTGCTGTTGGTACATCAGGACTCGGATCTCCTTCTGCAGTGCCTCCTCTGTCCCGGTCTGGCAGTGTCAGCTATCTGTTGGAGTAAGAACACAACTTCTCCCAGTTACCAACAATATTAGTGCCTAGTACCATATATGGATTGGTATCATCAGGATTAGTCTCTACTACAATTAGTCCCTGGTCCTTCAGCTCCACTCTCCCCTCCTTTACTGTCACATTCTTAACCCCGATTAGGTTAAGGGGGAGTCCATTTGAGGCATAAACAGAAAGATTTGGAGCTGGCGGGCTTAGGTCGTCCATGGACCAGAACCTCTTGTAGAGGATATCAGGCATTATGGTTACCTGAGATCCTGTGTCCAGCAGAGCGTGCGTCGGGATGCCGTCCAGCACAATGGACAGGAAAGGTCTTCCTCCGACGAACCTGTTGTACCAGTCTGAGGGGCCTGGGGAGTTTACTCCTGGATGTCGGCCCTCGGCCGCTGGGTTTTCTCGTTTAAAGGACAATTCTGGGCGGTGTGTCTGGTCTTGCCGCAGCGGTAGCAGGTAGGGTCCTTCTGTGGACGGCGCTGGTCACTGACCCTCGTAGAGGGTGGTGTTGTCCTCCTCCTCCTTCACATCCAGGGGACATCCTCAGGGCTATCGGCTAACAGGATTTTTCCTCCTTCCTCGGGCTCCGTCCGCAGCTGCAGAGCACTCAGCACAGTGGTCAGGGTTTTGCTCAACTGGCGCACTTCAGAGCGCAGGCTGTCCAGCTCACTAGGGGACGTTGCTGGAACCTTGGCTTCAGCAGCCACTGGGGAAAAGGTGGGTGTAGCAGGCACTGGGGTAGCCCCACCCTGGTAACATTGGATGGCATTTGTTTCCAGGGGCAGCAGTCCTTTTATAGCCATGTCCTTAAGATTGTCAAAGGTGGCATCTGGATGATCCAAGGACCACCAACGTACAGTCCTGCTCTCCTCTGGAGACCTCAGTCCCCGGACAAACTGTTCCTTCAGCATTTTGTTTTCATTTTCGATGCTGGTCGGACTAACCTGTTTCAGAGCACACAGGGCCCCTTGTAGACGCCAGGCATAGTCCCGAACATTGTCCTCCGGCTGTTGGGAACAGTTGTAGAACCTCATCCGGAGGTCCGCCTCAGTATGATCCTCAAAAACAGTCTGTAGCTTTTTAAAGATTGCGGACACTGACTTCGGGTCTGCGGCCGACCATGTTTCCACTTCCCGTTCCGCAGCACCAGTCAGTTGTCCTAATAAAACAGCGGCCCTCTGCCTGCCTGTCATAGAGTACATGTCCAAGATACCGCATATCTTCCGTTTGAATCCAGACAGGGTATCGGGTTTGCCGTTGTACTGGGGGAGCCACTTTGCTCCAGGAATGTACGGTAGAGTTATGGGAATGACAGGGGTTACAGGCGCTGCTGGTGGAGTGGCCGCTTCGGCCTACTCGGCGCCGGGCGTGGGTTGAACATCAAGACCGTTAACCGGTATTCCGGCGTCGTGCTGTTCCTCGGACATCCTGGTGCCCACCTAGTGAACTGTGGCCTACCTTCTTTTCTTCCGGTAGGCCGCAGCTCCGCAGGTGACGGTCGTCTTCAGGACCTTGCGTCGCTTGCGTCCTACGTCAGAGCGTTCAGCGACGCTCCTTCCAGGACCTAGCGCTTCCTGGTTTGACGTTGAGGCGTGGGGCGTGTCCGGGGCTTCGCGCGCTTTTGCAGGTACGCCCCTCCGTTTCCCGCTGTTACGCCCTTCTTCTCGCTCGGTGGCCCAACAATGGCGGCAATCTTCACCACAGTCAAAACACACAGTTTTTAATTAAAGGCGCACAGTACCCGGTGGCAACGGGCATAACACTCCGTCGTTGCAGCGGGCATGGGATCCTGTTCGTGACGCCAGGAAAGATGACTCGCCCAGGGGAATGGGGACGACTCGGTACCCGGGCCTTTGCCTGGCCTTCGGGGATGTCGCGGTGGTCGGCTCCCAGGCCCATACCCTGGGGTCAGCTTTAAAAAGGGGGAATTGTTTGTTAATTTTATGAAAGTTCGTGACGCCACCTGTGGTTTCTGGTGAGAATCACCAGCGCTGCGGCAGTCCACTGAGGCCGGTGATAAGGCAGCTCGATGGTATAGCTTCCCACAGGTGGAGCTAGGCTTCAGGGAAGCGTACGGAGAGGGGGATGCAGGACAGGCGAGACCCTGCCGGGTCAGAGCAAGAACGGGGACAGACACGATAGTCACTTCAGTACCTTTTACTGGTGGTAATTCAGGCACATCCCGGAGCACTGTAGGGTGAAGGGTGCATATCTGGATCCTCCCCAATGAGCGGGTGTAGGGCCTCCTGTTTCTTGCCTCTGCGTAGTAAGTTTCTGACCTGCCTGGAGCTAGGCCTAACTTTATCTCTGTCCTGCACCGGCTGACGTTGTGGTAGGGCCTTCTCCTGGAGTGCACGCTCCCAGCTCACGGGGCCTATGTGTCTCCTGGCTCTGTTACGTATCAGCTCTCTGGTGAACCTGGGACCTCTAGTTCTCCAGGGATTCCGGTTATGCCTTACTGGGTCGTAGAGATCCCGGTAAGCTCAGACCCGGTGTCCGGTATATGTTTCGGGGTGAGCTGGGTAAGCTCCTCTGCCCCCACTGCTACTCACTTTCCACTCGCCTTCGGCCATGCTCGGGCCCTCACTAGGCTACTCACACTAACGGCAGCTTGCCGCTCTTCAGTGCTCTTACAGGCGTCGGCACCCTTTGAGCTCACTTACTTGAGCTCCTGAGTCTAGACTGGGCTTTACTGCAGACAGACCTCTTTCAGGCTTCTCTACTGCAGGAACTCTTCAGAGGAACTGCTGAATCACTCTCTGTGCACTCCAGACTAAACTAAACTGCCTAGCTCCACCTTCCCTATTTATATCCCTAACGGGCTCCCTCTGCTGGTCTGAGGTGGAAGGTGGAGATGTGTGAATGTTTATGGGGGCCTCTTGTGGAGGATTCCATCAATGTACTCTTCTAGGATCTGTGGTACCAAGCGCAGCTGGGCACCACACCTCTTTTGTCTGTGTCCGTCACTACCTGGTGTTCACACATGGCACCTGTCTTTTCCAGTCTGTGCAATGTACATGACACCTGTACACTGTACAGAGATGCTTTGTCACTTCCAATGTGGCTTTCCCTTGACGCACCGCCTGGGCCTGTGTTGTGCAGGGGAACCCGGAACCGGGCCTGTTGTAGAATGCTGGGGGTTGTAGTCTCCGTGTGGCGGTGACCCGGTCCGTGCCCAGGGTGGTCAAACCAGTGGCAGTCTTAATGTATAGCAAATGTCCGACTACGCCACCCGTGGATTGCGGTCAGTGGGGACCGCCGCTGCGCTGCAGACCGCTGAGGCTGATGTTGTTTGCGCAGCTGAGTATGGGATGACTCCCCACGGGAGAAGTATTGCCTCAGGGCAGCTAATGTGGATGATGGTGGTGATGGTGTGATTGTCCCAGTACTGATGGTGCTGGTGCGGCGAGGAACCACACAGACGTGCAGTTGCAGTTTTCAATGCTTTACTCACAGTTCTTTATCAGGTCACTTGTGCGCAGTTAGGACCGCCCGAGTCATGCTGCGTCCACCAGGTGAGGGACTCGGTCAACTCCCAGGCAATTCCGGAGTGTGGTTCAGAGCTCCCTTCTATTTCCTTTCTCTGGCCGTCCCCACCAGTGACCCACCTTTGTCCAGCTTCCTCGGGCCTTCTGTTGGCGAAACCTCTCTCCGGTTTCCCTGACCCTATACGGTATGCCTTTCTGGTGGATGTAGTGAGGGGTCGCACCAAGATGTGGTAACAACCTCCGGTCTTTGGCTGAGGAATCTGTTGCCTCCACCAATTTGGGTTCCGGTACCCTGTTCTGCCAACCCTTCACCCTGTATCTCCTCTAGGCATATGGGGTTCCTTCTGTCCTCGTGTCTCTGGGCCTTTCTCTGTGTTCCTTGCTTCCTTTCTCCTCTGTTCCAGTTCCTTTCCTACTTTCCTTTCTGTTCCTTCTTCTCTCTCTCTCTCTCAGGCTCCAGCCTCCTGACAAGGCCTGCCTGCAGAGCAGAGCCTATGCAGGGGCTCTGCTTCCTGTCTTCTCCGCAGACTGTCTCCACTGAACTGAACTGGACTGAACTAAGATGGTGCCCACCTTTTATACCTCCTTCTGACACCCGAGCCCAGGTGACTAGCAACCAATGGGCTCCTGCCTATGCCCAGAGACCCACCCCTATCTGCTCCTACACCACTGGGTGTACTTTCCCCTCCCCACTCCAGTCAGGAACAGATGCTGTCGTGCCTGCACTCTTGTCTCGTGGGAGCACCGTTGAGCTGTCCCTCGGAAATGGGGTGTGTGTGGTGCATGCAGCCTACCGAGTCCTGGTCCACACTCCATCCTTACCCGGGAGTGGAATATCACACCTCTGGTCTGAGGTGCAATACCCCTGTAGCAGCCGAGCCCTCAGGGTGCTACATTCCGCCCTGGTAAATCACAGCACGTCCTCGGGCTGGAAAAGAGCAAAGACAATTCAAAAACATGCAATACTTTTTCAAAACTTTTCACATTAGAAACCGGCCGGCATTATTCAACTTCCCTTTATGGGAAACACTTTCTCTTTACTAGACATTATACTGCACTTTTAATATTACTGGAACTCTTTTGTCATATAACATTTTCTAGCAGCATATAAAACTATTCAGCATATCAAACTTTTTCTGGTAAAACATTTTAGTAGATTCTCTTCTTCACTGGCCACTGTGCAACTTGCGACCAGGTAAAGGTGCAACAGTCCATTTAATTCCGAGGTAGGCGTTGCAGTTTTTGTATAAAACCAGTAGGGGGCGCTTTAAGAAGCGCAACTATATACAAGGGATGGCCGCTCTCAGTCCTCGGCCAGTGGGGATAGGGGAATGGCTGCTCACAGTCCTCAGCCTGGTTAGGGATTAGGGGCACACAGGTAACAGTTCTTTAACAGTTCCATACTAGTCCCAACGGGGACCACACTTCAATCAGCAACAGTTCTTGTACCCTGACGGGTAACTATATACAGTTCCACTTTACCGTTCACTGGTAACGGTGTCCTCCTCGCTCTTCCGGGTAATCTTCGGGTCCGTCCGGACCCTCGGTGTACTCAGTTTCTGGGCGGTACTGTAGTTCCTCTTCCGTGAGCCGGTGAACGTGGAGGGCGTACGGTCCCTTGGCACCCTTGTGCCGGTTGAAGGTGACCACATCACCCGGGTAGAGATCGCGTCCGCGGTGTCCCTCTGGCAGGTGGCTCTCGACGTCCCTGCGGGTGACAAAGACGTCGCCGGGGGTTCGATGGTCTCGGATAAAGCCCCAGCCATGCTCCAGCTGGAACTTTATTACGGTCCCGTTGACTCGGGGACCGCGGGCGGCTCGGGGGTCTTGTCGGGCCCTGCGCTTCTGCTCCGCGCTCCGGGCCTGCAGCTGTTCCTCTCGGATTCGCCTCTCCCGCCGTTCCCTTTCAAATACCTCCAGCTGTTGACGGCAGCTCTCCTCACGCCGGGCTGCGTCCGCCCGGGTCTCCTGGGTGAACCCCATGAGATTCTCACCGGTGGGATCCCATGCGAATTGAGTGTCCTCCAGCGGGAGCGGAGCGATTTTGGCGGGCTCCGGAGCCGGGATCAGAGGCTCACACAGGGGTCGTTCCCTCCGGAGACGGGGGTTGACGTACTCTAGTGGCCACACGAAGGGCAACCCGTCCGGGCTGGTATGTTGCGTAAAGAGATCTAAGCCCAGGGGTGGCACCACAGGCCTCGGTCGGGGAGCAGCGCCCGGGGGCACTCGGCCTTGCGACCAGGCCGGGGAATTTCCGGTTGGGTCTGGGGGTGGCACTGTTGAGGAAGAGGGCGATGGAGGGGCAGCGGCGCCCGGGTTCACCAGGCCTTGCGACCAGGCCGGTGGTACTTCCTCTTTTGCCGCGCCCGGGGTCGAGGGGCGTGGCGCGGAAAGGGGCGTGACCGCGGATCCTGCCGCTTGAGGCCTAGTTGGGAGCAGTGGCGGCGCGGCAACGGGTGTGGTGAGTAGGGCTTCGGGCTCTGCGACGGGAGGCTTGGGCAGGCTTACAGCTGCTGGGCTCGGGGTGATGACGTCCCCATTACCTGCCTCAATCCTCGCGGCTCCCTCCGCGGCGTCGTCTCCGGCCTTCGTCCCTCCTGCACAATCCTCAGAGGCAGGCGTGCTCCAGGTTGCGGGTGGCGCCTCCTGCTGGCGGGTTCCAGCCTGCCGGGCCATCTCCCTTCTCCACTCGACCAGCGCATCCTGCTGTGCCCGGACCATCCTCCGGTCCAAGTCCTCCAGCGCAGCCTGTGCACGCTCCGGGTCTCTGGGGAGCTGCGCCAGGATCTCCACCAGGCTGTCCGGCGGTGCGGCCTGCAGCAGGCTCCGGACCAAGGTGTTGGCACTGCTGGACGCTTCCTCCATTTCCGGGTGCGGTCTGTCCAGACTGATCCAGACCGCGCCCTGCCCCACAGTTTTCTTCACTTCCCGCCCCCATTGGGGGTGGTCCTGGGGCAACTTGGTGACAGTCAGTTTCAAGGGCAGCCCTCCCACGCTGATGGACATCTCCACTGCTGCATTCATGGCTGGTGGGGGCGGGCTCCTTCTTTGGCGCCACTCTGGGACCTGGCCCACGATGGGAGGTGGCTTCCTGCTGTCCTTTGGTGCGCACATAATGGCGTCCGCTCTGCCAGGGCGGGAAAAACGGATGAAGATGGCGGGAAACGGTCCAAGATGGCGTCCGATAGCGGGAAACTTCTGGAAATGGCGGGACTTCTTTTTAAGGTACATGTGCAGTTTTCTTCAGGCACGCAATACCCGCTTGTGGCGGGTTGGTAATGATCCTGCCGACTACGCCAAAGTTGACGCACCGCCTGGGCCTGTGTTGTGCAGGGGAACCCGGAACCGGGCCTGTTGTAGAATGCTGGGGGTTGTAGTCTCCGTGTGGCGGTGACCCGGTCCGTGCCCAGGGTGGTCAAACCAGTGGCAGTCTTAATGTATAGCAAATGTCCGACTACGCCACCCGTGGATTGCGGTCAGTGGGGACCGCCGCTGCGCTGCAGACCGCTGAGGCTGATGTTGTTTGCGCAGCTGAGTATGGGATGACTCCCCACGGGAGAAGTATTGCCTCAGGGCAGCTAATGTGGATGATGGTGGTGATGGTGTGAGTGTCCCAGTACTGATGGTGCTGGTGCGGCGAGGAACCACACAGACGTGCAGTTGCAGTTTTCAATGCTTTACTCACAGTTCTTTATCAGGTCACTTGTGCGCAGTTAGGACCGCCCAAGTCATGCTGCGTCCACCAGGTGAGGGACTCGGTCAACTCCCAGGCAATTCCGGAGTGTGGTTCAGAGCTCCCTTCTCTTTCCTTTCTCTGGCCGTCCCCACCAGTGACCCACCTTTGTCCAGCTTCCTCGGGCCTTCTGTTGGCGAAACCTCTCTCCGGTTTCCCTGACCCTATACGGTATGCCTTTCTGGTGGATGTAGTGAGGGGTCGCACCAAGATGTGGTAACAACCTCCGGTCTTTGGCTGAGGAATCTGTTGCCTCCACCAATTTGGGTTCCGGTACCCTGTTCTGCCAACCCTTCACCCTGTATCTCCTCTGGGCATATGGGGTTCCTTCTGTCCTCATGTCTCTGGGCCTTTCTCTGTGTTCCTTGCTTCCTTTCTCCTCTGTTCCAGTTCCTTTCCTACTTTCCTTTCTGTTCCTTCTTCTCTCTCTCTCTCTCAGGCTCCAGCCTCCTGACAAGGCCTGCCTGCAGAGCAGAGCCTATGCAGGGGCTCTGCTTCCTGTCTTCTCCGCAGACTGTCTCCACTGAACTGAACTGGACTGAACTAAGATGGTGCCCACCTTTTATACCTCCTTCTGACACCCGAGCCCAGGTGACTAGCAACCAATGGGCTCCTGCCTATGCCCAGAGACCCACCCCTATCTGCTCCTACACCACTGGGTGTACTTTCCCCTCCCCACTCCAGTCAGGAACAGATGCTGTCGTGCCTGCACTCTTGTCTCGTGGGAGCACCGTTGAGCTGTCCCTCGGAAATGGGGTGTGTGTGGTGCATGCAGCCTACCGAGTCCTGGTCCACACTCCATCCTTACCCGGGAGTGGAATATCACACCTCTGGTCTGAGGTGCAATACCCCTGTAGCAGCCGAGCCCTCAGGGTGCTACACCCTGATGTAACAGTGGCACATATGTGATGTGGCTTTAGTGAGGACGCCCCTAGACCAGTGGCAAGTGGGGAGGTAGTACGTAAGTGAACATGTACAGTGCGGAAAAAAAGTATTTAGTCTGCCACCAATTGTGCAAGTTCTTCCCAGCCTGGTGCTGGCCTAAAATTTTGTTTCTGGTGTCCTTCGACAGTTCTTTGGTCTTCATCATAGTGGAGTTTGGAGTGTGACTGTTTGAGGTTGCGGACAGGTGTCTTTTATACTGATAACAAGTTCAAACAAGTGCCAGTACTTCAGGTAATGAGTGGAGGACAGAGGAGCCTCTTAAAGAAGAAGTTACAGGTCTGTGAGAGCCAGAAATCTTGCTTGTTTGTAATTGACCAAATACTTATTTTCCACCAAAATTTGAAAAAAAAATAGTTTCCAAATCAGACAATGTGATTTTCAGGATTTGTTTTCTCATTTTGTCTCTCATAGTTGAGGTCTACCTATGATGTCAATTACTGGCCTCTCTCATCTTTTTAAGTGGGAGAACTTGCACAATTGGTGGCTGACTAAATACTTTTTTTCCTCACTGTACATACGATGGTGCTCAGTTCAGTGTACAAAAGGAGAAGGCTTATAAAGTATTGAGGAATACAAGGCCTAAATATGTTATGTTTGTATGTTAAAATAATTGAGGCGGCATTGCAAAGTCCAGGACAGGAAAAAAAAATAAAAAAACTCTATTCCCCTAGGTCAGGGGTCCTCAAACTACGGCCCGCGGGCCACATGCGGCCCACGGAGGACTTTTATTCGGCCCACCGGGCTATGGGCGGAGGAGAGGAGAGCGGTGCCATTGCCCGCCCTTCCTCCCGCTTGCTCAGGGCCCCGGCAGGCGGATACTTACCTCTCCCCGTGCCTCTGCAGATCCGCTGTCTTCCTGCTCTGCGCTTCCTGTGACATCTCAGGTCAGAGGGCGCGGTGATGTCTTTATACCGCGCCCTCCCGAGTGCCGTCACAGGCAGCGCAGAGCGGGACAACGCCGCCACGACGCTGGAGTCCAGACCAGAGTAGAGCAGCGGCAACGGCAGCAAGTGAGAAGTGAGGTGAGTATTGGATTTTTTTTTTTTTTTTATGTATGGAGGCATAGGTCATTATATGGGGGGGGTGACATCCTGCAAGGGGTATAATATGGGGGGCTGACATCCTGCATGGGGTATGATATGGGGGGTGACATCCTGCATGGGGCATTATATGGGAGGGAAAGGGACATCCTGCATGGGGCATTATTTGGGGGAAAGGGACATCCAGCATAGGGCATAATATGGGGGGGTGACATGCTGCATGGGGCATAATATGGGGGGGTGACATGCTGCATGGGGCATTATATGGGGGGGGGACATCCTGCATGGGGCATTATATGGGGGAAAGGGACATCCTGCATGGGGCATAATATGGGGGGGGTGACATTCTGCATGGGGCATTATATGGGGGGGAGGGTGACATGCTGCATGGGGCACTATATGGGGGGAGGGTGACATGCTGCATGGGGCATTATATGGGGGGAAGGTGACATGCTGCATGGGGCATTATATGGGGGGGTGACATGCTTCATGGGGCATTATATGGGGGGGTGACATGCTGCATGTGGCACTATATGGAGGGTGACATGCTGCATGGGGCATTATATGGGGGGGTGACATGCTGGATGGGGCATTATATTGGGGGGTGACATGCTGCATGGGGCATTATATGGGGGGGTGACATGCTGCATGGGGCATTATAAAGACAGGGGAGTGGTATCCTGCATGGGGCATTATATGGGGGGGTGACATCCTGCATGGGGCATTATATGGGGGGGTGACATCCTGCATGGGGCATTATATGGGGGGTGACATCCTGCATGGGGCATGATATGGGGGGTGACATCCTGCATGGGGCATTATATGGGGGGGGAGGGACATCCTGCATGGGGCATTATAAAGACAGGGGAGTGATATCTTGCATGGGGCATTATATGGTGTGAGAAAGGGACATTCTGCATGGGGCATTATATGGGGGGTGGCATCCAGCATGGGGCATTATAAGGGGGGGAACAGCCTGCATGGGGCATTATAAGGGGGGAACAGCCTGCATATGGCTACCTACCTATTGGGAACATTTACCTGCCCATTGAGGACCTATGCTGCCTATTGGGGACCTATGCTGCCTATTGGAGACCTATGTTGCCTATTGGGGATATTTACCTGCCTATTGGGGACATTTACCTGCCTATTGGGGATATTTACCTGCCTATTGGGGACCTATGCAGCCTATTGAGGACCCCTGCCCTAGGTAGTTCTTCTCAATTTACCCTATCTAGCTGCCTGAATTCTTTTTATTTGTAGCACTGTGAGATTTTGTAATATCTCTCCTCCATAGACTGTGCTTGTCATTGTGTGTGTGTACACAGTACTCTGTGACGCCAACCCTTCCCTCCCTGGAGCTGCCAGGGACATGGCACAGAGCACAGTTTATCAAAATTTATACCTGTAATGTAGAAAGGGGTCAGGACCTAGCAGTACCCAGTGAGCCGGCTGCTCTGCACACTGACAGTACCAACATTGCTGTCTGGAGCCGACATCTATTATGATACTGTATTAGTGCAGACTCACCCTCATCGCTCTGCTTCTTGATGATGATTGGCAGTAATACAGCAGGAGAGTGGGATTGGATAACTGAATGCCCCACCTCTCTTTTCCTGTGACCCTATTGGTTACTCTCTCAGGCTGCCTATTATATTGAAGCTCCACCTACCTACTGCCTCCGAAGACTGGTAAGAACTTTATATGGAAAAAAAAATCATGGATGCTACAGCCAGCAGAAAAAAATACACAACCCTGGCACCGGGCCCCTCAGCTCAGGGGCCCCATAGCGGCCGCATGGTCTGCCACTTTGGGCGGTACGCCCCTGCATGTCAGCCTTGTATTGGCAGCTGATATGAAGCACAAGGGTTAGTAATTGAGACGCATCTATAAGACGCCCCCATTACAAACCCCATAGTAAATGTTTTTAAATAAAGACACAGCAAGAATAAAATCCTTTATTGTAAATAAAAGTCCACACCATTTTTTACACATTTATTTAAAAATAAAAAACACAGTTATACTCAACTAACACCAAATCCTCTGAAGCCATGGTCCCCTGTAAAAAAAAAAAAACAGAAAATAAAAAAGCAACCTTATATTCACCTAACGCCCAATCCATTTGAAGCCATTGCCACCTGTAAAAAAACAAAAATGTAAAAACAACAATATCCCTCACCTGTCTGAAGTGATGAAATAATTCAAACTGTCCCACGACGATCTCACTTCTAGAGCGGTCGCATCAACAGATGTGACTGCTCTACACAACAGCAGGCTACACACTGACACAAGCAGTGTGCAGTGCTGAGCTGCTGTGAGAGAGCTCCTGTGATCTCACTTAAGGCACAGGCTCTGCGTGAGAACTTTCTCACGTGGTGGTGCTGTAAGTGAGATCACCGGAGCTCATCAGCTGATGAATTCCTATGAACTCTCTCACGGCAGCTCAGTGCTATACACTGGAGGACCAATTACACTCCTGTCAGTGTGCAGCTGGCTGCTGGGTAGAACAGTCACATTTGCTGATGTGAGTGTTCTACAAGTTATCCGATCATCGTGGGACACTATCGATTACGTGGATTACGGTATTTGTCACGGGTGTGTCATGTGTGACAGACAGTCGTCCTGGATCCAGCTGTAGAAGGTCATTGCACTTAACTCTGCAGGCACCTTCTTGATCTTCTCTTCTCTGTAATGTAGTGATATCCTTTTCCTTCTAGGACCTAGCAGTGACCCACACCTTCTGCTGCTAATTGACACACCCTTGCTGGATGTTTAAATACCTTCAGTCTCTCCAGAGAGTTGCTGGTGATAGCTCTATTTTCCTCTGTCCAGGCTTGAAGTACTAGTAGTCGGCTAGTGTCTTCTTGAAGTTCCCTTGGAGGATAGCTGGTGTGATCGCTCTGGTGTCTTCTCAAGCTAAGTGTTTCCCTTGTCTGTTTACCTGTTTGTCTGTAGTTGCAGTGGGTGCTGACTAGTGCTCACCCCGTCCCCTCCCTACCTAGGACCTATCGCTAGGGGCAGTCAGGGATTAAGTTTCCTGCTCGGCAATAGGTGCGGAACCTATTTAGGGACGTTAGGGGAGTCGGGGTGATTGTCAGATCTGCCTAGGGTTCTCCACTCCCCCTTTCCCTACTGTTTGGGCTTCCTCCCCCTCTTCCCGTCGTTGTGCACTTAGTCTTTTCCTCATCTTGCATGACAGTATTATGGTGTTTTTGATTTTTGATTTTTTTCCAGGGGACAAGAGCTTCAGCGATTAGGTGTTAAGTGAGTATAACTGTGTTTTTTATTTTTATTTCAATATTTATTTATTAATTTTAACTTTTTTTTTTTTACTTTGAGCACAGCCGCTGGCTGATGACTTCTCCCATCAGTGGCGCCTTTTTTCGCTGTTAACAGTGACAGCAGGTGTAGGCTGATGGGAGTAGTAGTCTCTCATCAGCCAATGCCTGTGACCCGCGGTATGCTTTTTACCGCGGGTCACAGTGACAGCTGCGGAATCACACTGACATCTGACAGCGTGATCCCACAGCATTCTTTCCGGCGGTAACAATGTTACTGCGGATCAGAGACTCTGTTTCCCGAGCTGTCACGCATTTGACAGCTTGGGAAACCATGGATGTTCAGGCCTCCCATTCATAGGAATGGGGTCCGAGTTTGGGTACTGTTCTGGTACCAGAACCTGAACTTTTAATAGATGTAGAACATGCTGGACCCAAACATCCAGGGGTCCACCAATTCTACTCAACACAACAAACTCGGCTCCTCTACATCGGGACCAAGCAGAAGTTACCAGACTTTCTCTTAAGCACTACAGAACTGTGAGTGTGATACCGGTGTTCAACTGTGTCATGGTGTAGAGCAGGTTTCTTTAGCTAGGATGCTGTAGCAGCGCAGACAGATTATTGGAAGCCAGTTAGGAATTAAGAAGAGAGTAGTTTGTAGAAATTGTTTATACTGTTTGTATTGAACTTTGCATTGCTATAGCTGGAGCGCAGCTTGTGTGACACGCTCCAGCTATCTCTCCTTGTCTCTATTATTGCCATTATCATTACAAGAACAGTTAGTCTTATTTTCCCACATATAATCCTCTGACTTTCAATAAAGCCAGTGTTTTGTTTCTGCCTCCTTGTCTACAGTACAGTATTTGAGTCCTGCCTGGCTCAGGCACCACTACACAGACGCACAGCAAAGATGGAAGAAAATAAGAAGAACCACACAACAAACTGAATACATTGAAATCCTCCCAGACCCCAAATGTAAAAGAAAGGAAAGCGTACTGGGGAGGAAGACACACAAACAAATCATAGGAAAAGCAACAGAGATTAATCAGGTAAGTTAATCCCTAGCCGAGGAGTTGGATCTCCAAACACCATTTGTCTTCAAATATAGCCAGCAGAGATGCAGGTGCAAGGGGAGTATAGTTAGCCCCTCCCAAGAAGTGATAAGACAGAACCAAATTGGGAAGTGAGAGACACCTAAACAGAAGCAAATCAAGGAAAGGAAAGAAAAGACAAAAGAACCATCAGCAGATGGACAGAAACCAAACTCGCTGTGGCTCAACAGAAAGGGAACCCGACCACGCAGCAAGAGGTCACCGAATCGAGACCTGAAACCAAGGCATGACGGTGGCCACCCAAATTTTGGGCTTAGGGAATCCACCTCCCCCAGTGAGTCCACATTATGTAACACATTGGTGACTTTTATCCTTCCATACAATTGAACGTCCAACCAAGTGATTTCCGATGTCCTACCAACTGTCCCACATTCCTTTAGCCAATGTATTAAATCGCATAATACCCACGATGGACAAAGGTCATCTGAACATTGGTGTTTTTTTACTTCTCTAGATAACTTTCTAAAGATTTTTATTCGCAATGTTCCCAAGATAGTGGTAAAAGTCAGAAGCTCCTGGTCTTCAATGTAAAATAGACTTAATACGTTATTTGCAGGACTGCAGTCTTAAAGGGATCTATTGGCCTCATCAGGTATGAGGGCCCAGGTGTAACAGCAAACTCTTTACCCCCAATAAATTTGTCATTGCTTACAGAATAAGTCTAGTTTCTGGGTTTTGTTCAACAAGTTGACCCTAAACCTGCAAATCCAGCATCGTACACCACAGGTCACCTTCTCTCAGTGGTACTGTGTGTTATGAGCAGAGGAAATGTTTTTTTTCATCCTTCTGCAGTCAACAATTCCACTAAAGCTTGGGTGTTTGTATAGAAAAGACAGTTTTCTTTTGTAATCTAGGTCATGCAAGCTGAGAAGTCTCCTGCTGGAAATCCTCACTACTCTCACATTGCTACAATCCTGTATATCCTAATCAGGTACTTCACTGATTTTCTGACCTACTTGAGTTTCTATTGCATGGTATCTAACACTTGCAACCAGTATGATTAGATTTACGATGCATCCAAGCTAAATTCTAATGAATCCATCCACCACATTACAGAATATCACACACTATGAAATGATATTATGTATTTCCAATCCCTTGACATTTTTATATTGTATTCCTCATTGGTGATTGAAAAGGCAAATAACAGTCTTTTAGGATTCTACGTGCAGAATAAATAGATGAATTTACATAAAGATTAGTTGCCAGTTGTTTTTGCACCAAGTGTATGTGCATGGATTTCTGCAAGATGTATTCAGATGAATGGGACAGTTGAAAACAGTTCTGCAGCCAAACCTTTAAAAGGAACCTGTCCCCAGGTTTGACAAATAAGAGATATGGCCAGCACCTTTCAACCCTCATATACAGCATTCTATAATGCTGTATATAAGCCCTCGATCCAACAAACAAGAGAAGAAAAATAGCTTTTATTATACTCACTTGGGGTCCCTTCGTCATCCACAAAGTGTTCCCGGCACTAGATTTTCAGAAAACAAGAGAGACACGCTTCGAAACAAGGTCCAATTGATCGATGAAAAAGTATTCTTTTATTGAACCTTACAAGAAAGGGGATGAATCACAAAACACAGGGACAATTAAAAACAATGCTATTGAGGGGCACCAAAAAGTGGTGTGATAAATAACAAGAAGTAAGGACAAGGTATATCCAGTCTATCAAAAATCCATCAATGTAGGCTGCTACTGTATATAATATATGTATAGATAAATAAAGTGCAATAGTTATTAAAGTGCAAGTGCCTGAAGGATGTATCTAACTACCACTATATACTGTGAAATATCATGTTAAATGGCTAAATCATTTGGGATAATAGTGGATTTAAGCAGAAACAAAGAGAATATATATCAATAAGGCACCAGAAAAAAATATATCTAGCAAATGGCTCACTGTGATATATTAAGAGCAAATAAGTATGTCACATCAAAATGAAGCCAGACAGGCAGCCAAATTGTTGATGTATATAATGCAAAACAAGTATTTACGTCCACTATGGGTGATAACACACTCCTCAATGGCGCACACCCCGACGCGCGTTTCAGCACAGCTGTCTTCGCCCCTGAACGCTTTGCCCTCACCACTAGTCAGTGAGGCTGAGCTCACAGCAGCTCATTCCTCAGTGGTTTTCAGCCGGGGACGGCCGCATCTTGGCACCTTCCAGGTTGAAAACTATTCATCCCAGACTTGGATTACAGCGTGGGACAGAACTTCGGACAGGTGAGTAATATTGTTGTTTTTTATTTTTGTTCTCTTACTGGAGATGAGGGCTTCAGTGGCATGGGCGTTAGGTGAGAATAATTATGTTCGTAATTTTTAAATAAAAAACTAAAACTGTGTGTGTTTTATTTCAAATAAAAGACTTTATTCTGGGTGTTTGTCTTTATTTACAATATTACTATAGGATTAGTAATGGAGAGGCATCTTAGAGACGCCTCTCCATTACTAACCCCGTGGGGTTGATGTCACCGGACAGTACAAAGGTGACATCAACCCCACAAATATTACCCGACTTGCCACCACCACAGGGCATCTAATAGATGCGCCTTTTCTGGGGTGACTGCGAGCTGCTATTTTTAGGCTTGGGGGGGGCAATATCTATGGCCCCTTACCATCCTGATTATACCAGCCCCGAGCTGTCTGCTTTAGCTTGGCTGGTTGTCAAAAATGGGGGGGACCCCACGGCATTTTTTTAAATTATTTATTTAAATAATTTAAAAACCGGTGTGGGGACCCCTCTATTCTTGATAAACAGCCTTGCTAAAGCTGACAGCTGAGGGTTGCAGCCCTCAGCTGTCAGTTTTGCCTGGCAGGTTATCAAAAATATAGGGGAACCCACGCCATTTTTTAAAAAAAATGTATTTACTTATAGTGCAGGCACTGGCAGATGAAAACTCCCATCAGCCACGCCTGCTCCCGCTGTTACCTGCGACAGCTGGAGTAGGCTGATGGGTGTAATAGTCCCATCTGCCGACGCCTGTGACCAGAGGTAAACATTGACAGCGTGGAAACCGCTGCGGTCTGACCGGTGGTATTAATCTTACCGTCGATCAGAGGCAGTGTTTGCCGTGCTGTCATGCACATGACAGCGTGGCAAACACTCGATGTTCGGGCCCCCCCATTCCCACGCTGTCATCTGACAGCGTGGGAACCGCAGCGCTCTAACTGGTTGTATTAATCTTACTACCGATCAGAGCCTGCGGTGTTTCTTACGCTGTCATGCCGATAACAGAGCGAGGAACACCCGGTGTTCGGGTGAAGTCCGTGTTCGGGGTCCGTGCCCAAACAGTAGGTGTTCGGTACGGACCCCATACTTTACTGTTCGGGTTCACCCATCTCTACTTTTAACCCCTTCACGATGGAACCAATTTCCATTTTTGCACCTTCATATTTTCCTCCCCTTCTTCCCAGAGCCATAACTTTTTTATTTTTATATCCACATAGACATATGAGGACTTGTTTTTTTTTTTTGGGGGGGGGGGGGGCGAGTTGTACTTTAGAATGCCACTATTCATTTTACAACATAGTATACTGGAAAATTGGAAAAAAAAATTCAAAAATTGTGAAAAAAAAAACGCACTTCTGACATTGTTTCTGGGAATTGTTTTTACGTTGTAAATTTTGAGGTAAAAATTACCTTGTAATATGATTCTGCTCATCAGTACGATTACGGCAATAGCAGACATATCCAGTTTTTTAATTGTGTTAGTGATGAAAAAAAAATCAGAATTTTGCAAAAAAAAAATAATTATTTGGGTTGTGCCGCCATTTTTCAATACCCATAACTTTTTTTATTTTTCAGTCAATGGAGCTGTGTGACAACTTTTTTTTAGTGAGACGAGACGACGCTTTTATTGATACCATTTTGGGATAGATGTGACGTTTTGATCGCTTGTTACAACATTTTTTGTGGAATTGCAGAAACCAAAAAAAAATTTGTCGTTCTTCATTTTTTTGGTGTTCTTAATTTACCGATCCGGTAAATGCGTCAATACCACAAGTGTGTTTTATATATATATATATTTTTTTTTAAATGGGGGGGAAATGGGGATTGATTTGAACTTTTATATTTTTTGATTTTTTTTTCCATATTCTTTATAACACTTTTTTTTTACTTTTTTAATAGTCCCCTTAGGGGACTTTAAGCTGCAATTGTTAGATCATTTGTGCTATGGACAGCGATACCAGAGTATTGCTGTATATAGCATTTATAACGGTCTACTTTGAAGTCCGGATTCAAAGGAGCTCCGTAATGACAAGCACCCATGAGCCCACTTCATACACCTGCTTCCAACTTGCACCAAACATGTACGGCAGATGTCGTGAAGGGGTGAAACTTCTTCAGGTTTCCAAAGTAATGAAGAAGTTAAAAGAAATGACCTGACCATTCTTCAGGCGACTTTTTAATAGTTTATGTTGAAATAGAAAAAAGAAAAATATAAAAAAATATATATATATAATTTTTTTTTAGCCTGAAATGTTGCACTTTTCCTTGATCACTGAGCCTCATAATAGGCTGACACTTCTTGTTCTGTAGAAATTACTTATCAGCTGTCTTCAACAAGGCAGGATTATAACGACAGATGACACCTATATATAGATACCACGGGATCCTCTATCCATAACTGGTGATAGGTACAGCTTACCTCATCCTCCTCCCTGCACAATCACCTCTGTACAGGTCACAGAACCTGCCTAGAAGTCAATGATACATGTGGCATTTGTAAAACATATCTCTGAAATTCTAAGGAAACAACAGAAGATCGGGTAATGTGCCGTCCCCATGAACTTGTACAGTAAATTTAAAAAAACTGCAATCAGAGGAAACAAACTAAGATTATAAAAAAAAACAATATTTTTTACTTTGGTTTTGATCACCTAAAAACAAAAGTAAGTGAAAGATTCCATTTTCAAAGTATTCCTTAAGGGCTGACAAACCTCCACCATAAAATGTAGAGTCCATAACCGGAGAGCATTCTTGTTATGGTGGAACCAGTTTGAACGATCCTTCTGAATGATTTACTAGGTGCTTTTCACAATATCCTTGGCCTTCTGTTTAATTATTCACCATGTTCCTTTGTTACATGTGAGATTTATTGGGACATTTTTTTTTAAAGGTCACTTTATCATGTAAAGTGTCGAGGGAAGTGTCTAGTTCTTTAGTAAAGGTATGTTAAAAGGAATTGTATTCTAAATGTCTTCTGAACACAAAAGGGCAGTAAATTAGCTTTTTTTCTTTTTCTTTTTTTCTTTCTTCTTTTTTATACTACAAATGAAATAGATTTTTGTAAATAATTATATTATTATTACTACATGATATGTTAATTTTTTTGTAATGCATTGGATTTAAAGGGAATCTGTTACCAGGTTTTTCCTGTTCCATCTTAGAGCAGCATAATATAGAGACAGAGATCCTGATTCCAGCGATGTGTCACTTACTGAGCTGCTTGCTGCAGTTTTGATAAAATCACTGTTTTACCTGCTGAACTGGGATATAAATTGGTGTGCATGCAGCATGTAAGCGCATGTTCACACATGGCAACTAAACAGAAAAAAAAAAACAAAGACAGAAACATAATAAGCAAATAACCTGCAATAAATAAATAAACAGCCATAGTGCATGAAAATAATATAGGGTATTTAGTTAATTTTGATCAAAATAATGCAAAAGCCATCCCACCACGTCACAGTGACCCTATTCGGGACGGTCCTAACTCTAATATTTAAAACCTTACCATTTGTCATGTGGATAAGGGCTGAGAAAGACTGAGCCTGGCTAACATGTTGAGCCACCCCCGTAGTGTTCGAGTTCAGTTCGGTTCGTCAAACACCCGTGTGTTCGCCGAACTGTTCGTCGAACTGTTCGTCGAACACCTTCGAACACCGTTAAAACCAATGGCAGGCAAACAAAAACACATAGAAACACATAGAAAACACCTTCAAAGGTGTCCAAAAGCTGACAAACTGCTCAGAAGACACAACTAACACATGGAAAAGTGACAAGTACATATAGTCATGCGAAAAGAAAAGAGGTGGAGGAGTAAAAGGAGGGGGAGACACAGATATAGGCATGTCATGCCCTTCTAGAATCCAAAAAGTGAGAAGCCGACACGTTCAGTCCGCTCCTGCCCGTGCCACCTCCGGGTCGCCGGGTTTGTGCCAGAGCCGCGGTGAACCCTGACGGCCAGCCCCCCTCTCCCAATACTGGTGCCTGTCCACTGGTGGGTCGAGCGAGCCCCCCTGTGGTGGAGGCAGCTCTAAGCTTTTTAATTTAAATTGTCTCTCTAATTTGAATGAATACACTTTAAATCCATTTACAAGGATCTATTGGAGGGCAAGTCTCATGCCAGCAGCCGCGTAATTCCAGCTCCAGTAGCGTCCACTAAAGCTGCTGCAGTTAAAAAGCTTTTATAAGGATCGAGCTCGGCTGTCCACCCCAAGGCATCCTACTGCCAGTCCCAGCCCCTATGCCTTGGGGTGCCTCCTGATGCTCTTCACTGAGTATCCCGTGGTCCCGAAGCATTTCCTTTGAAAAAATTAAGTGTCCAAACTACAGGTGGTGTAGCTTGCTTAACAGCCGGGATAATCCGCTGACTAGCAGACACTGCTACTAGGCACAAAGTATTTCCTGGGCTAGATGCAGTTAAAAATTTGTAATTAGAGACTCTCGTTGGATGCTGAGAAAGCATTCCATAGAGTCTCCTGACACGCCATATATGATTCTCTTAAAAAGCTTGGGGTAGGGGTCTAGGGGACCCTTTTATAGCCAAAATCACGGCCCTGTATCGCAATACGTCACCTAGGCTGAAGATAAATGGAACTGTAGCACCCTGAGGGCTAGGTTGCTACAGAGGTATTGCACCTCACCCAGAGGTGTGATATCTCACTCTCAGGAAGTGTGGATCAGGACCCGACACCTGCATGCATTACACCACATTGCCGTGGGGCAGGGCGACCAATATGCCCCTGAGATGGGCACGACAGTCCCTGTCCCTGGCTGGAGTGGGGGGAGGGAACACTGAGGAAGGGGAACCCTGTAGTGCAGGAGCAGGGAGGAAACAGTTCCTGGATGCATTGAGAAGGGAGTATAAAAGGTGGGCACCATCTTAGTTCAGTGCAGAGAAGTCTGAGCAGAAGTGGCAGGGAGCAGGGGCTCTGCATGAGCTCTGCTCCGGAGGCGGGCCTAGTAACAGAGGCCCAGGCCTGGAAGAGGGAGAAGGAAGGAAGAGGAGCGGAGAAGGCTCCAGGAACGAGGAACGAAGGGATCCCAGGGGTGCGGACGGGCGAGTCGCCACCGCACGCCCGAATCCACCTGCGTGGAGGGGTCAGGCCAAAGGGGGAGACCGCTCCCCGAAACTAGTGGAGGCAGGAAACGACCCTCAGCTAGAAACAGGAGGCTGTGACATTTTATGTGGCGCAGCCCCTCGCTACACCCGCTAGGAAGGCACCACATAGGGTCAGGGAAACTGGCGCCAAGTTTACCAAGAGGAGGCCCGAGGCAGCCGGACAGAAGGGTTGGTAAGAAAGGCCAGACAAAGGACACACAAAGGGGGTCCTGTGAAGCGCTCCAAAGTTATCTGGGAGTTGTCTGAGCCCCTCACCTGGTGAGCACAGTACGACGTGGGCAGCCGTTACCTGCAGACGTGGTCTGGATAATAAGAACTGTGAGTAAAGGCCCTGGACTGCATCACTGACTCCGTGTCGTTACTGCTGCTACCCTGCACCATCACCCCCATCCTCCGCATACACTGCCCTAAGGCTATACTCCTCCAGTGGGGAGTTATGCTACGCTCTGCTGCACCCACAACACCAGCCTCAGCGGTCTGCCCTGGAGCTGCGGTTCACTCTGACCGCAATCCACGGGTGGCATAGTCGGACATTTAAACATCAAAACCACATAAATAGTTCCGCCACTGGTTTGACCGCCCTGAGCCACGGAACCGGGTCGCCGCCACGGAGACTACAACCACCAGCATCCACCAAAAAGGGTCCGGCTCCGGGTGTCCCAAGGCCCAGGGGGCGCGTCAGAACATTTTCATCACCTTTCACAATCACCAATGGGACAAGGCAGGGATGTTCTCTGTCCCCTCTCTTATACATCCTAGTGACGGAGCACCTGCTCTCATCAATTCGCCATAACCCCAATATTAGGTGGATTGAGGTGGGAGGCACCGAGTACAAGTGCTCTCTATTTGCTGATGATGTCCTGGTATATATCACTCAATCACATATATCCATCCATGCTGTTATGGCTGAAATAGATCACTTTGTTACATGGTCAAATTTTAAAATCAATGCAGCGAAGTCTGAGGCCCTCGATGTCTCCCTCCCCAAATCCATATAGGATTCCATCCAGTCCAACTTTCCCTTTGCCTGGCCCTCACAGGGTATCAAATACTTAGGAATTCCTATTCATAGAGACCTCTCCCATCTATGTTATCTTAATTTTGGGCCCTTTATTGAACAACTCCATACAGACCACGGTTGGCAAGTTAGAACTGTAAGATTCACTACGTGAACCACTGGTGTTTTGTGGAAAAGCACATGTACACTGTGCTCCAAATTATTATGCAAAAAGTGTTTGGGAGTGATAAGGGAAGAATTTGTTTGTTTGTCAGTTAAACTCATTGATGGTGATGTGTGTCAGGGCTCTTTATATCACTGTAAGCAATTGCAGACACCTGTGCTAATTAGTTTGGCAGGTGTGTCCAATGAAAGGCAAGACTACTTAAGAAGGCTGTCTCACATTATTAAGCAGCCTACATTTTCTGCCAAAATGGGAAAGAAAAAGGATGTGTCGGCTGCTGAGAAGCAACAAATTGTGGAGTGTTTAGGTCAAGGCATGACTATAATCAACATTGTGCGATGATCAGGATGAAGTGTCTTGGCAATCAAGAAGTATGTAGCTGATTCACAGTACCCACGTGTGCGTGCTGATAAGGGCAAATTGAGGACTCTTTCCTACAGGCAATTACGTCAGGTTGAAAGAGCAGCGGCAAAAAAGCCTTGTCATAGCAGCAGACAAGTTTTTGAAGCTGCTGGTGCCTCTAACGTCCCCCGAACAACAAGATGCAGGGTCCTTCAGAGGTTTGCAGCTGTGCATACGCCATCCTGTCGACCTCCTCTATCCACTTCACACAAGCAGAAACGGCTCCAGTGGGCCAAACATTACATGAAGACTGATTTCAAAACTGTTTTGTTCACGGATGAGTGCCGTGCAGCGCTCGATGGTCCAGATGGATGGAGTGGAGGATGCTGGTTGATGGACACCCCACGCAAACACGGCTACAGCGCCAACAAGGAGGAGGTGGAGTAATGTTTTGGGCTGGAATCATGGGGAGAGAGATTGTCGGCCCCTTTAGGATCCCTGAAGGCGCTAAAGATGAACTCCATAATGTATGTGGATTTTCTCAAACAGCACTTCCTGCCATGGTTCAAGAAGAAGAACCGTGTATTTCACAGCAAGATCATTTTTTTGCATGATAATGCACCATCTCATGCTGCACATAAAACATCTGCATCTCTGGCTGATATGGGCATAAAAGGGGACAAACTTATGGTGTGACCCCCATGCTCCCCTGACCTCTACCCCATTCAGAACCTTTGGAGCATCATTAAAAGGAGTGTCTATGATGGCGGGAGGCAGTTCACATCTAAGCAACAGCTCTGGGAGGGTATTTTGTCCTCATGCAAAACAATTGAAGCAGAAACCATCCAAAACCTGACAAATTCAATGGACGAGAGAGTTCAGAAGCTCCTTTCGAACAAGGGGTCCTATGTGAAAATGTAACATCACCTAGAATAAAGTTTTGAGTTGAAAACTGTTTGATTTCAGTTTCTAACAACCTGCTAATGCTTATAATTTCAAAAATGACCATTTTTTTGGTCTTTATTAAAATGAAAAGGTTGATCGAAAAGTTTGGGGGATCTAAGAGTGTGGCAACCCAGTAGTCATGATTACTTCGAATTCTGACAATATGAGGGTCATGCTGCAGGTAGTGCAGCAAGAAGGCACTTATGTGTCTTGCGCATCTCGGAGCCCCAAAATTATTTTCCGGGCTAGATACAGCTAAAAATTATTATTAATTTTAAATCTGGTGAAGCTTTAGTATAGATGGCCTAATAGGATCAGTGCTGCACACTGCTACAAAGCCCAAATTATTTTCCAGTCAAGATACAGATAAACATGATTAGTAATTTTAAATCTGGTGGAGCTTATTATAGATGGCCTAATAGAATCAGTGCTGCACACTGCTACAAAGCCCAAATTATTTTCCAGCCAAGATACAGATAAACATGATTAGTAATTTGAAAGCTTAAAACGGTTGGTAGGGTGATTTTAACCAATCATCAAGTTTTTACTCTCCCCAGGATGACACAGGGGTAGAAAAGTCGTTTCGGATCCATGATTTGTTCATCTTTATGAACGTGAGTCTGTCTACATTATCAGTGGAGAGCCGCGTGCGCTTATCTGTCAGCACACCACCAGCAGCGCTGAACACACGTTCAGACAGAACGCTGGCTGCGGGGCATGACAAGATCTCCAAGGCGTAAGTGGCTAGCTCCGGCCATTTATCCAGATTGGAAGCCCAAAAAGAGCAAGGGTCCAGTGACACAGTCGTGGCTTCAATGTTTACTTGGAGATACTCCTGTACCATCGTCTCTAGGCGTTGACTATGTGTCAGACTTCTTGTCTCCTGTGGCCTTGCAAAGGATGGGCTAAAAAAGTGGTGAAATGATTCCACAAAATTGATGTTACCAGCAGATACTGTGGTTCTGTTACGGTTTGAGTGCTGAACACTTGACGGTCCCACGGTTGGCAAGTTGGAACTGTGAGATTCACTACGTGCACCACTGGTATTTTGTGGAAAAGCACATGTAAGATTCTGCAACAGTCTCTGCTGATACTCCTGCATGCGTGCATCCCTTTCTATGGCAGGAATAATTTCTGCAAATTTACTTTTGTACCGGGGATCTAACAGTGTGGCAACCCAGTAGTCAGGATTATTTCTAATTCTCACAATTTGAGGGTCATGTTGCAGGTAGTGCAGCAAGAAGGCACTCATGTGTGTTGCGCATCCAGGAGCACCAAGTCCCTGTTGTGTTGGTGGCGAGGTAACAATCATGCTTCCTTCCTCTGTCCTCTCCCCCCAACCTCGCACAACAGAAATGTGATCAAGGTCTCCCTCATCTGATGAGTCTTCCATCAGTTCGTCCTCCACTTCTTCCTGGGCTCCTGCACCTTCCTCACTAGTTTGGCTGCTACCATGCGCCCTGGTAAAACCATCTCCCCCACCCTCACATGCCTGCCGCCTTGGTGCTGCCGACCGTCTGGACCTTGCAGATGTTAGCCCTTCCGCATACAACTCCTCCTCCTCTACTTCCTCCACCTCCTCTTGTGCCACCACCTGACTCCAAATTCTGTTTAACATGTGCTCCAGCATGTAAATCACCGGAATAGTCATGCTGATAATGGCATCGTCAGCACTAAACATCTTCGTCGCCATTTCAAAACTGTGCAGAAGGGTGCATAGGTCCCTGATCTGAGACCACTCCTCCAGCGTGATTTGCCCCACCTCTGGATCTCGTTGGCCCAGGCTATACGTCAGAATGTATTGCACCAGGGCTTGTCGGTGCTGCCACAGTCGCTGCAACATGTGCAGAGTTGAATTCCACCGGGTAGGCACATCGCATTTTAGCCGGTGAAGTGGCAGGCCCAACGACTTCTGTAGAGATGTAAGTCGCTGAGCTGCGGGATGCGAACGGCGGAAGTGAGCACACAGCGATCGTGCCCTCTGCAGAAGGCCATCTAGTCTGGGATAGTGGGCTAAAAATTGCTGGACAACCAGGTTCAACACGTGAGCCATACAAGGTACGTGTGTGACATTGCCCCGGCGAAGGGCCGCACCCAGGTTTGCAGCATTGTCGCACATGGCCTTCCCTGGTTTCAGGTCCAGTGGAGACAACCATTCATGAAATTGGTTCTCCAGAGCTGACCACAACTGCTCAGCTGTGTGACTCACATTTCCCAGACATTTCAATGTAAAAACCGCCTGATGACGCTGAGCCCTACTGCTAGCATAGTAAGGAGGTGTGCAGGATCCCTTCTGCGCAGTTAGAAAGCTTGTGGCATGACCAGACAGGCTTTGGGTGCAGGTGGAAGACCGAGAGGAGGTTGAGGAGGCAGAAGCAGTGGAGGAACTTTGACATAAAGAGGATTGACGCACAACTCGTGGGGACGGCAAGACTTGGACAGCAGCCCCTTGTCCTGCTGTCACCATAGTTACCCAGTGCCCAGTCAGCGACATGTAACGCCCCTGTCCATGCCTACTCGTCCAAGTGTCTGTGGTGAAATGCACCCTGTCACACACAGAGTTTCTCAAAGAAGCGGTGATGTTGTGTGCGACATGCTGGTGGAGCGCAGGCACACCTTTCTTTGAGAAGTAGTGCCGACTGGGCATCTGGTACTGGGGCACTGCGACGGACATAAGGTCTCGAAAATCCTCTGTGTCCACCAGGCGGAAAGGAAGCATTTCTGTAGCCAAGAGCTTGCAGATGGTGAAATTCAACCTCTTAGCTTTCTCATGGCTAGGAGGAAATGGTCTTTTACTTGTCCACATCTGAGGGACCGAGGGCTGGCTATTGTGCTTAGACGGGGTTGATAAGGGTGTCCCCGGCAAACTGCCGGTCTGTGAGGAAGATGCAGGCGGACATGTTAGGTTGCCTTGATCCAAAGGTGGTGCTATCGATGTCGGACAGCGCTCAACACCAGCTGGTGTTACCACCTCCAAAGAAAATGATGACCTGCCAATCACGCTGGCTGTTGCGGGTAAAGAGGTGGCAGGTCTGCGCCCCAAAACAGGTGTGACTGCTGCCCCCCCAGTCACAGAGGATGAAGAGGCCGCGGATGCACAAGATATGGCAGATGGTGGTTGGCCCGGCCGGCTAGGATGCATTGTAGCACACTGAGCTTCCCACTGCAACTTATACTTCATGTCCATGTGCCGGTTCATGCATGAAGTACTCAAACTATGTATTTTTTGGCCTCTACTTAGCTTTTGCTGACAAATGTTACAGATAACACGAGTTGGGTCATCTTTATCGATCTGAAAAAATGTCCAGGCTATGCAAGGCTTAGCACCCATGCGACCTGAAGAGCCACCACGACTTGTGGTGAGAGGCAGAGTTGTGTTTGAGGATGCAGTTGTTGACGTGCTTCCAGTACTACGTCTCTGTCCAGGAAGGCGCAACCTGACCTCGTCGTCACTAGCATCTTCCTCCACCTCCTCTGCTGACCTCATCTCTTGGCTGACTGTGGGTTGACAGTAAGTGGGATCTCCAACCTCATCATCATCACCCTGTGCGTTATCACACCCGTCGTCCTCAGAGCCAACCTGTTCCTGCCCTGACAAAAAACTAAAGTTGTCGCTCCAATCAGGTATTTGAGTCTTATCATCGTCTTACTCATTGTCTCCACCAACAGGAGTTACAGTTTGGGAATGAGGGTCTACATTATGGTCAGAACCTTCTGCGTCTGGTCCTGGATCCGACTCATAAAGATTCTGGGCATCAGTGCAGATCATTTCCTCGTCTGGATTCACAGAAGCGCTGGAGTCGACCTCTGATTCCCAGGCTATAGTATGAGTAAACAGCTCTGCAGACTCAACCATCTGTTCTACCTCATACTCAGACGGGCAGCTGGAGATTTGGGAGCTGTGAGGAAGCAAGTGCGATTGGGGTGACACCTTTGAGGACTGGAGTATTTGTGATGTTGAAGTTGATGTGGAGGAGAGCCCACTTAAAGGAGCACTTGATATCCGTTGAAGCACCTGCTGTTTTTGTGCCTCATCTGGAATTTGTAGCGATTGGCGTGGCCGTAAGAAAGGGATCTTATCACATTGTCCGCTAAAAGAAGTAGACATTTTAGTTTGGCTGGAAGATGGTCTTTCTTCTGCAGATGTTACTGTTGCTTTAACACCTACCCCACGGACACAACCTTTTTTCCCCTTCCCAACACGCCTATTCCCCTTTCCACCAGCAGCAGGCCTTTTTCCACTCATTTTGGTGGTTAACTAATTCACAACTCTGGAGTTGTTTGCACAAAAAAACAATGGATGGGAACCGAGCAGAGCTGAGTGGCCAAACTGTGGTATTAGGTCAAAACTATTGGCTGGGTTAGATGCAGAAAAAAATTATATTCAATTTGCAACCTGATGGAGGTTAGTATAGATGGACTAATAGAACAAGTCCCACACACAGCTAGAAGCCCAAATATTTTTTCAGAGGTAGATGCAGAAAAATTTTTTATTCAGTTTGCAACCTGATGGAGGTCTGTATAGATGGATTAATAGAACAAGTCCCACACACAGCTACAAGCCCAATATTTTTTCAGAGGTAGATGCAGAAAAAAAATATATTCAGTTTGCAACCTGATGGAGGTCAGTATAGATGGACTAATAGAGAAAGTCCCACACACTGCTAGAAGGCCAAATATTTTTTCAGAGCTAGATGCAGACAAAAAATTATTTTGAATTTGCAACCTGATGAAGGTCAGTATAGGTGGACTAATAGAACAAGTCCCACACACTGCTAGAAGGCCAAATATTTTTTCAGAGCTAGATGCAGAAAAAAATTATATTCAGTTTGCAACCTGATGGAGGTCTGTATAGATGGATTAATAGAACAAGTCCCACACACAGCTAGAAGCCCAAATATTTTTTCAGAGGTAGATGCAGATAAAAATTATTTTTAATTTGCAACCTGATGGAGGTCAGTATAGATGGACTAATAGAGAAAGTCCCACACACTGCTAGAAGGCCAAATATTTTTTCAGAGCTAGATGCAGATAAAAATTATTTTTAATTTGCAACCTGATGGAGGTCAGTATAGATGGACTAATAGAGAAAGTCCCACACACAGCTAGAAGGCCAAATATTTTTTCAGAGCTAGATGCAGATAAAAATTATATTCAATTTGCAACCTGATGGAGGTCAGTATAGATGGACTAATAGAACAAGTCCCACACACAGCTAGAAGCCCAAATATTTTTTCAGAGGTACTGTAGATGCAGATAAAAATTATTTTTAATTTGCAACCTGATGGAGGTCAGTATAGATGGACTAATACAACAAGTCCCACACACAGCTAGAAGCCCAATATTTTTTCAGAGGTAGATGCAGAAAAAAATATATTCAGTTTGCAACCTGATGGAGGTCAGTATAGATGGAGTAATAGAACAAGTCCCACACACAGCTAGAAGCCCAAATATTTTTTCAGAGGTAGATGCAGAAAAAAAATATATTCAGTTTGCAACCTGATGGAGGTCAGTATAGATGGAGTAATAGAACAAGTCCCACACACAGCTAGAAGCCCAAATATTTTTTCAGAGGTACTGTAGATGCAGATAAAAATTATTTTTAATTTGCAACCTGATGGAGGTCAGTATAGATGGACTAATACAACAAGTCCCACACACAGCTAGAAGCCCAATATTTTTTCAGAGGTAGATGCAGAAAAAAATATATTCAGTTTGCAACCTGATGGAGGTCAGTATAGATGGAGTAATAGAACAAGTCCCACACACAGCTAGAAGCCCAAATATTTTTTCAGAGGTAGATGCAGAAAAAAAATATATTCAGTTTGCAACCTGATGGAGGTCAGTATAGATGGAGTAATAGAACAAGTCCCACACACAGCTAGAAGCCCAAATATTTTTTCAGAGGTACTGTAGATGCAGATAAAAATTATTTTTAATTTGCAACCTGATGGAGGTCAGTATAGATGGACTAATAGAGAAAGTCCCACACACTGCTAGAAGGCCAAATATTTTTTCAGAGCTAGATGCAGAAAAAAATTATATTCAGTTTGCAACCTGATGGAGGTCAGTATAGATGGACTAATAGAGAAAGTCCCACACACTGCTAGAAGGCCACATATTTTTTCAGAGGTAGATGCAGAAAAAAATATATTCAGTTTGCAACCTGATGGAGGTCTGTATAGATGGATTAATAGAACAAGTCCCACACACAGCTAGAAGCCCAATATTTTTTCAGAGGTAGATGCAGAAAAAAATATATTCAGTTTGCAACCTGATGGAGGTCAGTATAGATGGACTAATACAACAAGTCCCACACACAGCTAGAAGCCCAATATTTTTTCAGAGGTAGATGCAGAAAAAAATATATTCAGTTTGCAACCTGATGGAGGTCTGTATAGATGGATTAATAGAACAAGTCCCACACACAGCTAGAAGCCCAATATTTTTTCAGAGGTAGATGCAGAAAAAAATATATTCAGTTTGCAACCTGATGGAGGTCAGTATAGATGGACTAATACAACAAGTCCCACACACAGCTAGAAGCCCAATATTTTTTCAGAGGTAGATGCATAAAAAAATATATTCAGTTTGCAACCTGATGGAGGTCTGTATAGATGGATTAATAGAACAAGTCCCACACACAGCTAGAAGCCCAATATTTTTTCAGAGGTAGATGCAGAAAAAAATATATTCAGTTTGCAACCTGATGGAGGTCAGTATAGATGGACTAATACAACAAGTCCCACACACAGCTAGAAGCCCAATATTTTTTCAGAGCTAGATGCAGAAAAAAATTATATTCAATTTGCAACCTGATGGAGGTCAGTATAGATGGACTAATAGAATGATGCTATGCCCAAAAGATTTTACTTCACTAGGTGCAGTAAAAAAATTGGTATTCTATACACAGGTGGTATATCTTGCAACACAGATAGACTACTCCACTGACTAACACACTCTGCAATAGGCCAAAAAGGATTAGCTTTGCTAGATTCAGCCAAATGCTGTGAAAAAAACTTGCACAGCACTGGCACAGACCTGCCTGGCAAAAACTGATAGGAACTGATGTAACCTAGTCCTGAAAAGGACTCCAATTACAATTAGTCTTTACTCCCACAATCTATCTATTTAAGAGCACAGACCTGCCTGATAAAAGTCGTAGGAAATGCTGTAACCTAGTCCTTAAAAGGACTGCAATCACAACTATTCCCTACTCCTAAGCTATCTGTAGATTTGTGCGAAAATTGGCTTGAAATTAACAAGGTATAGCGCACACAGCAACAGCGGTGCCGTCTAACATGCAGCTGCAGCAGTGAGAAAATGGTGGCGACGGGGAAAATGGCTTGGTCTTATAGGGCAAGGACATGTGACATACACTGCCAATGACACATGCCCTTGCTTGTGTGAAAAAAAGCACTTTGCTCCGTGTGTGCGCTGCTGATAGGCTGACAGATTGCACCTCCCCACTGTAAATGCGGGAAAGAGAAAAAAAAAATGGAGATCTTCATTGTTCCTGCAGAGATCCATCCCCTGCCCCTCCCCCCACCCCGCTGTACACTCAAACTGCGTATTAACATTAATTTTCATCATTACTGAGAAAAATTCCAGTTATGATTTTGGTGCACGAACAGTTATCGAACATAACCTCGAACAGCCGAATTTTTCTCAAATTGTTCGTGTTTGCCGAACGGCTCGAACACCGCCCAAAACAGCTCGAATTTGAGATTGGCGAAAAGTTCGAGTAGAACAACGCTCATCTCTACTGGCTAATGAACACACAGCCATGGGGAACAACATGGATAGCTCAAGGAAAAGGCAGACCACACCTTTATATGTACAGAGAACTACGTCTTTCTTAACCCTTATCCACATGCATGTCACTTGACAAACGGTAAAGTTTGAAATATTAGAGTTAGGACCATCCCGAATAGGGTCACCATGACGTGGTCGGATGGCTTTTGCATCAAAATTATGTTAACTAAGTACCCTATATTATTTTCATGCACTATTTCTGTTTATTTAATTAATGCGGGGTATTTGCAAATTATGTTTCTGTCTTTGTTTTTTTTCTGCTGCAGATTTAGCAGATCTCTGAATGCTGAGCTCTGTATAACTCCGCCGACACCACTGATTGGCTGCTTTATGTGTACACTATGCAAAGGCAAAAAGCTGCCAATCAGTGGTGGGGCGGGGTTATACAGAGCTCATGAATATGGAGGACTACATGGCAGCAGGTTTACTAATCCTCTAGTGATAATCTAAAACTGATTTTTTTTTATCAAAACTACAGCGAGCAGCCCAGTAAGTGACACATCACTGGAATCAGGGTCTTTGCCCCTACATTATGCTGCTCTCAAGATTAGGTGGAAAAAATCTGGTGACAGATTTCCTTTAACAGTTTAACCTAGAGTGTGTATCAAATAAAAATATATGATAGGAATAACAATTTTGGATCCCCTTACAAAATAGTGAAAAATGACTAACACATAATTTTTAAAGGGAAAGCACAGTTTATTGTCTTTTCTAACTTTTGTCTTTAAAAGGAAGCTCCTAAGTTCTCCTTCGTGGTGGTTACAATCAGCCAGAATAATAATTTAATTGTCATTGCCGTCTGTTTCTAACAAATTGATCTCTGTTGATAGATAATGTAATAAATAGACAATCGACAAAGCAATTTATTGGAAAATTAAGTTGAAAAATCAACCTAAAGTGCCAGCAAAAAAAAAATGGTCTCCTCCGTTACTTGCTTTCTACTGCCTGCGGATAAGTGTAATTTATATCTTGCAGGAGAGACTTGGAAATGGATTACTACAAGTAAGGGGCAAGATGTTGTCTCTGCTCCTGCTCTCCTGTCTGCCAAACCACATAAATAACATAAATGTCACGCAAGATGTGGGAAAGACTAAGTGCAACACAAAGGGAAGAGGGCGAGGAAGCCCAAACACTAGGGAAAGGGGGAGTGGAGACCCCTAGGCGGATATAATAACACCCTACCTACCCGACCATCCCTATATAGGTTCCACACTTATCGCCGAGCAGGACCCAAAACCCTGTAAGTCCCTAGAGCTTGGCCCTAGATATGGAGGGGGAGGGGTGAGCACTGGTCAGGCCCCACTACAAACTAAAGACAACAAGGTAGACAAACAAAGGGGATTAACTTAGCTTGAAAAGACACCAGAGGAGTAAAGCCAACTGTCCTCCAAGAGCAACAGAGAAGAAGCTAGCCGGCTGCTAGTGCTGCAAACCTGCACAAAGGAACATACAAGTATCACCGGCAATTGCCTGGAGCAAACTGAGTGCTTTTAACTCCCATGCAAGGGTGTGTCAATCAGCAGCAGGAGGGAGGTCGCCATTGGGTCTTAAAGGAAGAAGGATTAAGAAAGTGTCTGCAATGCCAAGTGCAGCGACCTTCTACAGCCAGATCCAGGGCGATTGTCTATTACACCTGACACACCCATGACAATACGGCCATAAAAGAGAGGGGAGCTTTCAGTTAAGGGCAGGCAAGCCATTGTACAATGTAAAGAGCATGGCATGCTGGGAGGTAATGAAAAGATAGTTTGGATATCTATAGTGCTGGCAGAATTCTGATGAAAAGAACCTGCCCAATCAAAAAAAGAATGGATGGACAGTTATGGTGCATGGCAATCTGGAAATATCCTGAAATATTTTGAAATTTGAGATCTATTTAAAATGTTTTCCTTGGAAGGACGTGTCAAGGACTTTCTTTTTTCCTTTATGGGGAACACCAAGATATGTTTTGATCTTTTTTTTTTTTAATCTTATACTACTGACTATATGTGATCTTCCAGTAATAACCTTGTCTGATGGCAGAAGGTTAATACTCGTTCTTTGAGTTCTTTAATCTAAGGAAGCAAATTAAAAAAAGCAAAGTTAGCATAAAAGGAAACATTTCGTATGAAGCGTAAGGCTATGAGACACAATTTCCTGTGACACAAAACTGGCTGCCCCCGGTGACCTAACTCTAGGAACAATGGCATGTTGCTACTTACCGCAGGTGATAGAAGACCTAGGTAAAAAGCTTTGTGATAACCTTTCACTTACTTGCATAAGACGATATATAGAAACTATATCTGCCATGACCTACTCTAGTATCTGCTTCTGATTCACATTGTTCTGCAACAATTACTTTTTGCCTTAAAGTGCCACATAAAAAACTGATATTTTTGCATTTGGATCCAGATTATTTCACAAGGATCATCCAGCAATCTAAGGTCTGTGAGGCTGCCAAGCTAAGGGTGTACATACGAACGGGTCAGCAGATTGAATCAATGAGAAAAGAAATGGCATCTAAAACATGCTTTGGTTTTATTATTTAAAGTATTAGCTTTTTATTGTTGAAAAAAACAGAACAAAAAGATGAGTAATGGTAACTCGTTCTAAATTTATGGCGAATAGTGAACTTGTGAAGTCCGTTTTGGAGAAGTTTATCTGACAAGGGTTGTATTTTGATTTTATTTATTAGCTTCTGTTCTCTACTAACAAGAAAATAAGAACTAAAATGTGAAAAGGAAATTTAGGTAATAGTAACTTGCTCTCCTACATAGATAGCGAATAGTGAACTTGTCGTAAAGTCAGTTTTTGAAAAGTGTAATTTGCAGTTTCTATATTGGGGAAAACTCTCTCGCCCACTGTCTTCCCAGCAATTTGCCTTTTAGGAGACACACCTGGACCTTTTACTAATGCCATCTAAAATTGCTTCCAGCTTTTAAAGATGTCTGTCTATCACTTTAAGACTTGAAAAAATGTGTCACTCATAAAGAGGGGTAAAAAAAATTCTAAGCGAGGTTAAATGATGAGAAAAACCTCAATTCCGCAGTTGGTTTTTGGGTCTTTCTTTTATACTGTATTCATTGTTCAAGCTGTTGTCTACTAACTGAACAACCCCTTTTAAAATGAAGTAGTCCACCTGCTGGAATAAAAATAACAGATACTCGCCTCCTGCATCAGCACCGTTCCAGCAATATCGGCGCTGCGTCTCCTTGGGCTTGCGTGACATTATGTCACGTGAGCTCTGCTGCCAATCAGTGAGCACAAATGGGTTGCTCCACTCTCACTTCTTCCGCTTGTCCAACATTCATCCAGGTAAGTGTGAGCACAGCAGCCCAAAAGTGGCCACTGATTGGCTGCAGGGCTCATGTGGCATAACAACGTCATGGGAGAGCCAGCTTCAACATAGCTGGAAGGACCCCCACATGGGAGATGAGTAGCTGTTATTTTTTATTTTAGAAGGGGAAGTATATAGACATCCCCTTTCAGTAAAAATTACATGTCAACCTGATCATCATTTTCTTAGAGCAATACTTTTTTAAAAATCTTTCTATTGATCTATATTCAATTATTTTTTGCATAATGAGTTGTACCTTTTATTTGTGCCATTTTGGGGTACATGACATAAACAGAATGGATCACTCAGCCAAACCAGTGGTGTGACCATTTCTCCAAAGTGTCTCAGGAGCTGTTTTCCTACATGACAATGACAAGCCCAGGGGATGGGGACGACTCGGTAACCGGGCCTTTGCCTGGCCTTGGGGATGTCGCAGTGGTCGGCTCCCAGGCCCGTACTCTGGGATCAGCTTTTAAAAGGGGATTGTTTGTTAATTTTATGAAAGTTCAAGACGCCACCTGTGGTGTCTGGTGAGAATCACCAGCGCTGCGGCAGTCCACTGAGGCCGTTGGTAAGGCAGCTCGATGGTATAGCTCCCTACAGGTGGAGCTAGGCCTCAGGACAGCATACGGAGAGGGGGATGCAGGACAGAGGGGACCCAGCCGGGTCAGAGCAAGAATAGGAGCACACACGAAAGTCACTTCAGTACCTTTTACTGATGGAAATTCAGGCACGTCCCGGAGCGCTTAAGGGTGAGGGGTGCACGTCCGGATTCTCCCCAGTGAGCGGGTGCTCGGGCCCTCACTAGGCTACACACACTGCAGCCGGGACGCTGCTCTTCTTCACCGCTCTCAGAGTGTCGGCACACTCCTAGCTCTCTATCCTGAGCTCTGTGAGTTCTAGTCTGGACTCACTCTACAGACTGTACTGAACTCTTTCTGCAGGAACTGCTAGGCTCTCGCTCGACTGCACTGACTCCTTCTGTGTCTGAGCAGGAACTCCCTAGCTGCTCTGTACTCTAGCAGGCTAGGAACTGAACTGCCTAGCTCCACCTTCCCTATTTATATCCCTAACGGGCTCCCTCTGGTGGTCTGAGGTGGAAGGTGGAGGTGTGTGTATGCTGTGGGGGCCTCTTGTGGAGAAATCCGGTAATACACCCCTCTAGGATCTGTGGTACCAAGCGCAGCTGGGCGCCACAACATCAGGCCGCTTGGTGCTTCTCCTATTGTGAGCAGCCTGCGTGGCTTAAATGTGCTACCATGGCCTGCAGCATCTCCAGACTTGTCTCCCATCGAGCAGATCTTGGACATCATTGATCGGAAATTACAAAGAAGCTGTCAGCAGCGGATCTTGATGATTTGCCCAAGTGCATTCAGCGCGGCAGAACCTTACTCAGACGACCATTAAAAACCTGATTGATAACATTCAAGATGTATTTTTTTAAAATATATATTTTTTTTTTTCATTATTTTCATGTGATTTCCACGGTTTTTACTTCTTGGTATTGAAAATTCAATGATGAACAGTACACACACACAAATACACATAATTTTGCAAATTATTATTATATGATTGACTTATTCCGTAACCTAAGCACTATTATTATAACATAACTGGAAAAAAAAAAAGACATGAACCGCACATCCAAATATTATTCATTGATCTACATTAGCTAAGCAAAATTTACAGAACCGAGCATGAGATTCCTCGTTAATATTTTGATCAAAATGTATGAGCCCACTACCATGTCATAGTTACCCTCTGTGGGTCTCTACAATGCGTGAGTACAAATCCCTACAGTTCTTACACACTTTTTCCAACTCTAACTAAATTAAGGCTAAGGTTGGGGTAAGGGCTTGGTCTAGGTTTAGATTTAGGAATAGCGTAATAAAATAGTTACATAAATTGCAAAAAAAATTATAACAATGTAGAGTTTAAGGGAAAACTATAATTACATCTGCATTTTCTTAAAATATAATAAATATGTTTGAGGGAAAAGAGGTTCAATGCTGGACTGGGGGAAAGACTGAGGAGGTGCTCACAACCCATGGACTAGGGAGTCACAAAACACCTGCCTTGTCCCGGATGCTGGTGACCCATGTTACACCTCCGGTGTCACTTATGGGTTGCGCAAAAATAAAAAAGGACACTGAGGATCTGCTTCATCAAGATTGGCGTTTTGTATGACAGTTTTGATCCAGGGTGAACTGGAGTAAAATGCACCAAATTGATTAAGAGGCATTCTTAATGAATTTAATGCATCTTTCGCTGCCATTAACCGGCATATTAATTTACTACACTTTTTTGGCAAATAAATTTGTAGGGCAGCACTTGACCACATCCACACCAATAAGCTTCACACACTATTCAAAAGGTTGACAGAATAGGTGTAAAAATGCCAAAAATTGCTACATTTTGTGACATTTCTAACAGTTTTACATCAGATTTCTGGTGCCAACTGATGATTTCGCTCCCTAATTGCTTGTAGATATTTATTCTGTGTCACCCCAGGCCTGGATGCCACAAATATTAAAGGCTGTGTCTGAGAGCAGGAGGGAGGTTCCCTGGTCAGGGACAATTAGCATACAGCACTTCCTGTCACAGGCCAGTAGGGGGAGCAGGCTGCCCCCATAAAAGCTGGAACTGGGGGCAGGGTTAGAGAGAACTGGACGACCTAGCTCAGGACAGAGACTAGTCCCAGAGAAGGAGGGACAGTTCAGCTGTAGCCGAGGAGTCCGGGAGGCAGAGGAGAAGCTGCGAGCCAGGGACAGAGGTGACGAGAGCCGGTCCTGGCTGAAAGAACTACACTACCGGACATTGGGGTCCGAGGCTGTCAGGGTTGCAAGCCCGGCAGCAGAGAACCAACCCGCGAGGGATTTCAGGTCCCTTGGCCTAAGAAGCCTGGAGGCTCCGCCACACAGAGGGACCGGTACAGCACAGAAAAGCAAAAGGTACCTAAGGCCCGAGTCGCAAGCCATACAGGCGAAGTACACGGCCAGCTCAGGGACATGGGCTATCACACCACGAAAAGGGGGATAGTCAGCAAGGGCAGAGAGAGAATGGTAGGCCTACCCACTCACCCTGACCAGTGGGGCTCGCCCGAATGCTCTCAGACACCCAGGCCCATTCCTACCGGTACTCCTGTTGGGTCATTAGTTCTACCTACAATAAAGACCCTGGACTGTTTGAAGCAGACTCTGAACTCTTACTATTGTGGCCTGCACTATCACCCCCAGCATTCACATACGCTGCCCTGAGGCTACACTCTTCCCATGGGGAGTTATCCTATCCCTGTGCTGCACACCAACACCAGCCTCAGCGGTCTGCCTTGCAGCGGCAGTCCTCCCTGACCGCAATCCACGGGTGGCGTAGTCGGACATTCATAGCTCTACAAATAGACTGCCACAATTTGTTCTGACCACCCTGAGCCACGGGATCGGGTTGCCACTACTACCCCCATCATCGCACTGAAGCCCGGTTCCGGGTACCCCACGGCCCAGGGGGCGAGTCAACTTTGGCGTAGTCGGCAGGATTGTGACCAACCCGCCACAAATGGGTATTGCGCGCCTGAAAAGACTGTATACGACCCTTAAAAAGAGATTTCCCGCCATCCGGAGCCGTTTCCCGCCATCTTCAGCCGTTTTCCCGCCATCGGACGCCATCTTCGGGATGCCGCGCGGGAAGAAGAGGGGCGTGGATATCAAAAGCGCACGAGACCTGAAGCTCCACCCTACGCTGAGACGCAGCGCAAGATCCTGGAAAGAGAGAGAGCGGCGCTGACGTCACCAGGACGCGACGCAAGGTCCTCGCCCAGAGCATCGCGAGGATCGTCGGAAGGTAGGCCACGGTTGACTAGGGGGGAGGAAGATGATGGACGCGGAGGGGCCCTCTACCACCAGCGCAGCCGCTGCAGCTGTGATGCCGTTTTCCATGCCCTATATCCCCGGAGCTGCCTGGCTGCCAGAGTATGCTGGCGAGTCACATACCTTGGGCGACTTTAAAGAAAGACTGTATAGCTTATTCAAAGTTTATCCCCTGACAGAAGAACAGAAAGTAAGCATACTAATAGGGCAGTTAACTGGTGCGGCCCAGCGGGAGATAAAGTCTTGGACAGCTGAAGAGAAAAGGACTGTAAAGGGGGTTCTGACCCGGCTGCGGAGTACCTTTGACACCTGTACCTCAGCAGAAATCAAAATGCGGTTCTATGGCTGTAAGCAGAGAGCCCAAGATAGTATCAGAGACTATGCCTTAAACCTGCAAGAAGTTCTGGGAGCAATCAAACAAGCTGACCCTGGCAGCGTGCAGGACACCGATAAACTGTTGACTGACCAGTTCATAGAAGGTCTGCTGTCCAGCGCCCACAGGACTCAGCTGCGCCTCATGGCCCTACAGAACCCCGATTTGACTCTTGCACAGTTCAAAGATAGGGCCATCCGGGTGCTCCAAGAACCCGCACCAGGTGGCGCTGTAGCTTCCCAGCGCCCTGCCATCACTTACCACCAGGGGGCGGCGCCCTACCCCGCAGACCTTGTGGGGGCTGATGCACAGGCCCTAAATCCATCCCAGCCTGCAAACCTGCACCATCAGGTCCAAGAGCTAACAAAGAGTGTGGCTGCATTGACCAGGACCGTACAGTCGTTGCAGGTGGAACCGTCAAGACCAATCAAGCTGGCATCCAGTCCGGAGAATGTCCCGTGGCGTCGACAGAGGAGGATCCCGTCGTTCAGAGGGAGGCCCGCCGACCGTTACACTGAGGATGGACAGCCGATTTGCCGCCGTTGCAGCCAGCCAGGACACATAGCCAGGTACTGTACTTTAAATGGGTCCGACCTGGGGCAGGGGGCCAACCCCCAGGCATAAGGTCATCAGGCCCGTCTAATTGGCGCGATAAGTACGTGGGGGGATGCCCGGTCTTACCCGTAGTGCTGGACGGTATCCCCATGAGTGCACTGCTGGACACCGGGTCTCAAGTGACTACTATCCCCTACGTACTTTTCAAGAGGTACTGGAGTGACGCGGATATAACCCGTTAACCAGACGATGACTTAAGCATCATTGCCAGCAATGGCCCACCCGTGTCGCAGGTGGGGTTCAGAGAGATGACCATCAAGATTGGTAAGGTTGAACTGCCGGCACAGGGAGTGATCATTGTGGACATTGACCGTCGTGAAAGTCACCCTAAAATAACCTTGGGTACTAATGTGATTGAAAACTGTCTTTCAGAAGTAATTGTGATTTTGCAGCAGGTGGCAATGATAAGAGCCCTGATGAGACAGCAACAGGTAGAACTGTCTGGTGGTGAGATCGGTAGCGTAAGACTGAGTGACCCATTCCCCATTTCCATTCCTCCCAAAAGTGAAATGATGATCTGGTGTCGGACTGCAATCCGGTTAAGAGGAAGAGACTACCAAGCCATGGTAGAACCCGTGTACTCAGACAGCAGACCCACCATTTTGATAGCCCGGGGGGTGGTTGATGTCCGCCATGGAAGGGTGCCCGTCCGGATCTTAAACATTGGGGAAAGGGAAGTACACTTGCCCCGGTACGCTACACTAGCCAAACAGGGGTGGATTAAGAGTAGCAAGGGCCCCGGGCAGTTTAGAAGGCGTGCCCCCCCCCCCCACCTGATTTATCACGTGACATGTCACATGATCCCCTGTGATAGATCATGTGATAGTTCACGGGAAATTAATTTGGCACAATATTAATTGTGCTGCCCCATCTGAGAGCAGCACAATATTGGGGCAGATACCCTGATTCCAGCGATGTGTCACTTTTTCAGCTGCTTGTTGTCATTTTGAGAAAATCACCGTTTTATCTGCTGCAGATCTAGCAGCTCTCTGAATGCTGCGCTCTGTATAGCCCCACCCACACCACTGATTGGCAGCTTTCTGCCCATGCTCAGTGTACACAGAAATCTACTGATCAGTGATGGGGGTGGGGTCCTACAGAACTTACTAGTCATCTAGTGATAATTACCTTCTGACAAATCAATGATTTTATCAAAACAACACTAAGCAGCCCAGTAAGTGACACATTACTGGAATCAGTGCCTCTAACCCTACATTATGCTGCTCTCAGATTAGGTGGCAAAAACCTGATGACAGATTCCCTTTAAAGGAGCTGTAAACACAAAAAAAGTTTGTATTAAAAAAATACAAGCCATTTGTGAAATTAACTTTTTTTCATTGTTAATTCACATTAGACTGTATCTTCAACACTTTTGTCAGCAGGTCTTATTACAGACTCTGAATAGGGCAGCTCTCTCCCTCTCCCTCAGCAGAAAGTCACAGCATGGTTAAAAAACGGGATCTTTTATGATTTTCTCATAATAAATAAAAAAGGACATGCAAGTCCTCCAAACTATTTTCCTTTTCTCTATAGGGGAGGTCCTAAATCTTTCTTGTTCTTTAGTTGATCACATGTCAAAAAGGCAAAGCATTTACTATGAACTCGCTTAAAAAAATATACACTTGGAGAGTAATATCATCATCTGCATGTAAATATTCCTTGACTCTAAGGGCTCGCTCACACTGTCGTATAACACGGCCGAATGCTATGTGATGTTTTATCGGATAGGACTCGGCCCTATGTTATACTATGGGACAGTGCAGATCTGCTATTATTGGCATGAGAAAATAATCTCATTCGATATTCGGACCATGTGCACCCATACAAGTTTATGGGTGCACGTAAAACATTGGACTGCACTCGGATGTCATCCAAGTGCAGTCCGATGAACACTCACAGAGACTATGGAGAAGATGGAGAAATTAAGTTCTCCATCTTCTCCATATCTGTGCTGCGAGAGAATCGGATCACACTCAGTTGAAGCTCTGACAGAGTTTGAGCCGAGTGTCATTAGCATAATTGGCCCTATTCTCTTGCATGAGAGAATATATGGCTTAGTGAGTGGACCCTAAAACTGAATAGTAGTGACGGACAGGCACCTCACAAGCGGGATCCATATAGCTCTCAGATGTCATGTAGGTAGGGCTTCATTCCATGGGGTAGGGCTTAATTTCAAGGTATATAAAAAAATGGACTTCAAATAAAAATTAAATGAACACAAAAAGCACTAATTGAATTATTTTTTTCGTATTTATGTTTGCAGCCCCTTTAAAAACCCTTTGAGGACCAAGGCACATACAGTGACTACAAGTAGTATTCAACCCCCTGCAGATTTAGCTGGTTGACACATGCGGAGTTAACTTGGCATTGTGACATTTGTACTGTAGATCAGCCTGGAAGTGGGAAATGCACTGCAGCAAATTTTTTTTTTTTTTTTTTTTTTTAAACGTTAAAAGTTAATTCAGAGTGTCATTTATTATTCAACCCCTCAAACCACAAGAATTCTGTTTGGTCCCCCTAAAGTATTAAGAAGTAGTTCAGGCACCAAGAATAATGAGCTTCACATGTGTGGATTAAAGATCTCTTTTGCCAGCCTTTTCTGACTATTTAAGACCCTCCCCAAACTTGTGATCAGCACTCAGACATGGTCAACATGGGAAAGACAAAGGAGCATTCCAAGGCCATCAGAGACAAGATCGTGGAGGGTCACAAGGCTGGCAAGGGGTACAAAACCCTTTCCAAGGAGTTGGGCCTACCTGTCTCCACTGTTGGGAGCATCATCCGTAAGTTGAAGGCTTATGGAACTACTGTTAGCCTTCCACGTCCTGGACAGCCTTTGAAAGTGTCCTCCCGTGCCGAGGCCAGGCTTGTCCGAAGAGTCAAGGCTAACCCAAGGACAACAAGGAAGGAGCTCCGGGAAGATCTCATGGCAGTGGGGACATTGGTTTCAATCAATACCATAAGTAACATACTCCACTGCAATGGTCTCCGTTCCAGACGAGCCCGTAAGGTACCTTTACTATCAAAGCGTCATGTCAAGGCTCGTCTACAGTTTGCTCATGATCACTTGGAGGACTCTGAGACAGACTGATTCAAGGTTCTATGGTCTGATGAGACCAAGATCGAGATCTTTGGTGCCAACCACACACGTGACGTTTGGAGACTGGATGGCACTGCATACGACCCCAAGAATACCATCCCTACAGTCAAGCATGGTGGTGGCAGCATCATGCTGTGGGGCAGTTTCTCAGCCAAGGGGCCTGGCCATCTGGTCCGCATCCATGGGAAGATGGATAGCACGGCCTACCTGGAGATTTTGGCCAAGAACCTCCGCTCCTCCATCAAGGATCTTAAGATGGGTCGTAATTTCATCTTCCAACAAGACAACGACCCAAAGCACACAGCCAAGAAAACCAAGGCCTGGTTCAAGAGGGAAAAAGTCAAGGTGTTGGAGTGGCCTAGTCAGTCTCCTGACCTTAACCCAATTGAAAACTTGTGGAAGGAGCTCAAGAATAAAGTCCACATGAGACACCCAAAGAACCTAGATAACTTGGAGAAGATCTGCATGGAGGAGTGGGCCAAGATAACTCCACAGACCTGTGCCGGCCTGATCAGGTCTTATAAAAGACGATTATTAGCTGTAATTGCAAACAAGGGTTATTCCACAAAATATTAAACATAGGGGTTGTATAATAATTGACCCACACTTTTATGTTTAAAATTTAATAAAATTCAACTGAGCAACATAACTTTTTGGTTTGTAAGATTTATGCTTCTGTTCATAAAACCTACTCTCGTTTGCAGTTTGAAGGCTCTAACTTATTTGCATCTTATCAAACCAGCTAAATCTGCAGGGGGTTGAATACTACTTGTAGGCACTGTATATGTCCCATAGTTTTAAACTGGAAAAAAATTTGATTGAATAAAATTTAAGGTCCTCGAAGGTTTAAGTAGGTCATAAATTCATATGAATACTTGCTCATACAATTGCACATGCCATAAGATGAAGAAGAACAGAATAAAAAATATGACATTAAGTGGAGCACTTACAGGTATTCAAGGTGAAAGAGACCAGCAAAGGCATTGTCTCGAATGACAGTAAATGAGTTAGAATTCAGCAAGCTGAAACTGAAAACAGCAGGTTAGAAGCGAACCAGACTTTATGGTGCTCAGAATTAGTCAAGCTGAATTTATTGACTGCTCTTGCAAAGCACTGAGACTCCCGCTGTGTATAAATGGTGTCGGGCAGCCTCCCGCTGTGTATAGATGGCACCGTATAGATGGCTATGTGCGGCCTCCTGCTGAGTATACGTGTATAGATGGCTACGTGCGGCCTCCTGCTGAGTATAGATGCCGCACGGCGCTCCCCCCAGAGACAGCAGGAGGCCGCACAGCGCCATCTATACTCAGCGGGAGGCCGCACGTAGCCATCTATACACAGCAGGAGGCCGCACGGCGACATCTATACTCAGCGGGAGGCCGCACGTAGCCGTCTATACACAGCGGGGGGTGCACGTAGCCATGTATACACAGCGGGGGGCCGCACGGCACCGTCTATACACAGCGGGGGGGCGCACGTAGCCATCTATACACAGCGGGGGGCCGCACATAGCCATCTATACACAGCGGGGGGGCGCACGACGCCCCCCCCAGAGACATCAGGAGGCCGCACGGCGCCAACTATACACAGCAGGAGGCCGCATGCAGTCATGCACACACACAAACATATACAGACACGCATAAACACATTTGAAACACAAAAATACATACAAACAGACATCACACAATGACATCTGCCCACACACACAAACACACACACATACACAGACAGACATCACACACACACACACACACCTGCCCACACACACACACACATCTGTGTGTGTGTATATGTATGTGTGTATGTATAGTGTGTGTGTGTGTGTGTATAATTTGTGTGTGTATTTTTTTTTAAGTTAAAAACAAGTAAAATGCATGTGGCATCAATATCAAGACTCCAGATACAAGGGCCTATTCACACTGAATTTTGCAATGCATTCATCTCCTCTTTCCGGGCTTCTATCTAAATCCCTGAAAAATGGCATTCAGATGAGCCTTGACATAGCCATTGATTTGAACAAAGGCAAACCGAGGCTAAAGTCTGAATCTTTAGGCTCCATTTGCTCTGCTTTCAGATGTCTAATTTCAGACAGCACAATCCTGAATTTCAGGGATTCAGTTGTAAGCCTTGCGTAAAGACCTGAATGCAGCGCTGGATGTAGTGTGAATAGGTCCTTACATCCTACACCACCTCAGGGTATTGTTGTTATGGAGTATTGCCCCTGGGTGCCCGCAGTTATGACCACCACCAGGGCTCGCGGTCACCCACCCTAGCTTTGGTATTCTGGGGAGCTGGTATAATGAATATCTGAGAAGAGCCCTAGAGAAGCAAGAACATTGGACAACCAAGAGGTGGTGGCCTCAAGTCAGGTGTAGTGTTCAACAGGGCAAGACTTTCTAACCTGCCCCCCCCCACACACACACACACACACACACACACACCTGCCCACACACCCACACACACACACCTGCCCACACAGACACACGCACACACCTGCCCACACAAAAACACACACCTGCCCACACACACACACACATCTGCCCACACACACACCTGCCCACACACACACACACACACACATCTGCCCCCACACACACACACCTGCCCATACACACACACACCTGCCCGCACACACACACACCTGCCCACACACACACACACCTGCCCACACACACCTGCCCACACACACCTGCCCACACACACACACCTGCCCACACACACACACCTGCCCACACAGACACACCTGCCCACACAGACACACACACACCTGCCCACACAGAAATCTGCCCACACACACCTGCCCACACAGACACACCTGCCCACACACACACACCTGCCCACACACACCTGCCCACACACACACACCTGCCCACACACACACACACCTACACACCTGCCCACACACACACACCTGCCCACACAGACACACACACACCTGCCCACACACACACACCTACACACCTGCCCACACACACATCTGCCCACACAGACACACACCTGCCCACACACACACACACCTGTCCACACAGACATCTGCCCACACACACACCTGCCCACACAGACACACACACACACATCTGCCCACACACATCTGCCCACACCTGCCCACACAGACACACCTGCCCACACACACATCTGCCCACACACACATCTGCCCACACACACACACAGACACACCTGCCCACACACACACACACCTACACACCTGCCCACACAGACACACACCTGCCCACACACACACACCTGCCCACACACACACACACCTGCCCACACACACACACCTGCTCACACACACACACACCTACACACCTGCCCACACACACACACCTGCCCACACACACACACCTGCCCACACACACACACCTACACACCTGCTCACACACACACACCTGCCCACACACACACACACCTGCCCACACAGACACACACCTGCCCACACACACACACACCTGTCCACACAGACATCTGCCCACACACACACCTGCCCACACAGATACACACACACATCTGCCCACACACACATCTGCCCACACACACACACTCACCATCCCCCGGCTCCATTCCTCCTGCCTGCTCTCTCTCCTCTCCGGTGGTAAGTAGCAGTACAGGCCGGGCGCGCACTGCGTGACGTCACAGCTAAGAGACACGGCCGCGCACAGAGCCGTGGCTCCTAGCAGTGACGCGGCCGGGCCAGCACAGGGAAGTTAACTGCTGCAGTGCTGGCCCGGCCGATGAAGAAGTAGCGGCGGCCGCTGCTGGGGGAGCAGTCCAGGGCCCCCCCTCCCGCCACTGCTACCGGTATGTGCTGCGGCGGCCCGCACATATAATGAGGGCAATCCGGCATTAGACACCCCGCTCGGAGCCGCGGGCCCCCTGCAGGCTCGGGGCCCCGGGCGGTCGCCCGGATTGCCCTCATTATAATCCGCCTATGTAGCCAAATTGTTTGCCGTTGAGCACAATGCTATCAGGGTCGTGGAACCCTTGCCTCCATCTCCCCCGGTGGAGGGTAATGGCTCCCAGAAACACAAGGAGGACTGGTGCCAGAAACTCCATGTGGGTGCAGACTCTACTCCCCTGCACCAAAAACAAGGAGTCTACCGGGTGGTTCAGGAGTACGAGAGAATCTTTAGTAAGCACCCGCTAGACTTCGGCCGAGTAAAGGGAGTGGAACACCATATCCCCACGGGGAGCCACCCACCAATAAAAGAGAGACACCGACCTGTACCTCCTGCACATTATCAGAACGCAAAGGGCATGCTGAGAGAAATGAAAGAAGCTGGGGTCATTAGAGATAGCTTTAGCCCCTGGGAAGCTCCCTTAGTTTTGGTAAAAAAGAAAGACGGTACCATGAGAATGTGCGTGGACTATAGAAAGGTCAACCGTATCACCCATAAAGACGCGTACCCGTTACCTAGAATAGAGGAGTCTTTGGCAGCCCTAAAATCAGTTAATTTCTTCTCTACTTTGGACCTTACTAGCGGGTACTGGCAGGTTCCTGTGGCAGAGGCTGACAAGGAGAAGACCGCCTTCACCACCCCGATGGGATTAAGTGAGTTCAACTGTATGCCCTTCGGGTTCTGCAACGCACCAGGGACCTTCCAGAGGCTGATGGAATGCTGTCGAGGGCACCGAAACTTCGAGACGGTCCTACTCTACCTGGACGATGTTATTGTCTATTCGAAGACTTACGAGGATCATCTAAAGCAGGGTTCCCCAACTCCAGTCCTCAAGGCCCACCAACAGGTCATGTTTTCAGGATTTCCTTAGTATTGCACAGGTGATAATTACATCACCTGCACAGGCAATAGTTACATCACCTGTGCAATACTAAGGAAATCCTGAAAACATGACCTGTTGGTGGGCCTTGAGGACTGGAGTTGGGGAACCCTGATCTAAAGCACCTGGCCGAGGTGTTCGAAGCCCTGGCAGGCTATGGCCTGAAGGTGAAACCCTCAAAGTGTCACCTGTTAAAACCTAAGGTACAGTACTTTGGGCACGTGGTGAGTGCTGAGGGAGTAGCCCCCAAACCCGACAAAGTTACAGCCATCAAGAGCTGGCCAAGCCCCTCTAACATCAAAGAAGTGAGGCAATTCCTCGGGTTGGTCGGCTACTACCGAAGGTTCATCCCCGGGTTCACAAAGATGGCAGCTCCAATGCAGGACCTCCTGATAGGCCAGTCTAAATCCAGAAGTCACAAGCCACCCTTCAAGTGGGACAAGCCGGAAGAGGAGTACTTCCGACAGTTGAAGATCGCCCTCACGGGGGATGAGATCCTGGCCTACTCTGATTATGGCCAGCCTTTTATCCTCCACACAGACGCCAGCAATGTGGGGCTGGGAGCCGTAATGTCACAGAACCAACAGGGCAGAGAAAGGGTGATCGCGTACACGAGCCGGAAGCTGAGGCCCACTGAAAGAAACCCGGAGAATTACAGCTCCTTCAAGCTAGAATTCTTGGCAGTGGTGTGGGCCGTCACAGAACGGTTTAAGCATTACCTGGCCTCCGCAAAGTTCACTGTGTATACGGACAACAACCGCTGACACACCTGGACAATGCAAGAATAGGTGCCCTAGAACAGCGGTGGATGGCCCGGCTATCCAATTATGACTTCACAATCAAATACCGAGCAGGCAGAACCAACGCCAACGCAGAAGCCCTATCAAGAATGCCCCACCTACCTGAAGGAGAAGAAGACTCGGAAGAGCTGGAGGAAGTAGAGCTCCCTGCATTCCACCGGTATGGAGCCACTCAGTACTCTCACCGGGTAAGAGACAGAGACCTAACCACCGTGATGTTCAACCCCTTACCCCACCACGGCTGGGCTGAAACGCAAGATAGTGACCCTGCAATACGCCTGGTGAAAGACATGTTAACCCAGGCAGACGCTAGCCCTGGCCCGGACGCTCCAGAGGAAGCCAAGCAGTTATGGAAGGAGAACAGCAGGCTATTCCTCTACGAAGGTAAGCTGTGCAGAAGGCTTGTCAACCACCGGACGCACGAGCTGACCTGGCAGGTAGTGGTCCCAAGACGAGATGCAGCAATGGTCCTGGAGGCCTACCATGACAGAGCGGGACACTTCGGGTGGAAGAAACTGGAGTTCCTACTGAGAGAGCGGTTCTACTGGGTCGGTATGAGAGGAGCCATAGAGAAGTGGAGCAGGGACTGCGGCCCATGCCACCTCAGAAGGAAGGACCGTACCAGCCAGAAGACACCCTTAAGGCCCATCATCACCAGACAGCCTCTTGAGTTGGTAGCTCTGGACCATGTGAAGTTGGCTCCAAGCCGGTCCGGCTACATCTATGCCCTCACGATTGTGGACCATTACGCCCGGTTCCTGGTGGTGGTCCCTGTTAAAGACCTGACAGCCCAAACAGCGGCCAGAGCCTTCCAGCAACACTTCTGCCGTCCACACGGGTATCCGGAACAGGTCTTGACAGATCAAGGTCCAGCGTTTGAGGCTGAAGCATTCCAGGAGTTCTGCAACCTCTACGGCTGTAGGAAGATTCGAACAACGCCTTACCACCCGCAAACCAACGGGCTGTGTGAGAAAATGAATAATATCGTCATTGATCTCTTCAAGACGTTGCCCCTGGAAGAACGCAGCCTGTGGCCGGAGAAGCTGCCAGACCTGATCGACTTGTACAACCATATCCCGGTGAATGCTACAAATTGCACCCTGGCTTACCTGATGCGAGCAAGACCAGGTAAGCGGCCGATAGATGTGGAGATGGGAGTCCTGACACCCGAGGACATCTCCCCAGACGTGGACTGGGATACGGAACGGCGGCTACAGTACAAGAAGGTACAGGAGCGTGTGGAGAGGAGTCTGGCTCAAGCGAGAGAAAAGCAAGAGAGGCTCTTCAACCAACACGCCCCTGCTGGCCCCCTGGAACCTGGTGAGCAGGTCCTGAAGCGGAAGAGAAGGCTTCACAAGCTGGACGACCAGTGGGAGAGAGACCCGTACACAGTACTGCAGTCCGACCACAACAACCCGAAGGTATGTGTGATTACCAAGGATGGAGGAGAAACCACTAGCACCGTCTCCAGAGACCACCTAAAACGGTGCCCCGAGCAACTACAGAGTCCAATTGAAGATCAAGATGACCTTGAACCCGCAGAGGACAAGGAAGAAATGATCAGCACCGTTCTCGGGGAGTTCCCCCGGACCTGGACTCGGATAAATGACGCGATAGTGGTACCCGTCCTACACTTCCTTCAACCTACCCAGCAGGAGCCTACAGGAGAGCAGGAAGAACCAGAGGAACAAGCAGCCCCGGAGGCAGAAGAACCCATGCCAGCAGCCCAGGAGAGTCAACCCTCTGCTGACAGTGAGCTTGCCATGCCTGCGGTAAGCCAAAGGACCCGCAGACAGCTGCCTGCCCTGCCTGTGAACCCAGCTAGTAGCTGTACCCTAAATGATAGTGGGGAAAGCCAGGGTAGACCACCACCAGACAGAGGGTTAAGGAGGTCAACCCGGAGCACTAGGGGTCAAGTACCAGCTCGCTGGAAGATCTAAATGCACAATGTATATATTTAATGTTTTATGTTTGTACCCTGGTTATTAATAATGTTTTTCCAGTTTTCCTAGATACAATGGACTGACAGGTTATGGACAGTGAATAACCGGAACTACTATGTAGATAGTTGCACCTGGTGCCCTCTTTCAAAGACGGCCACAGAAGAAAAACCTGTCCGGCGTGGCTCCCTTGTGGCCCAAAGTAGTTAGCTCAGCCTTGTCGCCACGCCCAAGGCCAGGAACTTGGGGTTTATGGAGACAGGTCCCCACACCGTGCAAAACTTCACCTTGTTGGGTGATATGGACTCCCGGTCACGGAAGCGCCGTGACCTTAAGGACAAAATGCACTTGTAAATATGTTATGTTATTGTTTATACCCTGTATTTGTTTTTCCTGTTTAGTCCCGGAGTACTAAATTTTACTAGGGGAAAATGTGTCACCCCAGGCCTGGATGCCACAAATATTAAAGGCTGAGTCTGAGAGCAGGAGGGAGGTTCCCTGGTCAGGGACAATTAGCTACAGCACCTCCTGTCCCAGGCCAGTAGGGGGAGCTGGCTGCCCCTATAAAAGCTGGAACTGGGGGCAGGGTTAGAGAGAACTGGACGGCCTAGCTCAGGACTGAGACTAGTCCCAGAAAAGGAGGGACAGTTCAGCTGTAGCCGAAGAATCCGGGAGGCAGAGGAGAAGCTGCGAGCCAGGGACAGAGGCGACAAAATTACATCTTATGCTTAGTGATAGTTAATTAATCCAGGGATTTAATCTGACTGCCAGATTGGAGTCGGGAAGTGAATTTTTCCTCAATGATGTAAATATATACCGCATGGGTTTTTTTTGCCTTCCCCTGGATCAACGCTGCGGAATAGCTGCAGTGCACAAGAAATAGGCTGAACTGGATGGACGCTTGTCTTTTTTCGGCCTTATAAGCTATGTAACTATGTAATTTGGTCTGACCACCCTGAGCCATGGGATCGGGTTGCCACTACTACCCCCATCATCGCACTGAAGCCCGGTTCCGGGTACCCCACGGCCCAGGGGGCGAGTCAATTCCATACTCGCTATATCCTGCTTTCATAATGTTCACCTCTGGTTAGGCAAGTTAAATGTTGAATAAGTTTTGAAATAATGGAGAGATTGTTAGGAATCACACATACAGTTTTGATGGAGTTTCTTGAACCTAACCTAGAAATGGATTTAAATGGAGCACAAAATATAAAGAATGGACAGATAAAGTCGGATTGCCCATAGCTAGGTCAAGAAATGCTGCATGCAATGTTTTTTAGCTCTAGAACCACAACACCTGATGTTCCAGATACTGGGAAAAATTTGACCTTTGGGATCAGTTCTGGTATCAGTTTCCTTCTCGTGTTCTACTGCCACAACAGAAGGAAAAAAAAACACAGATGATCACATACTGTAAGTGGGTAAAAAGTACTGCATCTTCAAACTAATGAACCCCATACACAATAGACTAATGTCTTCCAAACACTCCAATATCGGTGGGCATGGCCTCCAGTCTAATGTGTATGGAGGCTTTCCGAGACTCCCATGACAGATGATGGTGGGGAAGATATGGATCCTGAATGATTTTAAATTGCTGATCTTTTTGTTCTCGGTGAGATAAGCCACTGCCGGAGGAGTCTGGCACCGGCTCTTTCACAGAGAATCCATCACCACTATTGCGTATGCTGAAGTTGGGAGAGAGAACTGTTGGCCGAACCATTGTTTGGCTGGCAGCTACAGTATCTGTTGTGTATGGAGGACTTTTTTTTGTAAGGGGAAAAAGCTCTTTAGTTAGGGTTCTTCAGAAAAACTTTTATGCAAGTAAATATTCTTTTGTGGTAATAAGTGTGAAATGCAAAACTAAAAATATTAGTTGAATATTTTTTTTACATTTTTCCATGTAAAAACTGTCATATGTTTCTATAACTGCAGACAAAAATGTCTCAAGAGCTTTTCCAGTGACTAATACTTTGCAAATCTGTGTTTCCCCACCACGTTTCCTTTTTTACTAAGTGCTAAATAAAATCTCACATCAGAGTTTTAACTTATAGATTCATCATCCAAGCTCTCGATTCTATCTAACCATATGACGTGTACGGTGTGGAAATACTGCAGATTTCCCCTTTTCTTGTGACAACTTCCCCTTTTGATTTTATCTAGTGAGCCTACCTCGAAGGCTGTGGGTTTGGCACAAGCTTGTATTACTGAAACGTGACAATTTGAGACAACTGCAGAGGCCTGATCACGGCACTTGTAAGTCCCTTTTACGATAAAGCCAAGTCTAAATCACTCTCAGTAATTCAACAAGATATTTTGGGTCTCCCATAGTCGCCCCTTGCAATGTTTTTAAATATTTTTATTGTGAAAACTTATTGACACTCCATCCGGACAACTCATTGTCCAGTCAGTAGAAATTGGCAAAACATTGTTTCAGCCATTACGTCTTTACTTTTTTAGTTGATGACACCAAGACCAACATTCTTGGATGTCATCCTGCAAGAGGATGGAGGTGTCAATCACAGGGGACTATTCAACGAACCTGATGAAGGATGTTACACACTAGGATGGTTTTCCCTCACTGTCTGTAGATAGTTTTGCATCCATGAATGTTTGGTGTCTGCCATTGGGAAGAGTTCTGAGCCTACTGAGCCTCCGAGGAGCATGTTTTTAGGCTGAGGAACAAGTCAGAAAGTAACTGAACCCTGAAGAGGAATGGAGTCCGTTTGGCTGCTGTGTCAGGACAGTAAGAAAAAGAGAGAGGTCCTAGAAAAAGAAGCCCTCAAAGCTGGTCACTCGGAGCTACAGAAAGAAACAGATATGTCAGTTTGAGAGACTGTTTGCAAGGGAGTCAGACGCTTCGTATTGTGAGGAGCAGTGGGATAATAATCACAGTTGCAGACGGTATGATCTCAACCAGGACCAGAGTGGAAGTGGGCCCACCCGGACTCTTTGGTGGACACCACGTAGTGTCCTTTGCCACAGAAACAGTTTTAAACTGTGCTGAGCTGAGAGCAGAGGACATCAGGTGGTGAGTAGTGATGAGCGAGTATGTTCTATTAACCCTTTCGCCGAGTATGCTCGGGCCGAGCTCCGAGTATTTATATCTGCTCGGTGATAAGGTTAAATCGCTCCCGTGTGCATGATTTGTGTAACGGGTCTGGGAGGCGGAACCTCAGAGCTACTATACAAGGGGGCGGTCCTTGTAAGGGAGCGGGTGGCGACCAGGGAAGACGGGCAGGCAGTCACAGCAGGTGACCGGGACAGTCTCTGGGTGAACGGGCAGGAGGTCACGGCAAATGACCGGGGCAGTCTCTGGATGAACGAGCTGGAGGTCACGGCAAGTGACCGGGACAGTCTCTGGAAGAACGGGCTGGAGGTCACGGCAAGTGACCGGGGCAGTCTCTGGATGAACGGGCTGGAGGTCACGGCAAGTGACCGGGGCAGTCTCTGGGTAAAGGGTAGGTACAACCTGTGATGGCTGAACCTCCAGGTAGGCTAGCAGGCAGATGGAAGATGTATGCTCCCAGGTGAGCAAGCGAGAGTCTCTGGATGAACGGGTGGTCACAGCATGTGACGGCGGATCTTCCAGGTAGGCAAACAGGCAGGTAGCGGAGCAGCGCTCCCAGGTGAGCGGGCAAGAGTCTCTGGAATAGCAGGTGGTCATAGCACGTGACGGCGGAGCCTCCAGGTAGGCAAGCAGGCAGGTAGCGGAGGAGCGCTCCCAGGTGAGCGGGCAGGAGTCTCTGGATTAACAGGTGGTCACAGCACGTGACGGCGGAGCCTCCAGGTAGGCTAGCAGGCAGGTAGCAGATGTGCGCTCCCAGGTGAGCGGCCAAGCTGGTCCATAGACAGACTGACAGGAGTAGGAAGGCAGACCGTCGGACCTCAGGCTAGCAAGCAGGTAGCAGGAATATCAGGCAGGAAACAGACAGCAAACTGGCAGGACTCTGGCAGGAATCAGGCAGGTAACTGACAGGTAACTGGCAACGGGACCTGAGGGCTGAAGCAGAGTAGTGAACAGTGCAACAACATTGCTCGGGCACCTCCATTTTGGAGGAGGTGCCTTATATATGGTGAAGTCCTCCGGCCATTGGCCGGGGACTCCTTAGGACGGCGCGCGCGGCCCCTTTAAGAGGGAGGGAGCGCGCGCGCGCCCTAAGCACAGTGGCCGGGAAGGAGCGCGCGCGGCCAGCAGAGCGGGAGGAGGACGCCGGGCTCGGAGCAGAGAGGTGAGGGGAACAGCGTCCCTGCCTAGCAGAGGGCAGGGATGCCGACGCTACAGTACCCCCCCCCCTTTAGGCCCCCCCTTTTTTAGGCCAGACAGAAATTTAGCAAGGATGAGAGGGGCATGGATGTTCTCCCGGGGCTCCCACGTTCTCTCTTCAGGACCAAACCCCTTCCAATCTACTAGAAAAAAGGTCTTCCCTCTTACCCTTTTGGTGGCCAGAATGTTCTCTACCTCAAATTCGTTTTCAGCGGAAACCGGAGCAGGAGGCGTGCCTGTAGACTTGGAAAAAGAGTTAAGTACCACAGGTTTGAGGAGAGATACATGGAAGGAGTTAGGGATCCACAAGTTGGCCGGGAGTTTCAATTTATAGGCCACTGGGTTGATCTGACTGATGACCTCCAGAGGACCGATGAACAGAGGCCCTAACTTATAGGAAGGAATCTTGAGCCGGACATACTTGGACGAGAGCCAGACCTTATCCCCTGGACGGAATTGAGGAGGATCCAGACGTTTTTTGTCAGCATGTCTTTTCATACGCTCAGATGACAGAAGGAGTGCGGACCGGGTACTCTCCCATATGGAGGAAAATTTGTTAACAAGAGATTCCGCAGCCGGATTGTCCACCGAGGTGGAGACGGGAAACGGGATCCGAGGATGCTGACCGAAGACTACAAAAAACGGGGATTTGGAGGAAGATTCGCTCTCGTGATTGTTGTACGAGAATTCGGCCCATGGCAGGAGATCCACCCAGTCAGAATGGTGGGCATTAACGAAGTGCCGGAGGTAACTGGTCAGGATCTGATTGATCCGCTCCACTTGACCATTAGAATGTGGGTGGTAAGCGGAGGAGAAGTCCAGGGTGACGTCTAGCAATTTACAAGTGGCTCTCCAGAAACGAGAAGTGAACTGTACCCCACGATCCGACACGATGTGACGGGGCAGGCCATGAAGACGGAAGATGTGGCGGATAAAGTCTTTAGCCAGCTTGGGTGCAGACGGGAGGCCTGGCAGGGGAATGAAGTGAGCCATCTTGGAAAAGCGGTCAGCGACCACCCAAATGACCGTACAATCGGCAGAGACGGGAAGATCAGTTATGAAGTCCATCGCTATATGCTGCCAGGGGGCAGCAGGTACTGGCAGAGGAAGGAGGCGACCGGCTGGCAGGTGTCTCGGAACTTTGTTGTGGGCGCAGGACACACAGGCAGAAACAAAGTCTATTACATCCTTGTGCAGGTTAGGCCACCAGTAGTGCCGGGTAATAAGCTGGAGGGTCTTTTTCTGACCGGCGTGGCCAGCTAGTTTAGACGAATGACCCCAGTGTAGGATCTTCTCCCGATCAGGTACCGATACGAACGTCTTACCGGGAGGGAGACGATTTAGACTCACGGGAGCCACCTGCATTACTCTGGCTTGATCGATGATATGTTTAGGTTCTTCCTCGAGGTCAGATACCAGAAAGGATCGGGACAAGGCGTCCGCTTTGATGTTCTTGTCAGCCGGGCGAAAATGTAGAACAAAATCAAAGCGAGCAAAAAACAAGGACCACCGGGCTTGGCGCGGATTAAGTCTCTGGGCATGCTGGAGATAAGCCAAGTTCTTGTGGTCAGTGTAAATTATTACCGGATGAAGAGCCCCCTCGAGTAGGTAACGCCACTCCTCCAATGCCAGCTTGATGGCCAATAACTCTCGGTCTCCTATGGAATAATTGCGCTCAGAAGAGGAGAAGAGTTTGGAGAAGAAGCCGAAAGTTACCATCCTCCCGGAAGAAGATTTTTGAGTAAGTACAGCTCCGGCTCCAGAGGAGGAGGCGTCAACCTCCAGAAAGAACTGCTTGTTGCCGTCCGGACGATGCAGCACCGGGGCGGAAGAGAAGGCCTGTTTTAAGGAAAGAAAGGCCTCCTCTGCTTCGGACGGCCACTCCTTGGGATTAGTACCCTTACGGGTGAGCGCGGAAATTGGGGCAGTCCGGGAAGAGAAGTGTGGTATGAAGAGGCGGTAGTAGTTGGCGAAGCCCAGGAACCGCTGAATGGCCTTCAACCCCTCCGGTCGGGGCCATTTCTCGATGGCAGACAGTTTCTCTGGATCCATTCGTAGGCCGGTCTGAGAAATAATGTAGCCCAAAAACGGAAGCGAGGTCTGCTCAAAGAGGCACTTCTCATATTTAGCGAAGAGGTGGTTCTGCCTGAGCCTGAGCAGGACCTGACGAACGTCCCTCCGGTGAGTCTGGAGATCCGGAGAGAAGACCAAGATGTCGTCCAGGTACACCACAACGCAGGAGTAGAGAAGGTCCCGGAAGATGTCATTGACCAACTCTTGAAAGACGGCAGGAGCGTTACAGAGACCAAAGGGCATTACCAGATATTCATAGTGGCCGTCCCGGGTGTTGAATGCAGTCTTCCATTCATCCCCTTGACGGATACGGACCAGGTTGTACGCCCCACGGAGGTCCAGTTTGGTGAAGACTCTAGCCCCCCTCAGGCGATCAAATAATTCTGGAATGAGCGGAAGGGGGTACTTATTCTTCACCGTGATCTGGTTAAGGCCTCTATAGTCTATACAGGGACGGAGAGAGCCGTCCTTCTTTTTTACGAAGAAGAAGCCTGCTCCCGCCGGGGAGGTAGATTTCCGGATGAATCCCCTGGCCAAATTCTCCTCAATATATTCGGACATCGACCGGGTCTCAGCAGCAGACAATGGGTAAATACGCCCACGCGGAGGAGTAGTACCGGGTAACAGGTCGATAGGACAGTCGTATGGTCTATGAGGGGGTAATGTCTCTGCCTCCTTTTTATTAAAGACATCAGCAAATGACCAATAGGGAATCGGAAGTCCAGGTAGATTAGTTGGGGTAGGAGAAGGACGGACGGGATGAACAGGAACCAAACAAGTCTTATGACAGTCCTGTCCCCAGCGAAGGACTTCTCCGGTCTGCCAGTCAAGCACGGGTGCATGTCTCTGGAGCCAAGATAGACCTAGTAAGAGGGCGTGAGAGAGTCCAGGCAGAACATGAAAAGAGATGCTCTCAGAATGCAGCATTCCCACCTGCAGAGTTATGGATTCGGTGATGAGTTGGATGGGACGTGGTAAGAGGCCCCCATCCACAGCAGCGACAGATAATGGTACAGCCAGAGGTTTGGTGGGAATGCGGTATTTTTCTACCAGGGACTGTGAAATAAGATTCCCGGCCGCTCCAGAGTCAAGTTGGGCTAGTTCGAAATAACGATTCTCCCCGCAGATAATAGAGACTGACAGTAGCAGAGATGGAGAGGATTTATTCTTGTCTAGGTCGACCTCTCTGAGCGAACCTAGACACAGGCGTTTCCCGACCTCTCCGGGCAGGTACGGATCCGGTGCTCCTTACTGCCACAGTAGAAGCAGCTCCCTTCGGCACGGCGTAAGTCCTGACGGGTTTTGACCATCTTGGTCTGGTCGACCTGCATAGGCTCAGGAGAGTGTACCTGGGGAGAAACGGAGGGAGTGACGGGTTTCTGAAAAGTAGGAGCTAGACGTGGAAACCTCCTCTCACGGGTGACCTCTTTGGCACGCTCCTGGAACCGTAGGTCAATCCGGGTGGCAAGAGTTATTAGGTCATCGAGAGTGGTAGGAATGTCTCGACCGGCAAGTTCATCTTTAATACGGCCGGACAGACCCTCCCAGAAGACAGACACCAGAGCGTCGTTATCCCAAGCCAGCTCCGAGGCAAGGGTACGGAACCGTATGGCATATTGGCCCACGGTGAGATTTCCCTGGTGGAGGCGTAGCAGAGATGATGCGGATGAGGTCTTCCGTCCGGGTTCGTCGAAGACTTTCCGGAAAGCCGTGAGAAAGGCAGGCAAGTCGGACACCAGGGGGTCTCCTCTCTCCCATAGAGGATTTAGCCAGGCCAGGGCCTCCCCGGTGAGATGGGACATGATGAAGGCAATTTTGGCCCGGTCGGAGTTAAACTGGTGGGACAGGAGTTCAAAGTGCAGGGTGCACTGATTTATGAAGCCCCGAGCCTGAGCGGAGTCGCCTCCGAAGCGAGGAGGTGCAGAAAGCCGGGGTCCGGGGTAGGATACCATGGTATTGGTGGGCAGCGGAGCTGCCGGGTTGCGAGTCATGGCACTGGCGGTGGTTGCTGGTGGAGCAGTCAGAGTGTCCAGGCGAGAATTGACATTCCGCAGGTGACCCAGGATGGACTCCTGTTGGGACCTCTGACGGGACAGTTCATGACAGAGGTCCGAGAGCGAGGGAGCTTGGGTGCCACCGGGTTCCATGGCCCGAGCAAACTGTAACGGGTCTGGGAGGCGGAACCTCAGAGCTACTATACAAGGGGGCGGTCCTTGTAAGGGAGCGGGTGGCGACCAGGGAAGACGGGCAGGCAGTCACAGCAGGTGACCGGGACAGTCTCTGGGTGAACGGGCAGGAGGTCACGGCAAATGACCGGGGCAGTCTCTGGATGAACGAGCTGGAGGTCACGGCAAGTGACCGGGGCAGTCTCTGGAAGAACGGGCTGGAGGTCACGGCAAGTGACCGGGGCAGTCTCTGGATGAACGGGCTGGAGGTCACGGCAAGTGACCGGGGCAGTCTCTGGGTAAAGGGTAGGTACGACCTGTGATGGCTGAACCTCCAGGTAGGCTAGCAGGCAGATGGAAGATGTATGCTCCCAGGTGAGCAAGCGAGAGTCTCTGGATGAACGGGTGGTCACAGCATGTGACGGCGGATCTTCCAGGTAGGCAAACAGGCAGGTAGCGGAGGAGCGCTCCCAGGTGAGCGGCTCAAGAGTCTCTGGAATAGCAGGTGGTCACAGCACGTGACGGCGGAGCCTCCAGGTAGGCAAGCAGGCAGGTAGCGGAGGAGCGCTCCCAGGTGAGCGGGCAGGAGTCTCTGGATTAACAGGTGGTCACAGCACGTGACGGCGGAGCCTCCAGGTAGGCTAGCAGGCAGGTAGCAGATGTGCGCTCCCAGGTGAGCGGCCAAGCTGGTCCATAGACAGACTGACAGGAGTAGGAAGGCAGACCGTCGGACCTCAGGCTAGCGAGCAGGTAGCAGGAATATCAGGCAGGAAACAGACAGCAAACTGGCAGGACTCTGGCAGGAATCAGGCAGGTAACTGACAGGTAACTGGCAACGGGACCTGAGGGCTGAAGCAGAGTAGTGAACAGTGCAACAACATTGCTCGGGCACCTCCTCCCGCTCTGCTGGCAGCGCGCGCCCTAAGCACAGTGGCCGGGAAGGAGCGCGCGCTGCCAGCAGAGCGGGAGGAGGACGCCGGGCTCGGAGCAGAGAGGTGAGGGGAACAGCGTCCCTGCTTAGCAGAGGGCAGGGATGCCGACGCTACAGTACCCCCCCCTTTAGGCCCCCCCTTTTTTAGGCCAGACAGAAATTTAGCAAGGATGAGAGGGGCATGGATGTTCTCCCGGGGCTCCCACGTTCTCTCTTCAGGACCAAACCCCTTCCAATCTACTAGAAAAAAGGTCTTCCCTCTTACCCTTTAGGTGGCCAGAATGTTCTCTACCTCAAATTCGTTTTCAGCGGAAACCGGAGCAGGAGGCGTGCCTGTAGACTTGGAAAAAGAGTTAAGTACCACAGGTTTGAGGAGAGATACATGGAAGGAGTTAGGGATCCACAAGTTGGCCGGGAGTTTCAATTTATAGGCCACCGGGTTGATCTGACTGATGACCTCCAGAGGACCGATGAACCGAGGCCCTAACTTATAGGAAGGAATCTTGAGCCTTTAAGAGGGAAGGAGCGCGCGCGCGCCCTAAGCACAGTGGCCGGGAAGGAGCGCGCGCTGCCAGCAGAGCGGGAGGAGGACGCCGGGCTCGGAGCAGAGAGGTGAGGGGAACAGCGTCCCTGCCTAGCAGAGGGCAGGGACGCCGACGCTACAATTTGCAACTGTTTAACAGCTTTATTACATGTGAGGAATGTGTAAGAAATAGACATTCTTCACATGTAATAAAACTGTCAAACAGTTGCAAATCATGCACACTGGAGCGATTTAACCATATCACCGAGCAGCTGTAAATACTCGGAGCTCGGCCCGAGCATAGTCGGACAGAACATACTCGCTCAACACTAGTGGTGAGATGACATCACTTTATTGCGCTGCCTAAATCAAGCAGCAGACCTCAGGGGAGGAAGACAGCAATGCTCACTGTAGGAATGGGGTGAGGTAAAGAATGGGGACATCACTATTATACATATGAACAAAGGGGAAATTACTATTATGTAGAGGCGAAAAGGGGGAGATCATTATATGGAGGCAGAGAGGGAGACATAACTGTTGTATGTGGTTTATAAATGAGGACTTATCATTGTGTCGGGGCACAGAAAGAGCAATATTATTGTGTGGGGACACAAATTGTTAATATTTTGTGGGGCAAAGAAAGAACAATATTATTGCCTGGGGGCACAAATTAGAGTAATTATTGTTTGAGGGCAAAAAGTGGCATTATTATTGTTTGGGGGCACAGAAAGAGCAATATTATTGTGTGGGGGCACAAATTAGCGTTAATATTGTTTGGGAGGGCACAGAAAGAGCAATATTATTGTGTGGACACAGAAAGAGCAATGCTATTGTGTGGACACAAAAAGGGCAATATTATTGTGTGGGGCACAAATTGTTATTATTATTGTGTGGGGGCAAAGAAAGAACAATATTATATTGTGGGGACACAAATTAGCGTGGGGGCACAGGAAGAGTAATGTTATTGTGTGGGGAAACAAATTAGCGTAAGTATTGTTTGGGGGCACAAAGTGTCATTATTATTGTTTGGGGGGGGGCACAGAAAGAGCAATATTATTGAGTGAGGGCACAAAGTAGCATTATTGTTGTGTGCATAAACAGAGGGGGCCCTACTGCTGTGTGGATGAATAAAGAAGGGTACACAATTAGCACTTAGAGGCACTATTGTTGAAGGCAGAACAAAAGTCGATCACTATTACTGTGTATAGCAATGGGGGGGTTATTATTGTTTAGGGCTTTATGGATGGTTATAGCACTATGGTATTTGAAGTGGGGGAAAAATTAGGAGGATGCTGCAACAGCGATAAGCCGAAGATGTATGTCTGTTACATTCTATAGGGACAAGACATGCTTAGATGAAATCATAACCGCAATGTAAACTGTATGGAGAAGAAAAGAGGAAATGAATGACAATTAGAGAGAACGTCAAATGTGAGTCACTGGCTTTTCTGTACAGTATTTACTTTTGCAGTTTGAAGAGCTTTATAGTGATTATGATGAGCCCTGTGCCCTCATTACTGTGAGCCCTCGCGGGCAGGGTCCTCGCTCCTCCTGTACCAGTCACTGACTTGTTTTGTTAAGATTATGTAAATGTTTCTGCTATGTATATCCCTTTTTCACATGTAAAGTGCCATGGAATAAATGTCGCTATAATTAATAAATAATAATAATAATTACTATATGGTAGGATTTAGTGCACTGCTTTTTATTCATTTCTTCATTATTATTATTATTGTAGAATTAATAGTGGTCATGGTCTGGTGGTAATATTTGTCCCTTATACAGTGTTATTCGCTAGTTGGTATACTGGGTTTTGTTCAATAAGGCTGGACTTACATTGCGTTTTAGCCTACGGTCAATTGCTCCATTGGGGCTTACGTTTGATGCCCAGAAAACCAGAAAAACAGGATTTAGACATTTCCGCTAATGGGCCATTGACTATAAGGATGCAGACACAGTCACTGCCTGCTTCTTTGGCAGTATCCACCTATTTGAGGCAAGCCATGTGTGTTGCTGAGTTGTGTGTGTGTGTTGCAGAACTGTGTGTATGTTGCTGAGTGTTGCTGAGTTGTGTGTGTGTGTTGCAGAACTGTGTGTATGTTGCTGAGTTTTATGTGTTTGTGTTGCTGAGCTGTCTGTGTGTGTTGCTGAGCTATGTGTGTGTGTTGCTGAGCTATGTGTGTGTGTTGCTGAGCTATGTGTGTGTGTTGCTGAGCTATGTGTATGTGTTGCTGAGCTATGTTTGTGTTTTGGGGGCTCAGATTTTGAGAGTGTGTTGTGAAGGGAGCAAGTAGTGACCTCACAAAGGGATCAGTGGCTGTAGTATTCCTCCTCCTGCAAGTAAGGAGTCAAAGGGGTGTAAATATGAAACATACTGTAAAGTTGAACTGTGTGCTGTTAATACAAGTTAAAAGGATGTTCCAGGTAAAAAAAAACCCTGTTTTTAAAATTACGGAAATTGTTATTAAGCAAATCATGTGTCAAGACGTCACTGAACCCTGTGATCTGGCCTCCATATGTCTCTACCCTCCACTGCCTCTGTTTACACCATAAAGAAAAAGAGAAAAGGCGCTCCAAGTGTTGTACCCTCAATATAAGACACAGCGAGCTAAGGATTGTACATGCTCACCCGCCTGGGGTGTGACCTGGCATAACTCCATACTTGTAAGAATGAAGGGCTGCTGCTCCGACCAGTGACCCACACACCAATGGGAAGAAACTTATTGGAACCAAACAGGAAAAAGAGCGGGGATTCCCAGGTGCTGGCACAGAGTGAAGACTGTTACGCTCACGCCCGGACTGACTGGCGTGAGCGTGATTAGTGATCCCACTGTACCATGAACCGAGGAGTGCCTGGAGGGGCGTAACTTAGTATCAACCCGGTCTGACCAAAGTCACACGGCGGCTCAGTCGACTCCGTGAACCAGGGAAGAACCGAGCAGAGGGACCAGGTGCTACTCCAGGTCAGACCCCGGTCACAGCTGTTGACCCACACCGGGGAATGCAAGAACAGGCAGGTTAGCTGGAATGCATACAGGTGGGTACTGGCAGGCACGGCTGGTATGACGGCAGGTGGGTACTTAGCAGGCATGGCTGGTATGTAGGCAGGTGGGAACTGGCAGGCGCGGCTGGTATGCAGACAGGCGGGTGCTGACAGGCACGGCTGGAATGCAGACAGGCAGATACTGGCAGGTATGAACGCAGGCTGGATAGGGACCAGTACAGACTGGGATACAGGAACAGAGCCGCAGGTGCGGTGGACCAGCAGAGCAAAACCGCAGGTGCGGTGAACAAGCAGAGCGGAGCAAAACCGCAGGTGCGGTGAACAAGCAGAGCGGAGCAAAACCGCAGGTGCGGTGAGCAAGCAGAGCGGAGCAAAACTGCAGGTGAAGTGAACAAGCAGAGCGGAGCAATACCGCAGGTGCGGAGAACAAGCAGAATGGAGCAAAACCGCAGGTGTGGAGAACAAGCAGAGCGCAGTAAAATTGCAGGTGCGGAGAACAAGCAGAGAGGAGCAGAACCGCAGGTGCAGTAAACTAGCAAAGCAGAGTGGAACCGCCGGAGCGGTGAACAGGCAGAGCAGAACAGAACTGCAGGTGCAGTAAACAAGCGGAGCAGAGCAGAACCGCCGGAGCGGAGAACAAGCAGAGCAGAACAGAACCGCAGGTGCGGTAAACAAGCGGAGCAGAGCAGAACCGCCGGAGCGGTGAACAAGCAAAGCAGAACAGAACTGCAGGTGCGGTAAACAAGCGGAGCAGAGCGGAACCGCCGGAGCGGTGAACAAGTAGAGCAGAACAGAGCAGAAGGTGAAGGCAGACAGGACAGGGCTCTGTCATGGAACAGACTGGAAAATACAGGAAGATGGTTAGAACACAGGAGGTAGATACGGAGGCAGGGAAAGGGGACAAGCAGAACCAGATAAACACAAGGTACTTACAATGAAGTAGCGAGTGGACACAAAACTCACAAACAGAAGTACAGAGACAACGAGTTGGAGTTAGGTGCGGGTTCAGACATTGCAGGCAAAGGGAAGGTACGGACATAGAGAGAAACAAGTAACGGGCTAGGACACTGTTCAGACAGGAACTGAACTGGGAACAAGATACAGGAACGAGCCTGGGAACTCAGCCCCCAGGGTGGCGGAAACTGACTAGAAGTCAGAGATACAGGTAGCGGCCCTGGGTACTCAGCCCCCAGGGTGGCAGACAGACTAGAGTCAGGACAGGACCTGGCACCTCAGTTGCAAAAGACAAACTGAGTGAAAGTGTTGCTCAGGCACCTCCTACTGGGTGGAGGGGGTTTAAGTATCCAGTGACTCACAGCAATAGGCTGAGGATGCATTAGGACTGTGCACACAGTAGCTATAAGAAACAAATTAGCAACCATACAGCAGCCCTATATAAGTGCACAAAAGCCAACATAGCTGATAAACCATGTATGTACACATACGGTCAGCATGAGCTCCACTCCAAGAACAACTTAAAACCAAGGAGAAAAAATGGAGTGATTTTATCAAAAGTTAAATCCTTATTAATACATAATTTTCAAAGAGTATATATATATATATTTCCATATTCATAGCATTTAAAAGATAGAGAACAGAAGGGATCAGGGGATAACAGCACTAAAACATTCGTGACCTCCCCCACACATTCATACCATATGTATGAGTTGTAGAGTGGGGGCTCCTAAGGTAAGGGACTAACATCAAATTTGGTAAAGGAAACAGGGAGTATTACTTGTGACATCATAGTGGGACAATAAACCATCCACGTATTACCCCCAGTCAACAAATAGAAAAAGACCTTACCAGAGGATGGGGCACTGGATTAAAGTGCTATGTGTAAGAACCCATGAGAGGGACCACTCATGGGTTCTTGCACATAGCACTTTAATCCAGTGCCCCATCCTCTGGTAAGGTCTTTTCTATTTGTTGACTGGGGGTAATACGTGGATGGTTTATTGTCCCACTATGATGTCACAAGTAATACTCCCTGTTTCCTTTACCAAATTTGATGTTAGTCCCTTACCTTAGGAGCCCCCACTCTACAACTCATACATATGGTATGAATGTGTGGGGGAGGTCACAAATGTTTTAGTGCTGTTATCCCCTGATCCCTTCTGTTCTCTCTCTTTTAAATGCTATGAATATGGAAATATATATATATATATACTCTTTGAAAATTATGTATTAATAAAGATTTAACTTTTGATAAAATCACTCCATTTTTTCTCGTTGGTTTTAAGCTATAAGAAACAAGCAGAAAGCCGCGCCGACGCCCTAAGCAATCAGACAAGAGACATGGACAGAGCAGGTACTGGAGCAAAGAGTGCAGCATGGACTGACAGGTAAGATTACGGTCTTGCATGGTGGGAGGTGGTGCACCATGCAAGCACGCCGCCAGGGATGTTACAAAGACGTGGCAGCGCCTGGGAATTACCGCTCTTCTTCTTGGTTGGTTTGAATCTATTTATACTATGAAAGTCGCTTCCAAATTATCCTTTTTTTGCCCCCTGCTGACTGTGTCATGTAGTCATCTATACCTGATAGTTCACTTATCCAATGTATGGATGAAGAAAGGTGCAGACATGTGAATACAAAGTTTTGAAGGATTCAAATACATGTAGTAGCCAACTAGTCAGGAATAAGTTGCATAAGTATATCATTCTATTGAGTGCTTTTATTTTAAAGAAGTGCAAAATTACTTTAAAAGAGAGATGAGTATCAGAATGAATTTCCTCAAGATTTAGATGCCTTCTTTATCTTTTCTTTGGTTACTCTAATCATTTATGTGGGTTAAGAAATAGTTATCTTAAGAAACATGTGCACAAGCTACTGTACATGAAGAAACCCAAGTTTTGGAGAATGACAATGTGATAAAAGGGGTATTCCCAACATAGAATGTTATGGTATATGGCTATATACAGTACTTTAAAGGGTTGTTTCAAGATTGGAAGTTATACCCTATACACAGGATAGAGGATAACTTCTCCATAAATAATTTTGGGCATAGTAGCAGTGTGTGGTACTCATTGTATTAGGCCATCTATACCAAGCTCCACGAGCTTTGAAATTAATAATAATTTTAGCTGCATATAGCCCGGAAAATAATTTTGGGCATAGTAGCAGTGTGTGGTACTCATTGTATTAGGCCATCTATACCAAGCTCCACCAGCTTTGAAATTAATAATAATTTTTAGCTGCATCTTGCCTGGAAAATAATTTTGGGCATAGTAGCAGTGTGTGGCACTCATTCTATTAGGCCATCTATACTAAGCTCCACCAGCTTTCAAATTACTAATAATTTTAAGCTGCATCTTGCCTGGAAAATAATTTTGGGCATAGTAGCAGTTTGTGGTACTCATTGTATTAGGCCATCTATACCAAGCTCCTCCAGCTTTGAAATTAATAATAATTTTTAGCTGCATCTTGCCCGGAAAATAATTTTGGGCATAGTAGCAGTGTGTGGTACTCATTGTATTAGGCCATCTATACCAAGCTCCACAAGCTTTGAAATTAATAATAATTTTTAGCTGCATCTTGCCTGGAAAATAATTTTGGGCATAGTAGCAGTGTGTGGTACTCATTCTATTAGGCCATCTATATTAAGCTCCACCAGCTTGAAAATTACAAATAATTTTTAGCTGCATCTAGCTCGGAAAATAATTTTGGGCTTGTAGCAGTGTGTGGGACTTATTCTATTAGTCCATCTATACTAAGCTCCTCCAGCTTGCAAATTACAAATAATTTTTATCTGCATCTAGCTCGGAAAATAATTTTGGGCTTGTAGCAGTGTGTGGGACTTATTCTATTAGTCCATCTATACTAAGCTCCACCAGCTTGCAAATTACAAATAATTTTTAGCTGCATCTTGTCTGGAAAATAATTTTGGGCATAGTAGCAGTGTGTGGTACTCATTCTTATTAGGCCATCTATATTAAGCTCCACCAGCTTGCAAATTACAAATAATTTTTAGCTGCATCTAGCTCGGAAAATAATTTTGGGCTTGTAGCAGTGTGTGGGACTTATTCTATTAGTCCATCTATACTAAGCTCCACAAGCTTGCAAATTACAAATAATTTTTATCTGCATCTAGCTCGGAAAATAATTTTGGGCTTGTAGCAGTGTGTGGGACTTATTCTATTAGGCCATCTATACTAAGCTCCACCAGCTTGCAAATTACAAATAATTTTTAGCTGCATGTTGTCTGGAAAATAATTTTGGGCACAGTAGCAGTGTGTGGTACTCATTCTATTAGGCCATCTATACTAAGCTCCACCAGCTTGCAAATTACAAATAATTTTTATCTGCATCTAGCTCGGAAAATAATTTTGGGCTTGTAGCAGTGTGTGGGACTCATTCTATTAGTCCATCTATATTAAGCTCCACCAGCTTGCAAATTACAAATCATTTTTATCTGCATCTAGCTCGGAAAATAATTTTGGGCTTGTAGCAGTGTATGGGACTCATTCTATTAGTCCGCCTATACTAAGCTCCACCAGCTTGCAAATTACAAATAATTTTTATCTGCATCTAGCTCGGAAAATAATTTTGGGCTTGTAGCAGTGTGTGGGACTCATTCTATTAGTCCATCTATACTAAGCTCCACAACCTGTGTATGTAATAAAATTGTTTTACTGCATCTAACCCAGCCAATCCTTTTGGGCTAATACCACAGTTTGGCCACTCAGCTCTGCTCGGTTCCCATCCATCGTTTTTTGTGCAAACAACTCCAGAGTTGTCAATTAGTTAATCACCAAAATGAGTGGAAAAAGGCCTGCTGCTGGTGGAAAGGGGAATAGGCGTGTTGGGAAGGGAAAAAAGGTTGCGTCTGTGGGGTAGGTGTTAAAGCAACAGTAACATCTGCAGAAGAAAGACCATCTTCCAGCCAAACTAAGATGTCTACTTCTTTTAGCGGACAATGTGATACGATCCCTTTCTTACGGCCACGCCAATCGCTACAAATTCCAGATGAGGCACAAAAACAGCAGGTGCTTCAACGGATATCAAGTGCTTCTTTAAGAGGGCTCTCCTCCACTTCAACTTCAACATCACAAATACTCCAGTCCTCAGAGGTGTCACCCCAATCGCACTTGCTTCCTCACAGCTCCCAAGTCTCCAGCTGCCCGTCTGAGTATGGGGTAGACCAGATGGTTGAGTCTGCAGAGCTGTTTACTCATACTATAGCCTGGGAATCAGAGGTTGGCTCCAGAGCTTCTGTGAATCCAGACGAGGAAATGATCTGCACTGATGCCCAGAATCTTTATGAGTTGGATCCAGGACCAGACGCAGAAGGTTCTGACCATAATGTAGACCCTCGTTCGCCAAACTCTAACTCCTGTTGGTGGAGACAATGAGGAAGATGATGATGAGACTCAAATACCTGATTGGAGCGACAACTTGAGTTTTTTGTCAGGGCAGGAAGAGGTTGGCTCTGAGGACGACGGGTGTGAGAACACACAGGGTGATGATGATGAGGTTGCAGATCCCACTTACTGTCAACCCACAGTCAGCCAGTCGATGAGGTCAGCAGAGGAGGTGGAGGAGGATGCTAGTGACGACGAGGTCAGGTTGAGCCTTCCTGGACAGAGACATAGTACTGGAAGCACGTCAACAACTGCATCCTCAAACACAACTGTGCCTCTGACCACAAGTCGTGGTGGCTCTTCACGTCGCATGGGTGCTAAGCCTTGCATAGCCTGGGCATTTTTTCAGATCGATAAGGATGACCCAACTCGTGTTATCTGTAACATTTGTCACCAAAAGCTAAGTAGAGGCCAAAAAATCCATAGTTTGACTACTTCATGCATGAACCGTCACATGGATATGAAGCATAAGTTGCAGTGGGAAGCTCACTGTGCTACAATGCGGTCTAGCGGGCCGGGCCAACCACCGTCTGCCCCATCTTGTACATCCATGGCCTCTTCATCATTTGTGACTGGGGGGACAGCAGTCACACCTGTTTTGGGACGCAGACCTGCCACCTCTTTATCCGTAACAGCCAGCGTGATTGGCAGGTCATCATTTTATTTGGAGGTGGAAACACCAGCTGGTGTTGAGCGCTCTCTGACATCGAGAGCACCACCTTTGGATCAAGGCAACCTAACATGTCTGCCTGCATCTTCCTCACAGACCGGCAGTTTGCCGGGGACACCCTTCTCAACCCCGTCTAAGCACAACAGCCAGCCCTCGGTCCCTCAGATGTGGACAAGTAAAAGACCATTTCCTCCTAGCCATGAGAAAGCTAAGAGGTTGAATTTCACCATCTGCAAGCTCTTGGCTACAGAAATTTGGGCCTGTAGCAGTGTGCGGTACTCATTCTATTATGCCATCTATACTAAGCTCCACCAGCTTGCAAATTACTAATAATTTTTAGCTGCATCTTGTCTGGAAAATAATCTTGGGCCTGTGGCAATGTGCGGTACTCATTCTATTATGCCATCTATACTAAGCTCCACCAGCTTGCAAATTACTAATAATTTTTAGCTGCATCTTGTCTGGAAAATAATTTTGGGCATACTAGCAGTGTGTGGTACTCATTCTAACCAACCGTTTTAAGCAACTCTGGGGCAATTGATGCCACTTAAGTGGTGTCTGTGCCACAAATTTTTGGAAAAAATGGAGACTCTTTTTGGAGTCCCCTTGCTTTGTTTTACGTGACGTTGCCATCGTCAATTAGAGGTGGGTTGGGTCTCCCCCCCACCCTTTTAACCGTAAGAAAATACATACACTATGGCTTGGGGTAACACAGATGGTTGAGTCTGAAGAGCTGTTTTGTCAGAGGTCTGCTCCAAAGCTTCAGTGTCTGCTAGTCAGCGTAGTAACCCACCTGCGAAGCAAGCTGCACCGCCTGTGTATCTAATAATGATTTTTAAATGCATCTAGCCTAAGCAGACTGTGGGGACCCCTAACCAAACACAGACACTCAGCCCCCTAACGCCCCCCTTTCATTGACAATACAATCATGTAACTCTTACAACTGGATGGGTGAGCATCGGTCACAGCTTTATTGACTGTTTATACTCATTCCATTAGAAATGCATTTTATTTCTAAAATAATTCAGCTTGTTGCAGCATACCCTGTGTCTCCAGTCTCCACAACGGCAAGTTGGCCAACAAGTGTAACTCTCCAACATGTCCTTTCTATTTCCAGGCCACGGAGGATCCTGCTTACTCGTATGCAGGACTCCGACCCCCATCCATCACTCTTAACGCTTGTTCCACTCCGTCCTGGAGTCCTGACAGTAATATGCCCAGTCCAATATCCATTAAGTAAACACCGTCGGGCCGTATGAGGCCTGCTTTATCTCCTTCCAGTTGTTGGTGTCGTATCACTACACAGCCTCTGTCTCTTATAAATTTTGCCATCCGAATATTTATTACCTGCCTTGTCCATTTGATGGCCGTGATGTCTCACGCACCTTGCCATACCGTTCTCGGCACAATCTCTGACCATACTATAGTTAGTTTTGTGAAAAATTCTCTGAAGCGCTCAGTGTCTAGTTTCATTATTGCCATTAGTTATGCGCTCTTGTGATAAGCTATGTCGTTTCCCCCGGCCTGTATAACTAAGATGACCGGACCTCTTGCCTCTCTCCCTACCTTGATTACCTCCATTAGTACCTGTGGCCATTGCAGGCCTCTAATACCTCTCCAGTTCAAATATGTGTTATGAAACTCCAATTTCCTCCTGCCTGGGCGGACTTTCACCCTTCTTTCTGCACAATATATATACGAGTTCTTAATCATTGCATAGCAAAAAAACAGCAAGGAAGTGGTATTTATATGTCATGTCATGCTATGCACCGGTTCAAGGCTGAGTTAATCAGAAATTTAAACACACATACCATGTTAAAATCGTATAGCATAGAAACAATGCATATAAATGTAATAATCAAAAAGAAAAGAAGAATAAAGGAACATATATATAATAATAATCTGTAAATGATCACTCATAATGATACATCAAATCATGTCTGATATTTAAACCCGCTGGTACACATGTATTTAAAGTATAAATCCACCAACTTTCTCTATTAAGGAGCTTTAGTGACGCTCGCAAGCCCTGCCCTGGGAAGATGGGGTACTCGGAGCCTGGTCAGATGTTGAGAACGGGGATGCAGTCGTGGCCTGGACCCGTTCCGTGCCCAGGGCCGTCACATTGAAAATGATGTTAGGGCTTTCCGGGTTGAGTGGTAATTGTCGACTACGCCACCTGTGGTGTCTGGTGAAGGGGCCACCAGCGCCGCTACAGTCCGCTGAGGCCCGGTGTCATGGTGGCTAAAGTTCTCGCTGCTCCCCACAGGCGGAGCGCGGCCTCAGGGCAGGCAAGGCAGGATGAAGGGGGTAGTAGTAGTAGCGCGGGGAGTGCGGGCACCGCGTCGCGTGATATGGCGCGTAATTAACAGTCCGGAGGCCATAGGGATGAATTTCCAAGGCTTTACTCACAGTTCTCATAAGCAGCACAAGGCTTCTCCCTGCTCCTCGCGGAGTCCTGCGGCCACCAGGGACGGGGGTCCGACTACCTCCGAGGAAATCCAGTGTGAGGTAGCATCCCTACGCCAGAGTGTTCATGCACTACAGACTTTACCCTTTCCCGTCTGTGCTTGTGTAGATAGGCCGGGTCTCCCTCTGAGCTCCTCTCAGGTGTAGGGCTCGGATGGCAATTCCTCTCCATCCGAAGCCCGCCGGGATCCTCAGGGCCTAACCAGGCTTTCCCGTCCTGGACATAGAGTACGAGGTCGGGTGTCGGGGGCCGGTACCCCTCTTGCAGCCGGAATCCCTCTGAATAGATCAGGTAGGCGAGGACAGGTGGTGTACTCCGCTCCGTCTGCATCTTCCCCGGGACCCATTTGCTAGGGAGCCACACTCTAAAGCTCCCGGGCCTTCTTGATCCTGGTCCTTGGCCGGGTTGAGACATTCCTCGTCTGCAACCTACCTCTCGTCCCATAGATCGGGGTACGAGGGCTGTGTCCCATGCCGGTGCAGGCCCACACAGGATCTGCGCTCCCGGAGGGAAGTCACTTTACACACAGTATTTTGACAGCACAGTACGACCACTTGACAGGACAGGTCCACACAGAACCAAAAGGACCAGCAAGAGACCGAAGGACCAGAAAGAACCAATATCAAAGATGGCATACTATTAAATATGAAATTAGAAGTGTCACTAACTAACTGTTCCTCCACCCACACCCACTAACTGGTTCCTACTACTTTGTGTTCCCCAGTCTCCCTGTAACCAAGGGAGCCGCACCTAGTGCATACTAGCTCCCTCTGGTGGAAATGTGGTGTTGGATGCAAAAGGCTGGAACACTACCATCACACCAGGCTTACCTCAGAGGAGGAACACCACACTCCATTAAAGAAGTGCAGCATTCCTGTGGCGGTCGAACAATCAGGGGCACCACATTCCCCCCTGGTAAAACACAGCACGTCCGCGGGCTGCAAAGGAATAGCACCCAGGAAAATTTCTTTTTATATAACAAGCAAAAACTATCATCCCTTTATGGGAGGCACATTTCTTGTAACATTGCATAACAGTTATAAAAGTACAAAAGAGCAAAGTATAAAATGATAAAAACACAGAGATACAAAAGTGCAAAATTATAAATTAAGACAAGAGACTTTTTGATCAAGACAGCGGACTGCTTAAAGGTGACGACGGTCAGTTCAGTAGCAAGAGGGACCTGCCCTAAACCCTCTACGTGGGCCCTGGGGTGGCTGCAGGGCATGAAGATCCGGAGTTGGACCACCACAAAAGCCACTCCAGACAGGTTTTGCTTCTGAGGTCTGAGGTAGAAGAAGAGGCACGGTTTTGCATAAAACCAATAGGAAGCACCTAAATAGATGCATAACTATATACAAACACAGTCCGCCGCCTGCCATAGTCCGCAGGGACCAAAGTCTCTATAAATGAAGGAACACACAAAAATAGCAGCAATAGTCAAACTTCAAACAATAAAAACAGCAGCCGGGGCTGCTTTAGACTTGGGGCTCGCGAGGAGGGAAGGGCTCATTCCTCCCGACAGAGGCTAGCCGGTCACCTGAGGTTGAGGGCGTGGTGGCGTCACTCCCAGACACTTTGTGAACGTCCAGGGCGTACCACCCACGCTCCCCCTGGTGGCGAGTGAAAGTCACAGTATCGCCCGGGGAGAGGTTCCGACCGGGATGTCCCTTCTTAAGGCGCGGCTCGACGTCCCGCCGGCTGACAAACACATCATCTTTAAATACGGGACTCTGGATAAATCCCCACCCCGCCTCATGGTGGAAACGCACAATCTTGCCTTCATATCGGAGACTGGGACGGGTGGCCTCCTCCAGTCGCGCCCGAGTCTTTGTAGCCTTGGTCCTGACCTCGAGGCGCTCGCAGCGTTGCTCCCGACGACGTTGCTCCCGTGCCAGCTGGAGGACCTGATCGCTACACCATTGGCTCCTCCTCTGCGCTTCAGATCTGGTCTCCCACGGGAAGCCCATAAGGTCGCCCCCCTGGTTTTCCCAGGCCCACTCCTTGGCCTCGGGCCAGGTTACCGCCGGTGTAGGTAGCGGGGTCAGGACGGGTTGCTGCGAGTCCTCTAATAATGCGGACCAGTCCAGGTTGGAGCCGGTAGCCTCCTCCGCAGCTCCAGGCACCTCCGTTACCGAGCTCTTGTGACAGCGTAAGTCCCCACCAATAGCTGCCGGTTGCAGCTCAGGAGCTAGTGCTTGCTCCCAGGTGACTGCGTAGGGGACTATGTACTCCGCCATGAGGTCCAGGATCGTCTCTGATGGCTCCGCAGCCGGGGCAGGGGTTGCACTCTCACCTGCCTCTCGGTCACTCTCGACTTCGACCTCCGGGCCGACTGGTCCTGGAACCTCCTCTCCTCGACGGCGGTCTCGGATCCGCTGCAGCATCTCCGCTTTCCATGCAGCCGTCGCCGCCTCCTGGGCCTCCTTCTGCCTCCTTGCAAGTCCCGGAGCTTCCGAGTGGAGAAACTCAATATCTCCCGGTGTTAATATGCCGCCACTTCGCTCTCTGCCGGGTGAAGGGCCTGGACCGGGTTTAGTGGTCACGTGGTCTCGCTCCCCAGAGGCATCCATGACTGCCTCCGTTGACTGCCAAGCTCCGACTGACATGGCCGCACCTTGTTGCTTTCCTTCTTCTTCCTCCTCTTTCGGGGCGGTTCCTGGGCGGCATGCTGACAGGCCCGCCTTCGTTCAGCCCATCCTGTTTGACAGGCATTACCCCGTGGACAGTCTCTGATGGAAGGGGCAGTCCACATTTTTGGCGCCAAGCGGGAGCCCAGCCCACGATGGGAGGTGTACAAAGACAGACTTTTCACAGCATTATGGCGCCTGTTCTTCTTGGGCGGGCGCTATTTTTAAGTGTAAAACAACAGTTCAAGGTGTTAGGCACACAGTACCCGATAGCAATGGGCACTTTTCTCCGTTGCTGCGGGCACGATATCCTGCCGACTACGCCAGTGATGTGACGCTCGCAAGCCCTGCCATGGGAAGATGGGGTACTCGGAGCCGGGTCAGATGTTGAGAACGGGGATGCAGTCATGGCCTGGACCCGTTCCGTGCCCAGGGCCTTCACATTGAAAATGATGTTAGGGCTTTCCGGGTTGAGTGGTAATTGTCGACTATGCCACCTGTGGTGTCTGGTGAAGGGGCCACCAGCACCGCTACAGTCCGCTGAGGCCCGGTGTCATGGCGGCTAAAGTTCTCGCTGCTCCCCACAGGCGGAGCGCGGCCTCAGGGCAGGCAAGGCAGGATGAAGGGGGTAGTAGTAGTAGTGCGGGGAGTGCGGGCACCGCGTCGCGTGATATGGCGCGTAATGAACAGTCCAGAGGCCATAGGGATGAATTTCCAAGGCTTTACTCACAGTTCTCATAAGCAGTGCAAGGCTTCTCCCTGCTCCTCGCGGAGTCCTGCGGCCACCAGGGACGGGGGTCCGACTACCTCCGAGGAAGTCCAGTGTGAGGTAGCATCCCTACGCCAGAGTGTTCCTGCACTACAGACTTTACCCTTTCCCGTCTGTGCTTGTGTAGATGTAGATAGGCCGGGTCTCCCTCTGAGCTCCTCTCAGGTGTAGGGCTCGGGTGGCAATTCCTCTCCATCCGAAGCCCGCCGGGATCCTCAGGGCCTAACCGGGCTTTCCCGTCCTGGACATAGAGTACGAGGTTGGGTGTCGGGGCTGGTACCCCTCTTACAGCCGGAATCCCTCTGAATAGATCAGGTAGGCGAGGACAGGTGGCATACTCCGCTCCGTCTGCATCCTCCCCGGGACCCATTTGCTAGGGAGCCACACTCTAAAGCTCCCGGGCCTTCTTGATCCTGGTCCTTGGCCGGATTGAGACATTCCTCGTCTGCAACCTACCTCTCGTCCCATAGATCGGGGTACGAGGGCTGTGTCCCATGCCGGTGCAGGTCCACACAGGATCTGCGCTCCCGGAGGGAAGTCACTTTACACACAGTATTTTGACAGCACAGTACGACCACTTGACAGGACAGGTCCACACAGAACCAAAAGGACCAGCAAGAGACCGAAGGACCAGAAAGAACCATGATCAAAGATGGCATACTATTAAATATGAAATTAGAAGTGTCACTAACTAACTGTTCCTCCACCCACACCCACTAACTGGTTCCTACTACTTTGTGTTCCCCAGTCTCCCTGTAACCAGGGGAGCCGCACCTAGTGCATACTAGCTCCCTCTGTTGGAAATGTGGTGTTGGATGCAAAAGGCTGGAACACTACCATCACACCAGGCTTACCTCAGAGGAGGAACACCACACTCCATTAATGAAGTGCGGCATTCCTGTGGCGGTCGAACCCTCAGGGGCGCCACACTTTCTCTTATAATCATCCACCAAATCTCCACCAATTGCCACGGCCCACGGAGGGGCCACCACAGTTGGTGAATCCTTCCTTATTTAGTATAGAGCCTACCAATACTTTGGGCGTATTAGCCCAGCTGCGAAGCAAGCTGCACAGCCTGTGTATCTAATGAGAATTTTTAACTGCATCTAGCGTAGGCAGACTGTGGGGACCCCCAACCAAACCCAGACGCTCTGCATCTAACCCAGCCAATCATTTGATAGTATTGCTAGTAGCAGAGTCGCATGGGCTCTAAACATTGCATAGCCTGTGCATTTTTTTAGATCGCTAAGGATGACCCAACTCGTGTTATCTGTAACATTTTTTCACCAAAAGCTAAGTAGAGGCCAAAAAATACATAGTTTGAGTACTTCATGCATGAACCGTCACATGGATATAAAGCATAAGTTGCAGTGCGAAGCTCTCTGTGCTACAATGCGGCCTAGCGGGCCAGGACAACCACCATCTGCCCCACCTGTGTCATCCTGGGGAGACTAAAAGCTACTGCGTAGTCTTTTCCAAAAATTTGAAGGAATTACCATGGGAATGGTTTGGAAGAGGTATAAGAGTTTAGGTAGGACGTTCATTTTTAGTATGCTTATTCTGCCGAACCAGGAAAAATCCTTCACCGTCCAAGAAGTAAGATCTTTATGGAGTTGTTCAATAAAGGGCCCAAAATTAAGATAAAATAGACGGGAGAGGTCTCTATGAATACGAATTCCTAAGTATTTGATACCCTGTGAGGGCCAGGCAAAGGGAAAATTGGACTGGATGGAATCCTGTATGGATTTGGGGAGGGAGACATCGAGGGCCTCAGACTTCGCTGCATTGATTTTAAAATTTGACCATGTAACAAAGTGATCTATTTCAGCCATAACAGCAGGGATGGATATATGTGATTGAGTGATATATACTAGGACATCATCAGCAAATGCAGAGCACTTGTACTCGGTGCCTCCCACCTCAATCCACCTAATATTGGGGTTATCATGAATTGATGAGAGCAGGTGCTCCATCACTAGGATGTATAAGAGAGGGGACAGAGGACATCCCTGCCTTGTCTCATTGGTGATTATGAAAGGTGATGAAAATGTTCCATTTATCTTCAGCCTAGCTGACGGATTGCGATACAGGGCCATGATTTTGGCTATAAAAGGGTCCCCTAGACCCCTACCCCAAGCTTTTTAAGAGAATAATACATGGCGTGCCAGGAGACTCTATGGAATGCTTTCTCAGCATACAACGAGAGTATCTAATTACAAATTTTTAACTGCATCTAGCCCAGGCAATACTTTGGGCCTAGTAGCAGTGTCTGCTAGTCAGCGGAGTAGCCACCGCCTGTAGATCTAATTACAAATTTTTAACTGCATCTAGCCCAGGAAATACTTTGGACCTAGTAGCAGTGTCTGCTAGTCAGCGGATTATCCCACCTGTTAAGCAAGCTACACCACCTGTAGTTTGGACACTTAATTTTTTCAAAGGAAATGCTTCGGGCCCCCGGGACACTCAGTGAAGAGCATCGGGGAGGCACCCCAAGGCACAGGGGCTGGGACTGGCGGTAGGAAGCCTTGCGGTGGACCGCCAAGCTCGATCCTTATAAAAGCTTTTTAACTGCAGCAGCTTTAGTGGACGCTACTGGAGCTGGAATTACGTGGCTGCTGGCATGAGACTTGCCCTCCAATAGATCCTTGTAAAAGGATTTAAAGTGTATTCATTCAAATTAGAGAGACAATTTAAATTAAAAAGCTTAGACCTGCCTCCACCGCAGGGGGGCTCGCTCGACCCACCAGCGGACAGGCACCAGTATTGGGAGAGGGGGGCTGGCCGTCAGGGTCCACCACAGCTCTGGCACAAACCCGGCGACACGGAGGTCGCACGGGCAGGAATGGACTGGCCGTGTCAGCTTCGCACTTTTTTGGTTTTAGAAGGGCATGACATGCCTATATCTGTGTCTCCCCCTCCTTTTACTCCTCCACCTCTTTTCTTTTCGCATGAATATATGTACTTGTCACTTTTCCATGTGTTAGTTGTGTCTTCTGAGAAGTTTGTCAGGTTTTGGACACCTTTGAAGGTGTTTTCTATGTATTTCTATGTGTTTTTGTTTGCCTGCCCTTGGTTTTAACGGTGTTCGACGAACAGTTCGGTGAACATACGGGTGTTCGATGAACCGAACCGAACTCGAACACTACGGGGGTGGCTCAATTCTACTAAGAAGATACATTTCTATCTTTCTTTTTTCTGAGAAATGTTAAGGAGCTCTCCTCCAGAAGGAAGGAAATGTCTCTTTAGTTCCATCAATGGGTTGCGACCATTGCAATATTTGAATGTAATATTGATAATGTGATAATGTGTGACCAAATGTGTTTATGGTCGCAAAGGTGTTATTTGAAGCTTCTCGATGCTTGTTCAAAATCTCTAGCAGTTAGATGTAGTAGACTACACCTTGGTGTCCACCTCCAGTAGGCGTGTGCGGCTCAAAATGATGCGCGACAGAGCACACAGTGACTCCGTCTGCACCATTATAGTCAGTGACATCGTCGTCACATACGCCCGAATCCTCTTTGGCAGGAGGTGTGAACATATGCCCCGACGGGGTTACCAGACATGGCAAAGAAAGCAGTGTGAAAGGGCCCTTGGCCCATCGGAACGCGTATATTCATGAAGCCTATAAACAAAACAAACACAACAGAATTCTTTTGGAGATTGTTGGAGATCACAAGACTGTGTGTTCCTTATTCTCTCTAGCCATAACGGAATCCCTGAAACTTCTAAGTTGAAGTTAGAACTGCTTCTGCCCAAATATTCAAGATTAATTGAGTGACTTTTATTTTTCACCATAAGGAGCCCAAGGAAAAGATCCAAGGAGAAATTTGTGGATTCAACCATAAAGGCCATAATTGAATAAATGTAATGAACTTCCAATTTAAGAGCAGACATTTACTTCTTCTAAGGGCTCATTCAGACATCCGATTTTTCCACGTACGAGAAAAATGGACCCAGTATTTTTTAATCACGAACCTGTTGTCAAACATTTTGATAAGTCGCAAATATCTTTCGCAACTCCAGGTTGCAGCAAAATTTTGCGACTTTTGCCGTTTTCACCACAGTTTCCCCCAGCTCCGCCAAAATGAACAGAGCTGGGGCAGGATGGGGATGGAACAGGGGCAAGCTGTGACAGCTCATCTAATTCCTGACAGAAATTCCTTATGCTAGAAATGTAACTCCAGTCCCTGTCTGGAGTAAGCACTTTTCGTGCACCTCTTAATGAATCAGGCACCTCTAGCTTCAACATACCAGTCTTAATGAATTGGGGCCATAGTGCGAAAATAAAACTGTCATATACAACCCACAAAATATAATTACACATGTGATCAAAATTGTTGGTACCCCTCGTTTAATGAAAGAAAAACCCACAATGGTCACAGAAAAGCTTGAATCTGACAAAAGTAATAATAAATTAAAAATCTATGAAAATGAACAGATGAAAGTCAGACATTGCTTTTCAACCCTGCTTCCACAGAATTTTAAAAAAAATTAAACTCATGAAATAGGCCTGGACAAAAATGATGGTACCCCTGAAAATAATGTGACTAAAGGGACATGTTTAATCAAGTTGTGTCCACTAATTAGCATCACAGGTGTCTGCAATCTTGTAATCAGTCAGTGGGTCTGTATATAGGGCTACAGATACTCACTGTGCTGTTTGGTGACATGGTGTGTACCACACTCAACATGGACCAGAGGAAGCAAAGGAAAGAGTTGTCTCAGGAGATTAGAAAGGAAATTATAGACAAGTATGTTCAAGGTAAAGGTTATAATACCGTCTCCAAGCAGCTTGATGTTTCTGTGACTACAGTTACACATATTATTCAGAAATTTAAGATCCATGGGACTGTAGCCAACCTCCCTGGACGTGGCCACAGGAGGAAAATATGAATGGTAACAAAAGAGCCCAGAAAAACTTCTAAAGAGATTAAAGGTGAACTTCAAGCTCAAGGAACATCAGTATCAGATCGCACGATCCGTCGTTATTTGATCCAAAGTTGACTTCATGGAAGACGACCAAGGAGAACAGCATTGTTGAAAAAAAAACATAAAAAAGCCAAACCGGAAATGGCAAACTACATGTTGACAAGCCACAAAGCTTCTGGGAAAATGTCCTATGGACAGATGAGACAAAAATGGAAGTTTTTGGCAAGGCACATCAGCTCTATGTTCACAGACGGAAAAATGAAGCATATCAAGAAAAGAACACTGTCCCTACTGTGAAACATGGAGGAGGCTCTGTTATGTTCTGGGGCTGCTTTGCTGCATCTGACACAGGGTGTCTTGAATCTGTGCAGGGTACAATGAAATCTCAAGACTATCAAGGGATTTTAGAGAAAATTGTGCTGCCCAGTGTGAGAAAGCTTGGTCTCAGTCGCAGGTCATGGATCTTGAAAAAGGATAATGACCCAAAACACACAGCTAAAAACACCCAGTAATAGCTAAGAGGAAAACATTGGACTATTCTGAAGTAGCTTTCTATGAGACCTGACCTAAATCCTATTAAGCATCTTTGGAAAGAGCTGAAACATGCCGTCTGGAAAAGGCAACGTTCAAACACGAGACAACTGGAGCAGTTTGCTCATGAGGAGTGGCCAAAATACCTGTCGAGAGGTGCAGAACTCTCATTGACAGTTACAGGAATCGTTTGATTGCAGTGATTGCCTCAAACGGTTGTTCAACAATATATTGAGTTAAGAAGAACCATCATTTCTGTCCAGGCCGATTTCATGAGTTTAATTTTTTTTTAAATTCTGTGGAAGCAGAAAAGCAATGACTGACTTTCATTTGTTCATTTTCATAGATTTTTAATTTATTATTACTTTTGTCAGATTGACGTTATTTCTGTGACCATTGTGGGTTTTTCTTTCATTAAACGAGGGGTACCAACAATTTTGACCACGTCTGTATATAATATACATTATCTAAAATAACCCTGCTTTAAAGAGACAATATAATTCTGTCGTATGGATCCCATATAATACTATAGCTAAATTCCAAGAGAATACAATGCGGCACTAAATAATTTTGCACCATCTCAGTTTGCTCTTGGGTTTTCCTATATTTCGGAGATCCACCTAAAACAAACCCGATGGTAAACAAGCATATTGGTTCCAGTAACTTATAGCTGATGTCGTTTTGTACATTACGTGTACTTTTTTTGAGTCTGTTTTCTTTTCCTTTGTTTGCAGATTTACTAATGATAGCTAAAAAAAAACTAAAATTAATAGCCAATTTTCTTTTCCTTCAGACACATAGGTAATCCTTATTAGCAATTCAGTCTGCAGATAATCCTCCCTGTTACTGGATTAAAACTTCAAGATGAGCAACCAAGCAACAGGCAGTTTTTTTTTCTCGTCAATATCGTGGCATTTAACAAGTGATCAAACTAAGCAGATGGTTAAACGATAAGTGCATCTCCTGCAGTACATCATTTGGATAAAGCTATTATACTGAGGAAAAAATGTGGATTTTACTGGGAGAAGTTTTAGGGCAAAACTGTTTCAAAGTTCTTTATCGGATGTTTGTGAACGATAGAGAGCGAACACGTAATATAGTTAACATAGAGGGAATCGGTCACCTAGTTTATGCTGCCCTCACAGAAGGCAGCATATAAATGTGGCAAAAGATCCTGATTGTATCTGTGGGTCACTAACTTTTTTCTTGTAGTGATTTTTATGAATTCACTTTTTATCAGTTGTAACATGAGCTGAAAACAGAGTTCTCCTGTTTATGATCAGCACCTTAACCCAGTGTCCCTCTGATTGTAGACATATTGTTTCCTTTTAATTTCCATCCAGCCCAGACCACTATGAAAACATCTTCTCAGGAATGCAGATTTTACTGCTGAGACATCTGTGGCTCCTCATTTCTGCAACCATTTCCAAGTCCCCCTAGGACTGACAAAGATATGTATATGCATACTATATGCATATAAATATATACAGTGCCTTTCAAAAAGTATCCATACCCAGTGAACTTTCCATATTTTTTCACGTTACACTTATAAATTTAAATGCATTTTATTTGGATTTTATGTGATATAGAAAGATAAAATAACAAGTATTTGTGAAGTGTAAAGGAAATGATACAAGGTTTTCTAAATATTTTAAAAACATAAATTTGAAAATTGTGACTTGCATTTGTATTCAGCCCCCCTGAGTTAATAATCTGTAGGACCACCTTTGTCTGCAGTCACTGCTGCAGTCTTTTGGAGTCTGTGTCTAACAGCTTTGCACATCTAGAGGTGACATTTTTGCCCCATTCTTCTTTGCGCACTCGTTCTCACTCAGTGAGATTGGATGGAGACGTCTGTGATCAGCAATTTTTACGTCTTGTCACAGATTCTCAATGGGATTTGGGTCTGGATTGTGACTGGGCCCGTCACACACATGAATATCCTTTGATCTACACCCTCCATTGTAGCTCTGGGAGGATGTTTAGGGTCGTTGTCCTGCGGGAAGGAGAACCCACGCCCCAGTCTCAAGTCTTTTGCAGCATCTAACAGCTTTTCCCCCAGGATTGCAATGTATTTAGCTCCATCCATGTTCCATCAACTCTGTCCAGCTTCCCTGTCCCTGCTGAAGAAAAGCATCCACAGAGCATGATGCTGCCACCACCATGTTTGACGTCTTTTGGCTACTTCTCTAATTAGTGCTTTCCTTGCTTGGAATGTCAGTTTAGATGGACGGCCATGCTTTAGTAGGTTTGTAGTTGTGCCATACTCCTTCCATTTTTGGATGATGGATTGATGCTTTTTTGGATGATTTACATTTGTGGTGTGACGCCTCTTACTCGAAAAAGCCCTTTATTTTACCCTGGGAGATGGGGGACTCGGAGTCGGGTCCTATGATGGAGGGATGGGGTGCAGCCGTGGCCCGGACCCGACCCGTGCTCAGGGCCGTCACATTAAAAAGGATGGTGTGGGCTCATCCGGGTTGAGTGGCTGATTTACGACTACGCCACCTGTGGCACCTGGTGAAGGCCACCAGCGCCGCTGCAGTCCGCTGAGGCATGGTGTTATGGCGGCCAGAGTTATTACTACTCCCCACAGGCGGAGCAAGGCCTCAGGGCAGAGGGACAGGATGGAGGGGGGTAGTAGTTGAGGAGAACGGATGCAGCGTCTCGCGGTGTGGCGCAGAATAAACAGTCCGGAGGCCATAGGGGTGAACTTCCAAGGCTTTACTCACTTTAGAGATGGCAGAAGGAAGGCGACTCCCTGCTCCCCGCGGAGTCCTGCGGTCACCAGGGACGGGGGTCCGACAACCTCCGAGTAAGTCCAGCGTTCAGTTGGGACCCTACACCAGAGTGTTCCTGAACTACAGACCGAATCCTTTCCTGTCCGTGTGTGTGCAAATAGGCTGGGACTCCCTCTGAACTCCTCTCAGAACAAGGGCACGGGTGGTAGCTCCGCTCCGTCTGATACCCGGTGGGATCCTCTGGGCCTACCGGGCTTTCCCGACCAGGACTTGGAGTAGCAAGGTCGGGTGTCGGGGGCCGGTACACCTCTTGCAGCCGGACTCCCTCTGAATATATCAGCATGGCGAGGACAGGTGGCGTACACCGCTCCGTCTGCATCCTGCCTGGGATCCATTCGCTATAGAGCCACACTCTTAAGCTCCGGGCCTTCTTGGTCCTGGTCCTTGACCGGGTCGAGACATTCCTTGTCTACAACCTACCCCTCGTCCCAAGGCCGGGGCACGAGGGCTGTGTCTCCCTCCGATGCGGGCCCACACAGGATCCGCGTTAGGGTGGGAGATCACAGTCCACTCAGCAATTGACAGCATAGAGACAGTCAAAGAGCGATTGAAGGCAGTCAAAGAACCATTGCTAAGGACAGACTGACTGCCCAAGACCAAGAACCAAAAATGGCTTTCCATTAAATATGAAATTTTAAAGTGTAACTAACTTGTAAGTCCTCCACCCACACCCACTAACTGGTTCCCCTAACTCTTGGTTCCCCAGTCTCCCTGTAACCAGGGGAGCAGCACCTAGTGCATACTAGCCCCCTCTGGTGGAGAAGTGTGGTGTTGGATGCAAAGGTTGGGTCACGACTATCACACTGTTCTTACCTCAGAGGAGGAACATTACACTCCATTAGAGAAGTGCAGCATCCCTGTGGCGGTCGAACCCTCAGGGGCGCCACAGTGGCAATATCAAATGTGTATGTTTTTATCATGTTTTTTTACTATAAATATAAAAAAATGTTATTGTTTGAACTGAGATTTTGGGCTTTGTTTTGTAATTTTCTTTTTTACACTTAACACATGCAATTTTTTGATTGCTTAGATAATTACACTGCACTACTTAAGTATTACAGTGCATTTTCTTGTCTTGTTCAGCCTTTGGCAAGATCTGATATCCAGTAGCATTTAGCAGAAACAGAAGCCACTGCTTGGCCTCCAGCTGCCACGACAGCCCACCGGCACCCCATGTTCACATTTCGGGAGGGAAGATGGACTAACAGGGAATGCTCAGTGAGTATGTCAGAACTTAAAAAGGTCTGTACATGACATAGCTGGGATCCTGGCCATGTTTTGGGTTTTTTCCCTCTATAGTATTCATTGCATAATAAAAATGACCTCTCAACATGATTCCCCAGGTCGGTCCAATTACGGTGAATCATGGATTTCTTTATTTAAGTCATACAAAAAATCATAAAAATGTAAAAAAAAAATTTTGGTTTGTGTCGCCATTTTCTGAGGCTCGTAACGTTTCTGTTCTTCCGTTTATGGAACTGTGTGAGAGCTTTAGTTTTGCATGGTGAGCTGATGTTGTTATTGATATTAATTTGGGGTACTTACAATGTTTTGATCGCATTTTATTAAATTTTTTTAAGAAGGTGAGACGACTAAAAAAACATACCATTTTGATGTTTTGATTATTTTTTCTCTCTAAATGCTTAACAGCAGCTTTCAGAGCTCAGCTCTGGTCGCTGCTATTAGTTACGGATGCTGACTATCCAGCATGCTCAGGTGCTGAGCCCGATACACACATTCCAACCTGCTCTACAACGTTACAGAAGCTGCATTTTTTTATGCTCCCTGAGAGACACATCAGACCCGATGGGGGGACTATAAGTGGTTGCAATGTGTAACCGCGATGCTTAAGGGGGCTTAAATGACACATAAAAATACAGTATAACCAGTTGCCTGTGGCAGACACAGAAAATTGCTCCAATATATAAATTGCTGTGGCTGAAGTGACTGCCACATTTGAGACCAATATAGTAATGGGATGAAGTTAAGGGGTTGTAATGGAAAAGAAAAACATGTCTGCTTTCTTCTTAAAAAGATGCCATCGCTTGTCTGCAGGTTGTGCCTATTATAGCAGCACAGCTCCATCTGCATCAAAGGAGATGAGCTGCAGTACCAGGCACAGCCACAGGATACAGGTGGTGCCATTTTTGAAGAATGATGTCTTTCCAATAATGCACTACAGATTATTGCTTTATTACACAATATACATGGAAGGTTTCCAGATGAAAGGCCCCTTTAAATTCTTAGACGTCTGTCTTCAGCCTAGATTTAAAGTTTATTCGCATGCGACGTTACGGAGAATAACTTTTATAAACAGGTTGATATTTTCAGCTGTAGGTGTATTTATTCTTACATACCAGACTATATAGTCATCACAAGGTACATTTCTAGAGAGAGCCTGTTTTTATTTCACTTAACAAGGTACAAAAATATACAAGGAAGCAGAAACCAGTGTCCTTCTGAAGCCAAAGTATGTAAAGTTTTCAACAAGTTGTTTAAACTTGTTTATAGAGAGGTAAACACAGGGGCGATATTCAATCCTCTGTGATAAATGGCTTTTTTCAAGTTGTTCGGTAATCCCAGTATGTGAATGTCATGCCGTGAAAGGCATTCTGCCACATCTGGTTCACCGATGATATCCAAAAACAGCTGTGCCGGTCACGTGGCATCATGTATCCAAACCCTGCTCGCTATATGTCAGCCCTGTATTACGAACGTTACCAGCTCCTATATGTGCGGGCAGTTACTACAGGACACTCACCGAGGAATCACAGCTCTCCTGGGAATGATAGATATATTCACATTATCCCACAGTCTTGTGTAATTCTATATACATAGATCTGTCTGTATCTGTCTCTATCTGTATCTATAGGTATGTGCAAAATAATAGCAGTCTAACATCACTAATGTGTGTAGCTATTGTTTTTGGCAGAAAAGTTCATACAACATGGGAAAAAATTCATGACTAGGTGTAGGCGATAATGGGCAACCAAAAGAATCAACAGTCATGACAGAACACGGCTAATTAGGTGTAATTTTCTCATTTAGAATCCTAGAATGTTAGAGTTGGAGGGGACCTCCAGGGTCATCGTGTCCAACCCCCTGCTCAATGCAGGAGTCACTAAACCATCTCAGACAGATGTCTGTCCAGTTTCTGTTTGAAGACATCCATTGTCCTTTTCCACTCATTGATCACCCTCACTGTCATAAAGTTTTTTCTAATATCTAATCTGTATCTTCTCCCTTTCAGTTTCATCTCATTGCTTCTGGTGTTTCCATGTGCAAATGAGAATAAGGATGATCCCTCTACACTGTGATAGCCCTTCAGATATTTGTAGACAGCTATTAAGTCTCCTCTTAGACTTCTTGCTTACAAGCTAAACATTCCCAGATCCTTTAACCGTTCCTCGTAGGACATAGTTTGCAGTCCGCTCACCATCCTGGTAGCTCTTCTCTCAACTTGCTCCAGTTTTTCATTGTCTTTTTTAAAATGTGATGCCCAGAACTGGAAACAGTATTCCAGATGAGGTCTGACCAAGGAGGAGTAGATGGGGATAATTACTTCACGTGTTCTAGACTCTATGCTTCTCCTAATACATCCCAGAACTGTGTTTGCCTTTTTGCTGCTTCATCTCATTGGTGACTCATGTGCAGTCTATGATCGATTACCATACCCAAGTCTTTTTCACACATGCTGTTGCTTAGTTCTATTCCTCCCATTCTGTAGATGAAATTTTCGTTTTTCTTGCCCAGATGTAGAATCTTACATTTCTCCCTGTTGAATACCATTCTATCAGTTGCTGCCCATTGTTCAAGCATATCTACATCCTCTCTCTGTCTTCTCTAGTGTTAGCCATCTCTCCTAGCTTTGCATCGTCTGTAAATCAGATTAGTTTTCCTTCAGTTCCCTTATCGAGATCATTTATAAAAATGTTGAACACTGGGGCCAGGACAGAGGCTTGTGCTACACCACTTGAAGCACTCTTCCAATTGGATGATCAACCATTTATTACCACTCTTTGAGTACAATCACTGAGCCAATTATCAATCCACCTAACTGTAGCCTTGTCAATCCCATACCTGGTCATTTTTTCAATAATTAATGTAGTTTAGTGTTATTCTACATAGGTCATCTGACCTATCTGATGACACTTTATTGACTGCACCCTGTCAGTGTACTGGTATTACCCTCTCCAAGGTCAACATAGTAATATTGGGAACTGTAGGAGCAATGCCTGTGCCAAAGTCGGGGTAGCAGTACTGAGTTGTCTTGAGCAAAAGATACAGTATGTAATATCCAACGGTATTTTGCTTTAATCCAGTCCCTAATGGTCTAATAACATTTAAACTATAGGGATTTTAATTAATTTTTCAATAACTAAGTCTGTGTGACTATGGCCAAAATGTCAAAAAAATTGAAAAATCTACAGGAGATGATGGTGACTTAATACTTAAATAATAACTGTCCATTCAATACACTTAGGCTCAGCTTGGACTGGAGTACCTTGAGCTCACCAAGGAAAAATCATTCTTAGGGCTCCGAGTGGGCTCCCTCTCTCACCCCCATCGGCACCCCCATGTCGAAATCACGGGGAGCCGATGGTCGTCATGGCAGTCAGATGTCAAACAATGACCTCCTGGTGTGCCAGGGTACGGTGGCCTGTTACACGCAGCCACAGGCAGGGTGTAATAGACAATCTGCCTGTGTAATATCACAGGTCTCATGCATTGCAGTGCTGGTGCATTGCAATGCATGAGACAGGTGATCAGAATAATAAAAGTTAAAGTCCCATAAAGGGACTAAGTAAAAATATAAGAAAAAGTTAAGAAGGAGATTGAAAAAAATTATAAGAAAAACCCCACAAAATAAAGAATAAAAAATATTACACCAATGTATGCACATATTTATGTTAAAACAAAAATAAAACAAAAAAGGTGCACGTCTAGAACGACCCGATCTATAGAACTATCACATTAGTAAACCCCGTCAGTGAATGCTGTAAAAAATAAAGATAACAAACATGGCAAAAAACTATGCTTTTTCATCACACCGCTGGAAAAACAGTGGAATAAAAAGTGATGTAAAAGATGAATATAAATAACAATGGTATAGCTGAAAATGTCATCTCGTCCTGTAAAAAACAAGCTGCCATACAGCTTCATTAGCCGAAAAATAAAAAAGTTATAGCTCTCAGAATAAAGCGATGCAAAAACAATATTTTTTCTGTAAAATTGTTTTTATTGTGTAGAAGCGACAAAACGTATAAAAATGATATATATGTAGTATCGCTGTAAACGTACTGACCCCAAAAAATAAAGCTGACTTATCACTTCAATCACATGGTGAACGGCATAAAAAAAACAATTCCTGAATTGTTGTTTTTTTTTATTCTGCCTCACAAAAATCTGAATAGAAAGAAATCAAAAAATGTCATGTGCCCGAATATGGTACCAATAAAAACGTCAACTCATCCCACAAAAAACAAGCCCTCGCATGACTCTGTCGGCCGAAATATGGAAAAATTATAACTATCAAAATATGGCAATGCAAGAACTAGTCTTTACAATAAAAAGCGTCTTTTAGTGTGTGACAGCTGTCAATCATAAAAACCTGATTTAAATCTGGTATGACTGTAATCGCACCGACCCGAAAAATAAACTCGTCTAATCACTTATACTCCACGAGGAACAGCGTAAAAAATAAATAAAACCAATTCTTCACCTGCTGTTGATTTGTTCATTCTGCCTCCCAATTATCGCAGTAAGGCTCGGCTCACATTTATCCTGTGGGGTTTCTGTGTAAATCTCTGAAATACGTGATTCAGATGGAAACCCAGACGGAAGATTCCCTGCAATGAGGCAGATGGAGGCACCGTGGATGCCATCTCACCTGTGATCCCACGGTGTCCGTCTATTTAGGCGTGCATAAATGTGCGGTTGGCTACAGTTTTGTGAACCTCTGAGAAGCCGGCGACCGCGACCAATCAGCAGAGCGGAGTTTAAATTTGGCGCCAAAATTGCTGATTGGTCGCGGCCAGCGGTCGCAACCAATCAGCAGAACGGGGTTTAAATTTGGCGCCAATACTGCTGATTGGTCGCGGCCGGCGACAGCGACCAATCAGCAGAGCGGTGTTTAAATTTGGTGCTAAAATTGCTGATTGGTCTCGGCCGGAGGTCACGACCAATCAGCCGAGAGGGGTTTAAATTTGCCGCCAACACTGCTGATTGGTCGCGGCCGGCGACCGCGACCAATCAGCAGAGCGGGGTTTAAATTTGGCGCCAATACTGCTGATTGGTCGCGGGCAGGGTCCGCGACCAATCAGCACAGCGGTGTTTAAATGTGGCGCCAAAATCACTGATTGGTCGCGGCCGCTGTTTAAATTTTGTGGTCAAATCGCTGATTGGTCGCGGGCAGCGTACGCGACCAATCAGCACAGCAGTGTTTAAATGTGGCGCCAAGATCGCTGATTGGTCGCGGTTGCTGTTTAAATTTTGTGGTCAAATCGCTGATTGGTCGCGGGCAGCGGCCACGACCAATCAGCACAGCGGTGTTTAAATTTTGCGCCAAGATCACTGATTGGTTGCGGTCGCTGTTTAAATTTTGCGGTAAAATCGCTGATTGGTCGCGGGCAGCGTCCGCGACCAATCAGCACAGCAGTGTTTAAATGTGTTGGCAAGATCGCTGATTGGTCGCAGGCAGCGTCCGCGACCAATCAGCACAGCAGTGTTTAAATGTGGCGCCAAGATCGCTGATTGGTCGTGGGCAGCGGCCGCGACCAATCAGCACAGCGGTGTTTAAATTTTGCGCCAAGATCACTGATTGGTCGATTGGTCGCGGCTGCTGTTTAAATTTTGCGGTAAAATCGCTGATTGGTCGCGGGCAGCGTCCGCGACCAATCAGCACAGCAGTGTTTAAATGTGTCGGCGAGATTGCTGATTGGTCGCGGGCAGATTACAGCGGGGGACACTTAGGACAGGTGAGTATAAGGATTTTTTTATTTTATTCTTATTTTTACAGTTGGACACTGCAGGAGCAGAAAACTACTCTTATCATTGTCCCTGCTGGTGCTGATCGCAGCGCCGGCAGGGAACCATGATGAGGGCAGCGTTAAGCGTCGCTTGAGAACAGTGCTAACTATACACTGATTCCCAAGTGCCAATATGTGTCACACGGATGGCATCCATGTACGGTACGTGTATACACAGACCCGTTGACTTGAATGGGTCCTTGTGATCTGTGCTACCGGCCAAAAACGGACATGTCTATGTGTGGAGCACACGGACCGTGGAAGCACTGATATGTGCGTGTGTCAGTGTCTCCGGTACACTGTGGAAACTGTCACCACACGTACCGGACACACTGACGTGTGAAAGAGTCCTTAGATTGTAAGCTCCTAGGAGCAGGGAGTAGATTAGTCTACAACCTCTCAGCAGCCTTTATATTGTATAATAGACTGTAAGCTCCTAGGAGCAGGGAGTAGATTAGTCTATATAGCTCTCAGCAGTGTGTATATTGTATATTAGATTGTAAGCTCCTCTTGAGCAGGGAGTATTTATCTTTTCCTCTCGGCTCTCCTGAGCTTATAATACATGCAGATATGCAGCAATATGCAGCATGTAACTGGTCTGGGAGGTGTAACCTCTGAGCAACGATACAAAAGGGCAGTCCTTGTAAGGAAGCGGGTGGCTCCCAGGGTAGGCGGGCAGGTAGTCACGGCAAGTGACGGGGACAGTCTCTGGGTAGAAGGGCAGGAGGTCACGGCAAGTGATGGGGACAGTCTCTGGGTAGAAGGGCAGGAGGTCACGGCAAGTGACGGGGACAGTCTCTTGACAGGCGGGTGGTCACGGCAAGTGACGGCTAAGCCTCCAGATAGGCTAGCAGGCGGGTAGCAGGTGGGCGCTCCCAGGTGAGCGGGCAAGAGTCTCTGGACAGGCAGGTGATCACAGCAAGTGACGGCAGAGCCTCCAGGTAGGCTAGCAGGCAGGTAGCAGGCGGATGCTCCCAGGTGAGCGGGTAAGAGTCTCTGGACAGGCAGGTGGTCACAGCATGTGATGGCAGAGCCTCCAGGTAGGCTAGCAGGCAGGTAGCAGGCGGACGCTCCCAGGTGAGCGGGTAAGAGTCTCTGGACAGGCAGGTGATCACAGCACGTGACGGCAGAACCTCCAGGTAGGCTAGCAGGCAGGTAGCAGATGGACGCTCCCAGGTGAGCGGGTAAGAGTCTCTGGACAGGCAGGTGGTCACAGCACGTGACGGCAGAGCCTCCAGGTAGGCTAGCAGGCAGGTAGCAGACGGACGCTCCCAGGTGAGCGGGTAAGAGTCTCTGGACAGGCAGGTGGTCACAGCACGTGACGGCAGAGCCTCCAGGTAGGCTAGCAGGCAGGTAGCAGATGAGCGCTCCCAGGTGAGAGGGCAATCAGATCCATAGACAGACTGGCAGGGCTGGTAGGCAGACTGTCGGACCACAGGAATGCAAGTAGATAGACAAGTATCAGGCAGGTATCAAGCAGGAATCTGTCAGGTAAATTGCAGGTAACTGGCAGGTAACTGGTAACGGGACCTGAGGGCTGAAGCAGAGTGATAGGCTATGCAACAACATTGCTCGGGCAACTCCATTTTGGAGGAGGTGCCTTATATATGGTGAGGTCCTCTGACCATTGGCCGGCAACTCCTTAGGACGGCGCGCGCGGCCCCTTTAAGAGAGGGGGAGCGCACGCGTGCCCTAAGCACAGTGGCCGGGAAGCAGCGCGCGCTGCCAGCAGAGCGGGAGGAAGACGCCGGGCACGGAGCGGAGAGGTGAGGGGAACAGCGCCCCTGCCTAGCAGGAGGCAGAGACGCCGACGCTACAGTACCCCACCCCTTTAGGCCCCCCCTTTTTTAGGCCAGACAGAAATTTATCAAGGATGGATGTTCTCCCGGGGCTCCCAAGTTCTCTCCTCAGGACCAAACCCCTTCCAATCCACTAGAAAAAAGGTCTTTCCTCTTACCCTTTTGGTGGCCAGAATGTTCTCTACCTCAAACTGGTTTTCAGCGGAAACCGGAGCAGGAGGTGTACCTGTAGACTTGGAAAAAGAGTTAAGTACCACGGGTTTGAGGAGAGAAACATGGAAGGAGTTAGGGATCCGCAAGTTGGCCGGGAGTTTCAATTTATAGGCCACTGGGTTGATTTGTTTGATAACTTCCAGTGGGCCGATGAACCGAGGCCCTAACTTGTAGGAAGGAATCTTGAGCCGGACATACTGGGACGAGAGCCAAACTTTATCTCCAGGACGGAATTGTGGAGGATCCAGGCGTTTTTTGTCAGCGTGTCTTTTCATCCGCTCGGACGACTGAAGGAGTGCGGATCGGGTATTCTCCCAAATGGAGGAGAATTCGCTAACGAGAGATTCCACAGCCGGATTGTCCACTGAGGTGGAGACGGGAAATGGGATCCGAGGATGCTGACCGAAGACTACAAAAAACGAGGATTTGGAGGAAGATTCGCTCTCATGATTATTGTAAGAGAACTCGGCCCATGGTAGGAGATCCACCCAGTCCGAATGGTGGGCATTAACGAAGTGCCGGAGGTAACTGGTCAGGATCTGATTGATCCGCTCCACTTGACCATTGGACTGTGGGTGGTAAGCGGAGGAGAAGTCCAGGGTGACGTCCAGCAGCTTACATGTGGCTCTCCAGAAGCGTGAGGTGAACTGAACCCCACGATCCGACACGATGTGGAGGGACAGGCCATGGAGACGGAAGATGTGGCGGATAAAGTCTTTAGCCAGCTCGGGTGCAGACGGGAGGCCCGGCAGGGGAATGAAGTGAGCCATCTTGGAAAAGCGGTCAGCGACCACCCAAATGACCGTACAACCGTCAGAGACAGGGAGATCCGTTATAAAGTCCATAGCTATATGCTGCCACGGGGCAGCAGGTACTGGAAGAGGAAGGAGGCGACCGGCTGGCAGATGTCTCGGAACCTTGTTGCGGGCGCAGGACACACAGGCTGAAACAAAGTCTATTACGTCCTTGTGGAGGGTAGGCCACCAGTAATGCTGGGTAATAAGCTGGAGGGTCTTTTTCTGACCGGCGTGGCCAGCTAGCTTAGACGAGTGACCCCAGTGTAGGATCTTCTTCCGATCAGGTACTGTTACGAACGATTAACCGGGAGGGAGACGATTTAGATTCACGGGGGCCACCTGCATCACTCTGGCGGGATCAATGATGTGCTTAGGCTCCTCCTCTAGATCAGACACCAGGAAGGATCGGGACAAGGCGTCAGCTTTGATGTTTTTGTCTGCCGGGCGAAAATGAAGAACGAAATCAAAGCGGGCAAAAAACAAGGACCACCGGGCTTGGCGCGGGTTAAGTCTCTGGGCGCTCTGGAGGTAAGCCAAGTTCTTGTGGTCCGTGTAAATAATTACTGGGTGAAGAGCCCCCTCGAGCAGGTAATGCCATTCCTCCAGTGCCAGCTTAATGGCCAATAACTCTCGGTCTCCTATAGAATAATTGCGCTCAGAAGGGGAGAAGAGTTTGGAGAAGAAGCCGCGAGTTACCATTCTTCCGGAAGATGACTTTTGGGTAAGTACCGCTCCGGCTCCAGAGGAGGAGGCGTCCACCTCCAGGAAGAATTATTTGTTGCCGTCCGGACGATGCAGCACCGGGGCGGAAGAGAAAGCCTGTTTTAAGGAAAGAAAGGTTTCCTCTGCTTCGGGCGGCCATTCTCTGGGATTAGTACCCTTACGGGTGAGCGCAGAGATTGGGGCAGTCCGGGAAGAGAAGTGCGGTATGAAGAGGCGGTAGTAGTTGGCGAAGCCCAGGAACCGGTAAATAGCCTTCAACCCCTCTGGTCGGGGCCACTTCTGGATGGCAGACAGCTTCTCAGGATCCATTCGTAGGCCGGTCTGAGAGATTATGTAGCCCAAGAACGGAAGCGAGGTCTGCTCAAAGAGGCACTTCTCATATTTAGCGTAGAGTTGGTTCTGCCTGAGCCTGAGCAGGACCTGACGAACTTCCCTCCGGTGAGTGGGAAATCCGGGGAGAAGACCAAGATGTCGTCCAGGTACACCACTACGCAGGAGTAGAGAAGGTCCCGGAAGATGTCATTGACCAACTCTTGAAAGACGGCGGGAGCGTTACAGAGACCGAAGGGCATTACCAGGTATTCATAGTGGCCGTCCCGGGTGCTGAATGCCGTCTTACATTCATCCCCCTGACGGATACGGACCAGGTTATACGCCCCATGGAGGTCCAGCTTGGTGAAGATTCTAGCCCCCCTCAGACGGTCAAATAATTCCGGAATGAGCGGAAGGGGATATTTATTCTTCACCGTGATCTGGTTAAGGCCTCTATAGTCTATACAGAGACGGAGTGAGCCGTCCTTCTTTTTGACGAAGAAGAAGCCTGCTCCCGCCGGGGAGGTCGATTTCCGGATAAATCCCCGGGCCAGATTCTCCTCAACATATTCAGACAGGGACCGGGTCTCAGCAGCGGACAAAGGGTAAATACGCCCACGGGGAGGAGTAGCGCCGGGCATCAGGTCGATTGGGCAGTCGTATGGTCTATGAGGGGGTAATGTCTCTGCCTCCTTTTTATTAAAGACGTCCGCATAAGACCAATAGGGAACCGGAAGACCAGGTAGATTGGCTGGGGTAGGAGAAGGACGGACAGGATGGACGGGAACTAAACAAGTCTTATGGCAGTCCTGCCCCCAGCGAAGGACTTCTCCGGTCTGCCAATCAAGCACGGGTGCATGTTTCTGAAGCCAAGGTAGGCCTAGCAAGAGGGCGTGAGAGAGTCCAGGCAGAACATGAAAGAAGATGCTCTCTGAGTGCAGCATTCCCACCTGCAGGGTTATGGATTCGGTGATGAGTTGGATGGGATGTGGTAAGAGGCCCCCATCTACGGCAGCGACAGATAAGGGTACAGCTAGAGGTTTGGTGGGAATGCGGTATTTCTCTACCAGGGACTGAGAACTGAGATTTCCGGCAGCTCCAGAGTCAAGTTGGGCTAGTTCAAAATAACGGTTCTCCCTGCAGATGATAGAGACCGACAGCAACAGAGATGGAGAGGGTTTACTCTTTTCTAGGACGACCTCTCTGAGCGATCCTAGACACAGGCGTTTCCCGACCTCTACGGGCAGGAACGGATCCGGTGCTCCTTACTGCCACAGTAGAAGCAGCTCCCCTCGGCTCGGCATAACTCTTGACGGGTCTTGACCATCTTGGTCTGGTCGACCTGCATAGGCTCGGGTGAGTGCGCCTGGGGAGTAACGGGAGAAGAGACGGGCTTCTGGAAGGTAGGGGCTAGACGTGGAAACCTCCTCTCACGGGTGACCTCTTTGGCGCGCTCCTGGAACCGGATGTCTATCCGGGTGGCAAGAGTTATTAAGTCGTCGAGAGTGGTAGGAATGTCCCGACCGGCGAGTTCATCTTTAATACGGCCGGACAGACCCTCCCAAAAGACAGACACCAGGGCGTCGTTATCCCAGGCCAGCTCCGAAGCAAGGGTACGGAACCGTATGGCATATTGGCCCACGGTGAGATTTCCTTGACGGAGGCGTAGCAGAGATGATGCGGATGAGGTCTTCCGTCCTGGTTCGTCGAAGACTTTCCGGAAAGCCGTGAGAAAGGCTGGCAGGTTGGACACCAGGGGGTCTCCTCTCTCCCATAGAGGATTTAGCCAAGCCAGTGCCTCTCCCGTGAGGTGGGACATGATGAAGGCTACTTTGGCTCGGTCGGTGGAAAACTGGTGTGCCAACAGTTCGAAGTGCAGAGTGCACTGGTTAATGAAGCCCCATGCCTGGCTGGGATCTCCGCCAAAACGAGGAGGAGCGGAGAGGCGGGGACCGGGAAGAGATGCCATTGTGCTGATGGGCTGCAGCGATGCCAGGGTAGTAAGTGTGCGTGTGGAAGCAGCTCCCGAAGAGGTAGACAATGTGTCCAGGCGGGAGTTAACACTACGCAGATGACTAAGGATGGACTCCTGTTGGGACCTCTGACGGGAAAGTTCATGACACAAGTCCGAGAGCGAGGGAGCTTGGGTGCCACCGGGTTCCATGGCCCGAGCAAACTGTAACGGGTCTGGGAGGTGGAACCTCTGAGCAACGATACAAAGGGGCAGTCCTTGTAAGGAAGCGGGTGGCTCCCAGGGTAGGCGGGCAGGTAGTCACGGCAAGTGACGGGGACAGTCTCTGGGTAGAAGGGCAGGAGGTCACGGCAAGTGACGGGGACAGTCTCTGGGTAGAAGGGCAGGAGGTCACGGCAAGTGACGGGGACAGTCTCTTGACAGGCGGGTGGTCACGGCAAGTGACGGCTAAGCCTCCAGATAGGCTAGCAGGCGGGTAGCAGGTGGGCGCTCCCAGGTGAGCGGGCAAGAGTCTCTGGACAGGCAGGTGGTCACAGCAAGTGACGGCAGAGCCTCCAGGTAGGCTAGCAGGCAGGTAACAGGCGGATGCTCCCAGGTGAGCGGGTAAGAGTCTCTGGACAGGCAGGTGGTCACAGCATGTGACGGCAGAGCCTCCAGGTAGGCTAGCAGGCAGGTAGCAGGCGGACGCTCCCAGGTGAGCGGGTAAGAGTCTCTGGACAGGCAGGTGATCACAGCACGTGACGGCAGAGCCTCCAGGTAGGCTAGCAGGCAGGTAGCAGGCGGATGCTCCCAGGTGAGCGGGTAAGAGTCTCTGGACAGGCAGGTGGTCACAGCATGTGACGGCAGAGCCTCCAGGTAGGCTAGCAGGCAGGTAGCAGGCGGACGCTCCCAGGTGAGCGGGTAAGAGTCTCTGGACAGGCAGGTGATCACAGCACGTGACGGCAGAGCCTCCAGGTAGGCTAGCAGGCAGGTAGCAGACGGACGCTCCCAGGTGAGCGGGTAAGAGTCTCTGGACAGGCAGGTGGTCACAGCACGTGACGGCAGAGCCTCCAGGTAGGCTAGCAGGCAGGTAGCAGATGAGCGCTCCCAGGTGAGCGGGCAATCAGATCCATAGACAGACTGGCAGGGCTGGTAGGCAGACTGTCGGACCACAGGAATGCAAGTAGATAGACAAGTATCAGCAGGTATCAAGCAGGAATCTGGCAGGTAACTGGCAGGTAACTGGCAGGTAACTGGTAACGGGACCTGAGGGCTGAAGCAGAGTGATAGGCTATGCAACAACATTGCTCGGGCACCTCCATTTTGGAGGAGGTGCCTTATATATGGTGAGGTCCTCCGGCCATTGGCCGGGGACTCCTTAGGACGGCGCGCGCGGCCCCTTTAAGAGAGGGGGAGCGCGCACGCCCTAAGCACAGTGGCCAGGAAGCAGCGCGCGCTGCCAGCAGAGCGGGAGGAAGACACCGGGCACGGAGCGGAGAGGTGAGAGGGAACAGCATCCCTGCCTAGCAGGAGGCAGGGACGCCGACGCTACACAGCAGGACAGACGTGATCCAGGGAAATATCCGATCGTCACAACTGGGGTCAGGAAGGAATTTTTTCCCCCCCTGAGGCAGAACTCTCCGGGGGGTTTCTTCGCCTTCCTCTAGATCTTTGGGTCCGGTGGCTCTCAGCCGGTCCGCAATGACCACAGCTAGTTCTGTGGTCTTTATGGCGCCTGACCCGAGAGTCATTGTGATCATGGTTTAATTCCTTAAAGGGCCAGTAATATTTTTATTACAATGTTGCTTATTGCTATTCCTATAAACGCTAAAAAGAAACAAAATAAAAGTATCATGTGAGTTGTTTTGTCTTGACTTTTTTTTTACACAGTTACAATCATGGGAGTGATCATTACTACCCTCAATACTCCACAAGCTGAACCAGGAGTTATGGGGGGGCGCCATTTACAGAAGGCAAACCACATATATCTCCACCCATTTTAGTATCATGTGCCAAGTTACATTACAAGGGTTATGGGGGCCAATCTCTGTGATGGGGGCAGTGCACTAAAATAGTGTATGTCCTACACAACAAACTAAAACTACCTGATAGAAGACTGAAGACTGGGACACAGAGCCGCCGAACACAAGAGACACAACCAGTGTCGGACTGGGGTGCCCAGGGCCCACCATTACCAACTCCAGGGTCCCACTTTTCAGCTAAATGCAAATGTGACATTTTCCTCAATCACAAATGTATATAACAATGATCTGGGCAGATTGTTACATGAATAAGATGCTGCCTTTGTCTGTACATAGTGATTCAAGTATATTGTACCAACAACTGTTCATATAAGAGGGTGGTGGCCCACCGGAGGATTCTCCTGTTTTCCTGTGGGCCAGTCCAAGCCTGTTTAGGCTCATCTGATGGCGAATGTAAGGGCTAGCAAAGTTGTAAAGTACTTTATTTAAAATAATTTTTTCAGCTTAAAAAATTGTTTCAATGTTCAAGTCACCATGTGTCTCCCACCTGTGTCACTTACTGTCCTCCGCCTGCTGTCAAGTGCAATCCGTCTCTAGCAGCAGAGACACCGGGATAACAGAAAGTGGGGATACGATTTTTTTCTCTCTGCTCCAGCTCTCCTGTCTGCAAAGCTACATACCCACACGGTAGGGAAAGCAAGGAAAGTCGGCAACTGTCCATAAACTCCTGGACAGTCCGTAAAACAAGGGCACTTTTTTTCCTCTGTCTGTAAAAAAAATATTTGATGTATCCATGATTTTTTTGAAGCTGGAGAGATTTGTACAGATTTTTTATGACTGTATTTATTATCATTTTACAGTTTACAGTGAATGCAGCTGATGTCTTAGTACAGGATTTACAGTTTGTAGACATGTATCACTTATACTTATTAATAGACTCTGTGCTTCTCTTAATACGTCCCAGAACTGTGTTTGCCTTTTTTTGGCTCCTGCATCACACTGTTGACTCATGTGCAGCCTGTGATATATTAGTATACCCAAGTCTTTTTCACACGTGATGTTTCTTAGTTCTATTCCTCCCATTCTGTAGATGTAATTTTTGTTTTTCTTGCCCAGATGTAGAATCTTGCATTTTCCCCTATTAAATACCATTCTATTAGTCATCTAATGTGTCCATAAAAAAATAAAATGAATAAAGTTGTCAGCCACAGACAAGCCATTGTAAAATACATGCTAGGTGACATGCACAGTGTGGGAAAGACTAAGTGCAACACGAAGGGATGAGGGGAGGTGTCAGGAACGGCACCGGAAGGATCACACAATATCCCACCGTGCCGTCACGCTGTCAGTATTTCGTCTGGAGTCGCGAGCACGCGATCCAGACTACTCTCTACGTAGGTATCGGTAAGCGACCAGTGAGCGTATGGCGCAACACCCTGGGTTCCACATCCTGGAATCCGTGTTTAACACCCTCCGTACGGTCACTGTCAGCTTCACGATAGCCCAATTATTAATACTCTCTGCCACCACCGGCCGAGTTTAAAATATAATACAGGCCTGGCCGGACGCCTGTGTTTTGGTAGCGTATATGGCTTCGGGGAAGGGAACGATTACAGAACAAAAGAAAAAAACTATTCAATTTTATATTTAATCCAAAAGGGAGGCAGTCTTTAGGAAAAATATATACAAGGATGTTACAAGGGAGACATTAAAATACATAGGCAGTTACATAAAATAAACAGGGTAAAAAGAAGACAACTTACTCTATACGATCGTGGAGACGATTCAATATAGGTGGAGGAGGGGCTCTCCTCTCCAGATTATGCTGTTATTCAGCAGGACCCGTTGCTAATACTTCTTATTCCCCCCTGGCAATGAGTGCCTCTGTCTTCTCCATAGATTCTTTTATACCTAAGGGGCGATCTGGCCACACGTCCCTTGTGGTGACATCATGTGGGCCGGTCTCCAGCCTGTATATTTTATTAGAAATGCTAACTTCTGCGATAACTCGTCGCCCGTTGATCGCAGAAGCTTGCAGACTACGCCATTTTTTCCCTTGTGATTTTATCTTTATTTTGATATCACACTTCACATAGCTGCAGTCTGCCATTCTGGTGGTTTTGCGCTGCAGCTCCCTGATTTTGGTTACAGCCCTGGAAAACTACCTACATATTCCTGGGCTGATTTGGTCACTACCCATTTGGGTCTCGTTACTGTCGGACCTATGGAACTCATAATATCTCATAATTCATATCAGAGTCATCATGTCTGCAAATTCCCCTTTGAAGCTCGGGAAGCAGCTTCAACACTTACACGCAAATTAGTGCAAGCCTGCATTTTAATTACCTCCTGCGTCTTTCAGGGACAAGATGCTTGCTTCTTAACGAAGTTATAACACTCCTTGCCTGGCCTTGTTTGCATAAACTATTTACCAGGCGTGGACTAATTGGGGCTTTTGTGCTGAGCAGAAGGGGAATAAGGGAGGGGGGGTGAACATCTATCTCAGGCAGATATGGATGAACATTTCCCTGATATTAATATTTTATAATATTCCTGACAGGAGGGTATCCCAAACGCTAGGGAAAGGGGGAGTGGAGACCCCTAGGCTGATCTAATATTACCTTACCTGTCCTAACATCCCTATATAGGTTCCGCACCTATCACCGAACAGGAAACCTAATCCCTGAATATCCCTAGAGCTAGGCCCTAGATAGGGGGTGAGCACTGGTCAGTCCCCACTATAAACTAATGACAACAAGGGAGACAAACAAAGGAGAGAAAACTTAGCTTAAGCAGACACCAGAGAGACAACACCAAATGTCCTCCAAAGGCACCAGATAGGAAGCTAGCCGACTGCTATTGCTCCAAGCCTTCACAAGGGAAAATTAGAATATCACCGGTGACTCCCTGAAGCAGACTGAGAGTTCATAAACACCCAGACTAGGGTGTGTCAATCAGAGCAGGAGGGAGGTTGCCGCTGGGTCCAAAAGTCAGAAGGATTAAGAAGGATTCTGCAATGCCACACACAGTGACCTTCTGCAGCCAGATCCAGAGCGACTGTCTGTTACATATGACACACCCATGACACTAGGAAGTATAGAGAGAGAAGATCCAGCTCCTGTAATGCTGGACCAGTCCTGAATGTATTAGACTGTTATGTGCACCAAAAAGCAGTTTTAACTTGCTGGTATGTATGGGGGCAGCAAAGACTGTGCTTTTACTCTTGTTTTGGGTAGAATTACAGGTTTTCACAATATACTCTATGTGATGAGATTAGACATGGCTTTCAAAAACCTTTCAGCAATAAATCTAATTTAGAAAAAATGCGTTCAGTGAAGGCTGTAGTGACTTCTATAAATTAAATGGTAATTTATTTGATTAAATGTGTAATATTCTTAATGTAATTAGATCCACTCGGTTAAGAAGAAATCCATCAGTTTTATATTGCTTTAATTTCTAGCTGCTGAATCAGAGAACAGTGAAATATAATCCTCAAATTAAACAGCTGACAATTTAACCTTATAGGATAAGAATACAAATTCTTACTGACCCACAAATTGAAATCAGGTTAATTCCCATGATCACATTCCCAAAACATCGCATGACTTAATTATGGCTGCAAATATTACTCACGGGAAGAGAAGCAGCGATTCCTTATTAGACAGGTGGATATGGAACACGGATATATATATATATATATATATATATATATATATATATAAAATCAAAAGAATGCAGCAGCACACTATATGGCCAAGATATGTCTTAACAATGAAAATAATGAAAATATTAGATCTAAACTGTTTTGCTTAGCAACAAGTACTTACAAACAATGAAGGTTTTTAGCGCATAAATTGGCCAATTCATGTGTGCCCATCAACCACGGCAAGGTAACCTCCCCCTGATGGGTAACTACTCTGCCTAACATGCCACTTTTGGGCTACAAGCCTACAACTAAACGGACAAACATGTCTTCTTCTGGGCTAAAAACACCTACATTTAAAGGGCAAGCAGAGCTGTTTATACAACACCTGTTGGTTAATGGGAGGAGTGCAGAATCAGGCAAGAGGCAGTTACACCCCCTTATAGTAATACAAACCAGAAAAACCTGACCAGCACCTCCTAGTGTGAACTGGTGCCAGCTGCCGTAACTATAAAATATATCAAAAGAATGCAGTAGTTACCCATCAGGGGGAGGTTACCTTGCCGTGGTTGATGGGCACACATGAATTGGCCAATTTATGCGCTAAAAACATTCATTGTTTGTAAGTACTTGTTGCTAAGCAAAACAGTATATATATCCAATATCTGATGGAACTGCACCTGCTGATACAATGTTAAGATGCAACCATTCTATAGTTACGCCCACCGATGATCTGTTATAAGCTTCAGCTGGATCGATGTATTGATTCCACTGCGCTATTCCACTCCGGACATTGGAGGCGCCGCCAAAGCAGTTAAAGAGAATCTGTCAACAGGATTTCACCCTCCAAACTTTTTATATGCCAATTTAGACAAGCCCAGAAATTCCATTACATGGTCGGTCCATTCCTCCGTTACTGTGAAATCAGCGTTTGAATTGATATGCAAATGAGGCTGAAGAGCTATTTGTAGATCTGAAGCCTCTGTCATTCCAGCTCTATTCCCCACCCAGCACCGACTCCTCCTGCTTGATTTACAGCTTTTATGCTATGTGACTTGAGGCAAAGGAGCCATCCGTCAAGCAGCAGGAAGAGGCGGCACAGGGTGCGGAATAGAGCTGGAGTGACAGAGGCTTGAGATCTATCATAGCCCTTCAGTCTCATTTGCATATCAGTTCAAATGCTGATTTTTCGGGAATGGACAAACGAACTGTCCATGTAAAGCTATTGCTGGACGTATCTTTGAAAGAGCTACATGCACATATGAATAGTTTAGGGAGTGAAATCCTACTTACAGATTCCCTTAACAGCTGATAGGTGGAGTGCTGGGTGCAGTAAATAATCCCTTAAGTACAACGTATAATACCATTGCGTTGAACCAAAGGTAGGAAAAAAAACAAAGGTTGATGCTTTTTTCTACATGGGTCACATTTGGGTCGGGTGAGCAGCCGGTCAGTCCGAGCATTGCGTTCCGATCTCAAAAATTTGACTTAAATAATAGTAATCAGGTTAAAACTAGTGTTGAGCGAGCATGCTCGACACTGCTCAGTACTCGCCCGAGCATCTCACTACTCAGGATGTTCGGCGAGCACCGAGCATTTCCGGGTTACTCGGGCGGGTGCTCGGGTCTCCGCCCTGCACGTTTGGCGCTCTTTACAGAGCCAATGAACATGCAGGGATTGCCAGCCAGTCACTGTAATGCCGCAGCCATGTTTGTGGGCATTACAGTGATTGGCTGGCCGCACAGCGTCACCTCGAGTATTTAAAACCGGGCGCCGCCATCTTGGACACAGTCGATCCGGATCAGACAGTGTAGGGAGAGTGCTGCTGAGCTAGGGAGAGATATATAGTGCGAAATAGGTAGTGTAGGGTCTCTAAAGCCTGCCAAATCAAGCAAATAGTCCTTCTCAGGACTAATATTCATCCCAGATATCAGGCAGGCAGGCTGTATAGGAGACGCAGTGGTTATACCAGCAAACGATGCATTACAGTCCTGTGTGCTCCTGTTGGTCAAATTGCTAGACTAATCCTCCGGTCTCAGGGGCCAGGAAAAATCCTTTTTTTTTTCATCTAAATCCTGTATTTTTTTTTTCTCAGTCAGACTGTACAAATATGCGTCTTATTAACCTTTTGGTATTTCCCCCCCCCCAAAAAAAAAAAATTGAGTGTGTCTGTGACTGTTCAGACACCAAAATATCTGTTTAAAAGAGTCTGGTGCAGGCCAGAGAAATAGAACTGTGGTTTTGCAGTTCCACGGGTCCAATCTCTGTATTATCCTGCTTCTGGCATTTTTTGCCGTAAAAAAAAACTGTAATAGTGTCTCCCTGACTGGTCAGACACCAATATATCTGTTTAAAAGAGTCTGGTGTAGGCCAGAGAAATAGAACTGTGGTTTTGCAGTTCCACGGGTCAAATCTCTGTATTATCCTGCTTTTGGCATTTTTTCAGTAAAAAAAAACTAATAGTGTCTCCCTGACTGTTCAGACACCAATATATCTGTTTAAAAAAGTCTGCTGTAGGCCACAGAAATAGAACTGTGGTTTTCCTCTTCCACGGTTCTAATCTCCTTTTTGTTACCCTTTTTCCATTGATAGTGCGAGTGTAAGCTATTTTACTTCATATACAATGGGCAAGGCGCGTGGCAAGGGACGTGTAACTGGACGTTCTGGTGATGGTGCGTGTAGAGGACGGGGCCGTGGCCAAGGTGAAAATGTGCCACAACCAACAGCCACATCTTCTCGCTCCCACTTCTTGACCGAATTACTAGGGAAGCACACTACAACACCAGAATTGCGAACTGATCAGTGTGAACAGGTTATTAATTGGATAGCAGATAATACTTCCAGTTACCTGGGAACCACCACCTCTGGTCTGTCTTCCAAACGGTCAAGTTTTAGTAGCCGTGAGTCTCGACCGCATACTCCTCCTCACCTAGATGCTCCTTCCTCCCACCATGCCGAGTGTCGTTGCTACTGATCCCACACTTGGACACTCTGAAGAGCTGTTCACTGGTCCATTTCCATATTTGTGCCCCTCGCCTGCTCCGCTTGAAGTGGTGGAAGAGGAGATCCCATGTAGTGATGCCCAAATATTTGAACAGCCACGGCCACAGGAAGTCGACGCTGGCAATTTGTCACAAGAGGTGGATGATGACGAGACACAATTGCCACAAAGTGAGGAGGAGGATCCTGGTGCGCAAGTGGAAGAGGAGGAGGTGGTGGATGATCTAGTAACTGACCCAACGTGGCAGGAGGACACGCAGAGCGAGGCCAGCAGCACACAGGGGAAGGGAGGCAGAGTGCCCAAAAGGCAGGAAGAAGCAGTGTGGTAGCCGCACACAGAAGGCGGGCAACAGTTCCCAAAAACACCAACACGAGGGACGTTGCCAGTACAACCGGTAGGTCTTCCAGAGTCTGGAATTTTTTTAAAGACTCTGCTGATAACCCCAAAAAGGCCATTTGTACCACCTGCCATGGCAGCATCAGCAGGGGTGACAAAATTACCAGCCTGACCACCACCAGCATGATCAGGCACAAGTCAGCAAAGCACCCGACTTTGTGGGATGAACCCCAGGGTCCACAACCAGTGTCAGCGGGTGTCACCACTGCTTCTTCCGCTGTTGTGCGTGTAATAGAAGCCCCTGTTGTGCGCGCAAGGCAATCCCCTGTCCATACTGCATGCAAAGATGCCCCCTCCTCTCAGTCTTTACTTGTTATGGCAGTTTCTCAAGAAACAGCATCAACGTCCACGTCCACAACCCACCGCAGCGTTCAATTGTTCATATACCAGAGCTTTGAATGAAAGCGCAAATTCGCAGCCAATGCCCCACAGGCCACAGTTCGCACATTTCACGACTGCTTGTGTTGGAAATGCTGCCTTTTAGGCTGGTGGAGACGGTATCCTTCCGCAACCTTATGGTGGTGGCCTTCCCTCGGTACTCGGTCCCCAGCTGACACTATTTTGCCCGGTGTGCCATCCCCGCACTACACTAGCACGTGTCCCAAAACATCTGCCGTGCCCTCAACAACGCAGTTACTGGGAGAGTCCACCTGACGACGGACACGTGGACAAGTGCTTGTGGCCAGGGACGATACATCTCCCTGACGGCACACTGGGTAAACATAGTGGAAGCCGGGACCCAGTCGGACCTTGGGACAGAACACATCCTCCCCACACCGAGGATTGCGGGCCCTATGTCAGTCAGAGTTGCCCCCACAGTGTACAGCTCCTGCGCATCATCCTCCTCCTCCTCATGTTCAGCCTCCATCTCAGATATCACCACATCAGTTACAAGCTGGAAGCACTGCAATACTGCCTCAGCCAAGCGGCAACAGGCTGTGCTGAAACTCATAAGCTTAGGTGATAAACCTCACACTGTTATGATCTGCAACATAAACTAAGGAAAGAATGGGAAAAGCTGTCCCTACAGTAAGACTAAGCTGAATCCCTACGATGTAGCAGGCAGCCTGTTCCTTGTGAACAGACCCGCCTTCGTCCTTGGCTAGTCTGAACGGAGACCTATAGAATAAAGGGAGGGGTCCCTAAAAGAACTAAGGACTGGGACAAAAATGGGACACCTCCTAACAGAAGTTGTTGCAGAGCAAAAAGACAATCTGACAAAAAGTACTAGAGGTCCCAGAGGACCAAGCAAACTAGACAGAGATAGGCACCAAAGCACCTGGCTAGAGAGACAGGCAAATAACACTGAAGTCCAGCAAAGCCAGAAGGGCGGAGCTGGAATATATAGGCAGCTGGTCACATGACCGCAAAACACAAGATAGCAAAAACTAACAGGAGGGTTCAAACAGTACCCCCTCTTTTATGAGGATCCTCCGGATGCTCCAGGCACAGGCCTATCAGGAAACCTCCTGTGGAAAGCTTTAACAAGCCTAGGAGCAGAGACATCATCCGTCCTTACTCAGGAGTTGTCTTCGGGACCGAAACCCTTCCAGGAGACAAGATACTGTAATATCCCTCTATGTCATCTTGAATTCAAAATACGAGAAATTTCATATTCACCGTCTTCCACCACAGGAGGAACTGTGACAGTGGCGTCCCTATTAGAAACGTCAGCCTTTTTCAACAAGGAAACATGAAACACAGAATTAATCTTCCAGGAAGTAGGGACAGCTTTTCCCATTCTTTCCTTAGTTTATGTTGCAGATCATAACAGTAAGTCCAGCCACTCCCGATTTCCAACATCATAATTCAGTTCGGTTTCCGAAATTTTTTTCGAAAAGAAGGCACAAGGATGTACTCCACCCTTGTTCTCCTGAGACAAAACTGCTCCGACCCCAACCGATGAAGCATCGACCTCGACCAAAAAAGGCTTGGTCTCATCAGGCTGTATAAGGATAGGGGCAGAACTGAACCTCTCTTTGAGATACTGAAACGCTTCAATGGCCTCAGTAGTCCACTGGGTCGTATTCGCACCTTTCCTGGTGAGATTGGTTAGAGGTTTAACAATTATAGAAAAATTCTTAATGAATTTCCTGTAATAATTGGCAAAACCCAAAAACCTCTGTATAGATTTCAAACCAAAAGGCCTAGGCCATTATTGCACAGCCTGAACCTTCACAGGGTCCATCTCAAAGCCCTCGCTGGAGACAATGTAGCCCAAAAAAACTAATTTTCTGCACAGCGAACTCACATTTCTCCAGCTTAGCAAAGAGTGAATTATCACTCAAAAACTGCAAAACTCCACGTACACTCTGCCAATGGGACTCTAAATCTGTTGAATAAATCAAAATGTCATCCAAATACACAACCACATTCTTACCAATCAAAGGTCTCAGGATGTCATTAATAAGGTTCTGAAAAAATGGAGGTGCATTGGTAAGACCGAAGGGCATCACCAGATTCTCAAAATGACCTGCCGGAGTGTTAAAAGCAGTTTTCCATTCATCACCCTCCTTCAAACGTAACAAATTGTATGCCCCTCGGAGATCAATTTTTGAGAACCACTTGGCTCCCACTAACTGGTTAAACAAGTCAGGAATTAAAGGCAATGGGTAGGAATTGCGTACGGTAATCTTATTAATTTCACGAAAATCCAGACATGGACGTAAACCGCCGTCTTTTTTTTTAACAAAGAAGAATCCGACTGCCACAGGCGACTTAGAAGGTCTAATGTGACCAGCATCCAGGCTAGTCTCTATGTATTCCTCCAAGGCCTTTCTTTCAGGGATAGTAAGATTAAACAAGCGACTTTTGGGAAGAGTAGCACCTGGAACAAACTCAATGGCGCAATCATAATCCCTATGAGGAGGTAAAACTTGCGACTCCTCCTCCGAAAAAACCCTCCAAAAATCTTGAATAGGTACTGGTAATTCCCCTTTTTCCACAGCCGCAATGCGACCATTACAACATTTATCATAGCACTTCGGACTCCAAGACTTTATCACATTAGTAGACCAGTCCAGCAAAGGATTATGCAGTTTTAACCAAGGCAATCCTAGAACAACTGGAGAGGGCAAATTATCCAAAACAACCAAGTCCAAAATTTCTTGGAGAACACCATTGATAGTGAGAGGAAATGCAGCAGTTTTGTGAGTAATACATTTCAAAGGAGTGTTATCAATTGCAACCACAGAAATAGGAGATGACAAAGGTTTGGATTTCAATTTAAGTTTTTCCAAAAACCCTTTATCAATCACATTAAGTGTTGAACCACAATCCACAAATACCTGAAATTCAATCAAATCTCCCTGCAGAGTAGTACACCCAGAAAGGAACACTCCTGCAGAGCGTAAACAAGCTATACGGGCGTAACTGACCTTTTTTTTTTCTTTACTTAAACGACGCTCACAATACTTAATCAAATGATCAGCTTTACCACAATAAAGACACAAACCTTCGGCGAATCTCCGATCTCTTTCTTGAGAGCGGAGTGACATCGCCCCAACCTCCATTGGTTCTCCGCTGTCAGAGCAGATTTTCTGGAAACTATGACCTGAAGTTACAGGAGTTTTTACATCATTGACCCTGGACCTTATTCTCCTGTCCACACGAACAGCTAACTGCATAGCTTCCTGCACAGTCTCAGGTGCAGGGAATGCAATTAACAAATCCTTAACCCTTTCACTCAGACCAGCAAGAAATAAACTTTTCAGCGCCGAATCATTCCACTTAACTTCTGAAGCCCATCTCCTGAAGTGTGTGCAATAAATTTCAACATCATCTGACCCCTGATTCAAACGTCTAAGTTCTGATTCAGCAGATGAGATTCGATCAGGATCGTCATATAATAGCCCCATAGCAGAAAAAAATTCCTCAACAGAACTTAAACACGGATCATTAGGTTGGAGAGAAAAGGCCCAACCCTGTGGTTCTTTGCGCAAAAGTGACATAATAAAACCAATGCGCTGTGATTTATTCCCAGAGGACCTCGGTCTCAAACGAAAATATGACAAACAAGCATTTTTAACGGAAAAAAAATCTTGCTGTTTACCATAAAAAATATCAGGCAATACTACCTTCGGTTCCACAAAATGCGCTCCAGGACAGCTACTCACGTGTTGCTGAAGCTCGGCCACCTCCAGAGACAATCCCTGCAGGCGTTGAGACAACTCCTGGATGGAAACCATATTGATGCCCGAATATCTTTCCTTTTAGTTTTTTTTTTTGGGCTGGACTTACTGTTATGATCTGCAACATAAACTAAGGAAAGAATGGGAAAAGCTGTCCCTACAGTAAGACTAAGCTGAATCCCTACGATGTAGTGGGCAGCCAGTTCCTTGTGAACAGACCCGCCTTCATCCTCGGCTAGTCTGAACGGAGACCTATAGAATAATGGGAGGGGTCCCTAAAAGAACTAAGGACTGGGACAAAAATGGGACACCTCCTAACAGAAGTTGTTGCAGAGCAAAAAGACAAACTGACAAAAAGTACTAGAGGTCCCAGACGACCAAGCAAACTAGACAGAGATAGGCACCAAAGCACCTGGCTAGAGAGACAGGCAAATAACACTGAAGTCCAGCAAAGCCAGAAGGGCGGAGATGGAATATATAGGCAGCTGGTCACATGACCGCAAAACACAAGATAGCAAAAACTAACAGAAGGATTCTAACACACACTGCTTGTGAGTTGTGGACAGCTGTGAAAGAGCAGGCAGATCTGTGGCTGAGACCGCTGAACCTACATCCAGGCATGGTCGTGTGTGACAATGGCCGTAACCTGGTGGCGGCTCTGAGGCGAGGCGAGATCACACACGTACCATGCCTGGCTCATGTGTTTAACCTTGTGGTTCAGCGGTTTCTTAAATCGTACCCCGAGCTGCCAGATCTGCTCATCAAAGTACGCCGCCTATCAGCTCATTTTCGGAAGTCGGCTACAGCTTCCGCCGCCCTTGATGTGTTGCAGCAGTATTTGCAGCTTCCGGCACACCGACTGGTGTGTGATGTCCCCACACGTTGGAACTCTACCCTCCACATGTTGCAAAGGATTTGTGAGCAGAAGAGAGCAGTTGTGGAGTACCAGCTGCAACAAGGCCGTCGATATTCAGGTCACACTCCACACATAAGACCTCAGGAGTGGACCTGAATGTCTGACATATGTACCATCCTGACAAACTTTGAGGAGTCCACCAAGATGGTGAGTGGCGATGACGCCATCATTAGCATCAGCATTCCACTTGTCTGTCTTTTGCAACGCTCTCTGCAGAGAATTAAAGAGGAGGCATTGCAGCCAGAGTATGATGAGATGGATCAAGAAGCCGTAGCGGGCGATTACACACAGCCCAGCCTCATCTCATCCCAAAGTGCATTGGGGGACAATGAGGGAGAGGAGGAGGAGGAGGAAGAACAGGAGCTGGTATCATGCGCTGTAGACGGTAGTACCTGTCGGTTCAGCGTGGGTGGCCTGAGGACAGGGGGGAGGAGGAGGAGGAGAGCATGGTCAGTCATCATCTTGGTAAAGACACGGAAGTCTTGCCCGTTACCAGTCTGGCACGCATGGCTGACTTTATGTTACGCTGCCTTAACTGTGACCCTCGCGTTGTCAAAATGTTGGGTGACAGTCATTACTGGTTGGTGACACTTTTAGACCCCCGCTACAAGGAGAACTTTCACTCTCTTATTCCTGAGGTGGAGAGGTCTACAAAAATGGGGCAGTACCAGAAGGCCCTTGCTGCAGAACTGTTAAAAAAATTCCCATCTGAGCACACTAGCGGCAGAGGTCACAGTTCGTTGACCAACCAAGGCGTACAGGAGAGAGAGACGCAACTCCAATCCAGCAGAGGCAGGGGAACACTGTCAACATTCTGGGACAGTTTTCTGACACCCTCCCAGCTTACAGGCCCTGAGGCGCGGGGTACTCTCACAAGGAGTGGAAAGTTTCAAAAGATGGTGAGGGAGTACCTTGCCGACCGAACCAGCATCCTCCGTGATTCCTCTGTGCCTTTTAATTATTGGGTATCCAAGCTGGACACTTGGAATGAACTCGCTCAGTATGCCTTGGAGGTCCTGGCCTGCCCTGCCGCTAGCGTGTTATCGGAGCGTGGTTTTAGTGCTGCTGGGGGAATTATAACTGATAAGCGCACTCGCCTATCAACTGACAATGTTCACAAGCTGACCCTTATCAAAATAAACAAGGGCTGGATTGGGCCAGACTTCTCATCACCACCAAATGACAGCAGAGTAACATAAAGTCAAATCCACTGTGTTATTTCGGGAGGTGTATTCCCATGCACCGCTTCACACCCACACATGGGTATATGCTTCCTCATTTCGGCTGTATTTTGCTCTTCTCCTTATCCTCAGCCTCCACCACCACTATACCACCAGGGTGACCGTGGTCCGTGTTGCCAACATTGGAAGTTCCTCCGTCCTAATTTTTGGCAGCTTTTGCTTGGAAGGCATAGGCAAAGACTATGGGAGACCCACTCCCCAATAATGGGAATAATGTTTTTAATATGCTGTACTGCATGGCTCTTGTAAGGGGCATGAAAACCGTCTTGTTAAGCTACTGCGACCTCCAACACTTTTCCAAGGGGCATTAAAACCGTCTTGTTAAGCTACTGCGACCTCCACCACTTTTCCAAGGGGCATTAAAACCGGCTTGTTAAGCTACTGCGATCTCCACGTCTCTTCCAAGGGGCATTGAAACCGTCTTGCTAAGCTACTGCGACCTCCACCACTTTTCCAAGGGGCATTAAAGCCATCTTGTTAAGCTACTGCGACCTCCACGTCTCTTCCAAGGGGCATTAAAACCATCTTGTTAAGCTACTGCGACCTCAACCACTTTTCCAAGGGGCATTAAAACCATCTTGTTAAGCTACTGCGACCTCCAGCACTTTTCCAAGGGGCATTAAAACCGTCTTGTTAAGCTACTGCGACCTCCACCACTTTTCCAAGGGGCATTAAAACCGTCTTGTTAAGCTACTGCGACCTCCACCACTTTTTCAAGGGGCATTAAAACCATCTTGTTAAGCTACTGCGACCTCCACCACTTTTCCAGGGGGCATTAAAACCGTCTTGTTAAGCTACTGCGACCTCCACCACTTTTCCAAGGGGCATTGATATTGTCTTTTTTTTCCACTGCTACCTCTACCATTCTTCCAGGGGGCATTAAAACCGTCTTGTTAAGCTACTGCGACCTCCACCACTTTTCCAAGGGGCATTAAAAGCATCTTGCTAAGATACTGCTACCTCCACGTCTCTTCCAAGGGGCATTAAAACCGTATTGTTAAGCTACTGCGACCTCCACCACTTTTCCAAGGGGCATTAAAACCGTCTTGTTAAGCTACTGCGACCTCCACCATTCTTCCAAGGGGCATTAAAACCGTCTTGTTAAGCTACTGCGACCTCCATGTCTCTTCCAAGGGGCATTAAAACCGTCTTGTTAAGCTACTGCGACCTCCACCACTTTTCCAAGGGGCATTAAAACCGTCTTGTTAAGCTACTGCGACCTCCACCACTTTTCCAAGGGGCATTGATATTGTCTTTTTATTCCACTGCAACCTCCACCATTCTTCCAAGGGGCATTAAAACCGTCTTGTTAAGCTACTGCGACCTCCACGTCTCTTCCAAGGGGCATTAAAACCGTCTTGTTAAGCTACTGCGACCTCCACCACTTTTCCAAGGGGCATTGATATTGTCTTTTTATTCCACTGCAACCTCCACCATTCTTCCAAGGGGCATTAAAACTGTCTTGTTAAGCTACTGCGACCTCCACGTCTCTTCCAAGGGGCATTAAAACCGTCTTGTTAAGCCACTGCGACCTCCACCAATTTTCCAAGGGGCATTAAAACCGTCTTGTTAAGCTACTGCGACCTCCACCACTTTTCCAAGGGGCATTGATATTGTCTTTTTATTCCACTGCAACCTCCACCATTCTTCCAAGGGGCATTAAAACCGTCTTGTTAAGCTACTGCGACCTCCACGTCTCTTCCAAGGGGCATTAAAACCGTCTTGTTAAGCTACTGCGACCTCCACCACTTTTCTAAGGGGCATTGATATTGTCTTTTTATTCCACTGCAACCTCCACCATTCTTCCAAGGGGCATTAAAACTGTCTTGTTAAGCTACTGCGACCTCCACGTCTCTTCCAAGGGGCATTAAAACCGTCTTGTTAAGCCACTGCGACCTCCACCAATTTTCCAAGGGGCATTAAAACCGTCTTGTTAAGCTACTGTGACCTCCACCATTCTTCCAAGGGGCATTTAAACCGACTTGTTAAGCTACTGCGACCTCCACGTCTCTTCCAAGGGGCATTAAAACCATCTTATTAAGCTACTGCGACCTCCACCAGTTTTCCAAGGGGCATTAAAACCGTCTTGTTAAGCTACTGCAACCTCCACATCTCTTCCAAGGGGCATTAAAACAGTCTTGTTAAGCTACTGCAACCTCCACCACTTTTCCAAGGGGCATTAAAACCGTGTTGTTAAGCTACTGCGACCTCCACGTCTCTTCCAAGGGGCATTAAAACCATCTTGTTAAGATACTGCGACCTCCACCACTTTTCCAAGGGGCATTAAAACCGTCTTGTTAAGCTACTGCGACCTCCACGTCTCTTCCAAGGGGCATTAAAACCATCTTGTTAAGATACTGCGACCTCCACCACTTTTCCAAGGGGCATTAAAACTGCTTGTTAAGCTACTGCGACCTCCACCACTTTTCCAAGGGGCATTGATATTGTCTTTTTATTCCACTGCGACCTCCACCATTCTTCCAAGGGGCATTAAAACCGTCTTGTTAAGCTACTGCGACCTCCACGTCTCTTCCAAGGGGCATTAAAACCATCTTGTTAAGCTACTGCGACCTCCACCACTTTTCCAAGGGGCATTAAAACCGTCTTGTTAAGCTACTGCGACCTCCACCACTTTTCCAAGGGGCATTGATATTGTCTTTTTATTCCACTGCAACCTCCACCATTCTTCCAAGGGGCATTAAAACCGTCTTGTTAAGCTACTGCGACCTCCACGTCTCTTCCAAGGGGCATTAAAACTGTCTTGTTAAGCTACTGCGACCTCCACCACTTTTTCAAGGGGCATTAAAACCATCTTGCTAAGCTACTGCTACCTCCATGTCTCTTCCAAGGGGCATTAAAACCGTATTGTTAAGCTACTGCGACCTCCACCACTTTTCCAAGGGGCATTAAAACCGTCTTGTTAAGCTACTGCGACCTCCACCATTCTTCCAAGGGGCATTAAAACCGTCTTGTTAAGCTACTGCGACCTCCACGTCTCTTCCAAGGGGCTTTAAAACCGTCTTGTTAAGCTACTGCGACCTCCACCACTTTTCCAAGGGGCATTAAAACTGTCTTGTTAAGCTACTGCGACCTCCACCACTTTTCCAAGGGGCATTGATATTGTCTTTTTATTCCACTGCAACCTCCACCATTCTTCCAAGGGGCATTAAAACCGTCTTGTTAAGCTACTGCGACCTCCACGTCTCTTCCAAGGGGCATTAAAACTGTCTTGTTAAGCTACTGCGACCTCCACGTCTCTTCCAAGGGGCATTAAAACCGTCTTGTTAAGCCACTGCGACCTCCACCACTTTTCCAAGGGGCATTAAAACCGTCTTGTTAAGCTACTGTGACCTCCACCATTCTTCCAAGGGGCATTTAAACCGACTTGTTAAGCTACTGCGACCTCCACGTCTCTTCCAAGGGGCATTAAAACCATCTTATTAAGCTACTGCGACCTCCACCAGTTTTCCAAGGGGCATTAAAACCGTCTTGTTTAGCTACTGCGACCTCCACATCTCTTCCAAGGGGCATTAAAACCGTCTTGTTAAGCTACTGCAACCTCCACCACTTTTCCAAGGGGCATTAAAACCGTGTTGTTAAGCTACTGCGACCTCCACGTCTCTTCCAAGGGGCATTAAAACCATCTTGTTAAGATACTGCGACCTCCACCACTTTTCCAAGGGGCATTAAAACTGCTTGTTAAGCTACTGCGACCTCCACCACTTTTCCAAGGGGCATTGATATTGTCTTTTTATTCCACTGCGACCTCCACCATTCTTCCAAGGGGCATTAAAACCGTCTTGTTAAGTTACTGCGACCTCCACGTCTCTTCCAAGGGGCATTAAAACCGTCTTGTTAAGCTACTGCGACCTCCACCACTTTTCCAAGGGGCATTAAAACCATCTTGTTAAGCTACTGCGACCTCCACCACTTTTCCAAGGGGCATTGATATTGTCTTTTTATTCCACTGCAACCTCCACCATTCTTCCAAGGGGCATTAAAACCGTCTTGTTAAGCTACTGCGACCTCCACGTCTCTTCCAAGGGGCATTAAAACTGACTTGTTAAGCTACTGCGACCTCCACATCTCTTCCAAGGGGCATTAAAACCTTCTTGTTAAGCCACTGCGACCTCCACCACTTTTCCAAGGGGCATTAAAACCGTCTTGTTAAGCTACTGTGACCTCCACCATTCTTCCAAGGGGCATTTAAACCGACTTGTTAAGCTACTGCGACCTCCACGTCTCTTCCAAGGGGCATTAAAACCATCTTATTAAGCTACTGCGACCTCCACCAGTTTTCCAAGGGGCATTAAAACCGTCTTGTTAAGCTACTGCGACCTCCACGTCTCTTCCAAGGGGCATTAAAACCATCTTGTTAAGATACTGCGACCTCCACCACTTTTCCAAGGGGCATTAAAACTGCTTGTTAAGCTACTGCGACCTCCACCACTTTTCCAAGGGGCATTGATATTGTCTTTTTATTCCACTGCGACCTCCACCATTCTTCCAAGGGGCATTAAAACCGTCTTGTTAAGCTACTGCGACCTCCACGTCTCTTCCAAGGGGCATTAAAACCATCTTATTAAGCTACTGCGACCTCCACCACTTTTCCAAGGGGCATTAAAACCGTCTTGTTAAGCTACTGCGACCTCCATCACTTTTCCAAGGGGCATTGATATTGTCTTTTTATTCCACTGCAACCTCCACCATTCTTCCAAGGGGCATTAAAACCGTCTTGTTAAGCTACTGCGACCTCCACGTCTCTTCCAAGGGGCATTAAAACTGTCTTGTTAAGCTACTGCGACCTCCACCACTTTTCCAAGGTGCATTAAAACCATCTTGCTAAGCTACTGCTACCTCCACGTCTCTTCCAAGGGGCATTAAAACCATATTGTTAAGCTACTGCGACCTCCACCACTTTTCCAAGGGGCATTAAAACCGTCTTGTTAAGCTACTGCGACCTCCACCATTCTTCCAAGGGGCATTAAAACCGTCTTGTTAAGCTACTGCGACCTCCACGTCTCTTCCAAGGAGCTTTAAAACCGTCTTGTTAAGCTACTCCGACCTCCACCACTTTTCCAAGGGGCATTAAAACCGTCTTGTTAAGCTACTGCGACCTCCACCACTTTTCCAAGGGGCATTGATATTGTCTTTTTATTCCACTGCAACCTCCACCATTCTTCCAAGGGGCATTAAAACCGTCTTGTTAAGCTACTGCGACCTCCACGTCTCTTCCAAGGGGCATTAAAACCATCTTGTTAAGCTACTGCGACCTCCACCACTTTTCCAAGGGGCATTAAAACCGTCTTGTTAAGCTACTGCGACCTCCACCACTTTTCCAAGGGGCATTGATATTGTCTTTTTATTCCACTGCAACCTCCACCATTCTTCCAAGGGGCATTAAAACCGTCTTGTTAAGCTACTGCGACCTCCACGTCTCTTCCAAGGGGCATTAAGACTGTCTTGTTAAGCTACTGCGACCTCCACCACTTTTCCAAGGTGCATTAAAACCATCTTGCTAAGCTACTGCTACCTCCACGTCTCTTCCAAGGGGCATTAAAACCGTATTGTTAAGCTACTGCGACCTCCACCACTTTTCCAAGGGGCATTAAAACCGTCTTGTTAAGCTACTGCGACCTCCATCATTCTTCCAAGGGGCATTAAAACCGTCTTGTTAAGCTACTGCGACCTCCACGTCTCTTCCAAGGGGCTTTAAAACCATCTTGTTAAGCTACTCCGACCTCCACCACTTTTCCAAGGGGCATTAAAACCGTCTTGTTAAGCTACTGCGACCTCCACCACTTTTCCAAGGGGCATTGATATTGTCTTTTTATTCCACTGCAACCTCCACCATTCTTCCAAGGGGCATTAAAACCGTCTTGTTAAGCTACTGCGACCTCCACGTCTCTTCCAAGGGGCATTAAAACTGTCTTGTTAAGCTACTGCGACCTCCACGTCTCTTCCAAGGGGCACTAAAACCGTCTTGTTAAGCCACTGCGACCTCCACCACTTTTCCAAGGGGCATTAAAACCGTCTTGTTAAGCTACTGTGACCTCCACCATTCTTCCAAGGGGCATTTAAACCGACTTGTTAAGCTACTGCGACCTCCACGTCTCTTCCAAGGGGCATTAAAACCATCTTATTAAGCTACTGCGACCTCCACCAGTTTTCCAAGGGGCATTAAAACCGTCTTGTTTAGCTACTGCGACCTCCACATCTCTTCCAAGGGGCATTAAAACCGTCTTGTTAAGCTACTGCAACCTCCACCACTTTTCCAAGGGGCATTAAAACCGTCTTGTTAAGCTACTGCGACCTCCACGTCTCTTCCAAGGGCATTAAAACCATCTTGTTAAGATACTGCGACCTCCACCACTTTTCCAAGGGGCATTAAAACCGTCTTGTTAAGCTACTGCGACCTCCACGTCTCTTCCAAGGGGCATTAAAACCATCTTGTTAAGATACTGCGACCTCCACCACTTTTCCAAGGGGCATTAAAACTGCTTGTTAAGCTACTGCGACCTCCACCACTTTTCCAAGGGGCATTAAAACCGTCTTGTTAAGCTACTGCGACCTCCACCATTCTTCCAAGGGGCATTAAAACCGTCTTGTTAAGCTACTGCGACCTCCACGTCTCTTCCAAGGAGCTTTAAAACCGTCTTGTTAAGCTACTCCGACCTCCACCACTTTTCCAAGGGGCATTAAAACCGTCTTGTTAAGCTACTGCGACCTCCACCACTTTTCCAAGGGGCATTGATATTGTCTTTTTATTCCACTGCAACCTCCACCATTCTTCCAAGGGGCATTAAAACCGTCTTGTTAAGCTACTGCGACCTCCACGTCTCTTCCAAGGGGCATTAAAACCATCTTGTTAAGCTACTGCGACCTCCACCACTTTTCCAAGGGGCATTAAAACCGTCTTGTTAAGCTACTGCGACCTCCACCACTTTTCCAAGGGGCATTGATATTGTCTTTTTATTCCACTGCAACCTCCACCATTCTTCCAAGGGGCATTAAAACCGTCTTGTTAAGCTACTGCGACCTCCACGTCTCTTCCAAGGGGCATTAAGACTGTCTTGTTAAGCTACTGCGACCTCCACCACTTTTCCAAGGTGCATTAAAACCATCTTGCTAAGCTACTGCTACCTCCACGTCTCTTCCAAGGGGCATTAAAACCGTATTGTTAAGCTACTGCGACCTCCACCACTTTTCCAAGGGGCATTAAAACCGTCTTGTTAAGCTACTGCGACCTCCACCATTCTTCCAAGGGGCATTAAAACCGTCTTGTTAAGCTACTGCGACCTCCACGTCTCTTCCAAGGGGCTTTAAAACCATCTTGTTAAGCTACTCCGACCTCCACCACTTTTCCAAGGGGCATTAAAACCGTCTTGTTAAGCTACTGCGACCTCCACCACTTTTCCAAGGGGCATTGATATTGTCTTTTTATTCCACTGCAACCTCCACCATTCTTCCAAGGGGCATTAAAACCGTCTTGTTAAGCTACTGCGACCTCCACGTCTCTTCCAAGGGGCATTAAAACTGTCTTGTTAAGCTACTGCGACCTCCACGTCTCTTCCAAGGGGCATTAAAACCGTCTTGTTAAGCCACTGCGACCTCCACCACTTTTCCAAGGGGCATTAAAACCGTCTTGTTAAGCTACTGTGACCTCCACCATTCTTCCAAGGGGCATTTAAACCGACTTGTTAAGCTACTGCGACCTCCACGTCTCTTCCAAGGGGCATTAAAACCATCTTATTAAGCTACTGCGACCTCCACCAGTTTTCCAAGGGGCATTAAAACCGTCTTGTTTAGCTACTGCGACCTCCACATCTCTTCCAAGGGGCATTAAAACCGTCTTGTTAAGCTACTGCAACCTCCACCACTTTTCCAAGGGGCATTAAAACCGTCTTGTTAAGCTACTGCGACCTCCACGTCTCTTCCAAGGGGCATTAAAACCATCTTGTTAAGATACTGCGACCTCCACCACTTTTCCAAGGGGCATTAAAACCGTCTTGTTAAGCTACTGCGACCTCCACGTCTCTTCCAAGGGGCATTAAAACCATCTTGTTAAGATACTGCGACCTCCACCACTTTTCCAAGGGGCATTAAAACTGCTTGTTAAGCTACTGCGACCTCCACCACTTTTCCAAGGGGCATTGATATTGTCTTTTTATTCCACTGCGACCTCCACCATTCTTCCAAGGGGCATTAAAACCGTCTTGTTAAGTTACTGCGACCTCCACGTCTCTTCCAAGGGGCATTAAAACCGTCTTGTTAAGCTACTGCGACCTCCACCACTTTTCCAAGGGGCATTAAAACCGTCTTGTTAAGCTACTGCGACCTCCACCACTTTTCCAAGGGGCATTGATATTGTCTTTTTATTCCACTGCAACCTCCACCATTCTTCCAAGGGGCATTAAAACCGTCTTGTTAAGCTACTGCGACCTCCACGTCTCTTCCAAGGGGCATTAAAACTGTCTTGTTAAGCTACTGCGACCTCCACGTCTCTTCCAAGGGGCATTAAAACCGTCTTGTTAAGCCACTGCGACCTCCACCACTTTTCCAAGGGGCATTAAAACCGTCTTGTTAAGCTACTGTGACCTCCACCATTCTTCCAAGGGGCATTTAAACCGACTTGTTAAGCTACTGCGACCTCCACGTCTCTTCCAAGGGGCATTAAAACCATCTTATTAAGCTACTGCGACCTCCACCAGTTTTCCAAGGGGCATTAAAACCGTCTTGTTAAGCTACTGCGACCTCCACATCTCTTCCAAGGGGCATTAAAACCGTCTTGTTAAGCTACTGCAACCTCCACCACTTTTCCAAGGGGCATTAAAACCGTCTTGTTAAGCTACTGCGACCTCCACGTCTCTTCCAAGGGGCATTAAAACCATCTTGTTAAGATACTGCGACCTCCACCACTTTTCCAAGGGGCATTAAAACCGTCTTGTTAAGCTACTGCGACCTCTACGTCTCTTCCAAGGGGCATTAAAACCATCTTGTTAAGATACTGCGACCTCCACCACTTTTCCAAGGGGCATTAAAACTGCTTGTTAAGCTACTGCGACCTCCACCACTTTTCCAAGGGGCATTGATATTGTCTTTTTATTCCACTGCGACCTCCACCATTCTTCCAAGGGGCATTAAAACCGTCTTGTTAAGCTACTGCGACCTCCACGTCTCTTCCAAGGGGCATTAAAACCATCTTGTTAAGCTACTGCGACCTCCACCACTTTTCCAAGGGGCATTAAAACCGTCTTGTTAAGCTACTGCGACCTCCACCACTTTTCCAAGGGGCATTGATATTGTCTTTTTATTCCACTGCAACCTCCACCATTCTTCCAAGGGGCATTAAAACCGTCTTGTTAAGCTACTGCGACCTCCACGTCTCTTCCAAGGGGCATTAAAACTGTCTTGTTAAGCTACTGCGACCTCCACCACTTTTCCAAGGTGCATTAAAACCATCTTGCTAAGCTACTGCTACCTCCACGTCTCTTCCAAGGGGCATAAAAACCATATTGTTAAGCTACTGCGACCTCCACCACTTTTCCAAGGGGCATTAAAACCGTCTTGTTAAGCTACTGCGACCTCCACCATTCTTCCAAGGGGCATTAAAACCGTCTTGTTAAGCTACTGCGACCTCCACGTCTCTTCCAAGGAGCTTTAAAACCGTCTTGTTAAGCTACTCCGACCTCCACCACTTTTCCAAGGGGCATTAAAACCGTCTTGTTAAGCTACTGCGACCTCCACCACTTTTCCAAGGGGCATTGATATTGTCTTTTTATTCCACTGCAACCTCCACCATTCTTCCAAGGGGCATTAAAACCGTCTTGTTAAGCTACTGCGACCTCCACGTCTCTTCCAAGGGGCATTAAAACCATCTTGTTAAGCTACTGCGACCTCCACCACTTTTCCAAGGGGCATTAAAACCGTCTTGTTAAGCTACTGCGACCTCCACCACTTTTCCAAGGGGCATTGATATTGTCTTTTTATTCCACTGCAACCTCCACCATTCTTCCAAGGGGCATTAAAACCGTCTTGTTAAGCTACTGCGACCTCCACGTCTCTTCCAAGGGGCATTAAAACTGTCTTGTTAAGCTACTGCGACCTCCACCACTTTTCCAAGGTGCATTAAAACCATCTTGCTAAGCTACTGCTACCTCCACGTCTCTTCCAAGGGGCATTAAAACCGTATTGTTAAGCTACTGCGACCTCCACCACTTTTCCAAGGGGCATTAAAACCGTCTTGTTAAGCTACTGCGACCTCCACCATTCTTCCAAGGGGCATTAAAACCGTCTTGTTAAGCTACTGCGACCTCCACGTCTCTTCCAAGGGGCTTTAAAACCATCTTGTTAAGCTACTCCGACCTCCACCACTTTTCCAAGGGGCATTAAAACCGTCTTGTTAAGCTACTGCGACCTCCACCACTTTTCCAAGGGGCATTGACATTGTCTTTTTATTCCACTGCAACCTCCACCATTCTTCCAAGGGGCATTAAAACCGTCTTGTTAAGCTACTGCGACCTCCACGTCTCTTCCAAGGGGCATTAAAACTGTCTTGTTAAGCTACTGCGACCTCCACGTCTCTTCCAAGGGGCATTAAAACCGTCTTGTTAAGCCACTGCGACCTCCACCACTTTTCCAAGGGGCATTAAAACCGTCTTGTTAAGCTACTGTGACCTCCACCATTCTTCCAAGGGGCATTTAAACCGACTTGTTAAGCTACTGCGACCTCCACGTCTCTTCCAAGGGGCATTAAAACCATCTTATTAAGCTACTGCGACCTCCACCAGTTTTCCAAGGGGCATTAAAACCGTCTTGTTTAGCTACTGCGACCTCCACATCTCTTCCAAGGGGCATTAAAACCGTCTTGTTAAGCTACTGCAACCTCCACCACTTTTCCAAGGGGCATTAAAACCGTCTTGTTAAGCTACTGCGACCTCCACCACTTTTCCAAGGGGCATTAAAACCGTCTTGTTAAGCTACTGCGACCTCCACCATTCTTCCAAGGGGCATTAAAACCGTCTTGTTAAGCTACTGCGACCTCCACGTCTCTTCCAAGGGGCTTTAAAACCATCTTGTTAAGCTACTCCGACCTCCACCACTTTTCCAAGGGGCATTAAAACCGTCTTGTTAAGCTACTGCGACCTCCATCACTTTTCCAAGGGGCATTGATATTGTCTTTTTATTCCACTGCAACCTCCACCATTCTTCCAAGGGGCATTAAAACCGTCTTGTTAAGCTACTGCGACCTCCACGTCTCTTCCAAGGGGCATTAAAACTGTCTTGTTAAGCTACTGCGACCTCCACGTCTCTTCCAAGGGGCATTAAAACCGTCTTGTTAAGCCACTGCGACCTCCACCACTTTTCCAAGGGGCATTAAAACCGTCTTGTTAAGCTACTGTGACCTCCACCATTCTTCCAAGGGGCATTTAAACCGACTTGTTAAGCTACTGCGACCTCCACGTCTCTTCCAAGGGGCATTAAAACCATCTTATTAAGCTACTGCGACCTCCACCAGTTTTCCAAGGGGCATTAAAACCGTCTTGTTTAGCTACTGCGACCTCCACATCTCTTCCAAGGGGCATTAAAACCGTCTTGTTAAGCTACTGCAACCTCCACCACTTTTCCAAGGGGCATTAAAACCGTCTTGTTAAGCTACTGCGACCTCCACGTCTCTTCCAAGGGGCATTAAAACCATCTTGTTAAGATACTGCGACCTCCACCACTTTTCCAAGGGGCATTAAAACCGTCTTGTTAAGCTACTGCGACCTCCACGTCTCTTCCAAGGGGCATTAAAACCATCTTGTTAAGATACTGCGACCTCCACCACTTTTCCAAGGGGCATTAAAACTGCTTGTTAAGCTACTGCGACCTCCACCACTTTTCCAAGGGGCATTGATATTGTCTTTTTATTCCACTGCGACCTCCACCATTCTTCCAAGGGGCATTAAAACCGTCTTGTTAAGTTACTGCGACCTCCACGTCTCTTCCAAGGGGCATTAAAACCGTCTTGTTAAGCTACTGCGACCTCCACCACTTTTCCAAGGGGCATTAAAACCGTCTTGTTAAGCTACTGCGACCTCCACCACTTTTCCAAGGGGCATTGATATTGTCTTTTTATTCCACTGCAACCTCCACCATTCTTCCAAGGGGCATTAAAACCGTCTTGTTAAGCTACTGCGACCTCCACGTCTCTTCCAAGGGGCATTAAAACTGTCTTGTTAAGCTACTGCGACCTCCACGTCTCTTCCAAGGGGCATTAAAACCGTCTTGTTAAGCCACTGCGACCTCCACCACTTTTCCAAGGGGCATTAAAACCGTCTTGTTAAGCTACTGTGACCTCCACCATTCTTCCAAGGGGCATTTAAACCGACTTGTTAAGCTACTGCGACCTCCACGTCTCTTCCAAGGGGCATTAAAACCATCTTATTAAGCTACTGCGACCTCCACCAGTTTTCCAAGGCGCATTAAAACCGTCTTGTTAAGCTACTGCGACCTCCACATCTCTTCCAAGGGGCATTAAAACCGTCTTGTTAAGCTACTGCAACCTCCACCACTTTTCCAAGGGGCATTAAAACCGTCTTGTTAAGCTACTGCGACCTCCACGTCTCTTCCAAGGGGCATTAAAACCATCTTGTTAAGATACTGCGACCTCCACCACTTTTCCAAGGGGCATTAAAACCGTCTTGTTAAGCTACTGCGACCTCCACGTCTCTTCCAAGGGGCATTAAAACCATCTTGTTAAGATACTGCGACCTCCACCACTTTTCCAAGGGGCATTAAAACTGCTTGTTAAGCTACTGCGACCTCCACCACTTTTCCAAGGGGCATTGATATTGTCTTTTTATTCCACTGCGACCTCCACCATTCTTCCAAGGGGCATTAAAACCGTCTTGTTAAGCTACTGCGACCTCCACGTCTCTTCCAAGGGGCATTAAAACCATCTTGTTAAGCTACTGCGACCTCCACCACTTTTCCAAGGGGCATTAAAACCGTCTTGTTAAGCTACTGCGACCTCCACCACTTTTAAAAGGGGCATTGATATTGTCTTTTTATTCCACTGCAACCTCCACCATTCTTCCAAGGGGCATTAAAACCGTCTTGTTAAGCTACTGCGACCTCCACGTCTCTTTCAAGGGGCATTAAAACTGTCTTGTTAAGCTACTGCGACCTCCACCACTTTTCCAAGGTGCATTAAAACCATCTTGCTAAGCTACTGCTACCTCCACGTCTCTTCCAAGGGGCATTAAAACCATATTGTTAAGCTACTGCGACCTCCACCACTTTTCCAAGGGGCATTAAAACCGTCTTGTTAAGCTACTGCGACCTCCACCATTCTTCCAAGGGGCATTAAAACCGTCTTGTTAAGCTACTGCGACCTCCACGTCTCTTCCAAGGAGCTTTAAAACCGTCTTGTTAAGCTACTCCGACCTCCACCACTTTTCCAAGGGGCATTAAAACCGTCTTGTTAAGCTACTGCGACCTCCACCACTTTTCCAAGGGGCATTGATATTGTCTTTTTATTCCACTGCAACCTCCACCATTCTTCCAAGGGGCATTAAAACCGTCTTGTTAAGCTACTGCGACCTCCACGTCTCTTCCAAGGGGCATTAAAACCATCTTGTTAAGCTACTGCGACCTCCACCACTTTTCCAAGGGGCATTAAAACCGTCTTGTTAAGCTACTGCGACCTCCACCACTTTTCCAAGGGGCATTGATATTGTCTTTTTATTCCACTGCAACCTCCACCATTCTTCCAAGGGGCATTAAAACCGTCTTGTTAAGCTACTGCGACCTCCACGTCTCTTCCAAGGGGCATTAAAACTGTCTTGTTAAGCTACTGCGACCTCCACCACTTTTCCAAGGTGCATTAAAACCATCTTGCTAAGCTACTGCTACCTCCACGTCTCTTCCAAGGGGCATTAAAACCGTATTGTTAAGCTACTGCGACCTCCACCACTTTTCCAAGGGGCATTAAAACCGTCTTGTTAAGCTACTGCGACCTCCACGTCTCTTCCAAGGGGCTTTAAAACCATCTTGTTAAGCTACTCCGACCTCCACCACTTTTCCAAGGGGCATTAAAACCGTCTTGTTAAGCTACTGCGACCTCCACCACTTTTCCAAGGGGCATTGATATTGTCTTTTTATTCCACTGCAACCTCCACCATTCTTCCAAGGGGCATTAAAACCGTCTTGTTAAGCTACTGCGACCTCCACGTCTCTTCCAAGGGGCATTAAAACTGTCTTGTTAAGCTACTGCGACCTCCACGTCTCTTCCAAGGGGCATTAAAACCGTCTTGTTAAGCCACTGCGACCTCCACCACTTTTCCAAGGGGCATTAAAACCGTCTTGTTAAGCTACTGTGACCTCCACCATTCTTCCAAGGGGCATTTAAACCGACTTGTTAAGCTACTGCGACCTCCACGTCTCTTCCAAGGGGCATTAAAACCATCTTATTAAGCTACTGCGACCTCCACCAGTTTTCCAAGGGGCATTAAAACCGTCTTGTTTAGCTACTGCGACCTCCACATCTCTTCCAAGGGGCATTAAAACCGTCTTGTTAAGCTACTGCAACCTCCACCACTTTTCCAAGGGGCATTAAAACCGTCTTGTTAAGCTACTGCAACCTCCACATCTCTTCCAAGGGGCATTAAAACCATCTTGTTAAGATACTGCGACCTCCACCACTTTTCCAAGGGGCATTAAAACTGCTTGTTAAGCTACTGCGACCTCCACCACTTTTCCAAGGGGCATTGATATTGTCTTTTTATTCCACTGCGACCTCCACCATTCTTCCAAGGGGCATTAAAACCGTCTTGTTAAGTTACTGCGACCTCCACGTCTCTTCCAAGGGGCATTAAAACCGTCTTGTTAAGCTACTGCGACCTCCACCACTTTTCCAAGGGGCATTAAAACCGTCTTGTTAAGCTACTGCGACCTCCACCACTTTTCCAAGGGGCATTGATATTGTCTTTTTATTCCACTGCAACCTCCACCATTCTTCCAAGGGGCATTAAAACCGTCTTGTTAAGCTACTGCGACCTCCACGTCTCTTCCAAGGGGCATTAAAACCATCTTGTTAAGATACTGCGACCTCCACCACTTTTCCAAGGGGCATTAAAACCGTCTTGTTAAGCTACTGCGACCTCCACGTCTCTTCCAAGGGGCATTAAAACCATCTTGTTAAGATACTGCGACCTCCACCACTTTTCCAAGGGGCATTAAAACTGCTTGTTAAGCTACTGCGACCTCCACCACTTTTCCAAGGGGCATTGATATTGTCTTTTTATTCCACTGCGACCTCCACCATTCTTCCAAGGGGCATTAAAACCGTCTTGTTAAGTTACTGCGACCTCCACGTCTCTTCCAAGGGGCATTAAAACCGTCTTGTTAAGCTACTGCGACCTCCACCACTTTTCCAAGGGGCATTAAAACCGTCTTGTTAAGCTACTGCGACCTCCACCACTTTTCCAAGGGGCATTGATATTGTCTTTTTATTCCACTGCAACCTCCACCATTCTTCCAAGGGGCATTAAAACCGTCTTGTTAAGCTACTGCGACCTCCACGTCTCTTCCAAGGGGCATTAAAACTGTCTTGTTAAGCTACTGCGACCTCCACGTCTCTTCCAAGGGGCATTAAAACCGTCTTGTTAAGCCACTGCGACCTCCACCACTTTTCCAAGGGGCATTAAAACCGTCTTGTTAAGCTACTGTGACCTCCACCATTCTTCCAAGGGGCATTTAAACCGACTTGTTAAGCTACTGCGACCTCCACGTCTCTTCCAAGGGGCATTAAAACCATCTTATTAAGCTACTGCGACCTCCACCAGTTTTCCAAGGGGCATTAAAACCGTCTTGTTAAGCTACTGCGACCTCCACATCTCTTCCAAGGGGCATTAAAACCGTCTTGTTAAGCTACTGCAACCTCCACCACTTTTCCAAGGGGCATTAAAACCGTCTTGTTAAGCTACTGCGACCTCCACGTCTCTTCCAAGGGGCATTAAAACCATCTTGTTAAGATACTGCGACCTCCACCACTTTTCCAAGGGGCATTAAAACCGTCTTGTTAAGCTACTGCGACCTCCACGTCTCTTCCAAGGGGCATTAAAACCATCTTGTTAAGATACTGCGACCTCCACCACTTTTCCAAGGGGCATTAAAACTGCTTGTTAAGCTACTGCGACCTCCACCACTTTTCCAAGGGGCATTGATATTGTCTTTTTATTCCACTGCAACCTCCACCATTCTTCCAAGGGGCATTAAAACCGTCTTGTTAAGCTACTGCGACCTCCACGTCTCTTCCAAGGGGCATTAAAACTGTCTTGTTAAGCTACTGCGACCTCCACGTCTCTTCCAAGGGGCATTAAAACCGTCTTGTTAAGCCACTGCGACCTCCACCACTTTTCCAAGGGGCATTAAAACCGTCTTGTTAAGCTACTGTGACCTCCACCATTCTTCCAAGGGGCATTTAAACCGACTTGTTAAGCTACTGCGACCTCCACGTCTCTTCCAAGGGGCATTAAAACCATCTTATTAAGCTACTGCGACCTCCACCAGTTTTCCAAGGGGCATTAAAACCGTCTTGTTTAGCTACTGCGACCTCCACATCTCTTCCAAGGGGCATTAAAACCGTCTTGTTAAGCTACTGCAACCTCCACCACTTTTCCAAGGGGCATTAAAACCGTCTTGTTAAGCTACTGCAACCTCCACGTCTCTTCCAAGGGGCATTAAAACCATCTTGTTAAGATACTGCGACCTCCACCACTTTTCCAAGGGGCATTAAAACCGTCTTGTTAAGCTACTGCGACCTCCACGTCTCTTCCAAGGGGCATTAAAACCATCTTGTTAAGATACTGCGACCTCCACCACTTTTCCAAGGGGCATTAAAACTGCTTGTTAAGCTACTGCGACCTCCACCACTTTTCCAAGGGGCATTGATATTGTCTTTTTATTCCACTGCGACCTCCACCATTCTTCCAAGGGGCATTAAAACCGTCTTGTTAAGTTACTGCGACCTCCACGTCTCTTCCAAGGGGCATTAAAACCGTCTTGTTAAGCTACTGCGACCTCCACCACTTTTCCAAGGGGCATTAAAACCGTCTTGTTAAGCTACTGCGACCTCCACCACTTTTCCAAGGGGCATTGATATTGTCTTTTTATTCCACTGCAACCTCCACCATTCTTCCAAGGGGCATTAAAACCGTCTTGTTAAGCTACTGCGACCTCCACGTCTCTTCCAAGGGACATTAAAACCATCTTGTTAAGATACTGCGACCTCCACCACTTTTCCAAGGGGCATTAAAACCGTCTTGTTAAGCTACTGCGACCTCCACGTCTCTTCCAAGGGGCATTAAAACCATCTTGTTAAGATACTGCGACCTCCACCACTTTTCCAAGGGGCATTAAAACTGCTTGTTAAGCTACTGCGACCTCCACCACTTTTCCAAGGGGCTTTGATATTGTCTTTTTATTCCACTGCGACCTCCACCATTCTTCCAAGGGGCATTAAAACCGTCTTGTTAAGTTACTGCGACCTCCACGTCTCTTCCAAGGGGCATTAAAACCGTCTTGTTAAGCTACTGCGACCTCCACCACTTTTCCAAGGGGCATTAAAACCGTCTTGTTAAGCTACTGCGACCTCCACCACTTTTCCAAGGGGCATTGATATTGTCTTTTTATTCCACTGCAACCTCCACCATTCTTCCAAGGGGCATTAAAACCGTCTTGTTAAGCTACTGCGACCTCCACGTCTCTTCCAAGGGGCATTAAAACTGTCTTGTTAAGCTACTGCGACCTCCACGTCTCTTCCAAGGGGCATTAAAACCGTCTTGTTAAGCCACTGCGACCTCCACCACTTTTCCAAGGGGCATTAAAACCGTCTTGTTAAGCTACTGTGACCTCCACCATTCTTCCAAGGGGCATTTAAACCGACTTGTTAAGCTACTGCGACCTCCACGTCTCTTCCAAGGGGCATTAAAACCATCTTATTAAGCTACTGCGACCTCCACCAGTTTTCCAAGGGGCATTAAAACCGTCTTGTTAAGCTACTGCGACCTCCACATCTCTTCCAAGGGGCATTAAAACCGTCTTGTTAAGCTACTGCAACCTCCACCACTTTTCCAAGGGGCATTAAAACCGTCTTGTTAAGCTACTGCGACCTCCACGTCTCTTCCAAGGGGCATTAAAACCATCTTGTTAAGATACTGCGACCTCCACCACTTTTCCAAGGGGCATTAAAACCGTCTTGTTAAGCTACTGCGACCTCCACGTCTCTTCCAAGGGGCATTAAAACCATCTTGTTAAGATACTGCGACCTCCACCACTTTTCCAAGGGGCATTAAAACTGCTTGTTAAGCTACTGCGACCTCCACCACTTTTCCAAGGGGCATTGATATTGTCTTTTTATTCCACTGCGACCTCCACCATTCTTCCAAGGGGCATTAAAACCGTCTTGTTAAGCTACTGCGACCTCCACGTCTCTTCCAAGGGGCATTAAAACCATCTTGTTAAGCTACTGCGACCTCCACCACTTTTCCAAGGGGCATTAAAACCGTCTTGTTAAGCTACTGCGACCTCCACCACTTTTCCAAGGGGCATTGATATTGTCTTTTTATTCCACTGCAACCTCCACCATTCTTCCAAGGGGCATTAAAACCGTCTTGTTAAGCTACTGCGACCTCCACGTCTCTTCCAAGGGGCATTAAAACTGTCTTGTTAAGCTACTGCGACCTCCACCACTTTTCCAAGGTGCATTAAAACCATCTTGCTAAGCTACTGCTACCTCCACGTCTCTTCCAAGGGGCATTAAAACCATATTGTTAAGCTACTGCGACCTCCACCACTTTTCCAAGGGGCATTAAAACCGTCTTGTTAAGCTACTGCGACCTCCACCATTCTTCCAAGGGGCATTAAAACCGTCTTGTTAAGCTACTGCGACCTCCACGTCTCTTCCAAGGAGCTTTAAAACCGTCTTGTTAAGCTACTCCGACCTCCACCACTTTTCCAAGGGGCATTAAAACCGTCTTGTTAAGCTACTGCGACCTCCACCACTTTTCCAAGGGGCATTGATATTGTCTTTTTATTCCACTGCAACCTCCACCATTCTTCCAAGGGGCATTAAAACCGTCTTGTTAAGCTACTGCGACCTCCACGTCTCTTCCAAGGGGCATTAAAACCATCTTGTTAAGCTACTGCGACCTCCACCACTTTTCCAAGGGGCATTAAAACCGTCTTGTTAAGCTACTGCGACCTCCACCACTTTTCCAAGGGGCATTGATATTGTCTTTTTATTCCACTGCAACCTCCACCATTCTTCCAAGGGGCATTAAAACCGTCTTGTTAAGCTACTGCGACCTCCACGTCTCTTCCAAGGGGCATTAAAACTGTCTTGTTAAGCTACTGCGACCTCCACCACTTTTCCAAGGTGCATTAAAACCATCTTGCTAAGCTACTGCTACCTCCACGTCTCTTCCAAGGGGCATTAAAACCGTATTGTTAAGCTACTGCGACCTCCACCACTTTTCCAAGGGGCATTAAAACCGTCTTGTTAAGCTACTGCGACCTCCACCATTCTTCCAAGGGGCATTAAAACCGTCTTGTTAAGCTACTGCGACCTCCACGTCTCTTCCAAGGGGCTTTAAAACCATCTTGTTAAGCTACTCCGACCTCCACCACTTTTCCAAGGGGCATTAAAACCGTCTTGTTAAGCTACTGCGACCTCCACCACTTTTCCAAGGGGCATTGATATTGTCTTTTTATTCCACTGCAACCTCCACCATTCTTCCAAGGTGCATTAAAACCGTCTTGTTAAGCTACTGCGACCTCCACGTCTCTTCCAAGGGGCATTAAAACTGTCTTGTTAAGCTACTGCGACCTCCACGTCTCTTCCAAGGGGCATTAAAACCGTCTTGTTAAGCCACTGCGACCTCCACCACTTTTCCAAGGGGCATTAAAACCGTCTTGTTAAGCTACTGTGACCTCCACCATTCTTCCAAGGGGCATTTAAACCGACTTGTTAAGCTACTGCGACCTCCACGTCTCTTCCAAGGGGCATTAAACCATCTTATTAAGCTACTGCGACCTCCACCACTTTTCCAAGGGGCATTAAAACCGTCTTGTTCAGCTACTGCGACCTCCACGTCTCTTCCAAGGGGCATTAAAACCATCTTGTTAAGATACTGCGACCTCCACCACTTTTCCAAGGGGCATTAAAACCGTCTTGTTAAGCTACTGCGACCTCCACGTCTCTTCCAAGGGGCATTAAAACCATCTTGTTAAAATACTGCGACCTCCACCACTTTTCCAAGGGGCATTAAAACTGCTTGTTAAGCTACTGCGACCTCCACCACTTTTCCAAGGGGCATTGATATTGTCTTTTTATTCCACTGCGACCTCCACCATTCTTCCAAGGGGCATTAAAACCGTCTTGTTAAGTTACTGCGACCTCCACGTCTCTTCCAAGGGGCATTAAAACCGTCTTGTTAAGCTACTGCGACCTCCACCACTTTTCCAAGGGGCATTAAAACCGTCTTGTTAAGCTACTGCGACCTCCACCACTTTTCCAAGGGGCATTGATATTGTCTTTTTATTCCACTGCAACCTCCACCATTCTTCCAAGGGGCATTAAAACCGTCTTGTTAAGCTACTGCGACCTCCACGTCTCTTCCAAGGGGCATTAAAACTGTCTTGTTAAGCTACTGCGACCTCCACGTCTCTTCCAAGGGGCATTAAAACCGTCTTGTTAAGCCACTGCGACCTCCACCACTTTTCCAAGGGGCATTAAAACCGTCTTGTTAAGCTACTGTGACCTCCACCATTCTTCCAAGGGGCATTTAAACCGACTTGTTAAGCTACTGCGACCTCCACGTCTCTTCCAAGGGGCATTAAAACCATCTTATTAAGCTACTGCGACCTCCACCAGTTTTCCAAGGGGCATTAAAACCGTCTTGTTAAGCTACTGCGACCTCCACATCTCTTCCAAGGGGCATTAAAACCGTCTTGTTAAGCTACTGCAACCTCCACCACTTTTCCAAGGGGCATTAAAACCGTCTTGTTAAGCTACTGCGACCTCCACGTCTCTTCCAAGGGGCATTAAAACCATCTTGTTAAGATACTGCGACCTCCACCACTTTTCCAAGGGGCATTAAAACCGTCTTGTTAAGCTACTGCGACCTCCACGTCTCTTCCAAGGGGCATTAAAACCATCTTGTTAAGATACTGCGACCTCCACCACTTTTCCAAGGGGCATTAAAACTGCTTGTTAAGCTACTGCGACCTCCACCACTTTTCCAAGGGGCATTGATATTGTCTTTTTATTCCACTGCGACCTCCACCATTCTTCCAAGGGGCATTAAAACCGTCTTGTTAAGCTACTGCGACCTCCACGTCTCTTCCAAGGGGCATTAAAACTGTCTTGTTAAACCACTCTGAACTCCACAGCTCTTCCAAGGGGCATTGAAATGTTGCTTTTAATTAACTCTAACCTCCACGACTCTTCTAACGGGCATTGCACTTCCTCCTAATTTTAGTCAGCTTTTGCTTTTCAATGCATAGGCGAACACTAAGGGAGACCCACTAGCAAATAATGGGTAGAAAGTTTTTAGTATGCTGTTATCCACGTCTGTTTCAAGGGGCATTGCAGTTCCTCATAATTTTTGGAAAGCCTTCCATTCACTGCTTAGGCCAACAGTGCACAGGAGACCCAGTTGCTATAAATGGAAAAAACGGTTTAGTTAAGGCCCTCTGACCTCCATGTCACTTCCAAGGGGCATTGGAGAGCCTCGAAATTTTTGGTAGGCATTTCACTCACTGTATGCCCTATGACTGTGTAGCCGAACCGCTCCTTTTGGTACAGAAACATATCCTACAAGACATGTGTGGTTGACTGGCTTGATATTGATGTGAATGGTCCATGTTCCTCCTGCTCTTTCTCCTTTGCCACCACCTCATCCATCATTCATCACCTGAAGCTTTGTTTTAACGGGAGTCATAGAACTGGGATAGTAGTAGGAAAACATGCAGTAATCCTCGGAGGAGGTAGGATATGCGCCAAAACGCTGACCACCTCAGGCCTAGCCGTTACTACATACATGCGCTTGCATTCCAAGGAACAGAAAGCTAACGAGATGGATGGCCTCATGATCATGAATAATTTACTCGTTGTGTAGGAGGCCGACAACTGATGCTGTCTCCCTTCTGAACTTTGTGTTGAAGCCTGATTGACCCAGGACCCGCAATCCTCTATGTCTGGAGGTCGTGTTGCATCCCAGTGTCCAACTGTGTCCCGGCTTCCACAATATTAACCCAGTGTGAAGGCGTCAGTGAGATGGACCATCCCTGGCCACATTCACTTGTCCACGTGTTTGTGGTTAGGCTGTCCTTCAAATAGGGGCGGTTGGGGACCGTTTATGGACACCCGGCCGCCCCCAGGCGGGTGGGGACAGTGTGTGGGCACCCGGCCGCCGGGCGGCTGGGGACCGATTACGGACACCCGGCCGCCCCCTTGCGGCTGGGGACCAAGCATGGACATCCTGCCGCTGGGCGGCTGGGGACTGAGTATGGATACAAGGCCGCCGACGGAGCCATGATGTGGTGGCCAGATTCCGCCTCCACATGCCTAAAAGGCCCAATTTCAAGTGCAAGCAAGCTAGCAGTATGGTATTGCAGCCTGGGGGTGGGTGGGTGGCAGGTTGCACACTTACGCTTGCATTCCAAGAAAGCAAAGCAGATGCTAACTTTCATCATCATCATGCTCCTCACCTTGGCAGTCTAAACTCCCCTGATGGAGAAGCCAGGGCCCACCGGAGGAGTCTGGTTCTCTGGTGGGCTCGTCCAATGCTGCCCTAAAGCAGGCCAGGCTAAGAAAAGTGTGGGGGAAGTTGACAGGAGAAATAGGGGCGGCTGGGGACCGAGCATGGACACCCGGCCGCCAGGCGGCTGGGGACTGAGTATGGATACCTCGCTGCCGAAGCAGCCATGAGGTAGTGGCCAGCTTCGGCCTCCTCCAAACTAAAAGGCCCCATTTCAAGTGCAAGCTAGCAGTATGGTATTGCAGCCTGGGGGTGGGTGGGTGACAGGCTGCAGACTTGCGCTTGCATTGCAAGGAATGGGGGAGGTACAGTTGAACACTGCTCTGGGACAAGGACTTGCACGGGGATAGTTGCAAGTCTGCATCTTCTGATGCGGCAAGGATCACTTCTGATGGGCACACTTTTAGGCAGTGACCTGGGTGTCAGAGATGCTTCCAGGGGTCTTCCCCATGCTGTTCCCATGTCTTTTCAGCACTGTATGCATGTGTCACACAGCACATGGCCAGATAAGGTTGTAAAATGTTAAAATTACATTTTCCGGTGAATGCATTTGTCACGGTTGAAAGCAATACAAAAGTGCAAAAACGCATAAAAAATGCTACTTGTGAACATAGCCCAAGGTGTGGAGGAGTATTTTTGTTTTTGGTTATTTATTTTACCTTATACACAAGTCTTTACCCTGGAAAGGAAGTTCCTTAACATATTTCACAGGAAAATTGTTTCAGTTTAGTTTTTGAACGTTTTATTGTGAGCCCGTAAAAGTGGCTTAATACCTCTGACCACGTTGTTGACAGCAGTGACCTGGGGGTCAGAAATGCTTCCTGGGGCGATGCCTATGCGGTCCCCATGTCATTTGAACACTTTCACTATCGTTTTGGGCACTTTTTAGGCTTTCTATAGACTGCCGGGGGAGCCGCCGCAAAAATGCTCGGGTCTCCCATAGACATTGGGCTTGTTGCTCGGGTCGAGCACCCGAGTATCACGGTGAGCTCAGCCCGAGCTTCGAGCACCCGAGCATTTTAGTGCTCGCTCAACACTACTTAAAACCATGGATCAACATCCCATCTCTGAAATCTAGTCCCCTTAATGGCATTTTATGTGGGATATTTTTTATAATTTTTTTCATTCCCCAGGCTTGCCCAGTTTTAAAATCACAAAATAAGTTTTTACTCAACCACTTCTGCTACAGCTCTGTTACCCCTATCCACCCTATCCGCAAATATCCCTGGTCTTTGTTGACAGGCTGCAGCAGTGACATCACAACTAGAACATGTGACTTTTGCAGCCAATCGCTGGGCTCAGTTGTCTTGTCCTTACTACCATGGCATCAGTGATTGGCTGCAGCCATCATTAAATTATTCCTGAAAAACCTCTTTAACTCGTAATGTATCACTGTCAAGTCCAAGCAGCATAATATTTACAGGGTTCCTGTACTTTCATAGCAGTCCAATATGATCAAGAGCTGAACTGATTCTCTGTTCTGTAAAGAACTTTGCCAGCACTATAGGAGCTGGTACTTCCTTTCTCCCCACTTCCCAGCATGGATTGCTTCTTCCACTGTCTTTTATGCTTTTATGCAATTTGACAAATATCCATCCCGAACTTGCTTTAATCTGTCTAGATGTCCCTTTTGGAAGGTATGAATAATCCTTTTAAGCTCAAAACAGAAGCTTTACACTGTTCCAAATTTTCTGTGCCTTTGAACAAGATTTTCATCCAAATTTGTGAGTCAACAACATTTTCCTCTACAAATCCCACCTAAAAGTGAACTTGCTCACATTGCAAATCTGTAAACTTGATTTATACCAGTTGGCAGATCTTCAGTATGTGTCAAAAGACTTACAATGTAGCAAAATTTGGGCCCTGATGAAAGAATGAACTTTGTGTAAATATATTCATTTCCCTTCCATCAATATTTTTACATACATTGCAAACTATCTGGGGACGGTACGCCCCCTTTTTTCTCTCCTAAACAGCCATATGGGGAATAAATGATTGCACTACAATCTGCTTCTGTTTCACAGCTTGTGTCCCGATGGGAAGGGTAGCGTTCAGGAAACACTTTGTTAGCCTTAAAGAGAAAAGAGAAAATACGCCTGTGTGCCGTACACATACGGAAAAAGTTGCATAATTTTTCTAGAAATCAGCAATTATTCAAAATGAGGAGAATGCAAACATGATTGGCTTCATTTATTAAAGGGTAAGCAGATCTAGCATAGCCGCTCCAGCATGTAGATTTGTAAATCCTCACTTTTATATATTGGATTTTAAAGTATTTTAAGTATATTTTTGTTTCCTACTATGTCTGAAGGAGCAAATTTATCAATATTGTCATAAAGACGAATCACACAACAAATGATTACAATGATGTCTGCAGGATTATAGGCACAAAGCCTGCACCGGGTCCGTCCTGCAGGTTAATGGTGTTACAATGCACAGAGCGAGCTGTCAATCAAGGAGTCGGGGGTGTGCTTATAGCCGTGGCTCGCTAACAGTCGCCGCTCACTGTGTACTGAGCGATGACTATAGCCGGTCTGGGCATACCTCTACACTGTGTGCACAATTATTACACAATTCATATTTTAGATTATTTATTTTATTATTGAACAACTACAGGTTGTTAATAAAACTTTAACACTTTGCTTTTCAGGTGCTGTCAATATGTGATGTCACCTAATTAATAGGCTCTTTGTGTTTTTATACCTGTAGTTTTGTCTTTTTTTTTTTTAAACTATATCTGCGATTATAAAAGAGTCAGACTCGAAGCGCGTCAGATATTTTTTTAGGCGCGTGCTACTAGTTTAATGAAATAATAATAAAGAATTTTTTTGTTTTAATTCAATTTGCTGGATTGAAAAACCTTTTTACATCACTTCGAAAAAGGTTAATAAACCTGAATATTTAAGAAAGTAAAAGTGAAGTTTTGTCTTTCATAGGAGAATATCTTTGTCTGCAAAATTATTGGGCAACTAAATAATTAAAGACGTAAATATTCCCATCAATTGGAAGAATAAAACATGCAAACACCTTTAGGACATCCAATGAACACAGACTTGATTAAGGCGCTTTGCTGAAACGCGTCGGTCTCTGTTCCTTGGATGTCCTATAGGTGTTTGCATGTTTTTATTCTTCCGTTGAAGGATTAATAAAGAACATATTTGTTAAAATAAGATTTTTTTTTTTCTTCGCTGGAGGTTTTTTCCCTTTTTTTCCCCATTTTTGTCTTCACGCTCCTGACTAGAGCGCCTCCTGGCAAAGGTTACTGAGGATTTCCTGGATACCTGTTCCTACAACTGAATGGTGACCTGACTTTACATTTCCCCTCATACCCTCCTCTTTTCCATTCCCATCAATTATTTATTTTCATCTGTTAAAGTGAGAATTAGAACCAAACAACTCAAAATGTACAAATAAAAATTTCTGACATTTGCATAAAAAATATCAGTGCCCAATATGGCCGCCCTTCTTATCAATAACAGTCATAGGCTCCATCCATGGAATCTTTTGGTTTCTAAACCTGTAATTTTGCTCAGTAAGGAAGGGGTCGTGTCATTATTCTTTCATTAGTCAAACTAAGTACAGGCGCTCGGTGCACCATGGCGGGGCCAAACAATTAAGTGCACCTTCCCACCTACTTGTCTTCCATCTATCTCTGCCCTTATATCGCTCTATACACTGTGTTCCAAATTATTATGCAAATAATAATTTCTCAGATTTTCCCAAATTACCTATATGAATTGCAGTCATTGTAATTTTCCAGTCAAATAACTATTAGAGTACAATTGAAAGGTTTTTGTACAAACTGCCTATGATAACAGTATATTTTTTAAAAAATAAAGCACTCAAACTGCACTCAAAATGCATGTTCCAAATTATTATGCACAGCAGAGTTTTCAACCTTTTCATTTTAATAAAGAACAAAAAAATGGTCATTTTTGAAATTATAAGCATTAGCAGGTTATTACAAACTGAAATCAAACAGTTTTCAACTAAAAACTTTATTCTAGGTGAGGTTACATTTGCAAATAGGACCCCTTGTTCGAAAGGAGCTTCTGAACTCTCTCGTCCATTGAATTTGTCAGGTTTTGGATGGTTTCTGCTTCAATTGTTTTGCATGAGGACAGAATACCCTCCCAGAGCTGTTGCTTAGATGTGAACTGCCTCCCGCCATCATAGACACTCCTTTTGATGATGCTCCAGAGGTTCTCAATGGGGTTGAGGTCAGGGGAGCATGGGTGCCACACCATAAGTTTGTCCCCTTTTATGCCCATAGCAGCCAGAGATGCAGATGTGTTATGGCACCTCTACCCTGTGGCGCTGTGGCACCCGGCTTTGAACCCCGGCTTTCTGCGCCTCCACGTTTCGATGGTGACCCTGTTCTATGTTGGAGCTTCATAAATCAGTGCACGCTGCACTTTGAACTTCTGGCACACCACTTCATCTCCGACCGGGCCAAGGTGGCATTCATCATGTCTCACCTCACCGGAGAGGCGTTGGCGTGGCTTAACCCTCTGTGGGAGAGAGGGGATCCTCTGGTGTTCGATCTCCAGGCTTTCCTTGCGGCTTTCCGGAAGGTGTTCGATGATCTTCTACTGCCTCCTCACTTCTCCAACTCCGTTAAGGGAGTCTTTCTGTGGGACGGTATGCCGTGCGTTTCCGCACCCTCGCATCTGAACTGGCCTGGAATAATGAGGCACTGGTGTCCACCTTTTGGGAGGGCCTTTCTGGACGGATCAAGGATGAGCTAGCCGGCTGAGACATACCTTCCACCCTGGACGACCTGGTGTCTTTAGCTACCCTGATCGACATTCGCTTTCTGGAACGTGCTAAGGAGACGACCCGGGAGAGAAGACTTCCGCGTCTCGCTCCAACCTTCCAAAGGCCTGTCTTACAACCAGCAATCCCCCGGGTGTCTTCTCCAGAGCCAATGCAAATTGACCAAGCCAAGATGGTCAAGTCTCACCAGGAGATATGCTGCGCTGAGGGGAGTTGCTTCTACTGTGGCAGTATAGAGCATCTGATTCGTTCCTACCCAGAGAGACCGGGAAACTCAATTGTCTAGGACAGCTCGCAGAGGTCGTCCTAGGCAAGAGTAAATCCTCTCTGTCCTTGACTCTGTTCATTTCTGTCAATAGTGGTGAGACCCACTTCTTTGAGACTGCCTTTCTGGATTCCGGAGTCGCAGGGAATCTCATTCAACCGGCCGTTGTGGAACGTTATCAGATTCCTACCATACGTCTGGCTGAACTTTTGGAGGTTTCCTCAGTGGATGGGAAGCTTCTTCCGGAGACCATCTTGCTGGTTACTGAGTCTGTAACTCTTGAGGTGGGAATGCTGCACTCAGAGAAGATCTCCTTTCATGTGCTGTCCGGTCACTCTCATCCCCTCTTTGTAGCGTCGGCGTCCCTGCCTCCTGCTAGGCAGGGACGCTGTTCCCCTCACCTCTCCACTCCGTGCCCGGCGTCCTCCTCCCGCTCTGCTGGCAGCACGCGCTACTTCCCGGCCACTGTGCTTAGGGCGCGCGCGCGTGCGCTCCCCCTCTCTTAAAGGGGCCGCGCGCGCCGTCCTAAGGAGTCCCCGGCCAATGGCCGGAGGACCTCACCATATATAAGGCACCTCCTCCAAAATGGAGGTGCCCGAGCAATGTTGTTGCAAAGCCTTCACTCTGCTTCAGCCCTCAGGTCCCGTTACCAGTTACCTGCCAGTCACCTGTCAGATTCCTGCTTGATACCTGCCTGATATCCGTTTACCTGCTTGCAAGCCTGCGGTCCGACGGTCTGCCTTCCGACACCTGTCAGTCTGTCTATGGACCAGCCTGCCCGCTCACCTGGGAGCGCTCATCTGCTACCTGCCTGCTAGCCTACCTGGAGGCTCCGCCGTCACTTGCCGTGACCACCTGCCTGTCCAGAGACTCTTGCCTGCTCACCTGGGAGCGCTCACCTGCTACCTGCCTGCTAGCCTACCTGGAGGCTCCGCCGTCACTTGCCGTGACCACCTGCCTGTCCAGAGACTCTTGCCTGCTCACCTGGGAGCGCTCACCTGCTACCTGCCTGCTAGCCTACCTGGAGGCTCCGCCGTCACTTGCCGTGACCACCTGCCTGTCAAGAGACTCTTGCCTGCTCACCTGGGAGCACTCACCTGCTACCTGCCTGCTAGCCTACCTGGAGGCTCTGCCGTCACTTGGCGGGACCACCTGCCTGTCCAAAGACTCTCGCCCGCTCACCTGGGAGCGCTCACCAGCCACCTGCCTGCTGTCCTTCTACCCAGAGACTGTCCCTGTCACTTGCCGTGAGTACCCGTCCTTCTACCCAGAGACTGTCCCTGTCACTTGCCGTGACTACCTGCCCTTCTACCCAGAGACTGTCCCTGTCACTTGCCGCGACTACCTGCCCTTCTACCCAGAGACTGTCCCTGTCACTTGCCGTGACTACCTGCCCGTCTTCCCTGGGAGCCACCCGCTTCCTTACAAGGACCGCCCCCTTGTATAGTAGCTCAGAGGTTCCGCCTCCCAGACCCGTTACACTCTTGCTTGGTCTGCCCTGGTTACAGAGACATGAGCCCGTCCTGAATTGGAGATCTGGTGAAGTGCTCCGTTGGGGTTAGGAATGCCATCGATCCTGTCTGGTTCCGGTTCGTCCTGCTTGACCCCCGTCTATGCCGGCTAACCTACCTGGCCTGCCAGCACCCTACTGGCCCTATGTGGACGTCTTTTGCAAAAAGGAGGCTGTGACACTACCACCTCATAGGCCGTATGATTGCCCCATCGACCTAATACCTGGTGCTTCACCTCCTTGTGAGCGAATCTACCCCTTGTCGTTGGCCGAGACCCATGCTATGTCTGAGTACATTGAGGAGAATCTTGCTAGGGGATTTATCTGGAAATCCATCTCTCCAGCTGGAGCAGGATTCTTCTTGGTCAATAAGAAAGACGGCTCGCTTCATCCTTGTATTGCCTACAGGGGTCTAAACCAGATTACCATCAAAAATAAGTACCCCCTGCCTCTCATCTCGGAGTTGTTTGATCGCCTAAAAGGCGCGAAGATCTTCACCAAGCTCGAACTTCGGAGGGCATACAATCTGGTCCGGATTCGCCAGGGAGATGAGTGGAAGATGGCATTCAACACCTGGGACGGTCACTACAAATACCGCGTGATGCCCTTCGGTCTCTGTAACGCTCCAGCCGTCTTCCAGGAGCTAGTTAACGACATTTTCCGAGATCTCCTGTATTTGTGGCGCCCAGCTGCGCTTGGTACCACAGATCCTAAAAGGGTGCATTAACGGATTCCTCCACAAGAGGCCCCCACAGCACACACACACCTCCACCTTCCACCTCAGACCACAAGAGGGAGCCCGTTAGGGATATAAATAGGGAAGGTGGAGCTAGGCATCTGAGTGATTCAGCAGTTCCTGCTCAGACACAGAAGGAGTCAGTGCAGTCGAGCCAGAGCCTAGCAGTTCCTGCAGAAAGAGTTCAGTATAGTCTGTAGAGTGAGTCCAGACTAGAACTCACAGAGTTCAGGATAGAGAGCTAGGAGTGTGCCGACACTCTGAGAGCGGCGAAGAAGAGCAGCGTCCCGGCTGCAGTATGTGTAGCCTAGTGAGGGCCCAAGCGGGGCCAAAGGCGAGTGGAGAGTGAGTAACATAGGGGGCAGAGGAGCTTACAAGCTCACCCCAGAAGCATATACCGGACACCGGGTCCGAGTCTACGTGGATCTTCATGACCAGTAGATAACAACCGGAACCCCTGGCGAACTACATGTCCCAGGATCACCAAAAGCTGATACGTACCAGGGTCAGGAATCACGGAGACCCCAAAGAATAGGGAGAGTGATCTCCAACAGAAGGCCCTATCACCAAGTCAGCAGGTGCAGAACAGAAACCAAGTTAGGCCTAGCTCCAGGCAGGTCAGAAACTTACTACACAAAGGCAAAGACAGGAGTCCCTACACCCGCTCACTGGGGAGAGTCCTGATGTGCACCCTTTACCCCACAGTGCTCCGGATTGTGACTTGAATACCACCAGTAAAAGGTACTGAAGTGACTATCGTGTCTGTCCCTGTTCTTGCTCTGACCCGGCTGGGTCCCATCCGTCCCTGCATTCCCTATACCTACGCTGCCCTGAGGCCCAGCTCCACCTGTGGGGAGTTACACCATCTTAGCTGCCGGAACACCGGCCTCAGAGGACTGCTGCAGTGCTGGTGGTCCTCATCAGAATCCGCAGGTGGCGTCATGAACATTTACAAACCTATTATCCCAATATACATTCCCCTCTTTTCAGTTGTCCGCCCTGGGCCACGGACCGGGCCAGCCACCGTGATATCCCCCAAGCATCTGAGGGCCCGGCTGCCGAGTACCCCACGGCCCCGGGGGCATGACATATTCCTGCGTGGTGGTGTACCTGGACGACATCTTGGTGTTCTCTCCGGATCTGCCCTCACACCGGAGGGATGTTCGTCAGGTTCTGCTGAGGCTCCAGAGGAATCGCCTGTATGCTAAACACGAGAAATGCCTCTTTGAGCAGACCTCCTTGCCGTTTCTTGGTTACATCATTTCCGAGACCGGTCTGCGGATTGATCCTGAGAAGGTGTCTGCCGTCTTGAAGTGGCCCCGACCAGAGGGATTGAAGGCGATTCAACGGTTTCTGGGTTTCGCGAATTATTATCGCCTCTTCATTCCTCATTTTTCCTCCCGGTCTGCTCCCATCTCTGCTCTCACCCGTAAAGGAGCAAATCGCAGGGAGTGGTCTTCCGAGGCAGAGAAAGCCTTTGTCTCCCTAAAACAAGCCTTTTTCTCCGCTCCTGTGCTACACCGTCCGGATTGCAACAAGCAGTTCTTCCTGGAGGTCGATGCCTCCTCCTCCGGGGCCGGAGCAGTGCTCACCCAGAAATCCTCATCTCGGAGAATGGTAACCTGCGGCTTCTTCTCCAAGCTCTTCTCCTCGTCCGAGCGCAACTACTCCATTGGAGATTGTGAGCGGCTGGCCATTAAATTAGTGCTGGAGGAGTGGCGTTACTTGCTGGAGGGGGCTCTGCACCCGGTTGGCATCTACACTGACCATAAAAGCCTCACTTTTTTGCAGAATCCCCAAAGAATAAATCCGCGTCAGGCCAGATGGTCACTATTCTTCACTCGATTCTGCTTAACTCTTCACTACCGCCAGGCAGACAAAAACATTAAAGCGACGCACTTTCCCGTTCATTTTTGTCTACCGACCAGGAGGAGGAGCCTCTACATATCATTGACCCCTCCAAAATAATGAGTGTTGCTCCGTTTGACCTGTCTCATCTACCTCCCGGTAAGACCTTTGTAGCGGTTCAGGATCGGAAGAAGGTTTTACTGTGGAGTCATTCATCCAAACTGGCTGGTCACGCCGACCAGAGGAAGACATTTCTGTTCATTGCCCGACATTATTGGTGGTCTACCCTGCGCAAGGATGTTGCGAAATTTGTCGCGCCTTGTTCCTCTTGTGCCCGTAACAACATACCTAAGCACCTCCCTTCCGGCCGTCTTCTTCCTCTTCCCATGCCTTCCGCTCCGTGGCAAAATATAGCAATGGACTTCATCATGGATCTCCCTGTTTCTGCCGGTTGTACTGTCATTTGGGTGGTCGCTGACCGCTTTTCTAAGATGGTCCACTTCATTCCCCTGCCTGGTGCTGGCTAAGGACTTCATCCATCACATCTTCCATCTTCACGGCCTACCCCTCCACATTGTCTCGGATCGCGGAGTTCAATTCACTTTGCGCTTCTGGAGAGCCACGTGCAAGCTGCTGGATGTCTCCTTGGATTTTTCTTTGGCCTATCATCCTCAGTCCAATGGCCAAGTGGAAAGCATCAATCAAATCCTCACCAGTTTTCTTCGACACTTTGTTAACGCTCACCATAGCGATTGGGTTGAGCTCCTGCCCTGGCCGAGTTTTCCTATAACAACCATGAGAGCGAGTCTTCTGCTAAAACTCAGTTTTTTGTGGTCTTCGGTCAACATCCCCGGATTCCGTTTCCTGTCTACTCTTTAGTGGACAATCTTGCCGCGGAGTTTCTCATCAGCGAATTTTCTGCAATTTGGGAAGACACTAGATCTGCGCTTCTTCAGTCCTCGGAGCTGGTGAAGAAGCATGCTGATAAGAGACGTCTGAATCCGCCTCTATTCCATCCGGGAGACAAGGTCTGGCTTTCTTTCAAATATGTTCGTCTTAAGATACCATCTTACAAGTTGGGTCCACGGTTCATCGGTCCGTTCGAGGTTCTTAACCAAATTAACCCTGTGGCTTACAAGCTGAAACTCCCGACCTCCTTACGGATTCCCAACTCCTTTCACGTGTCTCTCCTCAAACCGGTTGCCCGTAATTCTTTCTCTGACGATCCAGGTACCACTCCAGCTCCAGCCTCCATTGAGGACATCTTCGAGGTAGAAAACATTTTGGCCACCAAGAGGGTAAGAGGAAAGACTTTCTTTCTTGCGGATTGGAAGGGGTTTGGCGCTGAGGAGAGGTCTTGGGAGCCCAGGGAGAACATTCATGCCCCTCATCTTCTAGAAAAATTTCTCGCGGGCTTAAAGAAGAGGGGGCGTAAAGGGGGGAAGGGTACTGTAGCATCGGCGTTTTGCCTCCTGCCGGGCTGAGACACCGTTCCCCTCACCGCCGCAGTCCCGGTCCGGCGTCTTCCTGTTCTCCTGCTGCTGTGGCGCGCACTGCGCACAGCTTCCCGGGCACTGTGCTTACGGCGCTGCTCCCTCCCTCTTAAGGGAGGCACCGTCCTAAAGAGTCCCCGGCCAATGGCCGGAGGACTGCCCCTATATTTAGCACTTCCTCCAAAATGGAGGTACCTGTGCACGGTTGTTGCTTGTGTGCTAATACTCTCCTCAGCCCTCAGGTCCCTGGCCCGCCAGTCTGTCTAACAGTCCTGCCCGCCAGTCTGTCTAACAGTCCTGCCCACCAGTCTGTCTAACAGTCCTGCCCGCCAGTATGTCTACCTGCTGTGCCCGCCAGCCTGCTTACCTGGAGCATCTGCCAGTTACCTGCCGTGCCCGCCAGCCTGCCTACCCGGAGCACCTGCCAAGCTACCTGCTGTACCCGCCTGCTTGTCTACCCGGATCAGCTGCCAGCCTACCTGCCGTGGCTCATCCAATGTACTGGTCAGCTCCTGTCATCTGACCCTTGGGAGTTCACCTGCTCTCACACAAGCTCGGTCCCAGAGTGGCACCTGGTCCACCTGCCCAGTCCCGCCCTGGTTCACAGAGTCGACTAAGCTGCCGTGTGTCCTGGGTCGGCTGAGTAGGCACTTAGTTACGCCTCTCTGGTCCCTCCTTAAATCAAAGCACAGAGGTTCCACCACCCGGATCCGTAACACACAATCAACCCGTAAAGGTCCAACTAGCTCATCCTTAATATTACCAGCACATAGTTCTCCACCTGCACTTTGCTGGCAGCTGAGTGGAAGTGGAGGTCGGTGCCGTTACTAAACAAGCAACGGGCCCATCCATCTGCTCTGCCAAGAATCACACTCACCCTCTCACCTCATCAATCCATAAAACCTTTCAAAAATCTTTAGAGATTCCTTGGCCCAGTCCTGATGTTTCCTCTTCTGTGTCCTCTTCACCTTGGTCATGTCTCTGAGCACTGAATACCTTGTACTTCTGTGTCTTGCTCAGTGTTGGTCAGCTCAGCCTCCTCACCTCAGCCATGTCTCTGAGCACTGAACCCCTTATACTTCTGTGTCTTGCTCTGTGGTGGTCAGGCTCAGCCACCTCACCTTGGCCGTGTCTCTGAGCTCTGAACACCTTGTACTTCTGTATCTTGCTCAGTGGTGGTTGGGCTCAGCCTGCTCACCTCGGCCGTGTCTCTGAGCACTGAACACCTTGTATTTCTGTGTCTTACTCAGTGGTGGTCAGGCTCAGCCTCCTCACCTTGGCCGTGTCTCTGAGCACTGAACACCTTGTACTTCTGTGTTTTGCTCAGTGGTGGTCGGGCTCAGCCTCCTCATCTCGGCCGTGTCTCTGAGCACTGAACACCTTGTATTTCTGTGTCTTGCTCAGTGGTGGTCGGGGTTCAGCCTCCTCACCTCAGCCGTGTCTCTGAGCACTGAACACCTTGTATTTCTGTGTCTTGCTCAGTGGTGATTGGGCTCAGCCTCCTCACCTTGTCCGTGTCTCTGAGCACTGAACACCTTGTACATCTGTGTCTTGCTCAGTGGTAGTAGGGGTTCAGCCTCCTCACCTCGGCCTTGTCTCTGAGCACTGAACACCTTGTACTTCTGGGTCTTGCTCAGTGGTAGTCGGGGTTCAGCCTCCTCACCTCGGCCGTGTCTCTGAGCACTGAACTCCTTGTACTTCTGTGTCTTGCCCAGTGGTGGTCAGGCTCAGCCTCCTCACCTCGGCCATGTCTCTGAGCACTGAACTCCTTGTACTTCTGTGTCTTACTCAGTGGTGGTCAGGCTCAGCCTCCTCACCTTGGCCTTGTCTCTGAGCACTGAACTCCTTGTACTTCTGTGTTTTGCTCAGTGGTGGTCGGGCTCAGCCTCCTCATCTCGGCCGTGTCTCTGAGCACTGAACACCTTGTATTTCTGTGTCTTGCTCAGTGGTGGTCGGGCTCAGCCTCCTCACCTCGGCTGTGTCTCTGAGCACTGAACACCTGGTATTTCTGTGTCTTACTCAGTGGTGGTTGGGCTCAGTCTCCTCACCTTGGCCGTGTCTCTGAGCACTGAGCACCTTTTACTTCTGTGTCTTGCTCAGTGGTGGTTGGGCTCAGCCTGCTCACCTCGGCCGTGTCTCTGAGCACTGAACACCATGTATTTCTGTGTCTTGCTCAGTGGTGGCCGGGGTTCAGCCTCCTCATCTCGGCCGTGTCTCTGAGCACTGAACACCATGTATTTCTGTGTCTTGCTCAGTGGTGGTCGGGGTTCAGCCTCCTCACCTCGGCCGTGTCTCTGAGCACTGAACACCTTGTACTTCTGTGTCTTGCTCAGTGGTAGTCGGGGTTCAGCCTCCTCACATCGGCCGTGTCTCTGAGCACTGAACTCCTTGTACTTCTGTGTCTTGCTCAGTGGTGGTTGGGTTCAGCCTCCCCACTTCGGCTATGTCTCTGAGCACTGAACACCTTGTACTTCTGTGTCTTGCTCAGTGGTGGTCGGGCTCAGACTCCTCACCTTGGTCGTGTCTCTGAGCACTGAACACCTTGTATTTCTGTGTCTTGCTCAGTGGTGGTCGGGCTCAGCCTCCTTACCTCGGCTGTGTCTCTGAGCACTGAACACCTTGTACTTCTGTGTCTTGCTCAGTGGTGGTCGGGCTCAGCCTCCTCACCTCAGCCATGTCTCTGAGCTGCAAAGTTGCCAAAAGCGGTAGCCATGACTGAGCTGCTTTCCAGTTACGCTCTGGCACTTTACAGGAAAACAGTGTCCCAGTCCCAGTGTGCTGTAGGTTGTGGAGTGCATCACACTCACTTTTAAGCCGCTGGCCTCTGCCGTCTCCAGGCCACCATCTTCAGGAGCCGGAGCACACAACTCAGAGGACACGAAGTTCATTGCAACAAGCAAATGTTTAATGGTCAGTTCAAGTTCATCAAGTTGTAACATGTGGGATAGGGCACAACACTTCGTATTCCTTGCTTCCTTAGCACAAGACATCTTCAGCCCTACCACTCGTTCCTCCTGGACTATCCCTAAGCCCACTGACTTCGCCAGCCCCAGGAACTTACTGTCCAGTTCCGCAATGCACCCAAGACTGGCCACCTGCCATTCACAAGATTCTGCGTCTATCTTCCCCTGTACACCAGAGGACAAGATGTGCCCATCAGCCCCCACACTGGGCCTTGGGCTCCTGATGTTACCGGAATGTCCACAAGGGATATCAGTATGGCCTCCCACTGCCTCAAACGATTGGTACATGCTGGCCCTAGCAGCCCACAGCACTTCAACTTGTCACTCTACTTTCCTATCTCCCAACTACCAGGAAGTGGGTCCATTTTCTAACCTCACTAGCCCCCTCCTACTGTGGGCTAGCTTCAAAAATTAACTATATCTTATCCTGTACCAGCATATACTAAACCTATTGTCCTTATCTTATGTTCTATACCCCTGCTAAGTCACTTAACTATATTAACAGTACTTATACTATTCCATATTATAGTCTAGTTACACTAAGACCACAGTACATACTTCACATTTCACATGGCACTATATTGTCAGAATTCCTGTTGTCCTTCTACAGTTTGACCACTAGTGGCTGCTATTGTTCACCTTAATAATTGTGCTCAAATTCCACTCCTTTCCACTGGAGGCTGCTATTGTGTTCTGCAATTGCCCTTTAGTAAGATGGCAGATTCTGAACCTGTTGGATCCATCTTGTTTCCTGTTTGAGCCTAATTAAAGCCGTATGGATCTCTCACTCATTGTTTAAGTATTCTGTCTAGCTGTTAGCCTAGTTCCAATCTCCAGCTCCTGAACACTCTTACCCAGACTGTTGTCACCTATCTATGGATTGTTTCCTACAACTTCTTTTGCTAACTCGAAGAACTTCTACTACCACTTGCTGTTCCTGCTCATACTCATTCAGCCACAGAATTCCACCAGTACTACGCCAGTATTGTAATATATATTGATGTATAAAATGCAGCACATTATCTACATTACCCAATTATTGCGTTAAGGGACAGGAACAGGGCAACACAGTCCATACCCTTATATTTCTCCCCTTTTTTAATATAGTCGTTCTTGACTATTCTGGAACCCAGAAGACAACACGCAGCATATAAAATCCACAAAAAATACACAAATCAACGATCTCTTCTTCCCGAGGTATATAGTGTCCGTTTCCGGGGATGCACTGACCCTGAAATAAAGAGCTCAAGTTCTTTGGGACCAACACAATAACAACTGCCCAGTAGTCCTTGGACGTATACCAAGTCCTTCTCCTGCACAATACTTTAATTAATCGGTCCTCTCAGTTAGTCAGTTAGAACCGCAGAACATTAATGTTAAACAGAGTCCAGGTTTCCTGTAAAAAAATGGCCCACACAACAATGGCTCATCAGTTCATGAGCACAGTCTCTGAAAGTCCCTCATAAGTCCTTTAAGACAAGGGTACAGTTCACATAGTCCTGACCTTGCTCGAACATCAGGTCATTAATTTCATCCCCTCCCCCTTTTGTGAACAGCAGTCCTTTCAAATTGTACAATGCTGCCCTAGTACCAGGTTCGCAGTCCCTTTGGTCAAAGTTCATGGAAAAACATGGGGAAGAGTCCATAGGGAGATGGGATAGAATCCATGGGGGAAATGTGTGCAGTCCATAGGGACAGAAATGGTTTGAGACCCCTAAATAGTTCACAGTCCCTCAATCAAGCAGGGGATAAGCAAATGTGCGTTAAACAATCTAGGAGGGGGAAAACGCAAAAACTTTTTGGCCGTCCTGGCCAACACCGGGCCTCCTGCCTTCATAAACAAGGAACAGTTCCTTCCTGTGCAGCTTTTAGGGCACCACTTCCATCTCCCATGGTTGATACTGTAGCCGCTCTTCGCACCCACGTTTCCTGGGCACCCGATTTGCCGACGTAGGTGGTGGAGTGGGACTCCTTGCAGACATATACTGCCGCCGCAGCACCTACCGATCCAGACATCTCCGTAGAGGAAGCACGGCTGTACGTCGCCTCCCCGCTGCTCCTGAGTGAACGTTCCACTGCTTCTGGGGGTGTAGGGCTTGTGGATGTACAAGCCATGGTCACTGGTAACTCATGCTGAGGATAAGCAGCGGCCTGGGGAGATCACTTTTTCTGATTATCCAGTTTGCGGTTCTTCCTCCGGGACCAGGGCCAGCGCCGCCGCATACTGCGGCCCCACCTCTTTTACGAAGAGGACACTGTCCCATTCCAGTAGGATGGGCCCATAACGTAGTGTCCCAGCATTTACGTAAATCCTGTCACCCGTTCCCGCCTCTTGGATGAAGACATATCCTTTCTCGCTGTCTAAATATTTTATGATTCCTCTTGTTATCCAGTCGCCGACTGCTCCACCTCCAGGAAGGCACAGCTGAGTCCGTATCCATCTCTCCCACTCCTTTTTCTCCTGTATCACCTTTGCCTTTGCCACCCACCAGGCCTAATCGGGGTCTGGGGCCTCCTCCTCATATATCAGGGGCCAGGGGGTGGGGACTGCTTCCCAGCTGGTACCCTCTTGAGGGGATGAGGCACAATTACCAGCATAGCTGCCACCAACATCTGCAGACACCGTGCCCTGCCGCAGGGTCTCGGCCATACAGATCTATCCGCCTTTGCTTCCCGGCTGAGTCCCGGCTCCTGGGCCTTCGCTGGGGCTTCGACTGGGACCTCTGCAAGAACAGCTGCTGTTCTCCCGGTGTCACGGGTGTGTCAGAGGTGACAGACAGTCGCCCCGCAGTAGTTTGCAGGAGATCTCCACGTTTGGCAATGCAGACAGCTGCCTAAATAGGAGGCTGTGTTTAGGACCCAGCAACTACCTCCCTTTAGTCTGAGTGTATATATACCTGGTGTGTCTAGGTGGGAGTCGCCGGTTATACTCATTTCTATTTGGAACTTGGCTGAAGCAGCACCATGTCCTCTCTGGAGTCTTGAGGCTGTGTGCACTGTTGGAGTTCTTCTAAAGCTAAGTTGTCATTCCCCTGTGTTGTCTTCCACTTTTGTCTTTAGAGTGCTAGCGGAGGTTGACTAGTGCTCATATCCTTCCACCCCCAGTTGTAGCCTTACGCCAGGGATAGTTGGGCGAGGCACGTGATCGGCGACAGCTGCAGAGGCTGTATAGGGACGGTAGGGGAAGTCAGGGTGACACTAGTCCTGTTTAGGAGGTCACCACTTTCCCTTTCCCTAGTGTCTGGGCTCCTTTTACCTTTCCCCCCCTGTGTTGCACTCACACCTGGCATGATTCTCTGTATTGCATTCACACCTGGCGTGACACCCGGCCGACGTTCTTCCTTTAGCCGCGCCACCCTCTGTTTCCATTCCATGCATCTCGGGCCCCCGCGGAGTGTGATATTACAGAAACGTTCCAATCCATTTTGCTAACTGCTCTCTTGGCTCATCATCAATTGCACCCGCCTGCTCTGCTGTGGGTGTGCTCTTATGTCGCTCCTCCCCTTCCTGGGTGGGGCTACTTCTGGCTCACCTGCCCATTTCTCACTACCCTTACAGAGCACTGAACAGGTTGTACTTTTGTTTCTTGCTCAGTGGTGGTCGGGCTCAGGAATTTCTGTAGTAGGAACCCAACCTAATGCTATATTTTGGGGGTTGGCATTTGGGGCTGACATAGATCATAAAGATATATTCTTCTCACCAGTAATCGTACATCATAAGGTTCATACATCAGTGTCAATCAAAGAGCTTAATGTACTTTTCAGTTCTGAAGTGAGACAGATAAGCAAATATTCTGCAAGAAATCCAGATAACAGTTTCCGGGTATTGAGATCTACCACCTCCAGGAAACAGTCAGCGTGTCATAAAAAGATTATGCGAGTCCATTTAATCTAATTATTTTTGCAACCTAATGCAAGAAGAGTTTCTGTTTGTGATATTCCGGCCACAGCTGCAGTTTGCATGGCAGACTGCGTATTCAGTGTAAAACGGTTCTGTGTTATGTTGGGATCCTGTTTTATTTATCGCAGGCAGATAACACGATTTCATCTGAAACCAGGTGGCCCTCTAATTTCCATCTGTTATTCCTGCGTCTGTGCCGGTAGCAGACCTTAGAAGTGAACAGTAGCGAGCAGCATGTGTGATGCTGAGTAACATCTGTTCCTATCAGCGTGTTACACTAACTTTTAGGTTTTTTTCTTCCTCCTTTTTCAGTTTATTTTTGAAAGCTTGATTTTTTTCCCTTTTTCAAGAACTTATGTCCAGCAGCATTTATTGATCATCTTGCTTATGCTTTATTTCCTCACGATGTCTAGATCTATACCAGTTAGTTATCTAAATTGGGTTCTTGTCCAGAGCCGTTGGGAGCATTTTGTTGCAAAGACGGTGGTCATGTCATGCGTTCATTACTTGCAGGATATGATACGGCATCTCATACTTTACTGCAACATTCAGAATCCTTACCAGCCTGGTGAAAAAGCCCTGTTTGTATGTAATGGTGATGGACTGTGCTGTCGTGTTCCTGCCCCTGAAGGCACAAATCGCATTGTGTTGTATTGTAATGTGTATTATGTAATGCGTCCTTGTGTATATATTGTGTCATGTGAATTGTGTGGTAATGTACAGTGTGTAGTAATGCTATAAGTAATATATAGTGTATAGGATAAGTAGAATAGGGATAGATAGTTGACTGTAACGTAGGTAGTGACATTAGGGTAAGATAGTGTTAATGTTTAGTACCTGCCCATAGGGGGTAGGTTAAGTGTTAGGGCAAGTGACTGTTTCCTGTAGAGAGGGTAGTTTGATTTTGGTGTGCTAAGTGAGCAGTGCTGCCTAAAGGGTGATCACTAGAAAGAGGAGACCAAAGGTGAGGGATAGTGAGATCCTGCAGAGAAGTGACTGAAGAGACATAAAGGCCTTCCGGAGAAGGATCCATGGAGAGGACATTGAGTCATGAACTCCCAAGCTTGTTACGCCGAAGGTAATGGGCCTAAACAGGTCTGTGTTCGTGGGACTAGTGGGGTCCTGATCAGTAGATTCAGGGTGTCAGTAGTGGAAGAAAAAGGACACAGAAGTGCTGAGCAAATAGGGAGACTTGCTGATCAGGACTGTGGCGTTGATGCTGGGTTGTGATGAAGTGGGATGAAACAGTGTGTCTCACTAGCCCTGGAAGTAGACTACAGAGGAAGAATACTGTGTGAAGGAGAATGCTCCGTACTGTAGAGGAAACCTCCATAAGACTTTGTGCCCGCTATTCCTTGTACATAACATTTACCAAGTTACCGTTCAGTAAAGACTTTATTTTTGAACAAAGGTCTCCTTTATTGAACTGTGAAACCTATGGTCCTGGTCAGCACACATCACTGGCTACATGCAGCTTGCACAGGTGTGATGCCCTCACGGCATAAGTCCACACACCCAGCCAGGACCCACACTTTCATGTAGTGTGCTGGGACGTAAAAGGAGACAAGTGCCTTGCCCGCCGCTACCGGTCCATGCTGCGCTACAGTGCCCAATGGCAAAAAAATTCTTTGGTTGTTCTAGTTATGCCGATTAAGGGATCTCATACTTGGCCGTTTAAGTTACAGTAACTGAACTTTCATTTTTTTTCATTTAATAATTTTGTCCAGCATGACATGGAAAGTTGTGAAACTTTGCAAATCACTTATCTTCGATTTGTCTTCATTCCCATGAAAAATGATTGTACTGTATGTAAGTGGCTTCCAAACCCTGGCTTTTCCCAGTCTATTTGCTGCATTGATATCAGAATATACCCATTTGGAGTACAGATGATGGCAGTGATGGCTCAGCCCCTGTCTCCTCCTCGGAGTGTTCTGCTTATCAGAACATTAATCTCCTACAGCAGCTGATCCCAAAGTTAGGGCTCATTCACACCTCATTTTTTCATGTACGAGTGCTATCAGTTTTTTTTTTTTCACTGATAGCACTTGTACCTTTGACAGTCTATGGGACTGTTCACATGTCAGATTATTTCTTCGGACCAAGTGGTCTGTGCAAAATCGCGGAACATGTCCGATATTGAGCAATCAATCAAAGGATCGCAGGCTCAAGTCCACTATGAAGACTATAAAACACTACGTAAGGCAAAAAAAAATTAAATAATAAAATTATTTCAAAAATAAAAATTTTAAAAATTGTAATCACCCTACTTTTTCCCAGTTAAAAATGAAGAAATAAAAAAATAAGCATATTGTTTATTGTTGTGTCCATTAAATGATCGATTTATGAAAATATTACCTTTTTTAAGAAAACACTGCAAAGAAAAATGAATTAAAACAGCATAATGATATAAATTGCAAAATTGTAAACTACAGCTCAGCATGCAAAAAAAAAAACAAAAAAACAAGCATATTGATGGAAAAATAAGAAAATTATGGGTCTCGGAAAATTATGCCACAAACCAAATTTTTTTTTATTTTTACCAAGTTCCGAATTTTTTAAGCCACGATTCAAGTTGCCTAGTCATTGTAAAAACGTAAGCCAATAATAAATGGCAGAATTTCGGTGCTTTTTCATAGATTTGTAAGGGTGTAGACTGGACTGTCAAGTTCCTACCCTTGAAGACATCAGTCATGTTATTGTTATGTCATGTGAACTGTGTTGTATAATGTACTGTGATATGGTTATGCATAGTGTCATAGGATAAGTATAGTGTATAAGATAGTTGACTGTAGCATGGGTAATGACGATATGGTAAGCTAGGAGTTAATGTTTGGGACTAGCCCACAATGGGAGGGACTTAGTGTTAGGGTAAGTGACTGCTTCCTGTAGTTACCTTGCCGCGGTTGATGGGCACACATGAATTGGCCAATTTATGCGCTAAGAACCTTCATTTTTTGTAAGTACAATCTTTTATATGTACATCTTATTTTGAAAAAGTGTAGCTTAGATCATATGCTTTTAGTGTGTGCATATATATTGGCCCTAATAGAGTGCTGTTGTGCTTTCTTTTTCTATGCTTCCTGTAGTTAGTCAGAGTTCTAGTTCAAGTGCGAGTAGAAAGTTCAGACAGAGCAAAGCTGCCTTAAGGGTGAACCGGAGTGAGAGGAGACTAAGGATAGGTAAATAGAGAGATCCTGAATTAACCGATGAGACAGCGTGGCCTTCCAGAAAAGGGGTCCTTGGATAGGATGATGAGTCACGAAAACCCCTGAGCTTGCAAACACCTAAGGTAACGGACCTAAACAGGGCTTAGTTCGTGAGACTAGTGGGGATCCCAAGCAGTAGATCCAGGGCGCTAGGAGTGGAAGATATAGAATGTGAAACCGCTGAGCGAGTAGAGCGACTCGCTGATCAGCACTGTGGCGACAAGCTGGGCTGTGATGAAGTAGGGCAAATCAGCGTGTCTGCAAAGCCCTGGAGTACCCTACAGAGGAAGGATACTGTGTAAAAGAAAATGCTTCTTACTGTAACAGAAACTTCCATAAGATTTTGCACCCGCTACCCCTTGTATATTACCCTTACCAAGTTACCGTTCAGGAAAGACTTTATTTTTGAACGGGAGTCTCCTTTATTGAACTGCGGAACTTATGGTCCTGGCCGGCCAACGCCACCGGCTACAGGCGGCCTGCACGGGTGTAAGACCCTCAAAATACAATTACAAACACCCAGCCAGGACCCACACTGTCATGTAGCGCACCGGGGCGTAAAAGGAGAATAGTGCCTCACCTGACACCGCGCTACACAATACATGGTAAAATGAATGGTGTCACTCAAAAGTACAAAAAAGTTATTTCTCTTGGAAGAAGAGGATGAAAAAATGTAGGTGCAAAAACTAATAAAGTAAATGTCTGATGCTGTCTTCTGACACTACTTCTTGTATGCTGGTACTTGAGTCCATTTCTGGCTGACTTCCCAGCATTGACCCTTGGCTATTTTGACCTAGGTATCTGCATTAATCATCCTATTTCTTGTCTACCAATCAATGAAATCTGCAATTTAGGCATAGTGTTAATTAATGCCGCCTGCCCTCAGCCTCCTCTAGGTCCTCCAGAGCAGGAGTCTTTTTTTTTTTTTTTTTCAATAGTCATTCTCCTCTCGGACAAGGGACACCACCTTTTACCAACTCAGAATTTCATAAAATGGGTCATCAAAACCACACAACTCTTTTATGTCACATAGAGATCTTTTTTTAGCGTGTCATTTTATCTAGATTTCAAATTGTACATGTATAATTTCCAGGGTAGGACTGCATAAAAAAGTAAAGGCTTGTTAGAACAAGTCGTAAAAACCACAAAGAATCTAGATTTCACTCAATAAATGTAAGTACACCTATTTTTAGAAAACATTATTTCACCTTTCAGTAAGTGTTGACTTTATAAAGTGTTACTTGAAGTTTTGGAGGAAGTTCTGCTTCTTACACATGTACCGCAATTTTTATCTTACATTATGCAAAAATTGAGAAGTTGGTGCTCTGGAATAGTGAAAGACAAAGTAAAAGCGTTATCTATTAGGCTGGTGCTACGTGGCAACATTGGCTACAACATAGGTCACACGGCCAAATATTGCTCTATGCCATGACTTTGGCATTGAGCCTGTATCCCCTTCTTCACGCCAACCCCCCCAGTCAAACAATACCCCAATTAGGACATGATACATAGTTGGAATAATTTGGCCACAGCAGCCTTTAATTTAAACAAACAGATAATTAAATCCAAAACGTTCAATAATAAGATTGATAAGGTCCTTGAAGCTACCAAAATCTGGTGATTACCAAAAAATGTAACCATAAACCATAATTACTCCCAGCCGTTACCCCACTGGCTTGGGAGCACCATAACTCCAAAAGGGGTTCCTCTCAAATCCAAACTTCCGAGGACCTGACATTCCATTGTTGCAAATCCCACCAAAAACCACCAGACCAAAGACAAACTTTTGCCAATTGAGGAATCCATGTCCTAATGAATCCCCGGGACCAATTTAGAACCAACTTCAAGGAACCCCCAACCTCCATTAGCCTCCATGACCCCAGAGTTTCCCCCATGTAACCCCATTCCTAAACATCTTGCCAAATTTAGGGAGGGAAACTTTTTCTTTTTTTTCCCTCTCCACCTCCAAAAAAATCGTATTCCACTCTGATCAGAGTCTGATTAGCATAATCTGACCCATTTTTCTCAGATGGGGAGAAAACAGTCTGAACGAGCCTGCAAAGTCATCGTACAGCCGCAGGTTTAAACTTAATCTGCACTACCAGACACAATCCATGCAAAGGGGAAGAAAAAAAAATATATTTTTTTAATTCTTCAGAACCCTTTAAAATTAGAGCTGAACACAAATGAAAAAAAAAAGTTACTATTTTGGTGCTCCCAATTTTTTTTTTTACTGATGCTTTAAATGATGTAAAAAGTAAAACCTATCTTACCAAACTCTTACCACTTCCTCCAGGCTCAGTGCTTTCTGGTCTGTCTGGACGAACAAGTCACAAGTGTTACTCCTGACTAACTCGTCACTGCTGCCGCCAGTGATGGGCTGCAGTGGTCACATATTTGTACAGACAAACCAGGAAGTAAAAAGCCAATCACTGATCACAGTAGTGACCAACATGTCTTGGCTAGAGCCAGTAATTTGACTTTATGGCCACAGGTCTAACTAGAATGAAAAGAAAATTAAAAGACCAGAACTGGACCCGGGAAATTTGAGCAGGGGTATTAATATTCTTCCTTTTAATATTTAACACCATTCTGAGTGCTCCTTAATATAGTATAACTGGATAGAAAATTCCCTAGGAAATGATCCATTTACACGGATCGACCGACTGCACAATACGACCGCCGATCGGTAAACTTTTACCGACTGGAAGCGGTTTGCTGCGGCTTTCTCATATAGCTCGGCTGAAAGAGCGCTCCAGTGCGTGGGAGAGACGGCTGAGATGACTGCCAAAGCATTGTCCATCCAGCAACCATCTAATGTGTATGGGGGGCTTTTACACTGTGCGTGGTATAAGGTATAAGTTTAAAATTTAACACTAGAAAATCCCACTTTCCACATCACGGTTACGAATTCTTTAACTATGATCTAAAACCACCCAGGATTTGCTTTTGTTAAGATGGATCTATATAAATATATTATACATATAAAAAAATATAAAATAGGGAATTCAGAAGCCTTTAAAGGAGTATAGAAATATCCAAAAATTATGGCTGAAAAGGGTCCTGTCTTGTGCCACTGTGAAAGGAGTGGTGGACATGCCTGCATGGCTCTGTCTATTCCCTATTATGGGAGTTTCTTAAAATAGTTGAACAATTGTACTCAACTATTTTCAGAATTCCAATAGAAGTGATTGGGGAGAGCATTACATAAATGGCCCCGTTTATTGGATAAATGTGGGAGACACAACTATTAAATATATTTGGCACATCCCAGAGATGAACACTCCTTTATTTAGGTTTGATTTTTATTTTAAATATTTTTTTGGTTTGCACTTTTTGAATAAAAATATAAAATTTGTGGATTTCCTTGGAGCTTCAGAAGATACAAGTGCTTCTCATAAAATTAGAATATCATCAAAAAGTTAATTTATTTCAGTTCTTCAATACATAAAGTGAAACTCCTATATTATATAGAGTCATTACAAACAGGGTGATCTATTTCACGTGTTTATTTCTGTTAATGTTGATGATTATGGCTTACAGCCAATGACAACACAAAAGTCATTATCTCAGTAAATTAGAATACTTTATATTTATCTGAAAGGTGTTATGGAAGCCCAGGTTGCTTTGATAGCAGCCTTCAGCTCGTCTGCATTGTTGGGTCTGGTGTCTCTCATCTTCCTCTTGACAATACCCCATAGATTCTCTATAATAGATTCTCTATGGGGTTAAGGTCAGGCGAGTTTACTGCCAATCAAGCACAGTGATACTGTTGTTGGTAAACCAGGTATTGGTTTCTCTGGTGTCTCTCCCCTAACTAGTGGAGAACTACAAGACTCAGCTAGAAACCGGAGGCTTCTGTACTTTCAGGGTGCAGTTGCTCACAACCGCAACCTAATCGCTAAAAAGGTAGCCACATAGGATTCAGGGGACTGCAGGTTGCCCGCCAAAATCCGAGGTTACCGGCTTGGGACACTGATTGTGAGGCGCAGGGCAGGAGGGTGAGAGCCAGCGCAGGAAGACGACCGAGGAAGGCACATAGAACGGGGTCCCGTTAAGTACTCCTGAGATACCTGAGGGATTGTTGAACCCCTTCCTTGGTGAACGCAGGATGGCGTGGGAGGTGACCCTGGTCCTGGTAGCCTGGAGTTCAATAACTGTGAGTAAATCTGAAGACTGCACCCCACTGTGTCCTAGAGTTATTATCTGTGCCATCCCCTGCACTACACTGCACAGCAACACCTATAACATCACTATATCCTGCCCTGGAGCTTAGCTCTACCTGTGGAGAGCTGAACCAACTCTGCTGGGTCATCATCAGCTCCAGGGGATCTGCACCGCAGCGGCGGCTCTATATAGTCGCATACCACAGGTGGCGTCACGAACATTATATATAAAAACTATAATTCCTTTTATTGACCGCCCTGGGTCACGGACTGGGTCACTGCCACTGTGACATCCCCTGCATCGACCAGCCCGGCACCGAGTACCCCACGGCCCAGGGAGGCGCGTCACATGCAGATTTCAGTAATTGTGGTGATGAACAGAACATGCAACGAGGACTGGACGGGTGACGGTGAGGAGCGGAGAGTCCAGAGAGGTGAGCACAAGGATTTTTGTTTTATTTTTTAACCTTTTGATAGCCCTTTACAGTTCAGAAAAATGGCCAGCATCCCTCCACTGGCTAGGTCCATGCCTAAGTGAATTGCAAAAAATCAGCATTTTGGCAAATGAGAATTTTTGTAAAAATGTAATTTATTCACTGATCTCTCGCTATGTCCAGACATTGAGTCCTGCAGGAGATTTTTCTGTGGCAAAAAACAGTGTCTTCGCAGGAAAAAAAATAAGAGTGTTTTTGATGCGTTTTTACTTGCGTTTTTTTTCCCCATTCGTTTGGGAAAAAAAAAAAAAAAACGCTGAAAGAACTGACACGCTGCAGAATCGAAAAAATGTTTTGGTTCAAATCTGCAAGGAAAAATAAGCAGCGTGTGCACGAGATTTCGGAGATCTGATTTACTTTGCTGGTACTGTAAATCACTGCATTTTTTTCCCACAGCAAAAACGCAGCATGTGAACAAGCCCTTAGGAGCAATCTTATAATTTATTATAAATCTTAAACTATAGTGTCTTAGCCTCTGGACTGTCGCAAGTTCTCAATCTCCTCTTGTTAAGGAGACAATCTCAGACACTCTGTAACAAAAATCAATATAAATTTGACGGACTATAATAATGATTTACTCAAAATGTCATTGAGGCTCCCTCGGGTGATATATGTACTACAGCCTTTGTCGGAGTGTGTAGAGACATGCCCCATTGTCTAGGTGAATGATAACATCCAACTGTAAATTTATGTGTCCATTTCCAAGAGGAATAATAAATAGAACAGCACAACACAAAGTTCTAGGAAAAGACCCCCTATAATTATTATCATAAATACAAGTATTTACTAAAACAGGCATGGTTACTGGAGGTGAGCAAAACAATTAGTAGGACCCTGGTCTAGCAGCCATGTTGGTTGTTCGTGCAGCCCTCTCGGAGTAATGCGAGCCTTCTCCTCCCAAAGAAAGACGTCGCCATTGCGGCTTTATAGAAGGATTATGTTACACTGGGTCTACAAATCAGAATTAGTTCCATGGATACAGCTCTACCAAATACCCTATATACCCATGTTTCTGGATAGATCAATGACTGATTCACTGGTAGTTCACTTTGTAGACTGCTATGTAGTGATGCATACAGGCAGTAGAATCCAAATGATCTGAAATGTTATAGACACCCTATTGCAGAGAAGATTATTAGCCAAAATTACATAGATTTATTTCAAAAAATGCCTGGTAGTGGAGCAGGAGGAAACGTCCTGGGTGGCAGGTATGCATCACCGTGGTGGCTGGTCTCGGTGATGTAAGTCCCGGAATTGAAGGCTCCAGGAAAGGTAGGTTTCCAAGAAGGTTTTATTAGGTCCGGGATTTAGGAGTGACCAAAAGAATCTGGGTGGGAATGGTTGCTCCCATACTTCCTGTCCAGGCTTTGCAGGTCCTATGAAAGGCAGCTGAAGTGGCTCACGCGTGTCTAACGTGTGGGAGCTGACCAAATTGAGAGAGAAGCAGAGCCTGGACTGTTGCACGGGTGAGACCATTGTGTATCTTTTGCCTACCCAAAGTAGGAACTGTTTTCTTCCTGTGTTGTTATTTCTTTAAGGCGACGAAGGACTACTTTGCTTTCATGAGAACTCTGTTAATGGCTTATGACAGACAAGTAAACTGAGACAGTCTTACACTAGAACCAAGTGCCGTTGTGTACCCAAACCGCTACCAGAAAACTGGAATCTCTATAGTCTCCAAAATTGTCCACGTCCTTTAAAGTGTACTTTTGATTTTGCACTCCATGGCAGCACACTCTGGTTATAGTGTAAACTCTCTCTTAGGATTTTGTCTCCACTGCTGTACAATCACAATATATACTACAGCACGGATATCTTAGAGTTACTGTCCAGGTATATGGACAGTCCATGCTGTCATTGAGCTAATCCAACTGATCAGTGGTGTAACTAGAAGCTCATGGGCCCCAGTGCAACAACTCCAATGGCCCCTAATTATTGCAAGTCTTTAATAGTATTGGTCTTTTCATATGGGCCAAAGGGACTTTCTGGTCCAATTACGCTCCTGTTCCGTGTGAGATTGCAACCCCCCTGAAGCCATTGTAATTACACTCTTGCAATTCACTGAGAAAGATGAATATAGTGCCGACTCTTCCACTATTATTGTTTTACTATATAACTTGAGGTGCACTTTTAATTGGAATTACAGGATTATTTTTTTTTTAAGCCACATAACTGCTATAAAATAAGAAAACCTTACTTTGTCTAACACTACTGTATGGGCGAAGTCCCAACTTAAGCACATGACCGCTGCAGTCAATCACTGGGTCGCGGAATTTGTGTTTATGTAGACGACAGAGCTGAGCACGTTTTAACAAGAAGCAATAAAAGGAAATGATTCATAAAAAGACTTGTTCCTCTACGTTGTAATCCGGTTATCAAGGGCTAGTCTGAGGTGAGGAGTCCATTGTATATATATATATATATATAACAGTAACAATGACTTACTTCTTGAAGTCCCTAACCCTAAGGTGGGACAGGATGTTATGAAGCCATCGGAGGGGAATCAAGGCCGCCAGATGCAAGATAAATCTACCTTTTTTTAAGTAATTAATGGAAAGCATGAAAAGAATTTAATATGACCCCTACAGAAAATAAGTGACCATTGTAGCTTCGGCGTCCCTGCCTCCTGCTAGGCAGGGACGCCGTTCCCCTCACCTCTCCGCTCCGTGCCCGGCGTCCTCCTCCCGCTCTGCTGGCAGCGTGCGCTGCTTCCCGGTCACTGTGCATAGGGCGCGCGCTCGCGCGCTCCCTCTCTCTTAAAGGGGCCGCGCGCGCCGTCCTAAGGAGTCCCCGGCCAATGGCCGGAGGATCTCACCATATATAAGGCACCTCCTCCAAAATGGAGGTGCCCGAGCAATGTTGTTGCAAAGCCTTTCAACTCTGCTTCAGCCCTCAGGTCCCGTTGCCAGCTTGTTTTCCAGTGCTGTCTACCTGCTTGCAATCCTGTGGTCCGACAGTCTGCCTACCAGCATCTGCCAGTCTGTCTATGGATCAGTCCGCCTGCGGACCAGGAAGCACCTGCCAGATACCTGCCTGATACCTGTCTACCTGCTTGCAATCCTGCGGTCCGACAGTCTGCCTACCAGCACCTGCCAGTCTGTCTATGGATCAGTCCGCCCGCGGACCAGGAAGCACCTACCAGATACCTGCCTGATACCTGTCTACCTGCTTGCAATCCTGCGGTCCGACAGTCTGCCTACCAGCACCTGCCAGTCTGTCTATGGATCCTGTCCGCCCGCGGACCAGGAAGCACCTGCCAGATACCTGCCTGATACCTGCCTGCCAGCCTGTCCAGAGACTCTTACCCACTCACCTGGGAGCGCTCACCTGCTACCCGCCTGCTAGCCTACCTGGAGGCTTAGCCGTCACTTGCTGTGACCACCTGCCTGTCCAGAGACTCTTACCCTGCTGTCACTTGCCGTGACCACCTGCCTGTCCAGAGGCTCTTATCCTGCTGTCACTTGCCGTGACCACCGGCCTGTCGAGAGACTCTTACCCTGCTGTCACTCGCCGTGACCTCCTGCCCTTCTACCCAGAGACTGTCCCTGTCACTTGATGTGACTGCCTGCCCGCTTTCCCTGGGAGCCACCTGCTTCCTTACAAGGACTGCCCCTTTGTATAGTAGCTCAGAGGTTCCACCTCCCAGACCCGTTACAGTTTGCTCGGGCAATGGAACCCGGTGGCACCCAAGCTCCCTCGCTCTGGGACCTATGTCATGAACTATCCCGTCAGCGGTCCCAACAGGACTCCATCTTGGGCCACCTGCGTAGTGTTAACTCCCGCCTGGACACACTGACCGCCTCATCGGGAGCTGCTTCCACCCGCACAACTACTACTCCGGCAGCGCCGCTGCCCATCAACACCATGGCATCTCTTCCCGGACCACGCCTTTCCGCCCCGCCTCGTTTTGGTGGAGATCCCAGCCTGGCACGAGGCTTCATTAACCAGTGCACCCTGCACTTTGAACTTTTGGCATACCAGTTCACCACTGACCGAGCCAAGGTGGCCTTCAACATGTCCCATCTCACTGGGGAGGCACTGGCTTGGCTAAATCCTCTATGGGAGAGAGGAGACCCCCTGGTATCCAACCTGCCAGCCTTTCTCATGGTCTTCCAGAAAGTCTTCGACGAACCAGGACGAAAGACCTCATCCGCCTCATCTCTGCTACACCTCCGTCAAGGGAGTCTCACCGTGGGCCAATATGCCATACTGTTCCGTACCCTTGCTTCCGAGTTTGCCTGGGATAATGAGGCACTGGTTTCCGTCTTCTGGGAGGGCCTGTCCGGCCGGATTAAAGATGAACTTGCCGGTCGGGACATTCCTACCACTCTCGATGACTTAGTGACACTTGCCACCCGGATTGACATCCGGTTCCGGGAGCGCACCAAAGAGGTCACCCGTGAGAGGAGGTTTCCACGCCTTGCTCCTACTTTTCTGAATCCCGTCTCTTCCTCTGTAACTTCCCGGGCGCACTCGCCAGAGCCCACGCAGGTCGACCAAACCAAGATGGTCAAAACCCGTCAAGAGTCTCGCCGTGCCAAGGGGAGCTGTTTCTACTGTGGTAGTAAGGAGTACCGGATCCGTTCCTGCCCGGAGAGGTCGGGAAACGCCTGTGTCTGGGATCACTCAGAGAGGTCGTCCTAGACAAGAATAAATCCTCTCCTTCTCTGATGCTGTCGGTCTCTATCATCTGCGGGGAGAACCGTTACTTTGAACTTGCTCAACTTGGTTCTGGAGCTGCCGGAAATCTCATTTCTCAGTCCCTGGTAGAGAAATACCGCATTCCCACCAAACCTCTGGCTGTACCCTTATCTGTCGCCTCCGTGGATGGGGGTCTCTTACCGCATCCCATCCAACTCATCACCGAATCCATAACTCTGCAGGAGGGAATGCTGCACTCTGAGAGCATCTTCTTCCATGTTCTGCCTGGACTCTCTCACGCCCTCTTGCTAGGCCTACCTTGGCTCCAGAGACATGCACCCGTGCTTGATTGGCAGACCGGAGAAGTCCTTCGCTGGGGGCAGGACTGCCATAAGGCTTGTTTAGTTCCCGTTCGTCCTGCCCGTCCTTCTCCTACCCCAGCCAATCTACCATGCTTACCGGTTCCCTATTGGTCTTATACGGACGTCTTTAACAAAAGAGAAGCAGAAACATTACCCACTCATAGACCATACGATTGCCCAATCGACCTGATACCCGGCGCTACTCCTCCCCGTGGGCGTATTTACCCTTTGTCCGCTGCTGAAACCCGGTCCATGTCTGAATATATCGAGGAGAATCTGGCCCGGGGATTTATCTGGAAATCTACCTCCCCGGCGGGAGCAGGCTTCTTCTTCGTCAAAAAGAAAGACGGCTCACTCCGTCCCTGTATAGACTATAGAGGCCTTAACCAGATCACGGTGAAAAATAAATACCCCCTTCCACTCATTCCTGAATTATTTGACCGTCTGAGGGGGGCTAGAATCTTCACCAAGCTGGATCTCCGTGGGGCGTATAACCTGGTCCGTATCCGTCAGGGGGATGAATGGAAGACGGCATTCAACACCCGGGACGGCCACTATGAATACCTCGTAATGCCCTTCGGTCTCTGTAATGCTCCCGCCGTCTTTCAAGAGTTGGTCAATGACATCTTTCGTGACCTTCTCTACTCCTGCGTGGTGGTGTACCTGGACGACATCTTGGTCTTCTCTCCGGATCTTCCCACACACCGGAGGGACGTTCGTCAGGTCCTGCTCAGGCAGAACCACCTCTACGCAAAATATGAGAAGTGCCTCTTTGAGCAGTCCTCGCTTCCGTTTCTAGGCTACATAATCTCTCAGACCGGCCTACGAATGGATCCTGAGAAACTGTCTGCCATCCAGAAGTGGCCCCGACCGGAGGGGTTGAAGGCTATTCAGCGGTTCCTGGGCTTCACCAACTACTACCGCCTCTTCATTCCGCACTTCTCTTCCCGGACTGCCCCTATCTCTGCGCTCACCCGTAAGGGCGCTAATCCCAAAGAATGGCCGCCCGAAGCAGAGGAGGCCTTCCTTTCCTTGAAACAAGCTTTCTCCTCCGCCCCTGTGCTGCATCGTTCAGACGGCAACAAACAATTCTTCCTAGAAGTAGACGCTTCCTCCTCCGGAGCCGGAGCGGTACTCACCCAAAAGTCGTCTTCCGGAAGAATGGTAACCTGCGGCTTCTTCTCCAAACTCTTCTCCTCTTCTGAGCGCAATTATTCTATAGGAGACCGAGAATTATTAGCCATTAAGCTGGCACTGGAGGAGTGGCGTTTCCTGCTCGAGGGGGCTCTTCACCCGGTAATAATTTACACGGACCACAGGAACTTGGCTTACATCCAGAGTGCCCAGAGACTTTACCCGCGCCAAGCCCGGTGGTCCTTGTTCTTCGCCCGCTTTGATTTCATTCTTCATTTTCGCCCGGCAGACAAAAACATCAAAGCTGATGCCTTGTCCCGATCCTTTTTGGTCTCTGATCTAGAGGAGGAGCCTAAGCACATAATCGACCCCGCCAAAGTAATGCAGGTGGCCCCCGTGAATCTAAATCGTCTTCCACCCGGTAAGACGTTCGTAACAGTACCTGATCGTGAGAAGGTCCTACACTGGGGACATTTGTCTAAGCTGGCCATGCTGGTCAGAAAAAGACCCTCCAGCTTATTACCCGGCATTACTGGTGGCCTACCCTGCACAAGGACGTAATAGACTTTGTTTCAGCCTGTGCGTCCTGCGCCAGCAACAAGGTTCCTAGACACCTGCCAGCCGGCCGCCTCCTGCCTCTTCCTGTACCTGCTGCCCCGTGGCAGCATATAGCCATGGACTTTATAACGGACCTCCCTGTCTCTGCCGGTTGTACGGTCATTTGGGTGGTCGCTGACCGCTTTTCTAAGATGGCTCACTTCATTCCCCTGCTGGGCCTCCCGTCTGCATCTGAGTTGGCTAAAGACTTTATCCATCATATTTTCCATCTTCATGGTCTTCCTCTCCACATCGTATCCGATCGAGGAGTTCAGTTCACCTCTCGCTTCTGGCGAGCCATGTGTAAATTGCTGGGGGTCACCTTGGACTTCTCTTCTGCTTATCACCCACAGTCCAATGGTCAAGTAGAGCGGATTAACCAAATTTTAACCAGTTACCTCCGGCACTTTGTTAATGCTCACCATTCCGACTGGGTGGATTTTTTACCGTGGGCCGAATTTTCCTACAATAATCACGAGAGCGAATCTTCCTCCAAATCCCCGTTTTTTATAGTCTACGGTCAGCATCCTCGGATCCCGTTTCCCGTCTCCACCTCGGTGGACAATCCGGCTGCGGAATCTCTTGTTAGTGAATTTTCATCCATTTGGGAAAGTACCAGATCCGCACTTCTTCAGTCATCCGAGCGGATGAAAAAACAGGCTGACAAGAGACGTCTGGATCCACCACAATTCCATCCTGGAGATAAAGTCTGGCTCTCGTCCAAATATGTCCGGCTCAAGATTCCTTCCTACAAGTTAGGGCCTCAGTTCATCGGCCCACTGGAAGTTATCAAACAAATCAACCCGGTGGCCTATAAATTGAAACTCCCGGCCAACTTGCGGATCCCTAACTCCTTCCATGTATCTCTACTCAAACCCGTTGCACTTAACTCTTTTTCCAAGTCTACAGGTATGCCTCCTGCTCCGGTTTCCGCTGAAAACGAGTTTGAGGTAGAGAACATTCTGGCTACCAAAAGGGTAAGAGGAAAGACCTTTTTTCTAGTGGATTGGAAGGGGTTTGGTCCTGAGGAGAGAACGTGGGAGCCCCGGGAGAACATCCATGCCCCTCTCATCCTTGATAAGTTTCTCTCTGGCCTAAAAAAGGGGGGGCCTAAAGGGGGGGGTACTGTAGCGTCGGCGTCCCTGCCTTCTGCTAGGTCGTGAGACTCTTACCCTGCTGTCACTTGCCGTGACCACCCGCCTGTCTAGAGACTCTTATCCTGCTGTCACTTGCCATGACCACCTGCCTGTCGAGAGACTCTTACCCTGCTGTCACTTGCCGTGACCACCCGCCTGTCTAGAGACTCTTATCCTGCTGTCACTTGCCGTGACCACCCGCCTGTCAAGAGACTGTCCCCGTCACTCGCCGTGACCTCCTGCCCTTCTACCCAGAGACTGTCCCTGTCACTTGACGTGACTGCCTGCCCGCTTTCCCTGGGAGCCACCCGCTTCCTTACAAGGACTGCCCCTTTGTATAGTAGCTCAGAGGTTCCACCTCCCAGACCAGTTACAACTGTAACGGGTCTGGGAGGCGGAACCTCTGAGCAACTATACAAGGGGGCGGTCCTTGTAAGGAAGCGGGTGGCTCCCAGGGAAGACGGGCAGGTAGTCACGGCAAGTGACAGGGACAGTCTCTGGGTAGAAGGGCAGGTACTCACGGCAAGTGACAGGGACAGTCTCTGGGTAGAAGGACAGCAGGCAGGTGACTGGTGAGCGCTCCCAGGTGAGCAGGCAAGAGTCTCAGAACAGGCAGGTGGTCACGGCAAGTGAAGGCGGAGCCTCCAGGTAGGCTAGCAGGCAGGTAGCAGGTGAGCGCTCCCAGGTGAGCAGGCAAGAGTCTCTGGACAGGCAGGTGGTCACGGCAAGTGACGGCGGAGCCTCCAGGTAGGCTAGCAGGCAGGTAGCAGATGAGCGCTCCCAGGTGAGCAGACAAGAGTCTCTGGACAGGCAGATGGTCACGGCAAGTGACGGCGGAGCCTCCAGGTAGGCTAGCAGGCAGGTAGCAGATGAGCGCTCCCAGGTGAGCGGGCAGGCTGGTCCATAGACAGACTGACAGGTGTCGGAAGGCAGACCGTCGGACCGCAGGCTTGCAAGCAGGTAAACGGATATCAGGCAGGTATCAAGCAGGAATCTGACAGGTGACTGTCAGGTAACTGGTAACGGGACCTGAGGGCTGAAGCAGAGTGAAGGCTTTGCAACAACATTGCTCGGGCACCTCTATTTTGGAGGAGGTGCCTTATATATGGTGGAGTCCTCCGGCCATTGGCCGGGGACTCCTTAGGACGGCGCGCGCGGCCCCTTTAAGAGAGAGGGAGCGCGCGCGCGCGTGCCCTAAGCACCGTGGCCGGGAAGCAGCGGGCGCTGCCAGCAGAGCAGGAGGAAGACGCCGGGCACGGAGCGGAGAGGTGAGGGGAACAGCGTCCCTGCCTAGCAGGAGGCAGGGACGCCGACGATACAGTACCCCCCCCCCCTTTAGGCCCCCCCTTTTTTAGGTCAGAGAGAAATTTATCAAGGATGAGAGGGGCATGGATGTTCTCCCGGGGCTCCCACGTTCTCTCCTCAGGACCAAACCCCTTCCAATCTACCAGAAAAAAGGTTTTTCCTCTTACCCTTTTGGTGGCCAGAATGTTCTCTACCTCAAACTCGTTCTCAGCGGAAACCGGAGCAGGAGGCGTACCTGTAGACTTTGAAAAAGAGTTAAGTACCACGGGTTTGAGGAGAGATACATGGAAGGAGTTAGGGATCCGCAAGTTGGCCGGGAGTTTTAATTTAAAGGCCACCGGGTTGATTTGTTTGATAACTTCCAGTGGTCCGATGAACCGAGGCCCTAACTTGTAGGAAGGAATCTTGAGCCGGACATATTTGGACGAGAGCCAGACTTTATCTCCAGGACGGAATTGTGGAGGATCCAAGCGTTTCTTGTCAGCGTGTTTTTTCATCCGCTCGGACGACTGAAGGAGTGCGGATCGGGTACTCTCCCAAATGGAGGAGAATTCGCTAACGAGAGATTCCGCAGCCGGATTGTCCACCCAGGTGGAGACGGGAAATGGGATCCGAGGATGCTGACCGAAGACTACAAAAAACGAGGATTTGGAGGAAGATTCGCTCTCGTGATTATTGTAAGAGAACTCGGCCCATGGTAGGAGATCCACACAGTCCGAATGGTGGGCATTAACGAAGTGCCGGAGGTAACTGGTCAGGTTCTGATTGATCCGCTCCACTTGACCATTGGACTGTGGATGGTAAGCGGAGGAGAAGTCCAGAGTGACGTCAAGCAACTTACATGTGGCTCTCCAGAAGCGTGAGGTGAACTGAACCCCACGATCTGACATGATGTGGAGGGGCAGGCCATGGAGACGGAAGATGTGGCGGATAAAGTCTTTAGCCAGTTCGGGTGCAGACGGGAGACCCGGCAGGGGAATGAAGTGCGCCATCTTGGAGAAGCGATCAGCGACCACCCAAATGACCGTACAACCGGCAGAGACAGGAAGATCCGTTATAAAGTCCATAGCAATATGCTGCCACGGGGCAGCAGGTACTGGAAGAGGAAGAAGGCGACCGGCTGGCAGGTGTCTCTGAACTTTGTTGCGGGCGCAGGACACACAGGCAGAAACAAAGTCTATTACATCCTTGTGCAGGGTAGGCCACCAGTAATGCCGGGTAATGAGCTGGAGGGTCTTTTTCTGACCGGCGTGGCCAGCTAGCTTAGACGAGTGACCCCAGTGTAGGACCTTCTTCCGATCAGGTACTGTTACGAACGTCTTACCGGGAGGGAGACGATTTAGATTCACGGGAGCCACTTGCATTACTCTGGCGGGATCAATGATGTGCTTAGGTTCCTCCTCTAGATCAGATACCAGGAAGGATCGGGACAAGGCGTCAGCTTTGATGTTTTTGTCTGCCGGGCGAAAATGAAGAACAAAATCAAAGCGGGCAAAAAACAAGGACCACCGGGCTTGGCGCGGGTTAAGTCTCTGGGCGCTCTGAAGGTAAGCCAAGTTCTTGTGGTCCGTGTAAATTATTACCGGGTGAAGAGCCCCCTCGAGCAGGTAACGCCACTCCTCCAGTGCCAGCTTAATGGCTAACAATTCTCGGTCTCCAATAGAATAGTTGCGCTCAGAAGAGGAGAAGAGTTTGGAGAAAAAAACGCAGGTTACCATTCTTCCGGAAGATGACTTTTGGGTAAGTACCGCCCCGGCTCCGGAGGAGGAAGCGTCAACTTCTAGGAAGAATTGTTTGTTGCTGTCCGGACGATGCAGCACCGGGGCGGAGGAGAAGGCCTGTTTTAAGGAAAGGAAGGCCTCCTCAGCTTCGGGCGGCCATCTTCTGGGATTAGTACCCTTACGGGTGAGCGCAGAGATAGGGGCAGTCCGGGAAGAGAAGTGCGGTATGAAGAGGCGGTAATAGTTGGCGAAGCCCAGGAACCGCTGAATAGCCTTCAACCCCTCTGGTCGGGGCCACTTCTGGATGGCAGTTTTTCAGGATCCATTTGTAGACCGGTCTGAGAGATTATGTAGCCCAGAAATGGAAGAGAGGTCTGCTCAAAAATGCACTTCTCATATTTAGCGTAGAGGTGGTTCTGCCTGAGCCTGAGCAGGACCTGACGAACATCGCTCCGGTGAGTAGGAAGGTCCGGAGAGAAGACCAAGATGTCGTCCAGGTACACCACCACGCAGGAGTAGAGAAGGTCACGGAAGATGTCATTGACCAACTCTTGAAAGACGACAGGAGCGTTACAGAGACCGAAGGGCATTACAAGGTACTCATAGTGGCCGTCCCGGGTGTTGAATGCCGTCTTCCACTCATCCCCCTGACGGATACGGACCAGGTTATACGCCCCACGGAGATCCAGTTTGGTGAAGATTCTAGCCCCCCTCAGGCGGTCAAATAATTCAGGAATGAGCGGGAGGGGGTATTTATTCTTCACTGTAATCTGGTTAAGGCCTCTATAATCTATACATGGACGGAGTGAGCCGTCCTTTTTTTTGACGAAGAAGAAGCCTGCTCCCGCCGGGGAGGTAGATTTCCGGATAAATCCCCGGGCCAGATTCTCCTCAATATATTCTGACATGGACCGGGTCTCCGCTGCGGACAAAGGGTAGATACGCCCATGGGGAGGAGTAGAGCCGGGTATCAGGTCGATTGGACAATCGTATGGTCTATGAGGGGGTAATGTCTCTGCTTCTTTTTTATTGAAGACATCCGCATAAGACCAATAGGGAACCGGTAGACCGGATAGATTGACTGGGGTAGGAGAAGGACGAGCAGGATGAACGGGAACTAGACAAGTCCTATGGCAGTCCTGTCCCCAGCGAAGGACTTCTCCGGTCTGCCAGTCAAGCACGGGTGCATGTTTCTGGAGCCAAGGTAGGCCTAACAAGAGTGTGTGAGAGAGTCCAGGCAGAACATGAAAGGAGATGCTCTCAGAATGCAGCATTCCCACCTGTGAGTTAGAGATTCGGTGATGAGTTGGATGGGATGTGGTAAGAGGCCCCCATCCACGGCGGCGACAGATAAAGGTACGGCCAGAGGTTTGGTGGGAATGCGGTATTTCTCTACCAGAGACTGAGAAATGAGATTTCCAGCAGCTCCTGAGTCAAGTTGAGCCAGTTCGAAATAGCGGTTCTCTCCGCAGGTGATAGAGACTGACAGCATCAGAGATGGAGAGGGTTTACTTTTGTCTAGGGCGACCTCTCTGAGCGATCCTAGACACAGGCGTTTCCCGACCTCTCTGGGCAGGAACGGATCCGGTGCTCCTTACTGCCACAGTAGAAGCAGCTCCCCTCGGCACGGCGTAAGTCTTGATGGGTTTTGACCATCTTGGTCTGGTCGACCTGCATAGGCTCAGGTGAGTGTGCCTGGGGAGTAACGGAGGGAGTGACGGGTTTCTGGAAGGTGGGGGCTAGACGTGGAAACCTCCTCTCACGGGTGGCCTCTTTGGCGCGCTCCTGGAATCGGATGTCAATCCGGGTGGCAAGTGTTTTTAAGTCGTCGAGAGTGGTAGGAATGTCCCGACCGGCGAGTTCGTCTTTAATACGGCCGGACAGACCCTCCCAAAAGACAGACACCAGAGCATCGTTATCCCAGGCCAGCTCCGAAGCAAGGGTACGGAACCGTATGGCATATTGGCCCACGGTGAGATCTCCTTGACGGAGGCGTAGCAGAGACGATGCGGATGAGGTCTTCCGTCCGGGTTCGTCGAAAACTTTCCGGAAAGCCGTGAGAAAGACTGGCAGGTCGGACACCAGGGGATCTCCTCTCTCCCACAGAGGATTTAGCCAAGCCAGAGCCTCCCCCGTGAGGTGGGACATGATAAAGGCTACTTTGGACCGTTCGGAGATAAACTGGTGGGACAAGAGTTCAAAGTGCAGGGTGAACTGGTTTATGAAGCCCCGAGCTTGAGCGGAGTCACCTCCGAAACGAGGAGGTGCAGAAAACCGGGGTCCGGGACAGGATACCATGGTATTGGTGGGCAGCGGCGCTGCCGGGTTGCGAGTCATGACACTAGCGGTGGTAGCTGGTGGAGCAGACAGAGTGTCCAGGCGAGAGTTGACACTCCGCAGGTGACTCAGGATGGACTCCTGTTGGGACCTCTGACGGGACAGTTCATTACATAGGTCCGAGAGCGAGGGAGCTTGGGTGCCACCGGATTCCATGGCCCGAGCAAACTGTAACGGGTCTGGGAGGCGGAACCTCTGAGCAACTATACAAGGGGGCGGTCCTTGTAAGGAAGCGGGTGGCTCCCAGGGAAGATGGGCAGGTAGTCACGGCAAGTGACAGGGACAGTCTCTGGGTAGAAGGGCAGGTAGTCACGGCAAGTGACAGGGACAGTCTCTGGGTAGAAGGGCAGGTAGTCACGGCAAGTGACAGGGACAGTCTCTGGGTAGAAGGACGGGTACTCACGGCAAGTGACAGGGACAGTCTCTGGGTAGAAGGACAGCAGGCAGGTGACTGGTGAGCGCTCCCAGGTGAGCGGGCGAGAGTCTCTGGACAGGCAGGTGGTCACGGCAAGTGACGGCAGAGCCTCCAGGTAGGCTAGCAGGCAGGTAGCAGGTGAGCGCTCCCAGGTGAGCAGGCAAGAGTCTCAGGACAGGCAGGTGGTCACGGCAAGTGACGGCGGAGCCTCCAGGTAGGCTAGCAGGCAGGTAGCAGGTGAGCGCTCCCAGGTGAGCAGGCAAGAGTCTCTGGACAGGCAGGTGGTCACGGCAAGTGACGGCGGAGCCTCCAGGTAGGCTAGCAGGCAGGTAGCAGATGAGCGCTCCCAGGTGAGCAGACAAGAGTCTCTGGACAGGCAGATGGTCACGGCAAGTGACGGCGGAGCCTCCAGGTAGGCTAGCAGGCAGGTAGCAGATGAGCGCTCCCAGGTGAGCGGGCAGGCTGGTCCATAGACAGACTGACAGGTGTCGGAAGGCAGACCGTCGGACCGCAGGCTTGCAAGCAGGTAAACGGATATCAGGCAGGTATCAAGCAGGAATCTGACAGGTGACTGGCAGGTAACTGGTAACGGGACCTGAGGACTGAAGCAGAGTGAAGGCTTTGCAACAACATTGCTCGGGCACCTCCATTTTGGAGGAGGTGCCTTATATATGGTGGAGTCCTCCGGCCATTGGCCGGGGACTCCTTAGGACAGCACGCACGGCCCCTTTAAGAGAGAGGGAGCGCGCGCGCGCGTGCCCTAAGCACCGTGGCCGGGAAGCAGCGCGCGCTGCCAGCAGAGCGGGAGGAAGACGCCGGGCACGGAGCGGAGAGGTGAGGGGAACAGCGTCCCTGCCTAGCAGGAGGCAGGGACGCCGACACTACAACAACCATCACATAAAGAGATTGCTATCATCAGAAAGTGACCTATTGTTTAAATCAAGTCTGTGTGTTACATGTATTGAAAAAAAAAATTGGCAATTTTTTAACATTTTAATTCATATGATTTTTATTAAAAAACAAAATTAATAATCTTGCAATTCTCACTCAGGCCACTGGAGCTTTTTTAAGATTCTTACTTCCTGTTTTCTCAGGAAAAATTTTCAGCAGGCTCCTTATCATCAGAGGCAGGATTACAATGACTGATAACACCTCTATACACAGCTGATAACACAGGATCCACCCATCACAATAGGTGATCTTACAGCTGCCCCTGCTGCTCCTCTTCCCTTCGCAATGACCTTTGCACACGCTCATTAGACACTTCAATACAAAAGACAGGGTCAGGATCCAACCATTGCAGCTAATGTACAGTTTTGTGCAAAATAATAGCAGTGTGTTTAAAACAATTGAGAAAAAGCTCAATCCTCATAATAGCATTTATTTCCATATACACAAAGGCACTAGACATTCAATTCAACATGCACAAAATATACATTTTTAAACTTGAAAATAAAGAAAAAAGAATCTCAAAAAAATAACAGTGTCGCATTTTCATTTATAAATTTGAATATTTACGGTATAAACTGAAATTTGTTTCCAGACTCCGCTTTTCTGTTAATCACTGAACTGATATTTAGTTACAGTGAAGGAAATAATTATTTGATCCCTTGCTATTTTTGTAAGTTTGCCCACTGACAAAGACATGAACAGTCTATAATTTTAAGGGAAGGTTAATTTTAACATTGAGAGAATATCCCCCCCCAAAAAAAAAAAATCAAGAAAATCACATTGTATTAATTAGATATTTTTTTTTGCATTTTGCAGTGAGAAATAAGTATTTGATCCCCTTAACCATTATGAGTTCTGGCTCCTACAGACCAGTTAGACGCTCCTAATCAACTCATTACCTGCAGTAAAGACAGCTGTCTTACATAGTCACCTGTATAAAAGACTCCTGTCCACAGACTCAATCAGTCAGACTCTAACCTCTACAACATGGGCAAGACCAAAGAGCTTTCTAAGGATGTCAGGCACAAGATCATAGACTTGCACAAAGCTGGAATGGGCTACAAATCCATAAGTAAGACGCTGGGTGAGAAGGAGACAACTGTTGGTGCAATAGTAAGAACATGGAAGAAATACAAAATGACTGTCAATCGACATCGATCTGGGGCACCATGCAAAATCTCACCTCGTGGGGTATCCTTGATCATAAGGAAGGTGAGAGATCAGCCTAAAACTACAGGGGGGGACTTGCTAATGATCTCCAGGCAGCTGGGACCACAGTCACCAAGAAAACCATTGGTAACACATTATGCCTTAAAGGTTTAAAATCTTGCAGTGTCCGCAAGGTCCCCCTGCTCAAGAAGGCACATGTGCAGGCCCGTCTGAAGTTTGCCAGTGAACACCTGGATGATTTTGTGAGTTATTGGGAGAAGGTGCTGTGGTCAGATGAGACAAAAATTGAGCTCTTTGGCATTAATTCAACTCGCTGTGTTTGGAGGAAGAAGAAGGATGAGTACAATCCTAAGAACATCGTCCCAACCGTGAAGCATGGTGCTGGAAACATTATACTTTGGGGGTGCTTTTCTGCAAAGGGGACATGACGACTGCACCATACTGAAGGGAGGATGGATGGGGTCATGTATCGCGAGATTTTGGCCAACAACCTCCTTCCCTCAGTAAGAGCATTGAAGATGGGTCGTGGCTGGGTCTTCCAGCAAGACAATGATCCAAAACATACAGCCAAGGCAACAAAGGAGTGGCTCAAAAAGGAGCACAGTAAGGTCATGGAGTGGCCTAGCCAGTCTCCAGACCTTAATCCCATAGAAAACTTAAGGAGGGAGTTGAAGTTCCGAGTTGCCAAGTGACAGCCTCAAAATCTTAATGATTTAGAGATGATCTGCAAAGAGGAGTGGACCAAAATTCCTACTGACATGTGCGCAACCCTCATCATCAACTACAAAAAACGTCTGACTGCTATGCTTGCCAACAAGGGTTTTGTCACAAGTATTAAGTGTTGTTTGCCAGAGGGATAAAATAATTATTTCTCAATGCAAAAAAAAATATCTAATTTATACAATGTGATTTTCTTGATTTTTTTGGATATTCTATCTCTCAATGTTAAAATTAACCGACCCTTAAAATTATAGACTGTTCATGTCTTTGTCAGTGGGCAAACTTACAAAAACAGCAAGGGATCAAATAATTATTTCCCCCACTTTATATATTTATGTATATATAGTTTCAGTTGGGCGTCTTCTTAAGGTTGCAGGACTCTCAGGTAACTGAAGATTGTAGCATCGGCGTCTCTGCCTGTCCCTCTCACCGCCGCGCTCCCTGCCCAGCGTCCTCCAGCGCTCCAATTGCCGGAGGTCCTCCCATATATAAGGCACCTCCTCCAAAATGGAGGTGCCCGAGCAATAGTTGATGCACAGTGTACTCACCTCTGCTTCAGCCCTCAGGTCCCGCTGCTAGCCTGACTACTAGTCCTGCCCGCCAGCCTGACTATCAGTACAGTCCGCCAGCCTGACTACTCTCCAGCCCGACAGTCTGTCTTCCGCTCAGTCCGCCGGTCTGTCTATGGGCTTCGCCCACCTGCTTACCTGGGAGTACCTGCCTGTTACCTGTCAGCCTACCTGGAGGCTCCCATCTGTCACTTGCCGTGATCACCTGTCTGCCTACCCGGAGGCTCCTGCCTGTCACTTGCCGTGACCACCTGACAGCCTACCTAGAGGCTCCCGCCTGTCACTTGCCGTGACCACCTGTCTGCCTACTCGGAGGCTCCCGCCCGTCACTTGCCGTGACCACCTGACAGCCTACCTAGAGGCTCCCGCCTGTCACTTACCGTGACCACCTATCTGCCTACCCGGAGGCTCCTGCCCGTCACTTGCCGTGACCACCTGACAGCCTACCTAGAGACCTTCGCCTGTCACCTGCTGTCTCTGCCAATTCATCTACCCGGACCTCTCGTCAGCCTGCCTGCTGTGCCTATCTGCAGTATCGGTCAGTCTCAGCCATCTGACCCGTGGGAGTCACCTGCTCTCTTACAAGGTCATCCCCAAAGTAGCACCTGATCCCTCTGCTCGGTCCCTCCCTGGTCACGGAGTCGTTAGCCGCCATACGACCAGGGTCGGTCCGGGTTGATACCTAGTTACGCCCCTCTGGGTCCCTCCTTGCACAGCAGCACAGAGGTTCCACCACCCGAATCCGTAACAGTTTGCTCGGGCCATGGAACCCGGTGGCCCCCAGACCCCTGCAATCTCCGACCTGCACCAGGAGGTCTTACATCAGAGGGCTTAACAAGAGTCGGTCCTGTCCTTCCTGCAGTCTGTTAACTCTCGCCTAGGCGCATTGTCCGACCCGTCTGTGTCCGTCTCTGGTCAAGTAGCACATGCTTCCACGGCATCACAACCCAGTCCTATTATGGCGTCCGGCTATGGACCCCGTCTCTCGGCACCTCCACGTTTTGCGGGCAACCCTGCTTTAGCTCGAGGTTTCATAAACCAGTGCACCCTGCACTTTGAACTCTTGGCACATCAGTTCATCTCCGACCGGGCCAAGGTGACATTCATCATGTCTCATCTCACTGGGGAAGCACTGGCATGGCTAAATCCCCTGTGGGAGAGAGGGGATCCCCTGGTGTCCGACCTATCGTTTTTCCTCGCTGCTTTCCGGAAAGTCTTCGATGAACCAGGACGAAAATCCTCTTCAGCCTCCTCTCTGCTACGTCTCCGCCAAGAGAGTCTCACCGTGGGCCAATATGCCATACGGTTCCGTACCCTCGCTTCTGAGCTTGCCTGGGACAACGAGGCTCTGGTGTCTGTCTTCTGGGAGGGTCTTTCCAGTAGGATTAAGGACGAGGTGGCCTGTCGGGACATCCCTATAACCCTGGATGACCTGGTGTCACTAGCTACCCGAATTGACATCCGTTTCCAAGAACATACCAAAGAGACTACCAGGGAGCGAAGATTTCCTCACCTTGCTCCTACTTTCCAGAGACCTGTCTCTCAATTAGCAACTCCCCGGGCACGCTCGCCCGAACCTATGCAGGTCGACCAGACCAAGATGGTCAAATTTCGCCAAGAGTCACGCCGAACCGAGTGGAGCTGTTTCTATTGTGGCAGTAAGGAGCACTTCATCCGTACCTGCCTAGTGAAGCCGGGAAACGCCAGTGTCTAGGACCGCTCGGAGAGGTCGTCCTAGACAAAAGTAAGCCCTCTCCTTCCCTAACTTTGCCTGTCTCCATCTCCTGGGGAGAGAACCGCTACTTTGAAATTGCACACCTAGATTCCGGAGCTGCTGGGAACCTCATTTCCCAGTCCTTGGTAGAGAAATATCACATTCCCACCAAACCTCTGGCTGAACCATTGGCAGTCTCCTCCGTGGATGGAAGACTCCTTCCGGTGACCATCCTGCTAGTCACAGAACCTATAACCCTGCAGGTGGGAATGTTGCACTCTGAGAGGATCTCCTTCCATGTGCTTTCCGGTCTCTCTCACTCCTCATTGCTAGGTCTACCCTGGCTTCAGAGACATGAACCCATGCTGAACTGGCAATCCGGTGAAGTACTCCGTTGGGGGCAGGATTGCCATGAGTCCTGCCTGGTCCCGGTCCGCCCGGTTTGTCCGCCCCTCACTCCGGCTAATCTACCCGGTTTACCGGCACCTTACTGGTCCTATGCAGATGTCTTCGACAAAAAGGAAGCAGAGACACTACCACCTCATAGGCCATATGATTGCCCAATCGACCTGGTACTCGGCGCCGCTCCACCCCGTGGCCGTATTTACCCGTTGTCGTCGGCCGAAACCTGGGCCATGTCGGAATACATTAAGGAGAATCTGGCTAGGGGATTAATCCGGAAATCTTCCTCCCCGGCTGGAGCCGGATTCTTCTTCGTCAAGAAGAAGGATGGTTCACTACGTCCCTGTATAGACTATCGAGGACTTAACTGAATCACCGTCAAAAACAAATACCCCCTGCCACTCATCTCCGAGTTGTTTGACCGCCTTAAGGGCGCTAGGATCTTTTCCAAGCTGGATCTACGTGGGGCGTATAACCTGGTCCGGATCCGTCAAGGAGACGAGTGGAAGACGGCATTCAATACCTGGGACGGTCACTATGAATACCGTGTTATGCCCTTCGGTCTCTGCAATGCCCCCGCTGTCTTCCAAGAATTAGTCAATGACATCTTCCGTGATTTTCTATATTCCTGCATGGTGGTGTACCTGGACGACACCTTGGTCTTCTCTCCGGACCTTCCCACACACCGGAGGGATGTTCGTCAGGTCCTGCTTAGGCTCAGGCAGAATCACCTCTATGCCAAATTTGAGAAGTGCCTCTTCGAGCAGACCTCCCTTCCATTCCTGGGTTATATTATCTCCCAGACAGGTCTACGAATGGACCCCGAGAAGCTCTCTGCCGTCTTAAAATGGCCCCATCCGGAGGGGTTGAAGGCGATTCAGCGATTCCTGGGCTTCGCCAACTACTACCGTCTCTTCATCCCGCACTTCTCTGCTCGGACTGCTCCCACCTCTGCGCTCACCCGTAAGGGAGCAAATCCCAAGGTATGGCTGCCCGAAACTGAGGAAGCCTTCCTTTCCTTAAAGCAAGCCTTCTCCTCTGCCCCAGTGCTGCACCGTCCGGACTGCAACAAACAGTTCTTCCTGGAGGTTGATGCTTCCTCCTCCGGAGCCGGAGAGGTGCTCACCCAAAAATCTTCATCCGGGAGAATGGTAACCTGCGGCTTCTTCTCCAAACTCTTCTCCTCGTCTGAGCGCAACTACTCCATGGGAGACCGAGAACTGCTAGCCATCAAATTGGCGCTGGAGGAGTGGCGTTACCTGCTTGAAGGGGCTCTATACCCAGTGATCATCTATACTGATCACAAAAATCTTGCTTATCTCCAGAATGCCCAAAGACTCAATCCGCGTCAGGCCCGGTGGTCTTTGTCCTTTGCTCGCTTCGACTTTATTCTACATTTCCGCCCGGCGGACAAGAATGTTAAAGCTGACGCCTTGTCCCGATCCTTCCTGTCCTCCGATCTAAAGGAGGAGCCTACGCACATCATCGACCCCTCCAAAGTAATGAGTATGGCCCCCTTAGGTCTGACTCGGCTCCCACCCGGTAAGACGTTTGTAGCAGTTCCAGATCGGGAGAGGATTCTTCACTGGGGTTATTCATCTAAACTAGCCGGCCATGCCGGTCAGAAGAAGACTTTGCTGCTCATTACTCGGCATTAATGGTGGCCCACCCTGCGCAAGGATGTAGTTGACTTCGTCTCGGCCTGTTCGTCTTGTGCCCGCAACAAAGTTCCCAGACATCTTCCAGCTGGTCACCTCCCGCCTCTTCCCGTACCTGCTGCCCCTTGGCAACACATTGCTATGGACTTTATTACAGATATCCCTGCTTCTGCCGGCTGTACAGTCATTTGGGTGGTCGCCGACCGCTTTTCTAAAATGGCCCACTTCATTCCTCTGCCTGGTCTCCCGTCTGCATCAGAGCTGGCTAAGAACTTCTTCCTTCACATTTTCCGTCTCCATGGCCTACCGCTCCACATTGTGTCGGATCGAGGGGTTCAGTTCACCTCACGCTTCTGGAGAGCTACGTGTAAGCTGCTGGATGTCACCCTGGATTTCTCCTCCGCTTACCATCCACAGTCCAATGGCCAAGTGGAGCGTATCAACCAGATCTTACCAGCTACCTCGGGCACTTTGTTAATGCTCACCATACCGATTGGGTGGACCTCCTACCATGGGCCGAATTCTCCTACAACAACCATGAGAGCGAATCGACTTCCAAATCCCCGTTCTTTGTAGTCTATGGTCAACACCCCCGGATTCCGTTTCCTGTCTCCGCTTCTGTGGACAACCCTGCCGCGGAGTCTCTGGTCAGCGAATTTTCCACCATTTGGGAGAATACTAGGTCCGCACTTCTTCAGTCCTCCGAGCGGATGAAGAGATATACTGACAAGAGACGTCTGGATCCGCCTTAATTCCGACAAGGTTTGGCTCTCCTCCAAACATGTTCGGCTCAAAATACCCTCCTACAAGTTGGGTCCTCGGTTCATCGGTCCATTTGAAGTCCTCAAACAAATCAACCCAGTGGCCTACAAGTTAAAAGTCCCGGCCACCTTACGGATTCTCAACTCCTTCCATGTATCTCTCCTCAAACCTGTTGTGTTTAATTCTTTTTCCAACAATCCAGGTACTCCCCCTGCCCCGATTTCCGCTGAGGACGTTTTTGAGGTAGAGAACATTCTGGCCACCAAGAAGGTAAGAGGAAAAACCTTTTTTCTGGTGGATTGGAAGGGGTTTGGCCCAGAGGAGAGAACTTGGGAACCCAGGGAGAACATTCATGCCCCGCTTCTTCTTGAAAAATTTCTTTCTGGCCTAAAAAAGAGGGGGCGTAAGGGGGGGTACTGTAGAATCATAGAATGGTAGAGTTGGAAGGGACCTCCTGGGTCATCTGGTCCAACCCCCTGCTCAAAGCAGGATTCACTAGATCATCTCAGACAGATGTCTGTCCAGCCTCTGTTTGAAGACGTCCATTGAAGGGGAACTCACCACCTCTCGTGGCAGCCTGTTCCACTCATTAATCACCCTAACTGTCAAAAAGTTTTTTCTAATATCTAATCTGTGTCTCCTCCCATTTAGTTTCATCCCATTGCTTCTAGTCTTTCCTTGTGCAAATGAGAATAAAGATGATCCTTCTACAATGTGACAGCCCTTGACATATTTGTAGACAGCTATTAAGTCTCCTCTCAGTCTTCTTTTTTGCAAGCTAAACATTCCCAAATCCTGCAACCGTTTCTCATAGGACATGGTTTGCAGACCAGTCACCATTCTGGTCGCTCTTCTCTGAACTTGCTCCAGTTTGTCTATGTCTTTTTTAAAATGTGGTGCCCAAAACTGTACACAGTATTCCAGATGAGGTCTGACCAAAGAGGAGTAAAGACCGATAATGACTTCACGTGATCTAGACTGTATGCTTCTGTTAATACATCCCAGAATTGTATTTGCCTTTTTTGCTGCTGCATCACACTGTTGACTCATGTTCAGTCTATGATCTATTAGTATACCTAAGTCTTTTTCACATGTACTGTTGCTTAGCTCTATTCCTCCCATTCTGTATATGCTTTTTTCATTTTTATTGCCCAGATGTAGTACTTTGCATTTTTCCCTGTTAAAAACCATTCTGTTGGTTGCTGCCCACTGCTCCAGTTTATTTAGGTCTTTTTGAATCCTCTCTCTCTCTTCTCTAGTATTAGCTATCCCTCCTAGCTTTGTGTCATCAGCAAATTTAATCAGTTTACCCTCAATTCCTTCATCTAAATCATTGATAAAGATGTTGAACAATACAGGTCCCAGGACGGAGCCCTGTGGTACCCCACTTGAGACATTCATCCAGCTGGATGTGAAGCCATTTACAACCACCCTTTGAGTCCGATCACTAAGCCAGTTATGAATCCACCTAACAGTTGCCTGGTCCATTGCATACTTGGTCATTTTTTCAATAAGGATGGTGTGAGATACTTTGTCAAATGCTTTGCTGAAGTCAAGATATACTATATCTACAGCATTTCCCTGATCCACCCAGTCAGTGATTCTGTCATAGAAGGAAATTAAGTTAGTCTGACATGACTTGTTAGTTACAAACCCATGCTGACTCTGGTTAATCACTTCATTCTTATCCATGTACTTACATACATGTTGTTTAATAATTTGTTCAAAGATCTTTCCTGGTATAGAAGTCAGACTCACCGGCCTATAGTTCCCTGGGTCCACCTTCTTCCCCTTTTTGAAGATAGGAACAACATTTGCTCTTCTCCAGTCTTCTGGGACTTCTCCTGTTCTCCAAGAATTTTCAAAGATTATGGAGAGTGGTTCTAAAATTTCTTCTACGATCTCCTTCAGTACTCTGGGGTGTAATTCATCTGGACCTGGAGACTTGAACTCATTTATGTTAGCTAAATATTCCCTCACAATCTTTCTGTTTACAGATAACTTGGATTCCTCTATTCCTTTAAAAGGACAGTGAAGATCAGTTGATGTTACATTTTCTTTCTGAGAGAAAACAGATGCAAAATAGGAATTAAAAAGTTCGGCCTTCTCAACATCCTCTCTTACCATTTCTCCATTTTCATCCTGTAAAAATCCTATAGCATCTTTGACTTTTCTTTTACTTTTGACATACCCCCAAAATCCTTTTTTATTGCTTTTGACATCTCTTGCAAGCCTTAATTCATTGTCAGCTTTAGCTAACCTGATACGTGCCCTACAGGATCTGCAGACTGCATTATAATCTTCTTTAGATATGCCTCCCTCTTTCCATTTAATAAACATTTCTTTCTTTCTTTTTAGCATGTGTTTAAGTTCTGTGTTCATCCATCCTGGTTTCCTTAAATGCTTCCCATTCTTCCTACTTTTCGGGATTGTTAATGATTGTGCTTTGAGAATCTCATTTTTAAAAATTTCCCATCCTTCCTGGACATTTTTGTCCTTAAGGACATCCAGCCATTGGATCCCTCCTATTCTCTTTCTGAGTCTCTTAAAATCTGCCTTTCTAAAATCTAACCTTGAAGTTTGAGTCTTCACATGTCTTCCTCCTCTAGTTATCCAAAATTCTATAATAGCATGATCGCTGCCTCCTAGGGTCCCAGCCACCTTTACCTCCTCAACCATTTCCTCCCTGTAACATCGGTGTCTCTGCCCTCTGCCAGGCAGAGACGCCGTCCTTCTCACCGCCGCGCTCCCTGCCAGCGTCCTCCAGCGCTACTCTTCCTGCTTCTGCTGCCGGCACGCGCCGCTTCCCGGGCACTGTGCTTAGGGCGCGCGCGCGCGCTCCCTTCCTCTTAAAGGGGTCGCGCGCGCCGCCCTGAGGAGTCCCCGGCCAATTGCCGAAGGTCCTCCCATATATAAGGCACCTCCTCCAAAATGGAGGTGCCCGAGCAATAGTTGATGCACAGTGTACTCACCTCTGCTTCAGCCCTCAGGTCCCGCTGCTAGCCTGACTACTAGTCCTGCCCGCCAGCCTGACTATCAGTCCAGTCCACCAGCCTGACTACTCTCCAGCCCGACAGTCTGCCTTCCGCTCAGTCCGCCAGTCTATGGGCTTCGCCCACCTGCTTACCTGGGAGCACCTGCCAGCCTACCTGGAGGCTCCCGTCTGTCACTTGCCGTGACCACCTGTCTGCCTACCCGGAGTCTCCTGCACGTCACTTGCTGTGACCATCTGACAGCCTACCTAGAGGCTCCCGCCTGTCTCTTGCCGTGACCACCTGTCTGCCTACCCGGAGGCTCCTGCCCGTCACTTGCCGTGACCACCTGACAGCCTACCTAGAGGCTCCCGCCTGTCATTTGCCGTGACCACCTGTCTGCCTACCCGGAGGCTCGTGCCCGTCACTTGCCGTGACCACCTGACAGCTTACCTAGAGACTTTCGCCTGTCACCTGCTATCTCTGCCAGTTCATTTACCCGGACCTCTCGTCAGGCTGCCTGCTGTGCCTATCTGCAATATCGGTCAGTCTCAGCCATCTGACCCATGGGAGTCACCTGCTCTCTTACAAGGTTGTCCCCACAGTAGTACCTGGTCCCTTTGCTCGGTCCCTCCCTGGTCACGGAGTCGTTAGACGCCGTACGACCAGGGTCGGTCCGGGTTGATACTTAGTTACGCCCCTCTGGGTCCCTCCTTGCACCGCAGCACAGAGGTTCCACCACCCGGATCCGTAACAAAGATCTTCTCTGATCTCCCTGGAGCTGATCACTGGAAGCATCTTTGCCAATCTTGTGACTCTATGACCTATGCGGATGGTAGTATTTATTTTGTTTGCCATTTTAAAGCATTGGAAATCTTACTAGTTGAGCAGCCAATTATTTTCTGCACTACTTGATATGTTTTCCCTCTCCAATCAACTTCTTACTCAAAGTTCTTTCTCCTTCGGTACAATGTCTGGAACGACCCATTTTACTCACTGAACAAGGGCTAAAACCAGCAGGTACAACATTAGCTGCCCTTCTTTAAATTAGAGCCATAATTGACACCTGTTTCTTCACAGAATGAATGACCTCACTAATGAACTCCACACTGCTATTAATTAGAACACCCCCCCTTTATTAAATGATTCAATTACACCCAATTAGCAGTGTTCTGTCATGACTGTTGATTCTGTTGGTTGCCCATTATTCACTACACCCAGTCATAATTTTTTTCCCATGTTGCATGATCTCTTCTGGCAAAAACTGTAATTACACACATTAGTGATGTTAGACTGCTATTATTTTGCACATAACTGTACATGTGTTGTTTCCTGAAACAGGAAGATTAAGTCTAAGGCTTGTCATCTTTCTATTGTAAATGGAACCTGTCAGCTGATTTATCTTGCCCAAACCATGGGAAGCATGAAATGGACATGGGCTACATTATTGCCACCATGTAGGTTTTCCTTTAAAACACTATGGTGTTTCAGAGAAAAAATACGTTGAAAAGCCGGCCAGAGACCGTGTATCAAATAAGTAGTCAGATCCCCGGCGGCATCTCAGATAAACACATAGAGACGAGACCTGTCAGACATGGGGAGCAGGGCAGGTCCCCAGAAAGGAAAAGAGGCAGCTGGGACTAGTCATCCGACATTCATAGTCTCTGAAAGGCTTTTCAAAGTATGTTTTCACTGAAATGTCAAAGAGCTTCAGTGTAAAACATATAAGGCTGCAACAACGCAGAAAGTACCTGATTCATGATGGTTCGAGCAGCATGAATCAGCTGACAGGTTCCCTTTAATTACATCACAGGGTTAAAGGGGTTGTCCAGGCTTGGGGCTTTGTGACTGCAGACTTGCGAAAACTCACAGTACGCATGCTGTTGGGATTCTCCGGTGACGGCGCCGGGAGCAGGTGGGCGCGTGACCACAAGTACAAGTGCTTCTCACTGAATTAGAATATCATCAAAAAGTTAATTTATTTAAGTTCTTCAATACAAAAAGTGAAACTCCTATATTATATAGAGTCATTACAAACAAAGTGATCTATTTAAAGTGTTTATTTCTGTTAATGTTGATGATTATGGCTTACTGCCAATGAAAACACAAAAGTCATTATCTCAGTAAATTAGAATAATTAACAAAAAACACCTGAAAGTGTAACATCCTTGGCGGCGTGCTTGCATAGTGCACCACCTCCCACTATGCAAGACCGCAATCTTACCTGTCACTCCAGCCTACAAACCTTGCTCCAGTTCATGCTGTGTGCATGTCTCTTGACTGACTGCTTAGGGAGGCGGCCCGGTTACTTCCTGATTCTTATAGCTGTTGTGGGCGCACCCCTAATGTGTCTCCAGCCTATTGCTGTGAGCCACTGGATATTTAAACCCCCTCCACCCAGAAGGAGGTGACTGAGCAACACCTTCACTCAGTTAGTCTTTGCTGCTGAATTGCCAGGTCCTGTCCTGTTTCTAGTCTGTTTCCGCCACACTGGGGGCTGCATACCCAGACCTGTTACTTCTAGTCTGTTTCCGCCACTCTGGGGGCTGTATACCCAGGCCTGTTACCTGTGACTTCTAGTCTGTTTCTGCCACTCTGGGGGCTGTATACCCAGGCTTGTTCTTGTATCTCATTGCAGTAGCAGTTCCTGTCTGAACTGTATCTTAGCCTGTTACCTGTTTGTCTCTATGTCCGTACCTTCCCATTTCCTGCAGTATCTGAACCTGCACATAACTCCAACTCGTTGTCTCTGTACTTCTGTTTGTGAGTTTTGTGTCCACTTGCTACTTCATAGGAACTACTTTGTGTGTATCTGGTTCAGCTTGTCCCTTTTCCCTTCCTCCGTATCTTCCTCCTGTGTTCTAGCCATCCTCCTGTATTTTCCAGTCTGTTCCATGTGAACAGAGCCCTGTCCTCTCTGCCTGCACCTTCAGCCCTGTTCGGCTCTGCTTGACCACCGCTCCGGCGGTTTCTCTCTGCTCTGACTTGACCACTGCTCCGGCGGCTTCCCTCTGCTCTGCCTTACCCACCGCTCCGGCGGTTTCTCTCTGCTCTGACTTGCCCACCGCTCCGGCGGCTTCTCTCTGCTCTGCCTTGCTCACTGCACCAGCGGTTTCTCTCTGCTCTCACTTACCCACCGCTCCGGCGGCTTCTCTCTGCTCTGCCTTGCCCACCGCTCTGGCGGTTCCGCTCTGCTCTGCCTTGTCCACCGCATCTGCAGTTTCTCTCTGCTCTGCCTTGCCCACCACTCCGGCGGCTTCTCTCTGCTCTGCCTTGCCCACCGCTCCGGCGGTTCCGCTCTGCTCTGCCTTGTCCACCGCACCTGCGGTTTCTCTCTGCTCTGCCTTGTCCACCGCTCCGGCGGTTCCGCTCTGCTCTGCCTTGGCCACCGCACCTGCGGTTTTCGCTCCGCTCTGCTTGCTCACCGCACCAGCAGTTCCTCTCTGCTCTGCCTTGTCCTCCGCTCCGGCGGTTTCGCTTTACTCTGCTTGTCTACCGCATCTGCGGCTCTGTACCTGTCTCCCAGACTGTACTGGACCCTATCCAGCCTGCGCTCCAACCTGCTAGTACCTCCCTGTCTGCACTCCAGCCGTGCTTGCCAGTATCTCCCTGTCTGCATGCCAGCCGTGCTTGCCAGTGCCCACCTGTCTGCATAACAGCCGTGCTTTCCAGTATCTCCCTGTCTGCATACCAGCCGTGCTTGCCAGTGCCCGTCTGCATACCAGCCGTACTTGCCAGTACCCACCTGTTTGCATACCAGCCGTACTTGCCAATACCCACCTGCCATTATGCCAGTCTAACCTACCTGTTCCTGCATTCCCCGGTGTGGGTCAACAACTGTGACAGGGGTCTGACCTGGAGTCGCACCCGGTCTCTCTGCTCGGTTCCTCCTTGGTCCACCGAGTCGACTAAGCCGCCGTGCGACCTTGGTCGGATCGGGTTGATACTTAGTTACATCCCTCCAGGCACTCCTCGGTTCATGGTACAGTGGGATCACTAATCACGCTCACGCCAATCAGTCCGGGTGCGAGCGTAACAGTTTGCTCAGGCCATGGTTCCCGTTGAGCCCCACGGCCTTTCGCTCTCAGAGACATTTTGAATCCTTGTCTGGTGAATATGTGCACCAAAAAAAAAAATATTTTTTTCTCAAGCTATGGCCCAGGCGATTTACGCACCAGCCCAAATGGATCTATCAGCACTCGTTCCTGCGGATCCACAACGGTACTATGGGGATCCAAAACGAAGCCGTGCATTTGTGGAGCAATGCATGCTGCATTTCAAGTTCTATGCTCACTATTTTCCTACCGATCGGGTTAAAGTGGCATTTATGATGTCCTACCTAGCGGGTGACGCCTTGAAATGGATCACCCCCCTATGGGAAGCATGGGATCCTATCATCTTTGACCTGCAGGCCTTCCTGATGGCCTTTCTAATGGTCTTCAATTACCCTAATCCTGAAGCCTCTGCTAAAGCTTCCCTTCCCAATATCCCGGAGCAGCCCCGATGGGTAATGTGTGTAGGTAGCCTACCATTGTTCCAGCCCGAAGAGACTGCTGCCCACCCAGAATCCACACAGGATGACTATGCTCCACAGAATACTTCTCTTCCCAACCTCAAGAGGCAGTCCAGACGAGCAAGGCGTAGAGGTAAACCGTCACACCAGGTTCTGTCCTCCCAAAGACCTCCTGTTCCCCAGCCTGTAGAGGCAGCTTTGCGCACAGAATCCATGAAGAATGACTATGTTCGTCAGGCAAAGCAGAAGCCAGAACTCAGTCACAAAATCGGATTGCGGTCCCGCTGCGGTGGTTTGGGACCCCCTGACGGTCTTTGTCCAGCGAAGGTTGGAGAATCCCAAGACATTAGGCCTGTAGGAGAGGCTGCCCTTGGCGTTAGTGTTTCCTCTCCACAGATGACCATGACTGTCTCCGTGGCAAGTGAAGGCCTCGGATTAACCGGAAGTTTCGGGCTTAAATCCTTGAAGAGTCGGTGTCTGATTCCCGTCCGACAACTCCAGAAGCCGGTTTGGGCATTGTCAGCAGAAGGACGAGCACTACTCAGAAACAGTCAAAATATGTCTGTACTGATTAAGCTCCACATTGGAGCATTACACATGAAGAAGTTCACATTCCAGGTGCTGACTGGCTTACCCACAGGTCGTCCAGAGCCGAGAGATTTAGTGCCCGCTCAGGTCTGGAGATCCTGCATGGTGTATCGTGGGGGACTGTTAAGGTACAAGGGGTGTCCAGTCCCCACATCTTCAGGACAGTCAGCAGTTTCTTCTTCTTTTTCACCAGATCTGCTAATCGCTGACTCGCTGTGCGCTGAAGTCTCCGAAGGAAGAGAAGCGGAGGCGATGTCCCCACACAGTCTCGACGATTGTGCCAATGATCTGGCTTCAGGTACCATCCCGCCTTACAGACATGTCATCTCTGAAACCAGTCTGAAGATGGTCCTAAGGCAAGGACCCTCCATCTCTAATAAATCTGGTCTTACGTCTATCAAGGCGGTGTTTACCCCCGAGTCTCTGCACCCCTCCAACCAGGCGGAGGACCTCCAGTTGTCTCCTGAATCCTCCGGGGTGCTACCGGATAACAAATGGAGAGAGAGACTTTCCTACACCCTGCACCTGGTACTTCGCCCACTTCATCCAGTAAGCTTGGCAAAGTGTACTTCGAAGCAGTGATTACCCCCGAGTCTCTGCACCCATCCAACCAGGTGGAGGACCTCCAGTTGTCTCCTGAATTCCCCGGGGTGCTACCTGATAAACGGAGAGAGACTTTCCTACACCCGGTACCTGGTACGCCGCCCACTTCATCCAGTAAGCTTGGCAAAGTGTACGTCAAGGCGGTGGTTACCCCTGAGTCTCTGCACCCCTCCAACCAGGCGGAGGACCTCCAGTTGTCTCCTGAATCCACCAGGGTGCTACCTGATAACAAATGGAGAGAGACTTTCCTGTGTGCTGTTCCTGGTACTTCACCCACTTCATCTGTTGCTGAGGATGGCTTGATAGGAGGAAGCATCCTAGTCACCAAGATGATGAGACCAGTTTAGTTTCCTCTAATGGACAGAAGAGGTAATCCTCTTGAAGAGAAGGATTGGCCTCCAAATTCTCTGCAGAAGACCCTTGCAGGCTTGAAGAAGAGGGGGCGTAAAGGGGGGAGTACTGTAACATCCCTGGCGGCGTGCTTGCATAGTGCACCACCTCCCACTATGCAAGACCGCAATCTTACCTGTCACTCCAGCCTACAAACCTTGCTCCAGTTCATGCTGTGTGCATGTCTCTTGACTGACTGCTTAGGGCGGCGGCCCGGTTACTTCCTGATTCTTATAGCTGCTGTGGGCGCACCCCTAATGCGTCTCCAGCCTATTGCTGTGAGTCACTGGATATTTAAACCCCCTCCACCCAGAAGGAGGTGCCTGAGCAACACCTCCACTCAGTTAGTCTTTACTGCTGAATTGCCAGGTACTGTCCTGTTTCTAGTCTGTTTCCGCCACTCTGTGGGCTGCATACCCAGACCTGATACCTGTGACTTCTAGTCTGTTTCCGCCACTCTGGGGGCTGTATACCCAGGCCTGTTACCTGTGACTTCTAGTCTGTTTCCGCCACTCTGGGGGCTGTATACCCAGGCTCGTTCTTGTATCTCATTGCAGTAGCTGTTCCTGTCTGAACTGTATCCTAGCCTGTTACCTGTTTGTCTCTATGTCCGTAACTTCCCTTTTCCTGTAGTATCTGAACCTGCACCTAACTCCAACTCGTTGTCTCTGTACTTCTGTTTGTGAGTTTTGTGTCCACTCGCTACTTCATAGGAAGTACCTTGTGTTTATCTGGTTCTGCTTGTCCCTTTTCCCTTCCTCAGCATCTTCCTCCTGTGTTCTTGCCATCCTCCTGTATTTTCCAGTCTGTTCCATGTGAACAGAGCCCTGTCCTCTCTGCCTGCACCTTCAGCCCTGTTCGGCTCTGCTTGCCCACCGCTCCGGCGGTTCCGCTCTGGTCTGCCTTGCCCACCGCACCTGCGGTTTTCGCTCCGCTCTGCTTGCTCATCGCACCAGCAGTTCCTCTCTGCTCTGCCTTGTCCTCCGCTCTGGTGGTTTCGCTTTACTCAGCTTGTCTACCGCATCTGCGGCTCTGTACCTGTCTCCCAGTCTGTACTGGACCCTATCCAGCCTGCGCTCCAACCTGCTAGAACCTCCCTGTCTGCACTCCAGCCGTGCTTGCCAGTATCTCCCTTTCTGCATGCCAGCCGTACTAGCTAATACCCACCTGCCAGTATGCAAGTCTAGCCTGCCTGTTCCTGCATTCCCCGGTGTGGGTCAACAACTGTGACCGGGGTCTGACCTGGAGTCGCACCTGGTCCCTCTGCTCGGTTCCTCCTTGGTCCACGCAGTAGACTAAGCTGCCGTGCGACCTTGGTCGGATCGGGTTGATACTTAGTTACGCCCCTCCAGGCACTCCTCGGTTCATGGTACAGTGCGATCACTAATCACGCTCACGCCAGTTAGTCCGGGCGCGAGCGTAACACAAAGGCTTCCTAAGCATTTAAAAAGGTCTCTTAGTCTGTTTCAGTAGGCTCCACAATCATGGGGAAGACTGCTGACTTGACAGATGTCCAGAAGGCAGTCATTGACAGGATAAGCCACAAAAGGTCATTGCTAAAGAAGCTGGCTGTTCACAGAGTGCTGTATCCAAGCATATTAATGGAAAGTTGAGTGGAAGGAAAAAGTGTGGTAGGAAAAGGTGCACAAGCAACCAGGATAACCGCAGCCTTGAAAGGATTGTTAAGAAAAGGCCATTCAAAAATTTGGGGGAGATTCACAAGGAGTGGACTGCTGCTGGAGTCATTGCTTCAAGAGCCACCACACACAGAAGTATCCAGGACATGGGCTACAAGTGTCGCATTCCTTGTGTCAAGCCACTCATGACCAATAGACAACGCCAGAAGCGTCTTACCTGGTCCAAGGAGAAAAACACATGGACTGTTGCTCAGTGGTCCAAGGTGTTGTTTTTAGATTAAAGTAAATTTTTCATTTCATTTGGAAATCAAGGTCCCAGAGTCTGGAGGAAGAGTGGAGAGGCCACAACCCAAGCTGCTGGAGGTCTAGTGTGAAGTGTCCACAATCAGTGATGGTTTGGGGAGCCATGTCATCTGCTGGTGTAGGTCCACTGTGTTTTATCAAGACCAAAGTCAGCGCAGCATCTACCAGGACATTTTAGAGCACTTCATGCTTCCCTCTGCCGACAAGCTTTTTGGAGATGGAAATGTCATTCTCCAGCAGGACTTGGCCCCTGTCCACACGGCCAAAAGTACCAATACCTGGTTTACACACAACAGTATCACTGTGCTTGATTGGCAGCAAACTCGCCTGACCTTAACCCCATAGAGAATCTATTATAGAGAATCTATTGGGTATTGTCAAGAGGAGGATGAGACACCAGACCAACAATGCAGACGAGCTGAAGGCAGCTATCAAAGCAACCTGGGCTTCCATAACACCTCAGCAGTGCCACAGGCTGATCAACTCCATGCCACATTGCCGCATTGATGCAGTAATTGATGTAAAAGGAGCCTCGACCAAGTATTGAGGGCATTTACTGAACATACATTTCAGTAGGACAACATTTCGGATTTTAAACACATTTTTCAACAGTTGTTATAAAGTATTCTAATTTACTGAGATAATGACTATTGTGTTTTCATTGGCTGTAAGCCATAATCATCAACATTCGCACCATTTGTATCTGTGCCAGTTATATTCTGGCTGCTACAATCATCCACATTCACCGTTCTCCCACAAATTCGGCACACTTCATCCATATTAACCCCTCACTCCTCTCTTCTCCTATGTACAGCACTCATCACAATGTTATACCACACAGATCCATTCATTCCCACCATACAACACAGGAAACGCTCTCACAAATCACTCAACCATCTGCTCACTCTCTGTATCTCCTTCTCTTAGTCGCAGGTGATATTTCTCCTAATCCAGGACCCTCCAGTAATAACACTAACTCTTTCCCTGTTACATTCAGAAACCCTTCTAATCTCATTAATATTCCCTGCATATCTTCTGTCTCATTCAACTGTCCCCTTTGGAATGCACGCTCAGCATGTAATAAACTCTCTTACATCCATGACTTTTTCCTCTCTAATTCCTTCAACCTTCTGGCTCTCACTGAAACCTGGATCCAGCAGTCGGACACCACCGCCGCTGCAGCTCTCTCCTATGGTGGCCTACACTTCTCTCATACTCGAAGACCTGACAACAGATCAGGTGGAGGTGTTGGTCTGCGTCTTTCAACAAAATGTACTTTTCAGGTTATCCCCCCAGTACCCTCCCTTATCTTCCCTTCTTTCGAGGCCCACACAGTCAGACTCTACCGGCCCTTCGCCCTGCGAGTGGCGGTTGTCTATCGCCCTCCAGGTCCCTCCCGTCAGTTCCTGGATCACTTTGCTGCCTGGCTTCCAAATTTTCTATCCTGCGACATCCCCACGATAATCATGGGAGATTTTAACATCCCAATTGGCGATCCTCTTTCCCCATCTGCCGCTCACCTTTTATCACTAACCTCCTCCTTCGGCCTTTCACTGCTTGCTAATTCTCCTAAACATGAGGACGGGAACACATTGGACCTGATTTTCTCCCGGCTTTGCTCAGTACATGACTTTACTAACTCTCCCCTTCCACTGTCTGACCATAATCTTCTTTCATTCTCTGTCAAGAACTGTGACTCCACTCAAGACCCCCCCACTTTCCACACTTATAGAAATATACGCGCCATTAACACCCTGAAATTTATGAAAAAGTTGCAATCATCATTGGCCCCAATCTCCTCCCTCTCATGTCCCGACTCTGCATTGAAGCATTATAACGAAATAATGCTATGCGCCCTGGATGAAGCCGCACCTCCTACACAAAGAACAATTCGGCATAGACGGTGACAACCCTGGCACACACCTCAAACACGTCTTCTCCAGCGGTGTTCCAGGTGCGCTGAAAGGCTGTGGAGAAAATCAAATCTGCCCGAAGATTTCCTCCATTATAAATTTATGCTGAAAACATATAACTCTGCGCTTCACCTCTCCAAACAAACCTACTTTAACAACCTCATAATCTCACTTTCCAATAATCCTAAATGACTCTTTGACACGTTTCATTCTCTCCTCAATCAAACAGCACAGGCCCCGATCACCGACCTCAGCGCTGACGATCTGGCCAATTATTTCAAAGAAAAAATTGACCATATCCGACAGGAAATTTTATCCCAATCCCCAAACGTTTTGCATGCTGTAACATACCTGGCGGCGTCCTTGCATAGTGGTCCATCTCCCACTGTGCAAGAGCGCGCACTTGATCTCCCGTCCAGAATGTCTCTCTCGCTTCCCTCCATGCTGTCTGTTTTGCTTCTGTGTCTGCTGCTTAAGGGCGGCGCCCGATCACTTCCTGATTTTTGTACCTGCTGCAGGCACACCCCTTGTGCGTCCTCAGCCTATTGCTGTCTGTCACCTGGTATTTAAACCGGCTGCTCCAATTAACCCATGCCTGAGCATCTTGTCCTGTCAGTTGGCTTTTTGTCTCTGACATGCCAGGTCCTGTGTATGCTACCTGTCTTGCAGTATCTGTTTCTGTGTCTGTACTGTGTCTTACCTGTGTATTCTAATCTGCAGTCTGTACACGCTCTCTAGCCTGTTGTCTTCTGCCTATCCTGGAGGCTGTATTTCCAGGCCTGTGTGAACACGCTCCTAGCCTGTTCGTTCCGCCTTCTAGGGGCCGCATACCTAGATCCGCTCCTGTATCTTGCTGCTGTCTCTGTTCTTGTCTGAATACTCTCCTAGCCCCTTTCCTGTTTTTCTCTATGTCCGTACCTTCCTTTTTTCTGCAGAGTCTGAACTCGTACCTAACTCCTGCTCGTTGTCACTGTACTTCCGTTTGTGAGTTTGTGGTCCACTCGCTACTTCTCTGCAAGTACCCTGTGGGTATCTGGTTCTGCCTTTCCCTTCTAGTCTGTTCCGTGTGAACAGAGCCCTGTCTCCACCGCGTCTGCGGTTTTCGCTTTGCTCAGCTCTGTCCACCGCGTCTGCGGTTTTCGCTTTGCTCAGCTCTGTCCACCGCGTCTGCGGTTTTCGCTTTGCTCAGCTCTGTCCACCGCGTCTGCGGTTTTCGCTTTGCTCAGCTCTGTCCACCGCGTCTGCGGTTTTCGCTTTGCTCAGCTCTGTCCACCGCGTCTGCGGTTTTCGCTTTGCTCAGCTCTGTCCACCGCGTCTGCGGTTTTCGCTTTGCTCAGCTCTGTCCACCGCGTCTGCGGTTTTCGCTTTGCTCAGCTCTGTCCACCGCGTCTGCGGTTTTCGCTTTGCTCAGCTCTGTCCACCGCGTCTGCGGTTTTCGCTTTGCTCAGCTCTGTCCACCGCGTCTGCGGTTTTCGCTTTGCTCAGCTCTGTCCACCGCGTCTGCGGTTTTCGCTTTGCTCAGCTCTGTCCACCGCGTCTGCGGTTTTCGCTTTGCTCAGCTCTGTCCACCGCGTCTGCGGTTTTCGCTTTGCTCAGCTCTATCCACCGCGTCTGCGGTTTTCGCTTTGCTCAGCTCTGTCCACCGCGTCTGCGGTTTTCGCTTTGCTCAGCTCTGTCCACCGCGTCTGCGGTTTTCGCTTTGCTCAGCTCTGTCCACCGCGTCTGCGGTTTTCGCTTTGCTCAGCTCTGTCCACCGCGTCTGCGGTTTTCGCTTTGCTCAGCCTTGTCCACCGCGTCTGCGGTTTTGCTTTGCTCAGCCTTGTCCACCGCGCCTGCGGTTTCGCTTTGCTCAGCCTTGTCCACCGCATCTGCGGTTTCGCTTTGTTCAGCCTTGTCCACCGCGTCTGCGGTTTAGCTTTGCTTTGCTCAGCCTTGTCCACCACGTCTGCGGTTTTGCTTTGCTCAGCTCTGTCCACCGCGTCTGCGGTTTCGCTTTGCTCAGCTCTGTCCACTGCGTCTGCGGTTTTCGCTTTGCTCTGCCTTGTCCACCGCGTCTGCGGTTTCGCTTTGCTCAGCCTTGTCCACCGCGTCTGCGGTTTCGAATTTGTCTCCCAGTCTGTACTGGACCCTATCCAGCCTGTGCTCTAGTCTGCCTGTTCCTGTATTCCCCGGTGTGGGTCAACAGCCATGTCCGGAGTCTGACCTGGAGTAGACCCTGGTCCCTTTGCTCGGTTCCTCCCTGGTGCACTGGCATCGTATGCCGTCGTGCGACCTTGGTCGGATCGGGCAGATACTTAGTTACGCCCCTCCAGGCACTCTCCGGTTCATGGCACAGTGGAATCACTGCATAAACATGCACACACCAGTCAGTCCAGGCGTGTGCATAACAGCATGCTCTCCCCCGCCACACTGTATCTTGCTCACTTTCTGATTTCGAACCAGTCACGGAAGATGAAGTGATCAGACTCCTTGCATCTTCTCGCCCTACCACCTGCACCAGTGACCCTATTCCCTCACATCTCCTTCAGTCCCTTGCTCCAGCTGTCACCACTCACCTAACTAAAATTTTCAACCTCTCCCTCTCATCTGGTATCTTTCCCTCTTCTTTTAAACACGCCAGCATACATCCATTACTTAAAAAACCATCCCTTGACCAGAACTGCACGGCCAACTACAGACCTGTTTCCAATCTTCCCTTTATCTCTAAACTCTTGGAACGCCTGGTCCATTCCCGTCTAATCCGCTATCTCTCAGACAACTCTCTTCTTGACCCTTTACAATCTGGTTTCCGCTCTTTACATTCTACTGAAACTGCCCTCACTAAAGTCTCTAATGATCTACTAACAGCTAAATCTAATGGTCACTACTCCCTGCTGATTCTCCTGGATCTCTCTGCAGCATTTGACACTGTGGATCACCAGCTCCTCCTCACTATGCTCCACACTATTGGCCTCAAGGACACTGTTCTCTCCTGGTTGTCCTCCTATCTCTCTGACCGCTCCTTCTCTGCGTCTTTCGCCGGCTCCTCCTCCTCTCTCCTTCCCCTTACTGTAGGGGTTCCTCAAGGATCAGTCCTAGGCCCCCTTCTTTTCTCCTTATACACCGCTCCTATTGGACAAACAATCAGCAGATTCGGTTTTCAGTACCATCTCTATGCTGATGACACCAATTATACACCTCTGCTCCGGACATCACCCCTGCATTACTACAAAAGACCAGTGATTGTCTTTCTGCTGTGTCTAACATTATGTCCTCCCTCTGTCTAAAACAGAATCTGTCAAAAACTGAACTACTCGTCTTTCCTCCCTCCACTAACCTACCTGTGCCCGATATTGCCATTTCCATTTGTGGCTCAACCATTACTCCCCAGCAACAAGCCCGCTGTCTTGGGGTCATTTATGACTCAGATCTTTCCTTCACTCCTCACATCAAATCACTCGCTCGTTCATGTCATCTACACAAACATCTCAAAAATCAGGACTTTTCTCACCTTTGACTCGGCAAAAACTCTTACTGTCGCTCTTATTCATTCTCGTCTGGACTATTGCAACTCTCTACTTATCGGACTCCCTCTTACTAAACTCTCCCCTCTCCAATCCGTCCTTAATGCAGCAGCCAGGATCATATTCCTCGCCAACCGCTACACCGATGCCTCTTCCCTATGCCAGTCATTGCATTGGTTACCCATCCAATATAGAGTTCAATTTAAACTTATAACGCTTACCCACAAAGCGCTCCATGCTTCAGTACCCCCCTACATCTCCTCTCTTGTCTCAGTCTACCACCCAACACGTGCCCTCCGTTCTGCCAGTGACTTAAAACTTAAATACTCCATAATCCGAACTTCCCACTCCCGTCTCCAAGATTTATCGCGTGCTGCGCCAATTCTTTGGAATGCATTACCCAGGACAGTTTGATTAATTCCCAATACTCACAGTTTCAAGCGGACCCTAAAAACCCATTTCTTTAGACTGGTGTATCGCCTCCATACACTATCTGTCCATCCCATTTGTCCGTCCCAGTTTTCCCTCATATTAAAATCTTCTTCAATTTCAGGTTCATACCAACCATGCACATAATAGCCTCGGTCAGGACTGCACACATACTGGCAGGCAACCAGTCCATGTATTATTTATCCTATATAGTATATCAAGGCTGCATTATACAATATATATGTACATTCTACCTTTTGTGTCTCCCCCATTTCCTCATAGACTGTAAGCTTGCGAGCAGGGCCCTCACTCCTTTCGATATGAGATATGTTTATTCTGTATTGTTTGTATATGTCCCCCCTAAAATTTGTAAAGTGCTGCGGAATATATTGGCGCTATAAAAATAAAAATTATTATTATATTATTATTATAACATTAACAGAAATAAACACGTGAAATAGATCACTCTGTGTGTAATGACTCTATATAATATAGGAGGTTCACTTTTTGTATTGAAGAACTGAAATAATTGAACTTTTTGATGATATTCTAATTTAGTGAGAAGTACCTGTGTGATTTACATACAAGCGGTCATGTGCTGACTATACTTGCGCAGCCTTCTTCAATACAAGTAAATTGAGTGAGGCCACACGTCTAGTCAGAAAGTGGCCGGAAGTATCCAAACCGCATACTTGTGGTCACATGATGGCCCGCTCCCGGCACTGACGAATCCTGACAGTGTGCAGTGTTCCTGCTGTGAAGATTCACAAGTCTGCAGTCATATAGAGTGCATATGTAGCATGGTGGCTCAGTGGTTAGCACTGAAGCCTTGCAGCGCTGGGGTCCTGACTTAAAATCCCACCAAGAACAACATCTGCAAGGAGTTTGTATGTTCTCCCCGTGTTTCCGTGGGTTTCCTCAGGGTTCTCTGGTTTCTTCCCACACCCCAAAGACATACTGATAGGGAATGTAGATTGTGAGTCCCAACGGGGACAGTGATGATGATGTCTGTAAAGTGCTGTGGAATTAATGGCGCTATATAAGTGAGTAAAATATATAAATAAAAAATGTGGGGGATTTGTTTGTGAATCCACTGTATATTTTTCCACAATATCTGAGTTTTGCTCAGTGAATGTGTTGCCACCGATTTTGTATTGGAATTATTGCAAACTTCACCTTATGCTTTGCAAGGGTGAAAACAAAGATGAATTCAGCAAAAAGAATTGATTTGCTGAGAATCTAAAAATCCACATTGCAGGTCAATTTACGTGCAAAAACTAACCGTAAAGTGTAGATGAGATATGGAAAAACATCCGCATTGCTGGTGTATGGAGATGGACAAGTTGCCCATGTTCCCCCTTGAAGAGACAAGTTTAATGTTATGTGGTGTAATGTGAATTGTGCTATGCATTAATGGAGTTAATATGTGTGTTATGTGTTAAGATGCATTATAATGTTTGCCTGTTTAATGTTTTGCATTGTTAGTGATGAGGCTGTGTTCTGCCCAGCAACAGGTAGCCAACACGGACAGTGAGAGGTAAAGAGTTGGGCCTATCCCAGAGAAGGAGGGGCTATGTAGCAAGATCAAAGAGGACTTCCTGGTAGAAAGTCAGATAGGCCTGGAGTGCATAGCAAGTGGACCTATGTGAGCAGTGTTGCAGCATGAGACGGGGCATTATCATGCATGAAAATGATCTTGCTGCGGAATGCACGGTTCTTCTTCTTGAACCATGGAAGGAAGTGCTGTTTGAGAAACTCAACATACATTATGGAGTTCATCTTTACTCCTTCAGGGATCCTAAAAGAGTCGACAATCTCTCTCCCCATGATTCCAGCCCAAAACATTACTCCACCTCCTCCTTGTTAGCGCCGTAGCCGTGTTTGCATGGGGTGTCCATCAACCAGCCATCCTCCACTCCATCCATCTGGACCATCGAGATCATTTCATGCATGATAATGCCCCGTCTCATGCTGCACATAACACATCTGCATCTCTAGCTGCTATGGGCATAAAAGGGGACAAACTTATGGTGTGGCCCCCATGCTCCCCTGACCTCAACCCCATTGAGAACCTCTGGAGCATCATCAAAAGGAGTGTCTATGATGGCGGGAGGCAGTTCACATCTAAGCAACAGCTCTGGGAGGGTATTCTGTCCTCATGCAAAACAATTGAAGCAGAAACCATCCAAAACCTGACAAATTCAATGGACGAGAGAGTTCAGAAGCTCCTTTCGAACAAGGGGTCCTATGTGCAAATGTAACATCACCTAGAATAAAGTTTTGAGGTGAAAACTGTTTGATTTCAGTTTGTAATAACCTGCTAATGCTTATAATTTCAAAAATGACCATTTTTTTGTTCTTTATTAAAATGAAAAGGTTGAAAACTCTGCTGTGCATAATAATTTGGAACATGCATTTTGAGTGCAGTTTGAGTTTTTTATTTTTTTAAAAATATACTGTTATCATAGGCAGTTTGTACAAAAACCTTTCAATTGTACTCAGTTATTTGACTGGAAAATTACAATGACTGCAATTCATATAGGTAATTTGGGAAAATCTGAGAAAATATTATTTGCATAATAATTTGGAACACAGTGTAATCCCATTAAGCCTAATCCCATTACTTCTAATGCCGCACTTGTGTTGTCAGTACATGCGGATCCACCTCATGTAATGACATTTCTATCGGTCAAAATCTGCAGCGGAGACTAGAGTCTCTGCTACAGAAATTGACATGCTGCAAGTGAGTTTGGGTACGTGCCCATGATCAAGAAATGCTGCAGGTTTGACGCTGCGTATTTATGCAGTGTCAAACCCGCAGTGGCCAGATGTTACAGCATAGTGGATGTTTATTTCTAGAAATCCCATGTCCACTATGTGTGCATTTGAGGCTGCGGATCACGAGCGGAGACTGACATGCGGCGCGTCTTTCAGGACCACAGTATGTCAATTTCTCTTGCGGAGTCACTAGTCTCCGCAACAGAAATTTCACCACGAGAAAGTATTGAGTGTGGTAAATCGGCATGGTTCAGTGAACACATGCGGATTTACCTGCGTTCAATAGAACGCAGTGTTTTGGATGCAGCAAAAATATGCTGCGTCCAAAGCACTATGTCCGGTTCATGGGCACGTACCCTTAAATTAAGCAAAATAGTGTGGGCTCACACGTCATTTTCAAAACCAGCAGAGGGAAAGCCGACCACTGGGAGTTGATATTAGAAGCATTAGGGGCAATTGGCCAAAAATGTTCCCTGGCTATTAATAACAAGCCCACAGGCGTTTGCTTAGCCTTACTGGCTAGATTACAGGGGGTCCCCATAATTTTTTTTTACATAGGGTCCCCCTATAATATCTAACCAGCAAAAGCTAGGCAGCCAGCTGCGGGCTGATAATAATGGCCAGGGAAGGGGCCATTGCTAATAATATCAACTCTCAGCCGCCCCAGAAATGGTTCATCCTTAAGATGCGACAAATCTGGCTCTTTGCCTCCGCTCTTCCCACTTGCCCTGGTGCGGTGGCGAGTGGGGTAATAGGATTGGGATTCATTCAGCCTATATTGGCAGCTGACATGAAGCCCAGGTTAGTAATGCAGAGGCATCTATAAGACGCCCCCATTACTAACCGTGTAGTAAAGGTTTTGAAATAAAGACATGGCAAGAATAAAGTCTTTTATTTTAAATAAAATTCCACATGGTTTTAATCATTTATTTAAAGATAAAAAACAATGTATACTCAACTAACGCCCATTCCGGTGAAGCAACTATCACCTGTAAAAAAAACAATAATAAAACACAATCATATCTCTCACCTGTCCACCGTGATGACATAATCCAGTGTCCCACGGCGATCTGGGTCTCTTCTACAGCAGTCACATCAGCAATCACTGATGTGACTGCTCTAGAGGACAGAGCTCTATACACTGACAGGAGTATAATCACTCTTGTCAGTGTATAGCGCTGAGCTGCCGGGAGTGAGGTTACCGGAGTTCAATCAGCTGAGAGCTCTGGTGACCTCACTTACTGCATCAGTGTTGAGTGAGAAAATTCTCACACAGCATCGGTGCTGTAAATGATGTCTCCGGAGCTCTCAGCTGATTGAACTCTGGTGACCTCACTCCCGGCAGCTCAGTGCTATACACTGCCGGGAGCGATCGCGCTTCTGTCAGTGTATAGAGCGCAGCCGGATGATCGGATCGCCGTGGGACATCTGGATTGCTGCGGTAGGCGAGTACGAAGTGGTTTTTATTGTAATAGCAATTTATTTTAACGTTTTTTTTTTTTTTTTTAAACTGAGCACATACGCCGGCTGAGGAGAATACTTGTCCCCTCAGCTGCGCCAGTTCCCGCTGTCAAGAGCGGGAGCGGCCGTCGTATGATATGAGGAGTAGTCTCCCGCGGGAAATTCTTTGTTTGTTTTTGACTCATTGACTTGAGTCAGTGAAATCTGCAGCGAAAATCTGCAGCAAAAATCCGCAAATATTTTTATACCTGCGTTTTTGACTGACTCAACTGTGTGAAAACGCTGCAAAAAAGCACAAAGAATTGACATGTTGCAGATTTAAATGCAGTGACAATCCTGACAGGAAAACTCCTGATCACGTGCACAGCACTTCAGGATTGTCATTGCATTAGCACACGGCTTACCTAGCGTTTTTGGACCATTTCCACCAGAAAAAAAATGCAAAGTGTGTACATAGCCTAAAGGGAAAAGAAGACGTGGAACCACAGGATAAGTAAATGACTCTTGCTAAGCAGGATTGTAGTGCCAAGCTGGGTTGTGGTGAAGTAGTGAGAAAGAGTGAAAACAGAGGAGCAGAAGAAAGGGCAAAGAGGAAAGGTGAAGATACAGAACAATGGAGAAAAGGAAACGGTGGAAAACGCTCCGAGTTGTAAAGGAAACGTTCAGAAGACTGTGGACCTGCCATCTCTTGTATATATTCCCCACCAAGTTCCCGTTCAGTAAAGTTTATTTTTGAATGGTGGTCTCCCTCATTGACCTGTAAAACATCTAGTCCTGGCCAACCAGTAATACCAGTTACATGCAGCCTGCACGGGGGGCAACAGACGAGTGCCTCGACTACCGCCACCTTACACTTGTACTATACTACGCTGCCATTCTGCCGCTGAAAAAAACTACACACATACAACATGAACATTCACACGAAGACAATATTTCAGTGTAATCCGGCGCTTTCCTGTACCGGGATGCTGCCAGCAATGCCCCGCTATTACACTAATTTGACATTAGAGGTGTATGTATATATATATATATATATATATATATATATATATATATATATATATATAAAATTAGATCAGATAAACTTTTTGTCCAAGTGAGAACTCGGTAAAAGATTGGCAAATACTGCACATGACTCACTGCCGACTTCCTGTGGTTATCGAAAGATTTCATAACCAGAGCTCACATTGCCTCTTTGTGACCTGACTAATTGTTTTAGCTGTTAGATGTCACCTGCCACAGTGGGGAAACAATAATATCAAAAGTTCTGGGGAAAGAGGAACTAACCCCTCTGCTACGGGTCCACACAGGCCTGATACGCTGCAGGACGAAGGCAGAAGAAACAAGAACCAAATTGTGCATTCTTATCTTTAGAAATGCTGAGGACGAGCCGCAGATTTCACCTTTTGCATTAAAGTTAAAAGTCTGCAGCATAAACTGAGATACAGATGTCAAATCTGCACTAAAAGACAAATTAATCTGCAGATTTTTTTATGTATATTTTTTGCAGTATCTGGAGGAGAATTTGTAACCTTGCCCCCCTTGTACCTGTGTCAGGAGCCCCTGTACATCTGTACCTGCGCCCTGTACCTGTGCCCCTTTACTTGCCACCCTGTACCTGTGCCCCTGTACCAGCCCCCGGCTGGGCTCTGACTGCGCATGGCCTTCTGTACCTGTGCCAAGCACCCCTGTACCTGCCCCCGGCTCCACTGAACTTGTCCCCGACCCCGTTGTACCTGCCCTCTGTACTTGCCCCCTGTACCTGCCCCCCTCTGTAACCAGTCCCCGGCCCCCCTGTACATGTCCCCCTCCCCCGTGTAACCTGCCCCCGGCCCCCGTGTACCTGCCCCACCTGTGTAACCGGCCCCCGGCCTCCATGTACCTGCGCCCCCTGTGCAACCTGCCCCCATGTACCTGCACCCCCTGTGCCTGCTCCCCTGTACTTGCCCTTGGCCCCTGTACATGCCTCCGGCAACCCTGTACATGCCCCCTCCCCCCCATGTAATCTGTCTCTGGCCCCTCTTGTACCTGTACCTGCCCCCCCCCTGTGTAACCTGCCCCCGGCCCCCATGTACCTGCCCCACCTGTGTAACCTGCCCCCGGCCCCCATGTACCTGCGCCCCCTGTGCAACCTGCCCCCATGTACCTGCGCCCCCTGTGCCTGCTCCCCTGTACTTGCCCTTGGCCCCTGTACCTGCCTCCGGCACCCCTGTATATGCCCCCTCCCCCCCGTGTAACCTGTCTCTGGCCCCTCTTGTACCTGTACCTGCCTCCCCCCCGTGTAACCTGCTCCCGGCCCCCATGTACCTGCCCCACCTGTGTAACCTGACCCCGGCCCCCATGTACCTGCGCCTCCTGTGCAACCTGCCCCCGGCCCCCCATGTACCTGCGCCCCCTGTGCCTGCTCCCCTGTACTTGCCCCTGGCCCCCTGCACCTGCCTCCAGCTCCCTTGTATTTGCCCCCCTCTACCTGCCCCCGGCTCCCTTGTATTTGCCCCCCTGTACCTGCCCTCTGCCCCCCTGTACCTGCCCACCGGCCCCTCTGTACCTGCCCCCCGGCCCCCTTGTACCGGCCCCTTGTACCTGCTCCCCGGCTCCCCTGTACCTGCCCTGCGGCTCCCCTGTACCTGCCCCCCTCTGTAACCAGTCCCCGGCCCCCCTGTACATGTCCCCCTCCCCCGTGTAACCTGCCCCCGGCCCCCGTGTACCTGCCCCACCTGTGTAACCGGCCCCCGGCCTCCATGTACCTGCGCCCCCTGTGCAACCTGCCCCCATGTACCTGCACCCCCTGTGCCTGCTCCCCTGTACTTGCCCTTGGCCCCTGTACATGCCTCCGGCAACCCTGTACATGCCCCCTCCCCCCCATGTAATCTGTCTCTGGCCCCTCTTGTACCTGTACCTGCCCCCCCCCCCCTGTGTAACCTGCCCCCGGCCCCCATGTACCTGCCCCACCTGTGTAACTTGCCCCCGGCCCCCATGTACCTGCGCCCCCTGTGCAACCTGCCCCCATGTACCTGCGCCCCCTGTGCCTGCTCCCCTGTACTTGCCCTTGGCCCCTGTACCTGCCTCCGGCACCCCTGTATATGCCCCCTCCCCCCCGTGTAACCTGTCTCTGGCCCCTCTTGTACCTGTACCTGCCTCCCCCCCGTGTAACCTGCTCCCGGCCCCCATGTACCTGCCCCACCTGTGTAACCTGACCCCGACCCCCATGTACCTGCGCCTCCTGTGCAACCTGCCCCCCATGTACCTGCGCCCCCTGTGCCTGCTCCCCTGTACTTGCCCCTGGCCCCCTGCACCTGCCTCCAGCTCCCTTGTATTTGCCCCCCTCTACCTGCCCCCGGCTCCCTTGTATTTGCCCCCCTGTACCTGCCCTCTGCCCCCCTGTACCTGCCCCCCGGCCCCTCTGTACCTGCCCCCCGGCCCCCTTGTACCGGCCCCTTGTACCTGCTCCCCTGTACCTGCCCCGCGGCTCCCCTGTACCTGCCCCCCGGCCCCTCGGCCCCTCTGTACCTGCCCCCCAGGTTCCTCTGTACCTGCCCCCCAGGTTCCCCTGTACCTGCCCCCCGGCTCCCCTGTACCTGCCCCCCGGCCCCCTTGTACCTGCCCCCCGGCTCTCCTGTACCTGCCCCCCGGCCCGTCTGTACCTGCCCCCCCGGCTCCCCTGTACCTGCCCCCCGGCTCTCCTGTACCTGCCCCCCGGCCCGTCTGTACCTGCCCCCCAGGTTCCCCTGTACCTGCCCCCCGGCTCCCCTGTACCTGCCCCCCGGCCCCCTTGTACCGGCCCCTTGTACCTGCCCCCCGGCTCCCCTGTACCTGCCCCCCGGCTCCCCTGTACCTGCCCCCGGCTCCCCTGTACCTGCCCCCCGGCTCCCCTGTACCTGCCCCCCGGCTCCCCTGTACCTGCCCCCGGCTCCCCTGTACCTGCCCCCGGCTCCCCTGTACCTGCCCCCCGGCTCTCCTGTACCTGCCCCCCGGCTCCCCTGTACCTGCCCCCCGGCTCCCCTGTACCTGCCCCCCGGCTCCCCTGTACCTGCCCCCCGGCTCCCCTGTACCTGCCCCCGGCTCCCCTGTACCTGCCCCCCGGCTCCCCTGTACCTGCCCCCCGGCTCCCCTGTACCTGCCCCCCGGCTCCCCTGTACCTGCCCCCGGCTCCCCTGTACCTGCCCCCGGCTCCCCTGTACCTGCCCCCCGGCTCTCCTGTACCTGCCCCCCGGCTCCCCTGTACCTGCCCCCCGGCTCCCCTGTACCTGCCCCCCGGCTCCCCTGTACCTGCCCCCGGCTCCCCTGTACCTGCCCCCCGGCTCTCCTGTACCTGCCCCCCGGCTCCCCTGTACCTGCCCCCCGGCTCCCCTGTACCTGCCCCCGGCTCCCCTGTACCTGCCCCCGGCTCCCCTGTACCTGCCCCCCGGCTCCCCTGTACCTGCCCCCCGGCTCCCCTGTACCTGCCCCCGGCTCCCCTGTACCTGCCCCCGGCTCCCCTGTACCTGCCCCCCGGCTCTCCTGTACCTGCCCCCCGGCTCCCCTGTACCTGCCCCCCGGCTCCCCTGTACCTGCCCCCCGGCTCCCCTGTACCTGCCCCCGGCTCCCCTGTACCTGCCCCCCGGCTCCCCTGTACCTGCCCCCCGGCTCCCCTGTACCTGCCCCCCGGCTCCCCTGTACCTGCCCCCCGGCTCCCCTGTACCTGCCCCCCGGCTCCCCTGTACCTGCCCCCCGGCTCTCCTGTACCTGCCCCCGGCTCCCCTGTACCTGCCCCCCGGCTCCCCTGTACCTGCCCCCCGGCTCCCCTGTACCTGCCCCCGGCTCCCCTGTACCTGCCCCCCGGCTCTCCTGTACCTGCCCCCGGCTCCCCTGTACCTGCCCCCGGCTCCCCTGTACCTGCCCCCGGCTCCCCTGTACCTGCCCCCCGGCTCCCCTGTACCTGCCCCCGGCTCCCCTGTACCTGCCCCCGGCTCCCCTGTACCTGCCCCCCGGCTCCCCTGTACCTGCCCCCGGCTCCCCTGTACCTGCCCCCGGCTCCCCTGTACCTGCCCCCCGGCTCCCCTGTACCTGCCCCCCGGCCCCCCTGTACCTGCCCCCGGCTCCCCTGTACCTGCCCCCCGGCTCTCCTGTACCTGCCCCCGGCTCCCCTGTACCTGCCCCCCGGCTCCCCTGTACCTGCCCCCCGGCTCCCCTGTACCTGCCCCCGGCTCCCCTGTACCTGCCCCCCGGCCCCCCTCTGACGGCGCTCGCGGACGGTTCCTCCCTGAAGTCTCCTCTCGGGACCGCGCACAGGAAGTCTGTCGGGAGCGCGCGTCCTGGATGTGTCGGAGAGGAGCTGCTCGGGCAGAGACACCGGAGCCGGAGACCGCGGACAAAGTAGGGACCGGCAGAAAGTGACTGTAACTAATCCACTAACTTTACCCTGTGACCAAACTAACGCTCCGTGCACACAGGGCGCAGGAGAGGCGCATGGACGCTGCACATTGGAAGATGTCGCACAGATGTTTATGTATCTGACACCTCTTTCTGCCGTGCATGGCCTTATCTAAGGGGCAATTGCTTGTGTAGCAATTCCCTAATGCCCATCGCCTGCAGAGATGAGGAGGGGTTTGTTTGCCACTTGTTTCTCTTGCGGTTCTTTGCGGGTCACAGCTGGACCCCACTTCCCCGCAGCTCGGAGCGATCTCTGCCATGTCGCTGTGCAGCCGCAGCTCCTCTCTCCATGTGGATCTCATGTAGTTCGTGCAGATTTGCAGCCTTTACATGGACGGTTATTGCCCAATAAAAAGAGAAATGTCACTTATCTTCCCACAATATAGAGCTAAGAACACCGATCTGCGAGGGACTACAGATCCCAGCAGGCTCTGGCCAGTGTTCTCCTCGCCCCATCCCTCTTGTGATCATTTCTTTGTATAATACAAATGTAACAATAATTTTTGACGTGAAAAGTTTTGAATCTGAGTAATAAGACCTCACTAACTTCTAGACGGTAAGACCCCCGTCACTTGGCCTTCTCCACCAAGCACTGCAGTGGTCTCTGAGTGATCCGCTCTCAGACCCCTCTTATCTCACCCCCCTTCCCGACATGCAGGATCCCTCCCCACCCCCTCCCCCCTCCCTGACATGTAGGATCCCTCCCCCCTTCCCTACGTGCAGGATCCTTCTCCACCCCCCCCTTCCCGACATGCACGATCCCTCTCTCCCCCCCCCCCCCCTTCCCGACATGCAGGATCCCCCCTTCCCGACATCCCTCCCCCCCCCTTCCCTACATGCAGGATCCCTCTCCACCCCCCCTTCCCTACATTCAGGATCCCTCACCCCCCCCTTCCCGACATCCCTCTGCCCCCCCCCCTTCCCGACATGCAGGATCCTTCTCCACCCCCCCCCTTCCCGACATGCAGGATCCTTCTCCACCCCCCCTCTTCCCGACATGCAGGATCCTTCTCCACCCCCCCTCTTCCCGACATGCATCACCCCCCCCCTCTTCCCGACATGCATCACCCCCCCCCCTCTTCCCGACATGCGGGATCCCCCCCCTCCCGACATGCGGGATCCCCCCCCTCTTCCCGACATGCAGGATCCCTCCCCCCCTCTTCCCGACATGCAGGATCCCTCCCCCCCTCTTCCCGACATGCAGGATCCCTCCCCCCCTCTTCCCGACATGCAGGATCCCTCCCCCCCCTCTTCCCGACATGCAGGATCCCTCCCCCCCTCTTCCCGACATGCAGGATCCCTCCCCCCCTCTTCCCGACATGCAGGATCCCTCCCCCCCTCTTCCCGACATGCAGGATCCCTCCCCCCCTCTTCCCGACATGCAGGATCCCTCCTCCCCTCTTCCCGACATGCAGGATCCCCCCCCTCTTCCCGACATGCAGGATCCCCCCCCCTCTTCCCGACATGCAGGATCCCTCGCCCCCCCCTCCCCTCTTCCCAACATGCAGGATCCCTCTCCCCCCCCCCTTCCTCACATGCAGGATCCCCCCCCTTTCCCGACATGCAGGATCCCTCCCCTCCCCTTCCCGACATGCAGGATCCCCCCCCTCCTCCCGACATGCAGGATCTCCCCCCCCCTCTTCCCGACATGCAGGATGCCTCCCCCCCCCCTCTTCCCGACATGCAGGATCCCTCTCCCCCCTCCCTTCCCGACATGCAGGATCCCTCCCCCCCCCTTCTCGACATGCAGGATCCCTCCTCACCCCCTTCCCGACATGCAGAATCCCCCCCCCCCATCCCGACATGCAGGATCCCCCTCCCCCTTCCCGACATGCAGGATCCCCCTCGCCCTTCCGACATACAGGTCCCTCTCTCCCCCTCCCCCTTCCCGACATGCAAGATCCCCCTCTCCCCCTTCCCGACATGCAGGATCCCCCTCCCCCTTCCCGACATGCAGGATCCCCCTCCCCCTTCCCGACATGCAGGATCCCCCTCCCCCTTCCCGACATGCAGGATCCCCCTCCCCCTTCCCGACATGCAGGATCCCCCTCCCCCTTCCCGACATGCAGGATCCCCCTCCCCCTTCCCGACATGCAGGATTCCTCCCCCCCCCCCCTTCTCGACATGCAGGATCCCCCCCCTCCTCCCGACATGCAGGATCCCCCCCCCCTTCCCGACATGCAGGATCCCTCCCCCCCCCCCTTCCCGACATGCGGGATACCTCTCCCCCTCCCCCCTTCCGACATGCAGGATTCCTCTCCCCATCCCCCCACCCCTTTCCGACATGCAGGATCCCCTCCCCCCATCCCGACATGCAGGTCCCTCTCTCCCCCTCTCCCTTCCCGACATGCAGGTCCCTTTCTCCCCCTCCCCCTTCCCGACATGCAGGATCCCTCTCCCCCCCCCCCCAACCCGACATGCAGAATCCCCCCCCCCCATCCTGACATGCAGGCCCCTCTCTCCCCCTCCCCCCTTCCCGACATGCAGGATCCCTCCCCCCCCCCCCCATCCCGACATGCAGGTCCCTCTCTCCCCCTCCCCGACATGCAAGATCCCCCTCTCCCCCTCCCCCTTCCCGACATGCAGGATCCCCCTTCCCGACATGTAGGATCCCCCTCCCCGACATCCAGAATCCCCCTCCCCCTTCCCAACATGCAGGATCCCTCTCCCCCTTCCCAACATGCAGGATTCTTCTCTCTCCCCCTTCCCGACATGGAAGATCCCCCTCCCCCTTCCCGACATGCAGGATCCCCCTTCCCGACATGCAGGATCCCCCTTCCCGACATGCAGGATCCCCCTCCCCCTTCCCGACATGCAGGATCCCCCTCCCCCTTCCCGACATGCAGGATCCCCCTCCCCCTTCCCGACATGCAGGATCCCCCTCCCCCTTCCCGACATGCAGGATCCCCCTCCCCCTTCCCGACATACAGAATCCCCCTCCTCTTCCCGACATGCAGGATTCCTCTCCCCCCCCCCCCCTTCTCGACATGCAGGATCCCTCCCCCCCTCCCGACATACAGGATCCCTCCCCACCTTCCCGACATGCAGGATCCCTCTCCCCCCCTCCCCCTTCCCGACATGCAGAATCCCCCTCCCCGACATGCAGAATCCCCCCCCCTCTTCCCGACATGCAGGATCCCTCTCCCCCCCCCCCCCTCTTCCCGACATACAGGATCCCTCCCCCTTCCCGACATGCAGGATCCCTCTCCCCCCCCTTCCCGACATGCAGGATCCCTCTTCCCCCCACATCCCGACATGCAGAAACCCCCTCCCCATCCCGACATGCAGGATCCCTCTTCCCCCCCCATCCCGACATGCAGAATCCCCCCCTCTCCCCGACATGCAGGATCCCCCTCCCCCTTCCCGACATGCAGGATCCCCCTCCCCCTTGCCGACATGCAGGATCCCCCTCCCCCTTGCCGACATGCAGGATCCCCCTCCCCCTTGCCGACATGCAGGATCCCCCTCCCCCTTGCCGACATGCAGGATCCCCCTCCCCCTTGCCGACATGCAGGATCCCCCTTGCCGACATGCAGGATCCCCCTCCCCCTTGCCGACATGCAGGATCCCCCTCCCCCTTGCCGACATGCAGGATCCCCCTCCCCCTTGCCGAAATGCAGGATCCCCCTCCCCCTTGCCGACATGCAGGATCCCCCTCCCCCTTGCCGACATGCAGGATCCCCCTCCCCCTTGCCGACATGCAGGATCCCCCTCCCCCTTGCCGACATGCAGGATCCCCCTTGCCGACATGCAGGATCCCCCTCCCCCTTGCCGACATGCAGGATCCCCCTTGCCGACATGCAGGATCCCCCTTGCCGACATGCAGGATCCCCCTTGCCGACATGCAGGATCCCCCTTGCCGACATGCAGGATCCCCCTTGCCGACATGCAGGATCCCCCTTGCCGACATGCAGGATCCCCCTTGCCGACATGCAGGATCCCCCTTGCCGACATGCAGGATCCCCCTTGCCGACATGCAGGATCCCCCTTGCCGACATGCAGGATCCCCCTTGCCGACATGCAGGATCCCCCTTGCCGACATGCAGGATCCCCCTTGCCGACATGCAGGATCCCCCTTGCCGACATGCAGGATCCCCCTTGCCGACATGCAGGATCCCCCTTGCCGACATGCAGGATCCCCCTCCCCCTTGCCGACATGCAGGATCCCCCTCCCCCTTCCCGACATGCAGAATCCCCCTCCCCCTTCCCGACATGCAGAATCCCCCTCCCCCTTCCCGACATGCAGAATCCCCCTCCCCCTTCCCGACATGCAGAATCCTCCTCCCCCTTCCCGACATGCAGAATCCTCCTCCCCCTTCCCGACATGCAGAATCCTCCTCCCCCTTCCCGACATGCAGAATCCTCCTCCCCCTTCCCGACATGCAGAATCCTCCTCCCCCTTCCCGACATGCAGAATCCTCCTCCCCCTTCCCGACATGCAGAATCCTCCTCCCCCTTCCCGACATGCAGAATCCTCCTCCCCCTTCCCGACATGCAGAATCCTCCTCCCCCTTCCCGACATGCAGAATCCTCCTCCCCCTTCCCGACATGCAGAATCCTCCTCCCCCTTCCCGACATGCAGAATCCTCCTCCCCCTTCCCGACATGCAGAATCCCCCTCCCCCTTCCGAAATGCAGGATCCCACTCCCCCTCCACCTTCCCGACATGCAGGATTCTTCTCTCTACCCCCTTCCCGACATGCGGGATCCCCCTCCCCTCCCTTCGGACATGCAGTATCCCCCCCCTCCTCTCGATGTGCCAGATCTCTCCCCCCTCCCTCGATGCTTCTCCCCCACCCACCCCCGACATGTCAGATGCTTTCCCTCCCCATCCTCATGCCGGATCCTCAAACAAAGGATTGAGCATGTTGAAAACCAACATGCCTAATCCTTCTTTTCTTCGATGGCAGATCGGGGCACCTCCATACACATTAGATTACCTTGGCAATATCATTGGGTTCATTTGATGTTCACTTAATGTACATAGACATCACTGGGGTGTAAAATTATTTTTGCCGTTTTGGAGCAGAAACTGAGCACAACCTCTCAAGTTTTTGAGGAGTTTCTCAAAGAGTTTTGAGGAGTTACTGTACTCAAGTTTTTGAGTATTCCAGGAGGATTTTGAGAGTTTCTTTTAATCTTCTTTTTTTTTTAACATAAATAATCAGATGTTCGTTCCTTGGAACATTTTTTTATATCTTTTCCATCCGGGTTTTCTGCTGCGGAATCTGCCTGTATAAGCCGTCATGTGCAGATTGCCCCTTTCTGCTCCATAACCTCTTCAAAAAACTCCGTGTGCACACAGCCTTAGAAGCTTTAACACTTGATAGTGTAGTTCAGTCCTTTTTTCATTGACTTTTTTTGCAATGTTTATGTTTCTGCTGACTATTGCTACATTATAATAAACATTGTAATCTTTTTGTTGGCCTGTGATGTATAAACACCGGCCATTGGATACTACTGTGATCTGATGGCAGAGGTGACTGCATTACTGCATTGCTGAGTTTCCGTTTGTATCGCCCTATATGAAGCTGCTCTCGTTTTTCGTAGCCCTATTACCCCTCTGTGGGAGGCCCTTCCCGTAAACCATCATCCTTCATATGTGCGGCCCATTACCTGATAGCAAATTCCCCATGGTGAGTCAACATCAGGAGTAAAAACGTCTTGCAGAAGACGTTCGGTAAAAGGGTCATGCAGCGTAACAAAGTACCAGAAGTTGCTGACTGAATCTTAGCTTTGTATAAAAGAAGTACTGAAAGCAAAAAAAAAGAAAGGAAAAAAAAAAGTTTGAGGTGACAGGAAATTTGTCGACCACAAGCTGGGCCTTGTTCTTCATTCGTGGCGTGGCTCGGGGATTCGCACATTATACTTACGTCGGATAGCTCGGCCGAGCCGGTATTTCGTTTAGTCAAAGGAATACTTTTTTTTTTCTTGCATATATTGGATGAGTAGGCTTCTACAGGTGCATTCTGCATAAAATGTGATGTGAACTTGGCTGACCGTTCCTGCTTCTTTCTATGGGGAGAGGGTAGTAAGCTGCTGGCAGAGAAACTCAGACAGCGGCTTATCTACTGCAGAAACAAACTCTGCATGCCCAGTCTTTCTTTCGCTGACACCTGTTTTAAACCTTTGTAACTTTCAATTTTCTTTTATATCATGTGCATGGCCGGTTTTAGACACATCCTCTAGCAAATTAATGGTTTATGCTTTGTATTATATTCACCATTAGCGTACATTCACATAGTGCCGCTGATATGCAAACCCGTAGAAGCGTGTTCACACACGAAACGGCCGTCGTCTGACTGCACTCTGCAAGCTCCCTGACTTACCATTAGCTGGCACACGGATTACCTAGCATTTTTGGTGTGTTTCCACGTGGAAAAAAACGCACAGTGCGCACATAGCCTTCAAGAAATCCAATAAAGACTGGCACTTTTGCTCCAGATGGTGAGTGCCACGTCATCTTTTTCACCATGCCGCTCTGACAGCTTTTGCCCACTCAGGCGAATCACCTTATAATTTTAACTTATAAAAATAAGGATGCATTATCATCTTGAAAAATGATGTCATCATCCCCAAACATCCTTTCAATTGATGGGATAAGAAAACTGTCCAAAATATCAATGTAAACTTGGGCATTTATTGAAGATGTAATGACAGCCATCTCCCCAGTGCCTTTACCTGACATGCAGCCTCATATCATCAATGACTGTGGAAATTTGCATGTTCTCTTCATGCAGTCATCTTTATAAATCTCATTGGAACGGCACCAAACAAAAGTTCCAGCATCATCACCTTGCCCAATGCAGATTCGCGATTCATCACTGAATATTCCAATGAGATTTATAAAGATGACTGCATGAAGAGAACATGCAAATTTCCACAGTCATTGATGATATGGGGCTGCATGTCAGGTAAAGGCACTGGGGAGATGGCTGTCATTACATCTTCAATAAATGCCCAAGTTTACATTGCTATTTTGGACAGTTTTCTTATCCCATCAATTGAAAGGATGTTTGGGGATGATGACATCATTTTTCAAGATGATAATGCATCCTGCCATAGAGCAAAAACTGTGAAAACATTCCTTGAAAGGAGACACATATGGTCAATGTCATGGCCTGCAAATAGTCCGGATCTCAATCCAATAGAACATCTTTGGTGGAAGTTGAAGAAAATGGTCCATGACAAGGCTCCAACCTGCAAAGCTGATCTGGCAACAGTAATCAGAGAAAGTTGGAGGCAGATTGATGAAGAGTACTGTTTGTCACTCATTAAGTCCATGCCTCAGAGACTGCAATCTGTTATTAAAGCCAGAGGTGGTGCGACAAAATACTAGTGATGTATTGGAGTGTTCTTTTGTATGTTTTTCATGATTCCATAATTTTTTTCCTCAGAATTGAATGATTCCATTATTTTTTCTCTCTGCTTGGTCTGAAAAAAATTACCCTTACTGAGTACCACATTTTTAATCTTGATTTCTTTTAGTGTTTCTTAAAGCCATAAAGTTGCCATTTGAAATGACTTTAGTTTTGTGCCATGTCTGTGATCTGCTTTTTTTCAACAACATTAAACAACTGAATGAACATCCTCCGAGCCCGGTGATTCCATAATTTTTGCCAGGGGTTGTATGTGTGAATTTTTTTTTTTTTTTTACCTTTGTTATACTGGTTTTTCACTTTGCGTTATGGTATTATTTTTGTGACAAGTCGGATGATAAAATGAATGGTTGTCTGTGTGGTTACAGCGTCGTCCTGTAGAAAACAGCACTGTGGCTTTGGAGCCGTTTGATGACGGTCACCACTTTGACGCTGAACTTCTTTGGAAACACCATTGATTTTTTTTTTTTTCGCTTTTCCATTGTCGATATATTCGCAATCAAAGTATTTGTCACCTATTGAGTTAACTTTTGTTAAGTCAAAGTGGGTATTATCAGATAGTTTTCACTGGGGGGCTGAAGTCTTCTCCCTGTATGAGTTGCTATCTGATAACACCCACTTGGACTTAACTTTTGTTAACGCATTGTGGTATGAAAAAACGAAAAAGTTGTAAAAAAAAATTAAACCTGATTTAAGAAAAAGTTCATTTTTTGATGACACATTTTTTTAAGAATCGGCTAAATGTCAGAGGACTTTTTTCTTTTTATTGTATTGATTGTATTTTTTTATACGTGGTTTTTCATGTGTGTAGTCTTTACTCGCTCCTCAGCAACTCACTGGTTAAGGTGGTGACTTTCACTGTCTTAAGAATTTCTGGTGTTTTCCTTTTTTGGAGCTGAGAAATGTGGCAACTGTCCACTGGTTTGGGAAATAGTTGAAATTCTCCTGCAATATATATTTTTTTCTCTTTCAGTTCTCAGAAATCCTGCCATAGGATGAAAACCGAGAGCTCCGACGTTCTGGTTTTTGATCTCGATAACTTTCCATATTTTTTTTTTTCTCGTTTTGGTCAAACAATGTACGATAAATGTTTTTTGTTTTTTTTTGCATGGACTTGAAAATAAAATCTTCCTATTCTATTTTAAGCACAAAGCTTATAAGAATCTCAGTGTTTTAGGTACTAGTCAGAAATGATTAAAACTAAAAGTGTAGGTAGAAAAAAAAAATACACACAAAAAAAGATATGTCTGTAAAGTGCTGCGGAATATGTGAATGCTATGTTAGTCGAAGAAAAGAATATCAAAATCCTTTCTCTTTGCGCAGAATTTTGACCTTATTTATTTAACTGTGGCAAATACCTGTCTGTGTCGGACCGTGTAGAGGCGCATGTACTAGACAAGTGAGATGGGTCCACCAAGTTCTGAAATCAATCTATGGTTATTTTCACAAGGAATAGCTCAGGAAAGTGTTTAAAAACAAAAAAGAAACAGACACTGAAAGATCGCTACCTAACGACATATATTACTTTTAAAGTGGCCCTGGCAGACCCCCTCTCAATAAAAAAGAAACATGATCCTCATAGTGTTTTTGCCCCTGCGGCCATTCAAATTAAAAGACCTAAATATCTGACGATGGCACATAGGGAGCGGATTAGCAGAAGGACGCTGCTTAGTTTTGTGTGTTCTTGTGTTTTTCAGCGCAGAATCTCTCCAGATTTGGCGCAGATTTGACCCTTTGCATTTCAGACGGTAAAATGTGCAGTGTAAATTGGCATGATGCAGAATTCACATATGAAGCTCAGATCACTTTTGCGCACAAATTTTAATTCTTTTTTTGTGTGTCCGTTAGATTTATTAAAATTGCATCCGCTTTGCTGGCGCTGTAATATACTATGGATGTTTTGCACTCAAATCTGTTTATCCTTTGAGAACATATCTTAAAAGGGTTATCTGGTCTTAAGTTACTCTGTGAGCATTTTACGGTGCCGGCGCGCGACCTCAAGTATGTGAATTGAATGCATGCGGTGACGTGCTGACTATATGGTGGCAGCCTTGCTCAATACAAGTGATTTGAGTGAGGCCAGACAGTCTAGTCGGAATGTGGCTGAAAACTTGCAAAATGTGTACTTTCAGTCACATGACCGCCGCTTCCGGCGAATCCTGACAGCATGCAGTGCACACACTGATGATTCACAAGTCTGCAGTCATATAGATTGAATTGTAGCTCAACACCGGACAACCCCTTTAAGACTTGGTCTTGCAGCCAAATAATCACTTTGTGCGGCAGCAAGCATAATGCAGATGAATGGGGTCACATTGCGACTCCTAGAGTAACGTGACAAGAAAGTAGCAGTTGGATTTTTTTTCTTGTAACTTGCCTGTCACTGTTGCAGTACCTGTGGGGTCATAATGAAATCCCATTCAACTGAAGTGTGCTGCAATGTATCCTTCACAGAGCGACCTGTGTCATGGCCAAAGTTCGTTCCCTATCAGGATGTCTTTGGAGTGTGGGAGGAAACCGGAGAACCCGGAGGAAACCCACGCGAACACGGGGAGAACATACAAACTCCTTGCAGATGTTGTCCTTGGTGGGATTTTAAGTCAGGACCCCAGCGCTGCAAGGCTGCAGTGCTAACCACTGAGCCACCGTACAGTGCTAACCACTGAGCCACCGTACAGTGCTAACCACTGAGCCACCGTACAGGGCTAACCACTGAGCCACCGTACAGGGCTAACCACTGAGCCACCGTACAGTGCTAACCACTGAGCCACCGTACAGGGCTAACCACTGAGCCACCGTACAGGGCTAACCACTGAGCCACCGTACAGGGCTAACCACTGAGCCACCGTACAGGGCTAACCACTGAGCCACCGTACAGGGCTAACCACTGAGCCACCGTACAGGGCTAACCACTGAGCCACCGTACAGGGCTAACCACTGAGCCACCGTACAGGGCTAACCACTGAGCCACTGTGCTGCCCATCTTTGGAAAAATTGTCATTAAAATATAGCAGTTTCTGACCATTTTGGGTTTTCTTTGCTTTTCTCCCCATCCCTCCTTCATCTAGTTGCTGACTTGTCTTTATTGATTCCTCTTTGTCCTAAGCACTTTTGTTATTGATCCTTTGTGGCTTTGAGTGTAATGTGCAGACATGAAGAAGGGGGCTTTATCTGTGATTTATCTTATTTTACATTTTCCTGGGACTGCTGCTTCCTCTGTGATTAAAGAAATCATTAACGGTTTGTCAACACGCTGCAGTCTCCGATTATCACAAGGTCACAGGCTGGATCCTCTGGCGTTGCTACATATTAGCAGTATGTTTGCATATTTAGCAAACTCTACACTTACACAACAAATGGCAGCTACAATGTATCTACATGGTGCATTAGTCATTGTCATGTGTTTGCGTGTGATGGGTGTTTCGGTCAGTGACTATGGAACTTGCAGAAGTCATATTTGACTTTGGAAGGCAAATGCATCCTGGTACTGGAGAGAACGCTGCGAGGACGTCTCATTGTCTCCTATGAAATCCTGTTTAGGTTATGTTCACCCTGATGCAGTGCTCTCCACTGAGCACCACGTCGGGGTTTCTGTTGTAATCCCCGGTGGAGCCATTTATCGGTGGAGCCTACTGAACACTGTTTGACCCAAGTCCTGGCAATATTCGTCATTTTCATACAAGAACAAAAATGTGGTTAAGATTAGTCTCCGGCATTGATCATGCAACCGCAAGTATGCAATTTGTACACTTGCCGAAACATGGTGACCTTAGTCTCAGCCGCGCCCCGCAATGTTCTGTTGGCACCTCAGCGATCATGAGATCAGGGGCTTTAGAATTCCAGGAATGGGGCTCTAGCTGCGTCCTCAATGGAGCAGAGGGGTTCAAGCTCCATTTCTGGGGGACTGCAGAGTGCAGCTCTCGGCTTTTTCTGGCAGTCCCATAGCCAATGATCTCGGGGTTCAGCGAGTTATCACCTATCCCATGGATAAGGGATAACTTGTTTTTTTTTGGGTGGGGGATAACCCTTTCAGGAAATGTATCAGCCAGGGTGCAGAGGTGTTTTTGTACTTGACCCTCACTCTGAAGGACCTGATGCCTACTTGTCCGCCCATTACTCTGAGTGCCCAGTCTTTCTGTAGTGATAATCCACAGCAGTCGACAGCTGATTAACTAGTCTGTAGGGAGCCTGAGTTGTCTGCAGTTTTTTCCTATCAAGTCTGCGGACAGCGCTATATAGGTAATAGGAATATGGCTACATTTTAGACGTCTTTTTTTTTTTTTCCTCCTCGGACAGCACATGGATCGATACTTTCATTGATCCATACATACATCAGTTTTAAAAACCGATCCATTTGTCCAATCCGTGATACTCGGAGCGGGTCCTACTGTCATCCGCTTTGCGGATTAAAGTCTATGAGAGGATCCGGATGAAACGTGGAAGGCAGACTTTGTACTTAAGTGTTCCATCTGCTTTTTATCCATTTTTTTTGCTGATCCATTGTTAGGAGTTAATGGATAATTAAAAGTTTAGATAGTCGACTTGCTTCAGTTTTTAAAAATGGATGAGAAAAAACAATGCGATTGCAAAACAGATGAAAAACAGTCTGTTTCTCACAGATGTGTCAATGCAGGCTTATAGATGAAACATAGCTATGGGCATAGTTAGGAACATTGTGGCACCAAGGAATCCAAGTTCTGATCCCCCGGGTGCTGCGATCACAGTCCTATCGTGTGCAGTACCCTTCGAACTTGGCAATAAATGGTGGTAGACAAGAGCAGAACGGTTCAGGACTCTGCACAAGAAGGGACAACTGCATGTGCACGGTCTGGAGATTTCTGCACATGGAACATCTCTTGGATTCCTCAGTCATGCAACCTGCCTGATTGTACACATCATGGGTATGTTTCGACAGCTATCCTCATTACCTATATATTTGTGTCTGCATTTTTGAGGGGTTAAAATGACTGTCGGGCTCCCTCTAATTGGATATCCCCATTTATAAAGTCTTTGCAGGAAGGGGATACCCCTTTAGCACGAGGCAGTGTTAGGAATTTTGTCTATGGGTGACTTTTTGTTTTATGTGGTTCGCTATATTTAGCATAAAGTGGCTGATTTACAGTAGAGAAAACAGAGGTTGTTTGTACTAGCATGTCCATTTGTTGAATTCTGCAATGAAATCTTGAAAGCGGAGCCTCATATACCAGCGTTGTTATTCTAAGCAATATGAGATTTCATCTGAATAGCACATACCAAGAACACCTTAGCTTGCTGTGACTCATCTGTGCACCATATGTCTTATGAAATTAACTTTTTCATATTGTTTTGTTAGGCTTTAGTGGTTGTTTGACAAAGCAAAGCAGAGAAACGCGTTTCACTTTCTGCACCGTACAATTTAATTTCACTGGAAAGATATTTACATAGTTTACAACTTTAAGACGACATGCACATGGGAAGATAATTATTTCACAGTAATGCCTGTATCAGACCATGCCTGTGCCCCTGTTTATTACTCCTTACGGGCTTCCATCTGAATCCCTCTGAAAACCGGGGTTTCAGACGTGCCCACGGTGGTGCCATAGACTTGAAATATTTCTGGTGGCTTTTCTCTTTTTATCATTGTCCCTGATTTTCAGGGGGTTTAGCTGGAAGCCCCTGATGGGGTTAGGAACTGGGGGCACGGACATTTTCTGAATCTTGCCAAAAGTAGCAAATGTGTATCATGTGGATAAATCTTGTTTTAGGATATGTGTACACAACGTCTTTTTCAGGTGAATTCCGCCCAAAATGGACATTGCTTTGCAAGTTCCCTCTTATGTCACTTCTTCTAACCACTTTAGGGTTCAAAAACCCTGAAGCCGTTTAAAGGAGTAATATGCTCATTCTTCGGGCGGCCTCCGCCTGCACTCAGTACTAAGAGTGTAGAGTGAAAGACTCCATCACTGCAAAAACAACGGCAAAGCTGCCTCTGGGTGACGACAGCCTGTGTTTTCCTGAAATGGCTTCACCTGGGAAAACTCTGCGGCTGTGCCTGCATCTACATGACGCTGCAAGCACATACCCTTATTCTGAATGCATTAAAAACTTGAGCAAAAACTGCATGTATTGGCCAAGGTTTGGCTCAGGTGTGTGTACAAACAGTGAATGTACATGTCATTTTGTACAGATTCTTATTTTGAATTTCACCCTATACAACACAACTTTGCTGCAAAACTTAGTCTGCATAAAAAGTCTGTAGCAGAAAAGTCCACATGGATTGTGAGCATGACAGCTGCGTAAAAATACATGAGCCGTCACACTGGGGTCAGCTGAGCCTCCGGCCAGTCCATGCACTGCGTTTTGATCTCGGTCCAGGTTATATATGAAGCAGTGACACTTGGGTCAGCAGAGACGCCGGCCAGTCCGTGCACTGCCTTCCGATCTTGGTCTGATTCATGCATGAAGCTGTCACTCTCGGGGCGGGAGAGCCACTGGCCAGTCCGTGCCATGCCTTCCGATCTCAGTCTGATTAATGCATGAAGCTGTCACTCTTGGGGCAGGAGAGCCACTGGCCAGTCCGTGCACTGCTTTCCGATCTCAGTCTGATTAATGCATGAAGCTGTCACTCTTGGGGCGGGAGAGCCACCGGCCAGTCTGCGCATTCCTTTCCGATCTCGGTTTGATTAATATATAAAGCTATCTCTCTTGGGGCAGGAGAGCCACTGGCCAGTCCGCGCACTGCCTTCCGATCTCGGTCTGATTAATGCATGAAGCTGTCACTCTTGGGGCAGGAGAGCCGCCGGCCAGTCCGTGCACTGCCTTCCGATCTCAGTCTGATTAATGCATGAAGCTGTCACTCTTGGGGCAGGAGAGCCACTGGCCAGTCCGCGCATTCCTTTCCGATCTCGATTTGATTAATACATAAAGCTGTCACTCTTGGGGCAGGAGAGCCACTGGCCAGTCCGCGCATTGCCTTCAGATCTCGGTCTGATTAATGCATGAAGCTGTCACTCTTGGGACAGGAGAGCCACCGGCCAGTCCGTGCACTGCGTTCCGATCTCGGTCCGATTTATACATGGAGCTGTCACACCCGGATCGGGAGAGCCGCCGGCCAGTCTGTGCACTGCGTTCCAATCTCGGTCCGATGTGTACATGAAGGTGTCACACTCGGGTCGGGAGAGCCGCCAGCCAGTTCGTGCACTGCTTTCCGAACGTATTCCGATTAATATAGCGTCTGACTGCGTCCTTAGGGATGTCTAGTGTCGGACCCCACCGATCCAAAAGATAGGCTGTCTGTATCACAGTCCTGGACATCCCCTTTAATCATCTGCCTTAGGCAATATATATTTAGCCTGGATTTTGTGGCCCCTTGGTCATGAGCTTTTCCAGACTTTTGAATAATAAATCTGCATGTAATTAGGATTTTTGCAGCATGGCGCAACACGATTAACCCATTAAGATTCGGCGTGGTCCGTCAGATGCCATACTTCTTTAAAAATTGTATACGTCGTATTTCTGGAAACCTCCTTTCCATAAAAATGGTCACTGCGTTTGGCACTTTGTTTTATCACTCAGGTGTGGAATAATGTGTGTAAAATTGCGCTTGTATAATTGATTTGACAGAAGTTTACATTTTCCAGCTTCCCCACTTGTAGATGAAGGAAGGCTGGTGTGTGCGGAATGCGTTGGCCATTAATAATTGTATTTGTCTCAGAGAATCACTTTTGACGATTCCGAGAACTCTATATATTTGTCTTTCTTTCTGTAATGTTCTTTGTAAGTTAATAAATGGCATTCCATCTATTACATGAATATCTTTCTGCGCTGGTATTTATGTGTAGAAGGCTTTTGCTCGTGTCTGTGTGTTCTCGTGTCTATTTTCATACGCAGCTAAATTCCATTACTTTGGCTCTCAATATTCCAAAAATTCCAGTGGTCCAAGAAGAGGAATTTCTTTGGTAGCCATTTAAATATTTCCATAGCCTTAGCCACCCTGCAGGCAGCAAGTGTTCCAACTTTGCAGCAAGTGTTCCAACTTTACAGCAGTGCCCCCGCAGGGAAGATGTGGCATTACATTGTGAAGTTTGAAATGAATGACTTGACCATTTAAAGGAACACTAAACCTAGACTAGTTTCCCTCACTTTTTGTTAAGCTGCCACATTTTCGTTACGCTCCTGAAACCGTAAATTTTATAGAAATCCTGCAGAGAACACGGGTTAAAATCTTGGTGACCATCTTTACCCTGTGGCCAACTGAAGCCAAACTCCTTTAGCCAAAGGAATGGGGCCTAGCAATCTTATCTCCTACTGCTGACAGGCAAAAGTGGGGAGGCTTCTGCTGCAGCAAGTTGTCTTGCGGCCAGACACAGGACAATGAGAGGGAAGGACACGACTCCACTACCGAGATGCACAAATATTTCTTAATACATTTTTCAATTTTAATTGTAATATAAGGGTTCAGAAACCCAAAAGTGGTTGAAAAAAGTTACATGCCCATTCTTTCTAGCGCAGGGGTGCACAACATTTTTTGGTTCAAAGGCCACATTGTCATGCTGAACCAATCTCAAGGCCAACAAAAAAAATGTAAAGATGTACTTACATGAATACATCACTAGAACCACCATCAGTATATTAATACATCACCAGAACCAACTTTTCAGTATTCCAAAAGGATTTGGAAGAGTTTCTGCTCCCAAAAAAATCAGTACGAATATACAACTTAAACTCGGTTTTTGCAGCAGAAGCTCACCAAATCCTCCTCATAATCTCAAATCTTTTGAAGTTTTGAGGATTTTTAAATTTTAACATAGCCATGAAGCACAATATGGATAGCTAAATGTGCAAGATCAGAACCACTGTCAGCACATGTATGCAGTTCCAGAACCACTATCAGTACATGAATGCAGCATCAGAACCACCATGAGTACATGAAGGCAGAGCTAGAATCCTCATCAGTATACAATAATGTATACAGTATCAAGCTTAGTACAGCCATCAATTGTAATGTCAGGTCAGTCCCATATATAATTGTATTGCCTGAGCCTACAATTCCTAGTATGTCCTTAAAGGGGGATATCTGTGACTTTATAAAAAAAAACAACCCTGTACCTTAGCACTAATAGGCAGGTAATTGCAACTTACCTGCCTGTTGTGATAGTAACTGGCAGCTTTTCTTGTCTTATGAGATCAACCATGAAAATACTCAGGGTGACTAAAAGTCATTGTGATTCTGATTCTGATGTTTGAAGAAAGTCACACATCAAAATCAAACATCATTTGAATTTGGCTTGCTTGCAGTCTGTGCATAAGTCCCAATGAGTTTTAGGCAAGTTTGCACTGAAAATCATATAACCAAATAGAACTCCTAGGTTTCTTTAACTGAGTTAATAGCTCAGTGGTTAGTGCACTGGTTTCTGGACGCAGAATTTTGGGTTCAAGTCCCATCAGCGAACAGTGACTTTTTTTCTTTTATTATTATTATTATTACAGTTGTAAATGTCACTTGTCAGGATCACTTGTCAGACAGGGTATTTAGCCTCAAACTGACATTATTCTGATGTTTGATTTTGATATCTGATCATGTCCTAAAATGGACACTGTACAGACTACCCTCTTCTCAGTCTTCAGCATCACATTCTGACACGATAAAAGTATCATTATACTGCCCCATAAATAAAGATATCTCCCATGCTGCGCCCCTGAATAAATAATTGCCCCTCACTGTGCTTCCTGCACAAAATACCCCAACACACACTGCCCTTCTCCATAGTATCCCTCCATACATCCCCTCTCCATAATGTCCCCCCAAATTGCACATTTCCATAATATCGCCTCCATTATGCCTCTCTGCATAATGTCCCCATTCACAACCCCCCTAATTGCCCCACAGTGGCCTTCATTGCTCCATAATGGCACCATACTTTCCTCCATTGCTCCATAAGGTTCCCCATTGCCTCATAATGTCCCACATAATGGTCTCCATAGTGTCTCCTATTGCTCCATAATGTCCCTCATGGCCTCATAATGTCCCCCATAGTGGCCTCTATAGTGTTCCCCATTGCTCCACAATGACCCCTGGAAAGTGTTTTGTGCTTGGTATTAAACATTTCATCTTTGGCTCCTGGAGGGCATACTGGTGCCCGCCGCGTCCTCTGCACCTCTACGGCCCGGCGCCAGCAGCGGTGTGATGACGTCGCAGCTGCTACTGTAAACTCCTCCATATTTTCCGTACGGGAAAAAGCAGTGTGCACATACCCCAAGTGTTTTATTTATGCAGTTTTTTTGTGTGTTGGGTATTTTTTTCAAGAGTAGAATTTGGATAATTTTTTTTGTTCATGCATAAACTCCTGAAGAATTGACGTCAATTACTTTAACATGTGTGGAATGAGAAGACGCTGCATGCGGTATAGGCGAGCTTTCTCCATTGTTTGTCGCGTGGACGAGCCCTCATAGTTGGCACAGACCTTTTCTTGGGTGTCATATTAACCCAATCACGTACACGTCTCATCACCAGATGATTAACAGTCTATTACTGGCAATACCGTCGGGTTACGCTCCTAAGCCATTATCATAGCTAAAATCTCAAGTGCAAACATTTTCCTCGGTTTTCGGTTGGGTAAACATAGGAGAGCTATTACGGACGGACGCGGCTAACACAAAGAGCCCATGGTCTCCGTCCAAAAAGATGTTCGAGTTTCAAAGTGGCTAGACGAACCTTGCGCCCTGTGAATCACTGCATTCATTTCCCAAGTGACTGATGCGGATCGGAATTCTTCTCGATAGTAAAGAACAATCCGAGGTCGGAGAGTTTTTAATAAATGACTCTCGTATGAAATCAAAAGTTTTGCCACCAACTCAACGTCTGTTCTAGTTCTTCTTGGATTTTAAGATGGCAACTGTTGTGTCAGCAGTAATGGAAGCAGCAATCGTTTTAATAAGGTGTCGTGTCAACTGGTGGTGCGCTCCGGATCCCTGTATTGGTGATTGGTAGGAGACCCAGCGTTGGGGTCCGCATGGAATATTCACCTATTCTGTTGATATGATACACGTCAATCTGTGTTTCTTTTTGTCAGTTTGTTTACTTTAGTCTTTTGTTTTGTTACTTTGTGTTCTGCGTCCAGTAGGTGATGACATAGTCGTGATTTCTGATGCCTGTATTTGCACGTCATAAAGGAGGTTCTCAATAGAGTGTAGCAAAAAAGATCCCCAGGATTCTGGATTTGTTTATTTTTTTTTACATCTCATTGCATAGGAGACCGACCACCGCTGCTAGACAGCTGAACATGTGCAGTGCTAACAAGCTCTTTAGTATTGAGTTTGTAAGCGCTGTTTTGAAGCGTTACCTCCTAATCCCAGCCAGCTTTAACGCAGTGCTTACAGCAGCAGTGGTCGGTCTCCTAGGCACCATGCTGTAAAAAAACGGAAAATCCAGGATCCTGCAAATTTTTTTGCTACACTATTGAGTCATAAAGGAGGTTATCAATAGAATGTTAAAGTGACAGAATGACTGTTCAAACCATGTACAGGTGCTCTGTGCACACTTGGTGTGGCCAAACATTTAAGTGCACCTTCCACCTGCTTGTCTTCATCTTTCTCTGACCTTCTCTGGCTCTATGAAGTCAGAGCTGTCAATCAAAGAAGAAAAAAAAGGTGGAGATTGTTTTCACTCAATCAGGTGGGAAGGTGCACGTAAATGTTTGGCCACACCAAAGGTGCACCGAGCGCTTGTACTTGGTTTGAACGGTCATTCTGTCTCTTTAACACTTTTGTGCACCGCTCGTTGCCTAGTAGACTGACCACTGCTTCTGTAAGCACTATGTTAATGCTGGCTGGGATTAGGAGGTAACAGCAGTCCTGGCTAGCTTCAAACCAGCACTTACAAGCTCAATACAAAAGAGCTTGTAAGCACTGCACATGTTCTGCCTTCTAGCAGCGGTGGTTGATCTCTTGTGCAACGAACTGCAAAAAAAAGTGTCTGGCTTACAGCCTATTAGTGACGTATGTCCATATTAGATCAGACGGGCTGCCGAGAACTATATAAGTGCACCCCACAAGAACAGACACCTCAAGCACAATCCGACAATATCTGTCTATGAAGATGGGAATTACCCTTTAAGTATCTCCCAGTGACTGCTCTTACGTCTTTGCTCCTTTCATCGTCATTGGGAAACTGATTCTGAAAAAATGAACTCAACATTTCCAAAATGTGATCAGATATTATGTTGGCGATGGAGGAGTTTTCCTTAAAAGAAAGCTATATCCCATCCTCTGCATACAAGCTCTCTGCTCAGCCGTGGGCCTTGTGTGAACACATCGTTTCCTCTTTTATAAACAGGAATCAAAGTTACATTAATTATTTCTTTTAGATCTTTACCAGCAGAAATAACAATGATCCAGCAATGTACACATTCATATGTAACGAGCTCTTTTCAGTATTGTATCTTTAGTGTATATAGCGCACATTGTATACATCAATCAGCAGCACATCTGTTTGTTTATTAGAGAAATTACTTTTCTGTCTTCTTATGTTTCTGGCGTTTTTTGGAAAGATTAAATTGTAGCAAACACGTGATTTTTTTTTTTCCATTGAGTGTTTTTAACTTATTTTCTGAATGTTGACAGCTGTGACAGATTTTCCAAACTTCCAAAATGTAGTATGGAAAACAATGGATGATCACCCTTCTAGATGAGACTAATGCATATTTTGGCTCACATTTCAGGCAGTAAACACTAAAAGGGAATCTGACACTAGGTTTTTGCTATCCCGTCTGAGAGCAGCATGATGTAGGGGCAGAGACCTTGATTCCGGTGATGTATCACTTACTGGGCTGCCTGCTGTAGTTTTGATAAAATCTCTGTTTTTCTCTACCTCAATTCCATCTGAGCTCTGAATGCTGAGCTGTATATAACCCCGCCCACACCACTGATTGGCTGCTTTCTGTGCATAAGCAGAAAGCTGCCAATCAGTGATGGTGTGTGTGTGTGTGTGGTTGCATTTCCAGGCAACAGGTCAAATTGTCCTCTAGTGATAATCTCTTGCTGATAAAACAATGATTTCATAAAAATGACACGAAGTAGCCCAATAAGTGATACATCTTTGGAATCAGGGTCTCTGTCTCTACATCATGCTGCTCTCAGATTAAGTAGCAAAACCTGGTGCCAGATTCCCTTTAAAGGGATTGTCAAACCTTATGATCTTATTAGTTAAGGGTCCACACCCAGCATCCCACCGATCAGCTCTGGCCAGATGTAAACAGTGAATGGAACTGTAGTAGCAGCAGCAGTTGCAGCGGCAGCATGGCTCCTGTCACTGTGCAGTGGTTGTTGCAGAGAATTTCAACTCCGCTGCTATTCAGTTGAATAGGCTGGCACTGGAGCTGACTGGTTGGTAATAAAAAAAAACTTGGAAAACCTGCATATATTTTTTGTGCGTGTGTACTAGAAAGCTTAACGACATGTGGAAGGTAGAAGTGCACACTTTGGACAAAATCAAACTAATTAAAAACATTTTTTTTGGGGGGGAAGAGGGGGGACACAGAATGGAGATAAATGTGTAAATAAAGCCTAAATTAACCTCAGGGTGTTGCTTTTCCCCTTTTTCCGCACTGATACTGCCAGTATATAACATTTATATTGCTCAGAAAGCAACATAAAAATGAACTGTAAATATTACAAATATTACAATTACTTTTTTTTTTTTTCAATGATGTAAAAATGTAAAATAACAAATTATATTGTAGTACAATGTTAGCCATGAAAATAGATGGAAATAATTTTATGCCCCAAAATGCGAAAGTGTTCTAGGCATAATACCTTAAATTCTTCTGGTTAGATAATAAAGGTATCACTCCTAGAATACTTTTAGGACAGTGAAAAAAACGCTGAAAAAACGCACCAAAATTGCATCAAAAAGCACCAAAACTGCAAGAAAAACCCCTTGAAGATCAGATTTTGCTGCAGAAAATTGATGCCAAAAAACATGATGTGTGAACATAGTCTAAGAGAGCAATGGAAAATTCCATAGAGAGGACATCCCTGCTGCAGTCCTGCCTTTTATGCCACGTTCACACGTTCAGTATTTGGTCAGTATTTTACATCTGGAACAATCAAAGGAAAAGTATAATAGAAACGCGTCACCACTCCTGGTTTTGGCTTACAAATACTGATGTAAAATACTGACCGTGTGAACGTGGTCTTACTACCACAGAATAACACGACTATAGTATGGATAGTCTTTTTGCAAAGTGCGCAAGGAAGAAGTTTAATAGACTATAAATGGATGAAATATATTAGAAATAAAAAACTTCTGCGATACTAAATTTGGCCTCATCTTCAACTGGTTTTAGGGTGTACTAAATTAGTTATGTTTATAGAACCAGTTAGTAAATGCTAAAAATTGGTGATCCGATGACCCCATTACACGCCCTCCATTACTCAGGAAACACAAGTGTGACTTGTGACAGGACTCCGTGCCCTCGGATGGGGACTTGGAAGGGGACTGATATCCCTTTTCCTGATATTGTCTGAGCCGCGTCTGTCTTGTAGTAATGGAGGAACCTTACAGAACATCCTCAGCTGTTTTCCATGTTACATTTTGTTACATTGCAGATTCATGAGGATTCTATGGGGCAAAATTATTAAACACAAATTAAAAATTCTTTGGCGGTTTAATTATTATTTTTTTCGAGAATGGAGTTGGATTTGTTGCAGATTTTGATGCGGATTTTCATTGTATTGGAAATCTGTAATCTGCAGTGGAAATCTGTAGCAAAAACGGACAAGTTGAGGATTTAATTCCTGCATTACAGATCTGTTGCCTCTGGATTTTTCTCTTTATAGTGTAGATGAGATTTGGAAAATATCTAGTTTATTCTGCTGCTACTTTGTGCATTGTACACCTGCAAATCCAGATGGAAAATCCACAGAGTAAGGCTATGTTCCTACATATTATGTTTTTTTTTTTCAATCAGAAATCTGCAGATCTCTGGCAGGAAATCAGCTGCGTCAAATCTGCAGGTTTTGATGCGTTTTTTTTATGCGTTTTTCAGCATTTTTTTCACTGTCCTTCTGCCTCTTTTTATGCATGTATATAATAAAAAAAATAAAAAAAAAAACCCATTCTATTTTGCCATCAAAAACGCTGAAAATTTTTTGGTGCGTTTTTTGGTATATTTTTTTCAGCGTTTTTTTTTTTTTTCACCACCCATTACTTCCTATGGGTGAAAAAACACTGAAAAAGTGACCGGCTCTACTTTCCAAGAGCACAACCAAGGCACAAAATACGCTCCACAAAAACACAAGATGTGGGAATAGAGAATTCTGGTTTCTCATAGACTTTGCTGGTACAGCTGAAAATTAGCATAAAAAACTGCAGCAAAATATGCTGAAAAACACAATATGTGGGAAGATAGCCTAAGGGCTCATTCAGATGTCTGATGTTCTCCTACGAGTGCTCTCCGTAGTCTTCACGGATAGCGTTCATACCTGTGACCATCTATGGGACCATTCACATGTCCGTGAATTTTTAAGAATCGAGCGGTCTTCGGAAAATCACGGAGACTTGTCTGATCTTGATCCGAGGGTCAGATGAAAATCAGCAATGTAAGGTCTCGATCAGACGACGGTTTTCTTCAAGTATGAGAAAACGAACCGAGTTTCATCCATTTTTTTTTTTACTGATGATTAAAAAGAAAAAAGTTTCTCCACCATCTCCAATCAGTCAATGAAAAACGTAAGTCACCCGAGAGCGGTCCGATTTTTTTCACGGACTCGTAGACTTGCATTGCCGATTATGATCGGACACTCGGATCTATCGGACAAGTCTCCGCGATTTTGCATGGATAACTAGGTAAAATTTGCATCAGAAAATATTGGCGTATATATATGACATCTACAGTTAATGTTATGTAACATTTACTAAAATGTTCAGGTTTGTAAATGTAGCATAACGAGTTATTCCTATCTTTTTTTTTTTTTTTGTTCAGGAGCGCGCTGCTCCCCTGTTTTCCCGAGTAGGGGCGGATGCTCCTGCTTGATTGACAGCTCACACTACAGCACCGTTGAGCTGCTGGCCTGTACTGTTGAGTTCTCGATGAGGCAGCTTTGGCTCTGCAGCATCCGAGCTCTGTGAGATTGAAGCTGGCCGGGATTAGATGCTAACAAAAACCATTCCAGCGATCCCGCTCCAGCCTTGGAACAGCGCTTACAAGCTCTATAGGAAAGTGCTTGTAAGCACTGTGCATGTTTGGTCACCGCTGCTAAAGAGGAGCGACGGACGGTCCTCTTGGCAACAACCTGTACAAAAAAAAAAATTGTTTATATCAGGATAGTAATTAATTTTAATAAAAACATAAATTGCAAAGTTGCTCTTTATTTTTTTAGCTTTTCTTTTTTTAAAGATGGGAATAAACCTTTAAGACTCTTGCACCCTAACAGACTTCTGATTCACAACCAATAATAAGTCTTTAGTTTCCATAGTTTGTCTCCTAGTTTTACAGGGAGAATATCTAAAAAAAAAATAAAAAATATTTAAATATAAATATTTTCATGTTGCCTTTTTATATTTATATCGGGCATATATCTAGTTAAAGCAGCTTGGACGGTTGTGAAAAGAACCCTATATGAAGCATGTAAAGAAGTCTTCAAAGTAAGATTGAAACAAAAACCGGAATGAAGTAAAGGAAACAGGTGGGAGGAAGCAGAGGGAAAAGGGTGGGAAATTTCAAGGAAACTTTGTAATCATCATGAGCGAAAACTTCAATTAGTCTTCTACGTCTCTAGCCAAGTTGAAAAGTCGACAGCTTCTTAATCTCGTCCGTGGAAGATGGATCTTGTGAATTCATGATCGCTTGGAGGAAACTAATCCTCCAGGAGTGGTGGTCGGGGGATCCCCATAATTTAGGCAATGTTGCCTTTTATCTAGATGCAGCGCTGCTCTTCTTAACAGTTCATTGAAGGAATCAAATTTGAATCTTTTTTTTTTTTTGTTACAATATTTACAGTATATTACTTTTATTTTTACTTTTTTTTTTTAATTTTTTTAATTCTCAGAGTGTAAAATTAGTTAAACATGAAATCTAAAAAAATGTTTAATAAGAGTCTTACATTTTTATTAAATATTATTTAATATCTAACTCAATAGTGCACATGAAAATAAGAAACGTAATATATCTTTTCAGAGAAATCAGTTTCTTTCTCGTCCTGGAGCTGATCTTTCACTCTCAATTCAAGGGTAAAATCTGTATCCAGTGAAGACAGATTATTTATTTTACAGAGATAGGAGATGATAGTTGGTGCATATAAGATTCTATGGAGGACGGAGGAGCTAGAGACAGATGCGGACATTCTCCATAGAACTTTATGAGCACTAACTGTCATCTATCAGCCTGTATTCACTGAAGATACATTTTTTACCCTTGAATTGAGAGTTTTGAGAATGAATGATCAGTCCAGGAGGAGAAAGAAACAGATTTCACAAAAAAAAAAGATATATTACAAAGTAATATTAATCTATGGGGAAAAAAAAGTTGGTTACTCTTTAAATCATCCCATGGAGTTAATTTAAGGGAATGGATGGTTGTGTCTGTACTAGGGTGATTATTGTATGGCACTGGGTTCCCAGGACAGCTGACCCATCACATCCTGCATATCCCTTCCAGGCAGGAAGTCCGTTACACAGACGGCCGAGGATCTGGGCCAGATCGGTGTCATGTTAGATGTCAGGAAGTAGCACGGTCACATTGGACCACAACAAGACAGAGTTCTCGCTGCAGTCCTGGCATTGAGTGTCAGCGTTTCTTGTGTCAGTGCAGAATCCGAGACTGAGCCCATCTGTGGATGAACTTACGTTGGCTCGTCTACCTCTGATGTCTGGAGGGGACATAAGAGACAAGTTTGAGTCGGATGCACAAACAGATTGCAAATTGTGGTCCGTGAAGATATTCGGCTAGTAATGGAGAAATCACAATGCAGTCATTGCACCATGTACCTACTGCTGCTCTGTACATGGATTATAGTGATGGATTAGCGCACACATACTCTTATCGCCTATATTAGGTGTAAAACGATTCATCTATATTCAGAAGTTGAATACAAATCGCCCGTCTTCATTGCCCGTTGCGGATGATCTTGTCGAATTCAGGTTCCGATTACTTTTTGCTACTCATGTAGCATCCCAACTACACAAGCTTAAAGGGGTATTCCCATCTCCAAGATCCTGTCCCAATATGTAGTTGGTGTAATAATAATAATATTCGAAAATACTTCTGATAGTTCTTCTGATTCGCCATGTCTCTTTCCTCATGTGCAGACATTGCAGGACCTTAGGTATCCATGGTTACGACCACTAGCAACCAGCTATCACTAGATCAGTGAACGTAACCATGGATACCTAAGGTCCTGCAATGCCCTGCACATGAGGAAAGAGACATAGCAAATCAGAAAAACTATACTACATTTCTAAATGGAAGTATTTACTATTCTTATTAATATTACACCTGCTACATATTGGGATAGGATCTTGGAGATGGGAATACCCCTTTTAAGCTTTTCTAATAATGTTGGGATCTCGGGGGTCAGTCTGGAGCTGTAATCTTGCTAGTAGTATAAGGCCATAACTACATAAAAATCACAGTGATGGTGAAATGGCAGAAAAATATTATTCTGATCTCGAACTGGGGTTTCCACCATAAATATCATTTTATGCCTATGCGAAGTGAAAATAGGTGGTGGGGGAGGGGAAGTGCTCACACTTGGTCCTTCACTTGAGCGGCTGCCGTCTGGAGGCGACTGAATAAAGAGGTGTATATATCCATTTAAGTGGGAGTGGGGGACCTCTACCTCTCAGGCTTTTAGTACATATCATGTGCGTTAACCATAAATCTCCAAAAGTGGATGAACCTCTTTTAAAGTAGTTTTGTCACCAAATTTCAGTGTAAATTGCATCATTAAATCGATCTATTGACCTGGTGAAACTGATGTGCTTACTTCGAAAAATCTTTGTCAGAACGGTTGAGTAATTCTGATATTTAAATAATCATTTTATGAGTCCAGCTATAGAATGAAGGGGCTGATGAGTCAAGTGTATTCAGCCTCCACCTACCTACCCACCCAGCCTGACTGACAGCTGCAGCTTGTACTGAGCAGTGTGAGATCTCAGCAGCAGCAGGGAGGAGGGACACTGAGCAGCTCTCAATTAGGAAGGGTAGGTGGAGATTGAATTTAAACTTTACAAAAGGATTATACAGCCATGCTGACACTGGTTATCAAAATAAGTACTGCAGCCTCATTGGGTCTAATAGTTCTATTTTGTATGCCTTTAGACTTGGTGAGATTTTTGGCTGAAATTTGCTACCATCTAGGTTATTTGTAGCTGTAGATTAGTTATGAGTTGTTTTTTTTGTGCATTTTTATAACCATAGACTGCATATGGGACAGTGAGTCACATAATGAGTTAACGCTCTTGCTTTGTCAGAGACCTAGAAAACCTGTGAATTAGGGGAATTCGAAGACCCCTGCCAGTAATGCCTTCATCCAGTGCTCGGTCCTACCTGTGGTTAGACTGGTATTCTCCATTTCCTCTCTGCTCAGACGCTCAGATTTCTCCAGAGGTTATTATTTTTGTAACTGTTTTATTAGGTAGGACAGATGTTTAGTTAATTCTATACAAGATATTCGGGTGAGTATGGTGCTTGTCTGGTGGCATCGCAGTGTTGTCCCAGTGTAGCCGGCTGTTACGCAGGGGTTGCGATCATTCCTGCAGACCATGTTATATTCCGGGTGTCTTTTGAGCCTTCCCGTTGCCTTATATTGTAAAGTATGGAGCGTCTTCAGAGAAGAAAGTGGATGAAGAATGGTCAGGTCACTACTTGGCGTCTTTCGAAATGTCAAACGGTTAAGATGCTCAAGAGACTGAATATATGAACAGCATAGAAATGCAAATGTTCATTCTTTTAAGTATTTTTTTTTTTTTTTAGTGCTTTTTCAGGAGGGTTTCGGTGTGTACCCTCCTGAAAAAGCCGTCATGTGAACATACCCCCTTTTTTTTTTTATCCATCTGCAACCTGTTCTAAAAGAACTTAGAAAACGTGAGTTTGCGTAATTTTTCTCTACCCTTGCATCCTTTCTAAATGGTAAATTTTCTCAACGAAAAAATACAGTTTTTTTTTTCAGCAACTGACTTCTCTGGACAAAGGGTTATTCCCATTGCCTACATTTATGGCATATCCATAGGACAAGCAATCAGTCTATAATAGATGCAGTCCTACTCAGCAATTTTTGGAGCTCCTATAGAAATGAATAGAGAGAGACATCACAATTTCCCTGACACCGGTGAACACTCTGTTCTCTAAGTGGTGGTACTTGCATCTGTCATACATTTATATCCTATACTGTGGATATGCTTTATAGATAAAGAAAGGGGGAAAATCCCTTTGAAGTGTAACTAAACTTTTGTTATTTAGTTTGCAAAGTTTTGAATGTTTGTAATATACTTCATTACCTAATTTTGCTTCCTTCTCTCACAAACCCCTATGCTGCAGTGCTCTTTCATACGGCCATTTACAGACAGTAGGTGAATTTCCTATTCTGAGTATTGGATTGGAGAACAAAGAGGGTCAGACAGGGAAAGTCCCCTACTCTGTAAACAGAGCAGAGATCTGAGCTGATCAGCAGTCGGAAGCGGCTTCTAAAGGAGCATGAACGGGCAAGTAAAGCAACACTCCTGCCTAATGTCCATGAGAGAAAAAAGACACGTTTCTGAAACGTCTGCAAACTTAGAACAATAATGTAACTCTTGAAACTTTTTTTTTACCTCTCCAATCCTTTGGAGGCATAATACTGACCCATGTGCTCATGCTTTGTATTCCTCCTGCTTGTTAGAGGTTTTTCTGCAAAATGGGTGTTTTAAACTCAACCGTTTTTTGCTGAAGAAAAAAACGCAAAAACGCTGCGCGTCATGTTAGCCGTGCTCTGCAATATCATCTTCTCTAGTTTAATATTCTGCTTTATTGGCGACTCAGTAAGTCTGTTGTATGTGACAAGTTGTGAATTACGTGATGAACCTTGTCCCGGATAGTGCAAGTGTCATAAAGCAAAAATAAAGCCTTTGTCACGGTCATCAAATTATGGTCTTCTGTAGTGTAAACAGGTTTTTCTATCCCGGAGCAGTTTTGTATTCAATTCTTGGTCAGCTCTGCATTTAGAGTGTTGTATATTTTACTGTTTTATATAAATTGTTGCTCACCGAAATATATTCAGATAGAGTGGAAAAAAAGTTTTGTAGGGGGGTGTAGAGGAGTAAAGTGAAAAGGGAATCTGTCAGTAGGATCAACCCTCCTAAGCCGTCTATATGGGCACGCAGGTCATAGGAAGCTGAATAAAATGACACCTTGATATCTGCAATCCGATGGCTTATTTCAGAGAAATTCACGTTTTTCTTACTACGTAAATGAGCTGTTAGGATCTATGGGCCGGACTTAGATCTCCCCGAGAATCTGCCTCCAGAAATAGAAGAGAGTTACCAGTGTGAGACATGTAATGACTGACAGTCTGCTCTCCTGATCTACATTATTTCTGGAGGCAGATTCTCAGGGAGATCTATGTCCGGCCCATAGATCTTAACAGCTCATTTACATATTAAGAAAAAAAATGTGGATTTCTCTGGAATAAGATATCAGATGACAGCTGGCAGTTTTCAGCTTTTTCGGATATGCACGAAAACATGGTCTTCCAGCTTAAAATAAAGTTGAGCTGTGACCGGAGCTCTGTGTGAAGGAGCTTGGCTGACTGCTCTGTACAGTCACTAAGCCAGCCCCCTTCTTTCTGCTAATATAATTATATGGGCACATTTCACAATAATTTATTTTGGCTGTTAAACCCCATTATGGTATTTTCAGGGTTTTTTTTGGTGGATTCTGCCACGAAATTCCCATAAAAAAAGCACTTCAAATACTTTTAAATAAGCCTCTTATTGATTTTAATGGAAAAACACATCTACATTTCTCAGTGTTTTTTTTATTTTTCCAAATTTTGTAACCATTTCCCATTAAAGTTAAGATAAAGCTTTTGTACACAGTGTTTTTCTATATGGATTCTGCAAATAAGCCGCTGCTAAATCCTCATCACAAAACTTTGCCTTTGAGATCGATGGCAGATACAAAAAGTTGGATTTTTCACTCCACAAAACATGTTTCAACTGCTCCAAACTCCAACGGTGGCGGCTTTACACCACTCCATCTGACGCTCTGCATTGTGCTTGGTGACGTACGGCTCCATGCAGCTGCTCGGCCATGAAGCTCCTGGCGGGGGCGCAGTGTTTTGTGCTGATGTTATACAAGAGGAGATCTGGACTCTGCAGTTATGGAGTCAGCAGAGCGTTGGTGACTTTTCTGCCCTCTGCTCCTCAGCACTCGGCCCACCGCTCTGTAATGTTACAGGGTCTCCACTTCATGGCTGAGTTGCTGCGGTTTCTTCCACTTCTCAATATTGGGTATCACTTTTATATTCTGCATTAGTTTATTGGGTGGTTATTGTATTATATAAAACTAATAAGTTTTCCCACACTTGCCTGTAAAAAGTTTTTATAATGAAGTAAACTATGAACCTTCTCCTTGCACTCGCTGTTAATCTATTTGCACATTGAATATTCTCTTTTCGAGAAGACATGAAATCACTCTGCATGTTTTCTGGCACAAGAAGGAGAGTACTGTCTTGTGATGAGCAATGATCTGTCCAGTGCCTTTTCAGAAAGCATTCTCGGACTTTGCACAATCAAGGCATTTTAGTCCGTTTTAAAATGAGTTTCCTGTTTAAACATCCATGACGTATTAAAAAAGAGTTGTCATTGTATCACACTGCAAGGACTTCCATGAAATCCTTTTCACACCGAAAGTGTTCTTTTTATGAGGTCTCTTGGAATTCTGCCATCATGTCGTCTGATTGATGGGTTAAATGTCTGCATTAGCAGAAGAGACAGAGTCACATTTCAAGAACACAGACGTCATATCCCCTTCCCCACCGGAGCTGTCCAGCTCAGGTTACTACCCAAGCAAAGACTCAAAAAGAAAACATATCAGCGAGCATATGCTCTACCATGTCTACCAAGTCGTAGGATGAAGTGGAGCAAAGAATTGTAAATAATAAAAAAAAAAAAAAAAAAAAAAAAAAAGAAACAAAAAAAACTTTCTCTTCTAAACTTTTGTAGGTGCTATTCGGAGTTGTACAAACCAAATCATTCAAGAAGTGTGGACTTCCTAGAGGATTGTGCTTCCTGAACCTGGAGAGGTGCAGCCTGGCCTACAACATTCGAAGGAGAAGCTTCACTTGAAAACATCAAGACCCAAGACAATGTGGCCTTTGGGATAAACGTATGTGCTGACCTTACCGCGCCGCGCCAAGGAGTAAGCGGTAAGTGTCCTGGCTCCGTTACTTCGTAGAGAATGACAGATCGGATATTGTGCCGATTTATATCTGAGCTTTTGTATTGAATTTATCTTCGCAGTTGAGGGAACTGATGAATGGTCAGGGTTTGGATTAACATGGCCATTTGGAAAGTTGAACGTTTCTCTTTGACTTGTCAGTGTTTTGTTGTGCTTTTTTTTCTCTTTATTTTAGCTTATATTACCCGGGGTGGCTTTCTTGTTATGCTTGTGTATTGAGAATACTTTACGTAGTAAAGCATGTTTGTTTGATGGTATTGGTATGGTATCTCACTCAACGCAGGTGAAGTGTGTAAGGCGGTTGATGATTTACCCTAAATCTCACAATACTCTTAAAGGGTTTATCCAGGACTTCGTTTTTAAGCCAATGGTTAAAAAAAAAAAAAAAAAACAAGGCAGATACTAACTACCTGCCTGTTCTACCCGGCTCCGGCACAGAGTGGTCACTTGGCTGCTTCTGTCGGCGATTTAGCTGCTGCACGTCAACAGAGCTTCTGGGCTGGTCTGTCGATGGGGCGTGACTGATTGACAGCCAGCTCCCTGGAGTTTAGGCAGCGGAGAACCTGCTGTCAGTCAGCATGACGCCGGCAGTCACGTCCTGTCAAGAGAGCAGAGTAGAAAAGAAGCCGCTGCTCTGTCGAAGTGATGTCAGCAGAAGCTACTGAATCGCTGGCAGGAATGGTCAGTGACCACTCTGTACCGGTAGAAATCGGCGCCGGGCACAACAGGCAGGTAGGTAGAAATTACCTGCCTGTAAGTTTTAGACCCATAGTAAAAAAAAAAAATAGTCTTCAATAAACTCTTTAAGGCCAGTTTCTTTAGTCCAAAATCCACGGGAATGGACCATGATGTCCAGACTATCTGAGAGTCTCCTGATCCAAACTCACCAGCCTCATTGGCATAGTTTGAGGCTGTTGACTCTGCGTCAGGAAACCCGCTGCCGATCCGGAGATTGTGGTCTGTACTAGGACTGTGAAAGTCAAACGTGTGATGCCGACTGCACTCTGGTTATAAACTAGGGATGAAAAAAAGGAAGTCACCAGTATCAAGCAGGTTCAAGATCAGTTATGACCCTATACTTAAAGGGAACCTGTCAACAAGTCTGTTGTTCTTGATTCGCCGCCTTTGTGTTAGATAGGAAAATAATAGCATTCTAAAGTAGTAATTCTATGAAATGGGGCCTTTAAAGGAAAAAGAAAAAAAGGTTTTAAATTAGCATGCAATACCTGTAATAAGTTGAGGGGGAAGGCGGTGTTCTCAGGGCGTCGGGTAGTGCTGGCATCATAATCCTGCTCCAGTGGCATGTGGCGCATGCGCAGCGCACAATTGAAGCTGTGAGCGGTGCACCTCACTTCACTGCACTTGCTCCAGAAACCACTTGTGCCGGATTGTAATGCCGGAGTTGCAAGACTCCAGCGGAGACAAGAACCACCCCCTTGACTCTATACAGATAGCACTTGTTTCTATAGTGTCTAGGAACAGAAGTGTATGGAGTCCTACCATACGTCTGAAGTCCCATACGAAAGCTTGGAGTAGTACAGATAGTTCTCACAGTATAAATGGGTTGTCCAGGGTTTGTAAAACACAACTGTTTTTTTTTGTTTTTTTTCGGAAACAGCGCCACCCCTGACCATGTCTGTGTGTGGTATTGCAGCACAGCTTCATTCACTTTAATAGAGCCGAGTTGCAATACCAGATGCTCTTTACAAAAGAATGCAGTCTTATTTTTTTTAATCCTAGGCAAACAATTTAAGGATTACCTAAAAGTATGGCCGAAGACGCAACAAAGTCATGATTGTCGAGGTTGACGATGATTGATTGTAACCTTGAGGTCGTTGATATTTTTCAACAATTATGGTTCTCAAGTCCTCAGACAGTTCTCTTCTCATCTTTCTGTTCTCCATGCTTAGTGTGGCACACACAGACACACAATGCAAAGATTAAGTCAACTTCTCCTCTTTTTATCTGGTTTCAGGTGTGATTGTCATATTGCTCACACCTGTTCCTTGCCACAGGTGAGTTTGAACGAGCGTCACATGCTTGAAACAAAGTTGTTTACCCACAATTTTGGAAAGGTGACAACAATTTTGTCCGGCTCATTTTTGGGGTTTTGTGTGAATTTATGTCCAGTTTGCCTTTTTTTTCTTTTTTGTGTTGTTCCAATACACATGAAGGAGATAAACCTGTGTATAACAAAACGTGTGTAATTCCAATAATTGTCTGGGAGAAATACTTCATTTTCTGGAACAATTCCAAGGGTGCCAACACTGTAAATGTCCTGAACGAGCACTGATTGACTTCCTGCATCGTTGATTGTCGCTTGGTATATATGTAAACATCCTATAATCCCGAAGAAACTCATTATATTTTTTTGTGTTGTCCTAATGTTATTTTTTTTTTATAATGTAACCAAGACTATGGTTTCAATTCATCATTTATGATTTTTTTCAAGTAATTTTTTTTGTCATTTTTTTTTCCCTTTTATATCCTCACAGGCTGATTTTGTACCAAATTCATTAAAACGGGTGCACCATACTGAATGAATTAACACAAATTTAAGGATGATTATTTTTTTTAACTCTGTTTTTGTTTTGTTTTTTCACTTTTTTAGTTCAAGAAGTCGCAAAACCTTTCAATATGCTCTAAAATGTCGCGCGTTTATCTTTAACTGTGGGAAAAAATTAATAATTTTTGTACTCCACTAGGGTACAGAAGTAAAACTTTGCAAAAAAAAAAAAAGTTTGCAACACTTCAAAAAGTCGCAAATGATGAATTAGACCAAAGCGTCTGGGTAACGAAAACCATTTGCTCATAATTCTGAGCAGAAAAAAAAGAAACAAACAGATAAAATCAAGTCAAAATAACTTTAAAAAAAAAAAAGCGCTAAAATTTAAATAAGGTGAAAATATGAAAAAAGTTCCTATTATGACCATTAAAGGCAAAATAAAACCTGAAGAATCGCCTCCTATACGAGTAACTGAAGATACAGCTGGTTTTGTTTCCTCATATATGTTATTGACCTTACAAATATAGTTTGATGTGACAAAATGTTTTTCAGAACTAATTGGACATAAAAGAAGAATTTTTTTTTTTTTCTTGCGGAAAAATCCCGAAACACAAAATAATTTTTTTCTATTTTTCTTTTTCTATTTTCTAAGTCCTGAAAGGAAGCGTTATTAAGTTTTACTTATTATAGGTTGTCTCCAGGAGTCAGGTTCCCAGAGACGTACCCTACTCATTAAGAAAGGGAAGAAGCATGTTTTCCCCAGGCATTGACAGCACAGATTTATGGTACTTCCAGTCATTTTTCCAAGAATAAAAATGTAGGATGTAGTAACAATATAGTATGAGATATAATAGAACAAATTTCATAGGGGAAAAAAAAAACTTAAAATATTTCTAGTAAAATGTCTCCGTGTGAAAAAGCACAATGTATACTGGTAATTGGGATGTCAGTCTGGATGGAACAGTATGTATAAAGCCATGGATAAGCTATCGTGCACTTATTATAACCCTTAGTGGTAGATTTTGGCTGTTTTTTTTCATGGTGCGAAAGACAGAGATGAATATCTGGTGTGTTTTGCTTTTTTTTTTTTTTCGTTCTTGGTAGTAATTGATAAATTGCTTGTGCCCACCGATAGACGATCAATAGCGGCTCAAAGCAGGTGACAGATCAAAGCTAAAATTAGTCTGCAAATTTTTGTTCCAGAAACTCAAAAAGTAACTTTTATTTATTTTTTTTATATTATAACTCAATAGTACACATGAAAATAAGAAACTTCGTAATATATGTTAGCAGATCAATCTGTTTGTTTTTTTTTTTTTCCTCCAGGACTGATCTTTCAGTCTTAAAATACTCAATTCTTGGGTAAAATCTGTATTCAGCAAAGACTGATTTTCCCATTAGTGGGATAGTAGATGACTGTTGGTGCTTATAACGTTCTATGGAGAACTGTAACTGTCGTTTCAGGAGAACTTGTAGCAGAATGTCTGTGTCTGCCTCTAGCTCCTCCCATCTCAGGAGAACTTGCAGCAGAATGTCTGTGTCTCCCTCTAGCTCCTCCCATCTCAGGAGAACTTGCAGCAGAATGTCTGTGTCTGACTCTAGCTCCTCCCATCTCAGGAGAACATGCAGCAGAATGTCTGTCTGCCTCTAGCTCCTCCTATCTCAGGAGAACTTGCAGCACAATGTCTGTGTCTGCCTCTAGCTCCTCCTATCTCAGGAGAACTTGCAGCAGAATATCTGTGTCTGCCTCTAGCTCCTCCCATCTAAGGAGAACTTGCAGCAGAATGTCTGTGTCTGCATCTAACCCCTCCTATCTCAGGAGAACATGCAGCAGAATGTCTGTATCTGCATCTAGCTCCTCCCTTCTCAGGAGAACTTGCAGCAGAATGTCTGTGTCTGCATCTAGCTCCTCCCTTCCCAGGAGAACTTGCAGCAGAATGTCTGTGTCTGCCTCTAGCTCCTCCCATCTCTGGAGAACTTGCAGCAGAATGTCTGTGTCTGCCTCTAACCCCTCCTATCTCAGGAGAACATGCAGCAGAATGTCTGTATCTGCATCTAGCTCCTCCCTTCCCAGGAGAACTTGCAGCAGAATGTCTGTATCTGCATCTAGCTCCTCCCTTCCCAGGAGAACTTGCAGCAGAATGTCTGTATCTGCATCTAGCTCCCCCCATCTCAGGAGAACTTGCAGCAGAATGTCTGTATCTGCATCTAGCTCCTCCTTTCCCAGGAGAACTTGCAGCAGAATGTCTGTCTGCCTCTAGCTCCTCCTATCTCTGGAGAACTTGCAGCAGAATGTCTGTGTCTGCCTCTAGCTCCTCCCATCTCAGGAGAACATGCAGCAGAATGTCTGTCTGCATCTAGCTCCTCCCACTTCAGGAGAACTTGCAGCAGAATGTCTGTGTCTGCATCTAGCTCCTCCCATCTCAGGAGAACTTGCAGCAGAATGTCTGTGTCTGCATCTAGCTCCTCCCACTTCAGGAGAACTTGCAGCAGAATGTCTGTGTCTGCCTCTGTCTCCTCCCATCTCAGGAGAACTTGCAGCAGAATAGATGCAGACAGCTCCTCCCTTCTCCATAGAATTTTAAAAAGCACCAACTGTCATCTCCTATCTCAGTAATGGGAAAGCCTGTCTTCACTGAATACCCATGATTTGAGAGTGAAAGATCAGTCCAGGAGGAGAAAGAATCAGATTTCTTTGATAAGATATATTACAAAGTTGCTTATTTTCGTGTGTACTATCGATTTATGAAATGAAAATTAAAACAGCTGTGGATATGTGATGCAATTAAAATGTATCACATATCCACAAGACGGGTGGTAAGTGTATGATCAGTGGGGAACACGGGAGGAGTTTGTCCTTTTGCTTTGGATGGAGTACTGGTGTAACCCCCCGATGACGTAATGGATTATACCATCTGGTACTATGTGTATATTACATATTAGCTATGATGTTCCCCTTTAACCATGTCACACCCAATTCTACGACATGCGCTTTTTGTGGTATTTTGGTTATATAAAGAGAAATTATTTCTCACAGCAAAACATACCTTAGAAATGTTGATACTCAAAAGAGCAAACTTAGGTGTACATTGCAATAATGAGGTTAACTAAGGGCAGGGATACCAGCTTTCTCTGGAGTAAAGCTCTACTTTGTTCATGATGTATGCCGATACATTTATTTCCTCTGGTATCTGCTGTATTTCTCCTTCAGGTAGTTGGAAACTATTTTTTTTCAGAGTTTTTCTCTGAAGTAAAGAAGTAAATTTCACATCAATGTATAGTGAAATTAATAAATACTAGTCTTTAATGTGAAAAGTACAAGTTAATGGTAAAATATTCCCGAAAAAAATATTACTACAGGGTACATTTCTATCTCTTCCAGTTGTACATTGCCCAATCTGCTGCAGAAACTCTTTAAAGGGAACGTGTCACCAGGTTTGACCAATATGAGATACGGCCACCACCTTTCAGCCCTGATATACAGCATGCTATAAATCCCCAAACCGGCCTGCAAGACTAGAAAAAGACCTTTTATTATACTCACCTGCAGGGCGGTCCGGTTCGAGGGGCGTCGCTGGTCCTGGTCTAGCGCCTTCCTTCTTCTTCTGATGCCGTCCTCCTTCTTGCTTTGGGTGGATGACGTGTCCTACATCATCCACACAGTCTCCCCGCTGCTGCCCAGGCGTATTTCTCTACCCTGCAAAGGGCAGAGTAAAATACTGCAGTGCACATGCGTCGGGTCTCTCTGACCTTTCCCTGCTCATGCCCACTGCAGTACTTTGCTCTGCCCTCGTCAGGGTAGAGAAGTATGTCTGCACAGGAGCGCGATGCCGGGGAGACTGTGTAGGTGACGTAGGACGCGTCATCCACACGAAGCAAGAAGAAGGGAGGCCCCAGACTAAGGTTGCGTGCCCACATTGCGTATTACAAGTGTATATGCTGCGGAATTTCCGCAGCGTAAACGCTTGTAAAACGCATGTATAGCCGCACGGTCCCCAATGGCATTCTGCAGTGTCAATGCCCATGCTGCGGATTTTTCCGCATCGTATATGCTGCGGTCAAAAATCCGCAGCATGTTCATTCATTTTGCGGAAGCGCAGCGGAATCAATGTGCGGATGGTACCCAAGTCTGGATGAGAGGAGACTCTCATCCAGACCTGGGTACCAAAGAACCTGTAAAAAAAAGAAAAAATAAAGTTTATACTTATCTTCTGATGTCTTCCCAGTGTTTTCCCGCCGTCGCGCTGTTGTGTGAAGGACCTGCCACGTCATTGAGTCATGTGACCCATCACATGACTCAATAACGTCACCGCAGGTCCTGCACACAACAGCGTGAGCCGCTCAAGACTCCGGACGGGGCAGAGAATGCATCGGTAGGTGAGTATAAACTTTATTTTTTTATTTTTTACCATTCTGATTCTTTTTTTTTTTTTTTAACTATTACTTGGTCACACTATATAAATCCATGCCGGTTGCATGGATTTATATAGTGTGAACAAGTTGTCAAGCACTTTTCCAAGTGATGCTTGAATCACTTGGAGAAGTGCTTGATAACCCGCATGTGGAAATGCATGCAAAAACGCCTCACAAACGCTTCTACCTGGCGGGAAAACCGCATGTAATATCCGCATGCGATTTTCCCGCCAGGGAGAAGCGTAAAAAATATGCTTCAGTTCCGCAACGTGGGCACATAGCCTAAGACAGCAACACCCCTTGAACTGGGCCGCCCCCCCAGGTGAGTATAATAAAACATCTTATTCTTGTCTTGCAGGTCAGGTTGGGGGCTTATATACAGAATTATATGGTTCCTGTGATATGAGCCTATGTGTTTAGTGCTCACAGGATTCTCTGGGGTGTGTCTTTAGGTGATATTCGGAGGAACACGCCCCTGAAGAACCCTAAGAGCCATGTTGCTTTTGTAAAGACCATAAAAAGTTAGTATTAAATAAAAAAAGGTGCATGTCCTTCCAACCGTATGGTGGATATAAAAAGCTGAACAGTCAGTGGAGAGGTGGGAATAAAATAAGAGCAAAAACTGGCCACTTCTGATCTTTTGTCGGGTCCTCTTTAACCTAAAGTGCAATGGATTAAGATGTGCCAAATTTCACGAAGAGGCCCACGCTGGCTGGCTTTTATTTTTGTCCTGTCTGCTGTGAGTTTTTTTCCATGCAGTTGTAGATCTATAGTGGAGAGGATATATATTTATACCTTTCCTTTGATTAGGATTACAGCAGCGGAAACTGCAACTACATGTGTGAATCCAACCTTCACTGACACCTGTGACATATTTTGTCTCTTCTGGTCATAAATTTAGCCAAGTACAGGACTCAGATCTATGCACTTAGAGGATCCTTAGACTTTTTTTTTGTGCTGTCATGTGGGGCCTATTTGCAACACTGCTTTAGGGTTTGTTCACACTCTGTGTTTTTTTTGCCACAGTAAAAAAAATGTAGCATTGTACAGTACCAGGAAAGTGAATGAGATTTCTGAAATCTCAAGCACACGCTACTTATTTTTTTTTTCTTGCAGGTTTGAAGTATCAAAGTGGTTTTTCAAATCCTCAGCATGTCCATTCCTTCAGTATCTTTGCAGGGTTTTTCACCATATCGAATGAATGGGAAAAAATGCAAGGAAAAATTCATCAAAAATGCACTTAAATACATAGCTAAAAGTGCCTATTTTGCGCAGCGTTTTTCCTGCCGTGACATTGTTTTTTTGTTGCAGAAAAATCTGCTGCAAATACTTAACGTCTGAACTCAGCCTTAGGCAAGATTGACACGTGCGTTACCATTCTAGAGAAATGGACTCATTTTTTTTTTTTCTCGTGTGTCAGCCTAGTTGCATCAGTTTTTCTGCTTTTTTTCACTGAAGAAGGTAGACTGAACATTTTTATCCATTGACCAGTGACTTAACTAGAATCCGAAGAGCCCCAGTGCAACATTTGGACCTAAGACCCCATCTGCATGTTGGTCAGATGTGTGGGCCCTAGTAGCGTTATAGATCCTATTAAAACATATGTAGTCACCCTCCATGTAATGATGTCCCCCATCCTGGCGCCTTCCTGTAATAATATCCCCCATCCTGGCGCCTTCCTGTAATAATGTCCCCCATCCTGGCGCCTTCCTATAATAATGTCCCCCATCCTGGCCTCTTCCTGTAATAATGTCCCCCATTTTGGGCCCTTTCTATGATAATGTTGCCCATCCTGGCCCCTTCCTGTAATAATGTCCCCCATCCTGGCCCCTTCCTGTAATAATGTTCCCCGATCCTGGCCCCTTCCTGTAATAATGTTCCCCCATCCTGGCCCCTTCCTGTAATAATGTCCCCACCCTGGACCCTTCCTGTAATAATGTCCCCACCCTGGACCCTTCCTGTAATAATGTTCCCCATCCTGGACCCTTCCTATAATAATGTCCCCCATCCTGGCACCTTCCTGTAATAATGTCCCCCATTTTGGGCCCTTTCTATGATAATGTTCCCCATCCTGGCCCCTTCCTGTAATAATGTCCCCCATCCTGGCCCCTTCCTGTAATAATGTTCTCCCATCCAGGCCCCTTCCTGTAATAATGTCCCCACCCAGGCCCCTTCCTGTAATAATGTCCCCACCCTGGCCCCTTCCTGTAATAATATTCCCCATCCTGGCCCCTTTTTGTAATAATGTTCCCCATCCTGGCCCCTTTTTGTAATAATGTTCCCCATCCTGGCCCCTTCCTGTAATAATGTTCCCCATCCTGGACCCTTCCTGTAATAATGTCTCCACCCTGGCCCCTTCCTTTAATAATGTTCTCCATCCTGGACTCTTGCCTTAATAATGTCCCCCATCTTGGCACCTTCCTGTAATAATGTCCCCCATTTTGGGCCCTTTCTATGATAATGTCCCCATCCTGGCCCCTTCCTGTAACAATGTCCCCACCCTGGACCCTTCCTGTAATAATGTTCCCCACCCTGGACCCTTCCTGTAATAATATTCCCCATCCTGGACCCTTCCTATAATAATGTCCCCCATCCTGGCACCTTCCTGTAATAATGTCCCCCATTTTGGGCCCTTTCTATGATAATGTTCCCCATCCTGGCCCCTTCCTGTAATAATGTCCCCCATCCTGGCCCCTTCCTGTAATGTTCTCCCATCCAGGCCCCTTCCTGTAATAATGTCCCCACCCTGGCCCCTTCCTGTAATAATGTTCCCCATCCTGGCCCCTTCCTGTAATAATGTTCCCCATCCTGGCCCCTTTTTGTAATAATGTTCCTCATCCTGGCCCCTTCCTGTAATAATTTTCCCCATCCTGGACCCTTCCTGTAATAATGTCTCCACCCTGGCCCCTTCCTTTAATAATGTTCCCCATCCTGGACCCTTGCCGTAATAATGTCCCCCATCTTGGCACCTTCCTGTAATAATGTCCCCTATTTTGGGCCCTTTCTATGATAATGTCCCCATCCTGGCCCCTTCCTGTAATAATGTTCCCCATCCTGGCCCCTTCTTGTAATAATGTTCCCCATCCTGGCCCCTTCCTGTAATAATGTTCCCCATCCTGGACCCTTCCTGTAATAATGTCTCCACCCTGGCCCCTTCCTGTAATAATGTTCCCCATCCTGGACCCTTGCCGTAATAATGTCCCCCATCCTGGCACCTTCCTGTAATAATGTCCCCCATTTTGGGCCCTTTCTATGATAATGTCCCCACCCTGGCCTCTTCCTGTAATAATGTCCCCAATCCTGGCCCCTTCCTGTAATAATGTTCCCCCATCCTGGCACCTTCCTGTAATAATGTCCCCCATTTTGGGCCCTTCCTGTAATAATGTTCCCCATCCTGGCAGCTTCCTGTAATAATGTTCCCCACCCTGGCACCTTCCTGTAATAATGTTCTCCATCCTGGTACCTTCCTGTAATAATATCCCCCCCATCCTGGCCCCTTCCTGTAATAATGACCCCCATCCTGCCCCCTTCCTGTAATAATGACCCCCATCCTGGCCCCTTCCTGTAATAATGACCCCCATCCTGGCCCCTTCCTGTAATAATGTCACCCATACTGGCCCCTTCCTGTAATAATGCCCCCCATCCTGGTCCCTTCCTGCAATAATGCCCCCCATCCTGGCCCCTTCCTGTAATAATGTTCGCCATCCTGGCACCTTCCTGTAATAATGTCCCCACCCTGGCCCCTTCCTGTAATAATGTTCCACATCATGGCCCCTTCCTGTAATAATGTTCCCCATCCTGGCCCCTTCCTGTAATAATGTCCTCCATCCTGGCCCCCTCCTGTAATAATGACCCCCACCCTGGCCCCTTCCTGTAATAATGACTCCCATCCTGGCCCCTTCTTGTAATAATGCCCCCCATCCTGAAAAAAAAAAATACCCCCCCCCCCAAAAAAAAAAATAATCCAGTTCTTCTCATCTTCCTCCACTCCTCTTCTATAGCTGATGCAGGAATTCTTAGCTGACTTCAGCTTGCGTGGCATGTCACTGCCATGTGGCACCCGTGATGGGCACGCCGATGTCAGTTGCCAGCCTCTATTTGGCCGGTGGTCTCTATAGCAGTTCAGACAGCCGTCAGGTTCCCCTCTCGCACGTGCCCTCTGCTACCATTATCGTTACGCCATTAACATCAACAATGGATCAGTTAGGATCAGATGAAACTTGGGGGAGCTCTCACTTACAAAGTCTGTCTTCTGGGTGTCATCTGTGTCTCACGGATCCCCACAGGCTGATCCACAATGGGCGAGAATAGGATTTGCTTGGAGTCGCAAGAGGCTGTTCTTCAAACTGATGTGTGTATGGATCAATGAAACCCTATTGTAGATAAATACGGGCAGCACTAGGACATGTCACATGGAAGCTTGAATGTAGCCTTACAGAAATATTCTCACCCAGAAGCAATGCTAAAAAAAAAAAAATGCAAGATGTATAAAATTCCAGTCTTGATGACTGTCCCATTTGCACACTTGCGTAACCTTACATTTCCCTATGGCCCACATCTGTTGCCATCTCAGCTGCTTAGCTCCTGCCCAAATACATCATTCAGAATATTAAGAATATTATCTGTCTGAAAAAGAAGCTAAAAATATCCAAATTCCATTATGTAAAACTTTTTTTTTTTTTTCTCCCCTGAGTTTAATACTTTGCTAAAAGCGGCCTTTACGGCTTTTGACTGCTGACCAGGAAAGTAGCTAAAGTCTCGTTGATGGTCGGTTTCCCCGTGAAAATGGATTGAAGTTTGTTTTTTTAGGTTGAGCTTTAAGTATCCAGTTCTTCATCACAATATCTATTCTTCTTAGTAACTTTTATAAAGTTATCTTCATGTGCAAATGACATCAACAAGGAAACAGGTTCGTTTTCTACATGTATCACCGGCTCCGCCATATTATCAGGTCTACTATTTGGCAGCTGAAAGCATTGGACTCACGCAGTCGCCTGTTTCTTTTTTTTTCCCCCTCCCTCTCCATTTTATATTTAGAGCAGCCCGATATCTACCCTTTCCCTTTTTTTGCTCCATTGATGCGAAACCTCCACCGGGGCTCGGATCCACTATTCTTTCATGACTTCCTAAAGCTGAGAACTTCATAGGGTTGGCCGTCCGCTCTAACACTTGTGGTTCAATGTAAACTTGGTTGTTTTTTTTTGTTTTTTTTCACAGGTACATGTCTATTCTTTCACATTGCAAGCATTGTGCAAGCATTTCACTTTCTTCTGGCAGGCAAACAATGACTTTACTGGCATCTCAAGGCACCACAAAGTCTGAATCAACAAGGAAGGGCATTCCATCCATCTGCAGGACAATACCACTCTGCCGGGTCACGTTAATTGCTCAGTGCTTAGCGGACGAGGTCTTGCAGATTTTTTTTAGTGCCTTTTTCAATTTTTTTTGTGAAGCTGTGCATGATACATACGATAGAACGTTTCTATATTAAAGGATGCTTAATAGGAGTCCGATTTGAACTATTTCTTGTTCGGAAATATATTTATCTTATTGTCGTCTACTGCCGGGACCTCCAGCGACGAGCCGTACCCTGTAGGGGTACCCTGTCGCCTCCTCCAGAGAGATGCTCTTTTTAGCCACTTTCTGCTGTAATTGATAGAAGTTATGTATGAGGAATCATTTTATTACTTGTTGGAGGAACAGTGCGATCTCTTGTAGCCGGTTCTAAACTCCCATGCTTCAATAGAAACTAAAGGGAAACCCATATATTGGCGAGTGGAACATTAAAGGGTTGTCCAGGATTGGGCAAAAGATGGTAATAACAAAAAACATTATTTACTTGGTGAATTCCCCGCATAGCTTGTACACTCTGGTCCTTGTTTGTGAGTTCTATGGTTGCACACGACCACTGCAGCCAATCACTGGGCTCAGCAGTAGACTCAACAAGACTGCTGAAGTCAGCGCTGGACTTCACTGATCCAGCGCTGGAAAGAAAGACCATAGCAGAGCAAGCGATAGGCAGCACTGAACAGGCTACAGATCACCAAGTACTTTTGTTATTCTACAGTATTAACCTCCTTTACTCGATTTCTGTCCAATCTTGGACAATCCCTTTTAGTTTTACTACATAATTTGTGCTATAAGGGGTCGATTCATCCAGCAGTTTATGCCGGTTTTCACCATCGATGTGTTTCACCAGTCTTGACCATCTCCCTCAACTTTTGGAAAAGTAGCCAGGAGGGGTGTAGCGTGCACGCCTGATAAATTAATCATAATTGCTGGGCTCCTTTGTGTAGTTTTGATAAAATCACTATTGTAAATGTAGCTCAGAATGCTGAGCTGTGTATAACCCCGCCCACAGCTCTGATTGGCAGCTTCCTGTGTACAGTGTCAGCAAGCTGCCAATCAGTGCTGGGGGCGGGGTTATACAGAGTATCTTGACTGGTCTGCATGTGACACCTAGTCCTCTAGTGATAATCTTCTGTTGATAAAACACTGACTACAGCACACAGCCCAGGAAGTGACACATCCCTGAAATCAGTCTCTTTTTCTCTACATTATGCTGGTCTTAGATTAAATAGCAAAAAACTGCTGACTGATTCCCTTTAAAGGCATAAAAACAAAGGATGCCTTATTTAAATGGACTGACTGCAACTCATACTTATGACCAAAAGCCATGATCCTAGTGTGAACAGGGCTTAATGGAGTACCAATGTCATTGTGGCCGGGTAGTCGCATCAACGTAAAAAAAAAAAGCTGTCGGTGGAGCAAAGGTCTCTCTGCAGATTCCGTTAGTCCTTTATATTATTACAACTATTGCATAAAGACGTTTAGTAGTTACTAAGCCCAAAGGCGTAATGTGAATTTCATAGAAAAGCTACAGAATTGTAAATTTACATAATAGCTTGACGATTATTTTTGTTTGTCTAGCAAGAACCGGAATTCGAAGGGTAAGTGGCCTCCTGGCATGAGACGGTCAGGGATCACAGCAGGTGGGTTACGGAGCAGGTTAGTCTCTGGGTCGCCCGGTCCAGGGTTGCACCAAGGTAGAGAAAAAAATGAGCCTAGAGGGTTACAGAATTGTGCTGGAGACGCAGTAACCTAATCCAGTGCAAATGTGGAGCTGCTGCTACATGTTTTCAGTTCTTTTGACTAACTTGGCAAGGAGGCTTTAAAAATGTATATTCTATATAGTGGCTGGATCAGTCATTCTGGCTTGTGAATTTTTGAGGAATTCAGGCAGTCAGCCCAGAAGAGGGGAGAGTTTCCTGGCTCTGCGCAATCCCACGTTTTTCATCATCCCATGGGACCAGCCGTAAAAGAAAAAAAAAGCCTTTGCACGGAGCATTTTGGAGAAATGGCAATATGAAGCATTGTTTTATTACCACTATGTGCTGGATTATTTTGACAGGCTACTTCTTTTCCTATTCCTTTCCTTTTTTTCTTCTTTTTATCAATGTTGCAGCATTTCTTTTAATGCATAAATGGGATCCAGGTATCTGGATAAGGTTAAAGATTTTGTTAATATTCTCATGATTATTATTATTTAACATAAAACAAAGGGAATTATGCTGGTGTTATGTATCCACAATTACCGTACATACTGGATCATCAGCCAACAAAATGTCATTTATCCAGTGTGTGGGCACCTTAAAGAGGTTGTCTGGTCATAACATATCCATTAATATGAGATCGGTGGGGGTCCGACACCCGACATCCCAACTGATTAGCTGTTCCGGAGCTCCATTCAATATGTAGCAGTTGCTGCTGGTTACTGCAGAACAGTTCCTATTAAAAAGAATAGGAACCATTCTGCAGTCCTCAACAGCAGCTGCTACACATTGAATATAGTTCCTTTCAAAGTGTTTACATCCTGAAGCCCCCCCGGAACAAATAACAGCTGATCGACAGTGGTGGCACACCAATCTCTTACTGATGACGCATCGTATGGATCATCAATGTGATGTGACTGTACAACCCCCTTTAAAGCTGGACTTTTTTTTTAAGCCTAACAGTCTTTTCCCTTAACTCCTTCCTTCATTTCGGATCCAACAATCAAAAAAAAAAAAAGTTATGAAAAATGGGCACAAAAAGTGAGTTAAGTCTTAAGCGTCTGTTTTCGCATAGCAGCTTTTTTTTTTGGGGGGGGGGGGTTTATGCGCAAAAAAATCTTCTGCGTAGAGTAGCCACATTGTGGATGAAAACCGTATCTACTCGCTGCATAGGAGCAATCTATGTCTGCGGACATTGACCTGCGGTGCGGATTTCAACTTAAGCCGTGGATCCTTATGCTGCATTTAACCCTTTGCAATGCTTAGGATGAAATCTGCATCAGAAGCTGCAGGCAACGTGGATTTTGTTGCTGATTTTGATGCAAATTCGCCATGGATCTCAAGTAAAAAAAAAGTGCATTTTAAAATCCACAGCAGAAAATGTGTACGTGTGAAGGATACAGGCTAAGGCTGGAATTACACATGCAGCGTTATGGGGACTGTGCCTGAGAAAATAACTATTAATATATGCAAATGAGGAGGCTTCGGCGCACTCTTGGTGTGGCCAAGATCTCAGTGCAACAATACACCCCCTCATTTTGCATGTTTGGGGTCTCCAACTAATTCTGAATGACAGCGCTTGCTTCCCATAGGGTGTACTGACTATAAAGTTGATCCAGCATGTGCGCACACCGCCACTGCCTATGCCCGGGTGTCCTTTGCTCCCTGACTCCAAGCCAGGAATTTTTTTTTTCAAAAGAAATGGGAAATATAAAGTAATAAGTTGCTTATCTCCTTCCTGCTGGATGCGTTCCAGGCTTTGTGCACTTCCAACTGCATCAAAGCACCACGCGTTTCCAGCCAAAGGCTATGTGCCCACGTTGGGTATTTGCAGCCGATTGGCAGGAAAAATGCAGCATAAAATACACAAGTCTATGTTCCCACAATGAGTTTTTGATGTTGCAGATTTTCTGCACCCATTAAATAACATAGTAAAATACTTTTTTTGAAAATTCTGAGTGTAAAAAAACGCACCAAAAACTCACCGTGGGAACGTAGCCTGATGGTTCATATGCGCAAGTTAAAAAATAAGCAGCGTGTGCATGAGATTTCAGAAAATCTCGTTCACTTTCCTGGTGTTGTAAAACGCTGTGTTTTTTTTTTTTTTTGGTGGATTCCAGTCAAGCAAAATTAATTCTTTCGGCATCCAATACTGTGAGGGCTTGTTCACACTGTGCTTTTTTTTTGGGGGGGGGGGGACGCAGCATGTGAACAAGCCCTCACAGTATTGCATTCAAGTGAACAAAAAGTCTTTCTTTCCGTATGCATCAGTATTTATCACACCAGCAGCGTGTTACTGGCTTGGTAAAGGCCCACCAGTAACTCTAGGAGCTCATTGTTCAGCTACATGCAAAAATAAATAACCACAAATTGATTCTTGCTTCTATATAATATTAATTTGTCTAGTTTGTTTTTACAAATGATTAGATTATATCTCTTTTTGTAAATTGTGAATCAAGTGTAATAGCACTGCTCATTTAGCACTGCTTCACAGGGGCGGCCTACCGGAGAATTCTCCTGTTCTCCGGTCGGCCAGTCCGAGCCTGAATACAAGTGTTTTTTGTGCTTAAATGTATCACAATTCTAAGCTGTACTATAAGCGCGGAACGCATTTTGGTGGCTCACGTAGCAGGATAAACATTATTTACTCTCCGTCACTGGCCCAAGTTTTTGCATTCAGTTTCTGGCTCTTGTTTTCCAGACAGTAAAGCGAGCTGTTTGTGGAGCCGCCAGACACAGGAATTATGTTTCCTCTTTTGGAGTAATAGATTACATTGTGCATCCTTACATTTGTCAGAAACACCTGTGGCAGCTCAGGACTTAGAAATGCAATGTAATAATTCAGATACGTGTGTGTCCGATAGCATAATACCACGCAGACAAGGCTTTCTTGGGAAGACAAATGACCTTGCGCGGAAAAAGCTGACGCGAGCACAATTCAGTCCTGCAAGATTACCCGGTTATTGAATGTTTGCTCTAATCACACCTGAATTGGCTTATCTAGTAGAAATACTCCCATAGTTTCCGAGGTAAAAGGAGCGCTTCCATTGTAGGAGATTTTCTATATCTTTCAAGTTGCACATTAACAAATCTCCAAGGCCGACTTTCTTTTGGATTTTTAGAATACACTTCCTATTTTTTGCCTGTTTTTTTATATTTGTGGATATTCTTTGCATTGTTCTTCAAATGCTGGTTTAAGAGAACCGGGATCATTTGAAGTATTAAGACATTACAAACAGTGGGCGACTATAGTCGGGCAAGTAGCCAACATGTAGGTGGTCCTGTGATCCATCCAGCGCAGTATCGTTTATATCATGACTAATAGATTAGTATAAAATATTATTTCTTAATTGCTGCTGTGGGATCTTGTAAGATATAAATTGAGCTGATATTATTGCAATAACTCAAACTAGGTATTTAAAAAGAACCTGTCACTTGGTCAAAGAAAAAAAAATGTAGTTAAACACCTTGTAAAAATCCCAGAGCTCCCCTGATTCTGAAGCTTTTTTTCGTTTCACGCTGCGTCGCTCCATTGCAGAGATATTCACATTTGTTTCTTCTGGAGCGCAATATGTGAAATCTCTGCTTGTAGTCCAACTGGGTGTTTCATCAGAAGCTTCTGTGGGGGCCATGTGCACTTTCACCCCACATTCCAGGATACTGCTATTCACAGCTGTGAATGGCAATGTCTGGGAGGAAGGAGTGAAAGTGCATGCCCCTGGAGAAGACTGGGGAAAAAAAATCACGGTTGGATTGAAAGTAGAGATTTCACATAGTGCGATCCAGAAGAGACAAATATGAATATTTCTGCAATGGAGCGACACAGCGTGAAACGGAAAAGAGTAGCAGAATCAGTAGAACTCAGGGATTTTTATAAGGTATTTTGCGCAATTTTTTTTGAGCAAGTGACTGGTCCTCTGTTAAAAGCTTTGCCTTTAAAGACAACCCCTGTGTATATGCTCCTATTAGGGCATATAATACTGCATTTTTCAGGTAGCAGCTGTTGCAGAGGTATTATCTGACCAGCCGCAGCTTACTCCAAATCAGCTGTTTGCCAAAAATGACGGGAGTTAAAGGGGGGTGTCTACAGTTTCTCCTTTTCGATCGGTCAGGGACTGACCTCTGACATCCCCATCTATCCTAAGAATGACTGGTATAAAGCTCCGGTTTAGCATTGTGATCCCCAATAATAAAAAAAATAACCGAGATTATATTAAGAGAGCTCAGTTAATTTATCTATACTTATATCTCACAGAAAATAAAAAAAATAAAAGGAAGTGGTGTATTTTCATGTACTTTCTGTATATACATTTCAGATTTTCCTATTGTGGGAGTGTCTTTCCCAGAGATCTATGTGTAACCAGGACGCTGTTGTCCTCATTAGTTATACGGGTGCATCTCACTAAATTAGAATATCATCAAAAAGTTAATTTATTTCAGTTCTTCAATACAAAAAGTGAAACTCCTATATTATATAGAGTCATTACACACAGAGGGATCTATTTCACTTGTTTATTTCTGTTAATGTTGATGATTATGGCTTACAGCCAATGAAAACACAACAGTCGTTATCTCAGTAAATTAGAATACTTTATAACAACAGCTTGAAAAATGTTTTTAATTTCTGAAATGTCCTACTGAAATGTCTGTTCAGTAAATGCCTCAATACTTGGTAGGGCTCCTTTTGCATCAATTACTGCATCAATGCGGCAATGTGGCATGGAGGGATCAGCCTGTGGCTGCTGAGGGGTTATGGAAGCCCAGGTGGCTTTGATAGCAGCCTTCAGCTCGTCTGCATTGTTGGGTCTGGGGTCTCTCATCTTCCTCTTGACAATACCCCATAGATTCTCTATAATAGATTCTCTATGGGGTTAAGGTCAGGCGAGTTTGCTGCCAATCAAGCACAGTGATACTGTTGTGTGTAAACCAGGTATTGGTACTTTTGGCAGTGTGGACAGGGGCCAAGTCCTGCTGGAGAATGACATTTCCATCTCCAAAAAGCTTGTCGGCAGAGGGAAGCATGAAGTGCTGTAAAATGTCCTGGTAGACGGCTGCGCTGACTTTGGTCTTGATAAAACACAGTGGACCTACACCAGCAGATGACATGGCCCCCAAACCATCACTGATTGTGGAGACTTCACACTAGACCTCCAGCAGCTTGGATTGTGGCCTCTCCACTCTTCCTCCAGACTCAGGGACCTTGTGGAGTGTCAATGACTGCCTTCTGGACATCTGTCAAGTCAGCAGTCTTCCCCATGATTGTGGAGCCTACTGAAACAGACTAAGGGATCTTTTTAAATGCATCTGAAGCCTTTTCAGGTGTTTTTTGTTAATTATTTTAGTTTACTGAGATAATGACTATTGTGTTTTCATTGGCTGTAAGCCATAATCATCAACATTAACAGAAATAAACACTTGAAATAGATCATTCTGTTTGTAATGACTCTATATAATATATCAGTTTCACTTTTTGTATTGAAGAACTGAAATAAATTAACTTTTTGATATTCTAATTTTGTGAGATGCACCTGTATATCAGCACAGTTTCTATTTTGTACTTATTTCCTCTTCATGTGCTTTCCTCCTTATTTATAGCAATCCTTTTTCTGCCCTCCATGAGACTCTTCATGCTTTCTTCCCTGTCCACATTGTGGAGATCTCTGTACAGATCACTCCCTGCTTTCTCTAAAGACTTATTTAGATATCTGTTATCCTTGTACAAGTACTGTCACTGATTTTCACATATGGATAAAACTCCTACTCCTTGTAGTTTATGGGCATGTTTTTGTTTTTTTCTTTCTCGAGAAAAATCACTGCTGTCTGAATGAGCCCTAGCTTTAGATGAGTGCATGAAAAATTGTCCATTTTTCAAACAAAAAAAATTACCATTTTTCATCAGTGCGTTCATTTTTACATCCATATCCCATCCATTTTATATATAAACAATTTAAAATATAATAGGCCATAGTTTTCTATGTCTAGAATTTCACTGGATCCATAAAAACAAATGCCATATATTTTGTAACATTCCTAATGAGTTTAAGCGATGATTCTGGCCTAAAAAACGGATCAGACTAGTGCATGGTGCGAATTTTTTTTGCAAGTGGATCATCACACCATTGATTTGGTTTGGTCCGTGGGCTGTCTGTCTACTATCCATTTTACATAGGGACAGCACATGGATATATAATATACCCGTCTGAAGGAGCCGTAACACTGAGTGAAAGAAAAGAGAGAGCTGTCAGAGCCAGGAGCAGAAACTCTGATGGATTTGTAACAATTTTGCAAAAGCATTAGAAACAAATATGGATGTAATGGTGGAAAGAAGCCACTACTTATGTGAAAATGAAACAACCCAGGAGCCTAACAATGAAAAGGATCTTATATAATGCACAAAGGCATATTTTACTACTGCATACACGTCACAATGTAAAAAATGTGCGCCGTTACCATTCTTTGTCATCAAGTCAGTGACATATTTATTTTAGCAAGAATTTCCTGGGGAAAAAATTGCTTCCTTCTGATTCTTGTTTGTTTTTGCTGGTATAATCCACTCAACACCCTGAATACCGAACTAATCCAGCCAGATCTTCCACACAATGGAGCCTGTTGGTTTTTCAGCTCAAGCAGAACATGTTCCCTGTGTTTCTGTCTTAAACTGATGTTTGCATCTATTCATGAACCATCTTGGAACGCTTAGAAGGGTTTTCGCAAGTTGGATTTCTGGGACTGCCATTTGATATTATATGTAGACAATACTGCAAAATTTGGGAAAGCTAAACTCCACACCCCAAAATGTTTTTATAGGGTTCATATTCCTGTACATCTGCAGAAATAACCTTTTCCAGAAAGTCTGAAATGACCAAATATGATATAGAATTTCACTAGACCAGAAGGTACTGAAAAATTTTATTTTTTAAAATTCCCTTAAATGGCTATGTGCACAATGAGATTTTTTTAGGAGGTTTTGGAGCGGAAACTGATCGAAAACTCTCCAAATCTTCCTCCAAATCTCAAAACTCCCTGGAGGTTCTGCTCAATTTTGGCTCCAAAAACTCATCAAAAATACATAGCCAATAACCGGTTCTCAACCCTGGTGTTTTGAGCTTTTATTTAGTACGCCTTCGTTTAATGGTTATGACTTGTTGAGCTAGTGATGTGGTTTTAGCAATATATATTTTTTTTAAATGAATGTTTTTTTGCTTAGTAATTCTCTCTCATAGTGCGCTAACATTTTTGGGGTTTGTCCAACGTTTTGGCTGACTCTGGTATTGCCGAAATTCTGGTGACCACGCCAGGTTTCGTGCCCCTTACTGTCTATACTCTTCCACCCCACCACCCGAATAACCAATAAAACACTGACACTTAAGTTTGGATAATTTGGCCACAGCAGCCTTTATTTAACAAATGCGTAAAAACTTGATTGGTAAGGTCCTTGAAGCTACAAAATCTGATGATTACCAAAAAACAACCCCGTAAACCATGATAAAACCCAAACATAACCCCACAGGCTCAGGAGCACCATAACCCAAGGCTTCCCTTTCTAATATCAGACTTCCAGGGCCCCAACGTTACATTGCTGCAAGTAGCCCCCAAAAATCACCAGACCAAGAAACAATCTTTGACAATTGAGGAATCCATATCCAAATGGACCAATTTAGAGCCAACTTCAAGGACCCCTCAGCCACCAAAACCCATAATAGCCCCAAAAATAGCGAGGGCGGGCTGGACTACAAATGTGTCCCTCTGAGCGTGACGTGACAAATCCCACCCCTTATTACCCTTCATAACCCTATACCGTAACTCACTCCTCCCCACTAAAACTAACCCCCTCTCCCCCAACCCATGGTCATGCCGACCTCCACCCATTGTCAGGGACTGGACTCTGGCCTTAATTGTATGGGGGCCGAGGATAGATGAGTAGCAGTGGAGATAAGGGTCCGGCATGTCCGATTACCTTTTGTTCTCTAAGTGATGTCACCACCAGAGATGTCTGTCCACCTCTCTCATAAAGTGAGCGCTCCTGTGTTTATGGGAGAGTTTGGTAAGATAGCTGCCGGCCAAACTATCGGCCATCTAAGGTGTATGGGGGGCTTTAAGCAAATCAGCTGCCGGCGAACTATTGGCCATCCAAAGTGTATGAGGGGCTTTAAGCAAATCTGCCCCCGGCTGAACTGTCGGCCATCTAAGGTGTATGAGGGGCTTTAAGCAAATCCGCTGCTGGCCGAACTGTCGGCCATCTTAGGTGTATGGGGGGCTTTAAGCAAATCAGTTCCTGGCCAAACTATTGGCCATCTAAGGTGTATGAGGGGCTTTAAGCAAATCAGTTGCTGGCCGAACTATCGGCTATCTAAGGTGTATGAGGGGCTTTAAGCAAATCAGCTGCCGGTTTAACTCTCGGCCATCTGAGGTGTATGGGGGGGCTTTAAGCAAATCAGTTGCTGGCCGAATTCTCGGCCATCTAAGGTGTATGGGGGGCTTTTAAGCAAATCAGTTGCTGGCCGAACTATTGGCCATCTAAAGTGTATGAGGGGCTTTAAGCAAATCTGCCCCCGGCTGAACTGTCGGCCATCTAAGGTGTATGAGGGGCTTTAAGCAAATCCGCTGCCGGCCGAACTGTTGGCCATCTAAGGTGTATGGGGGGCTTTAAGCAAATCAGTTGCTGGCCAAACTATCGGACATCTAAGGTGTATGAGGGGCTTTAAGCAAATCAGTTGCTGGCCGAACTCTCGGCCATCTAAGGTGTATGGGGGGCTTTAAGCAAATCAGCTGCCGGCCGAACTCTCGGCCATCTAAGGTGTATGGGGGGGCTTTAAGCAAATCAGTTGCTGGCTGAATTCTCGGCCATCTAAGGTGTATGGGGGGCTTTAAGCAAATCAGTTGCTGGCCTAACTATCGGCCATCTAAGGTGTATGAGGGGCTTTAAGCAAATCAGTTGCTGGCCGAACTCTCGGCCATCTAAGGTGTATGGGGGGCTTTAAGCAAATCAGCTGCCGGCCGAACTCTCGGCCATCTAAGGTGTATGGGGGGGCTTTAAGCAAATCAGTTGCTGGCTGAATTCTCGGCCATCTAAGGTGTATGGGGGGCTTTAAGCAAATCAGTTGCTGGCCTAACTATCGGCCATCTAAGGTGTATGAGGGGCTTTAAGCAAATCAGTTGCTGGCCTAACTATCGGCCATCTAAGGTGTATGGGGGGATTTACGCAAATCCTCTACTAAGAGATCAGTGGTTTTTGTTCCAGCGGATTTCGCAGCACAATGTCTGCAGCAGATCAGTGGACATACTCGTACATTTTCTTGAGAAATTGCTGTTTATGCAATTTGCTAATATAGTTTCAGTTATTATAGCTCCGATCCTTTAATTTATCTGGAAGTGAGTGCTGTAAAACTTAACAATGGAGTGTTTAGTGTGGTGAGAGAGCACATTTATCTTACCAGCACATTGATTACACAAGCCATAAATATAAATCATCTTCTGTTCTTGGCGCTTGTCCTAGGTGCACTTAATAAATTCTCGGGCTCATCTGGCGTAGTACCATCAGTATGAATGGATTCACACTTTACTCATTAGGGTCAGGGAGGTCATTAAGCAATGCCTCGCTGAGGTTGCAATCTATGACTTCATTTTTGTGCCTTTTAGCTTTTTGTGTGTGTGTTTTATGTCTTCTCCTTGTCAGTTGTGTCAAAGAAAATGCTGACAAATGTAGACAGATGGGTATTATTAGTTTTGTAAAAGAAAATTGCTAGTGGTAGTTTTGAGCAATTAGATTGGACATATCACTGGTAATAGATCCACACGTTATAACAATCGCACTATTCTGCCGCAGCGGTAAATACTGCTGCAGATTTAGTTGTAGAAAAACAAGTTTGCCACTCCTTGAACCCTCTACAAATTGCAAATCCACTGTGATATTCGCAGCGTAAGGCGAGTATTTTGAGTTGAAATCGGCTATGTTCACATGATGTTTTTTTTTCAAGTATATTCCATCCGGATTCTGCTTGAAAAAATGCAAAAAAGGCACCGTAAAAAAAAAAATCACATAATGCATAGCTATGTAAAAACGACATTGTTGTGCACATGTTCCATGTTACTTCTTTTAACTGCTTTGGGGTTTGGAAAAAAGAAGTAACATGTTCATTCTTTGGGCAGTTCCTCTCGGAAGTTGTCTGCACTCATGCTGAATGTGTAAAGGAAAAGACGCCGGTGGCGAAGCTACTGCTAAAATGACGGCATAACTGCCGGTGGTGCTGTCTCAGGAAAAAAGCTGGCTGCCATTTTCCTATGTGGCTTTACCTAGGAAAACTCTTCAGCTATGGCGACTTCTATAAAGTGCCTTGTGCACGTAGCCACTGAGCAGAAACTCTCCAAACCCTCCTCCAAAACTGATCGACAACTTAAGGCCCAATTTATTATTTGAAATTTTCTTTTTTTTTTATTTGTCTTGTGTTCGCTGATATTCTGTGTCCCAAATTTTTCAAACATGGTGCACGCAGTTAATTAACTTTGCAGAAAATCAAAAATGCTCTTTGTTTTTGTTTTTAACATTTTTTTTGTGACTTTTAAGCAGCAAAAGTTGCATATCTTTAAAAAGTCACAAACATGCGCCAAATTGAAAACTTCTTCCGGAAACCTTACTCTGGGGTGGGAATTTGAAGTGAGATACCCCAAATAAATGCGAGATTTGGTAAAAGCTGCATTTCATGAATTTGTCTAACACCTTTGGATAAGGAAAAATTGTTGAAGGAAAATAAGACTTAAAAATTGGCACAAAACGTACAAAGAATAAGATGCAAATACAAAAGCCACTAAAAAGGAGCAAATGACTCCAGAAATGTGGAGAAACGGCAATGATGAATTTGAGGGCTTGGAGTTTCTACTCTGAAGACTCAGCAAAAATAAATATATATATGGGTGGGAAGTTTCCCCAAGTGGTGTGGTGCATTGGAGAACTACCAGGATTCTTACAGAGAATTCACTTGCCATAAATATTTTTTTTTGTATCGGTTGATATAAATGCAGCTGTTCTCCTGAATTTGGTGGTATTCTTCCTTTTGTTTGTGCGGATCTACCTTCCTGAGATATGGATATAGAAGTCTAGCATTCTTAGCCAAACAGGCGTGATCTTCAAGAAGACACCCACAGCAAAGACCTGATGACCACACCCACTTGTCTAAAAGACTATACAAGGAATAGAGGGCCATTCCTCAGGAACTGGGAGGTGGCGAAACAGAAGCAAAACAGGAGAAAAGTGGCATATACAGCAGTTTAAGAAATTCCGGATTTATGACAAGTAACAGGTCCTCTTGAATGACTTTCCGCTGCTGTGTGCCGTCACAAGAAAGGTCAACTACACTGCGCTTTGTGAGGATTCTCCATTGCCGGTGTCGGGAGCAGGTGGTCATATGACCCCAAGTATGCGATTTGCCTGCTTCCGGCCACATTCTAACTAGACATGTCTGGTCTTGCACAATGCACTTGCATTGAGCCAAGCTGTGCACGTCTAGTCGGCACAAGACTGAATGTATGTAAATCTTACTTGCAACCACGCTCCTTCCGCTCCCGGTGCCGGCATCGGAGAATCCCTTTAATGTTGCATTTTACGTCGCTTTTATAGCTTAAATTATGATTAATTTCTCAGTTGAGCTCAGGCATGTCCCCTTCTGGATAAGCTTAATTCCTTTTTCTAATAGTTGGCGGATTGGGTTGGGCTTGGTGTAAAGATGCCCAAACGTAATTTTTGTGAATTTTTTTTTCGAGACTGTTCAATTTAATGCTACAATTCTGGCAAAAAAAAACTATTTGATACATCAGGACTTTAATCTGTATTACACAGACCCCAGATACAACACATTGGCCACTATCCGCCTATAAAGTAACTGTATGAGCCTTCGACTGAAATAGAGTTTAGTGAGAAATGATTCTACATAACTGCGGGAAATAGTCAAGTCCTGACTGGTCTAATCTTCTAGATATGACAATTCGGAGAGGGTTGTTGTTTGAAGCGTGATCGCTGAACTCTGTTACTGCTCTACTACTATGGTAGATCGTTGCTAAATGATCCTTTAATTTCCCTGTCAACCACTAATACTTTTCTAGGTTGTGTTAACGTTCTCTTGACGTTTTCAACATCCGCAGTTAGAAAATGAGAAGCAACCACTTACGTTCCAAGCAAAACAGGCGGTGTGATACATTGTTGGCAAGTCTTGTTAACGCAGGGGAGCATTTCCCTCTTTCCCTCCTGACTAATATCTATTTCCTGCCGAGGTTTCTCTTTTTTTCCCTAAACATTACAAAAATGCAACTTCAAAAAGTTTTCATTTAAAGGAAAAATTTAAAAAAATGGGGGGGGATGGGGAGAGGTGGACCGTCATTTTATTGTGGAGCAGCCAGAGCTTTGATTGGAAGCAATGTCCTGAAGTTTTTTTGTCCAAAGTATCAGGTTTTCTTGATATTGGTTGACAACATTAGATTGCTCTACGTTGTAGTATTTTTTCCGATTTGCAAATGACTGCAATGTGTTTTTTGGTAATTGCATTGAGTCCCTTGCAGTTTTGTTTCCCATTCAAACTAGATTTCAAATATTCCGCCGAAAGAAAAAAACAAATGCAGTCGATTGATAGAAAAATGCAGCATCAATTCCTCATTAAAGTGCAGTTTTGGTGTGTCTGACTCTTTTTCAGCTCTTTTTTTGGGGAGGGTGGGGGTGTTTTTTGTTTTTTTTTTGTTTATGCACATACTAATTGCTCCCACTGGGGAAAACGGCAATAAGAATGCTGAAAGAATTGAAAATTGAATTTAATTTAGGGAGAAAACGCAACATGTCAATGAGGTTTTTTTTAAGTCTCATTCATTTTCCTACTATTGTAAAATGCTTGTTCTATTTCCGCCCTAAGGCCTCATTGAGATTCGGGAAAGGGTGGGTGGATTCTTTATTCTTTTCATGTAACAGTTCATGAAAATAGGACTGCACTTGAATGTCATCCGAGTGCGGTCAGATTTTTTTTTTTCACTTACTCATAGCTTTGCATTGCTAATTTTGATCCAACGGTTGGTTAAAAATCGGATACGTCTCCGCGAAAATCATTTATGGGTGTGTTTTCAAGAAAACTCATGCTCAGGAGGCTTCACAACGCTGCAAAATTTAGCATTTTTTCACCTATAGGCTTATATGTGGAACCTGAAAAAAACAAAACAATCAAAATAGAATTTTTAAGCGCAGAATCGAAGTGTTTCAGAACTAACATTAAAAAAGTGGTTTCAAAGACAACAAAAATGCAATGGACACAGCAGATTTGTATTGCCGATACATCTGTTATCAGACGTAAAGCGCCAGAGCCGTAGTCATATTGTATCCTCCTGCCATTGTGCATCAGAAAGCATGGCCTGAAGTGTGAACTGTGCTCACTGGGTGGCCCAACAACATCCCATATGAGATTGGGATGTAAATGAGCACCTGAAAAAACAAACTTATATTTTGGCCACTTAGGTGAAAATGTGCCGAGCACTGGAGAATCTGACTAATCTACTCCTATGATGAAAGATTCCCACTGCCTGAGGACCTGAGGACAGTAAATGTGTCCAGATCGAGCAGGTGGTGTTCGTGGCAAAGGTGTTTATACTGGACCGATGCAGATGGCCACCTAGTTGCTGCTCCCCATACATACACCAGTATTAACTAGTTCCATACCACGGAAGGCAAAACTTGCACATTCACATTTATTTCTCAAGAGTAGAGAAATTGTTTAGCAACTTCCCTTCCATGTGCCAGAGAATGTCCCTTAGTAGGGCTTAACGGGGACCTACCAAAACAAGTGTGAGCAAATTTGTTTGAAGCAACTTGAACTTGCTTAGAATTCAACAAAAAAATTGGATTCTCCAGATTCCAATTTATTTGCAATTGGCTTCATGCAAATTCAGCAAAATAGAGGCCAACCGGTCACCACTTTGCAGAATTTTAGAGGGCCAGGGAAAAGGGTTAAAGGAGTTGTCCACTACTCGGACAGCGCTTCTGAATCCCTATGTTTCCCCAGTAAAATAATAACGCTTATACTCACTTCCGATGCCGTTCCAGCAGTGTCAGCACTGGCTCTCCCAGGGATCGCGTGACGTTATGCAGCCAATCAGCGCTGGCTTCACTCTCCTCTCCTATGGACGGAATTGGCTTCCAGATATCTTGATTTCTCTGAAGGAGGGGAGAGTAAAGCCAGCGCTGATTGGCTACAAGGATCACATGACATTAGCGCCAAGAGAGCCAGTGACAACACCGCTAGAACGGCAACAGAGGTGAATATAAATGTTATTTTACTGGGTGAAACATAAGGATCCAGAAAGGGTTGTCTGAGTAGTGGACAACTGCTTTAAGAAAAAAAAAATTAATACTCCATCTTTCACCTGTCCTGCTGCAGCCCACCATCTATCTAGTCCTCTGCTCTCCCTGGCCTCTTCTTTCCTCCTTCCCCTGGTGCTCAATGTTCTCTTCAGGCATCTTCACTCTGCTCCTCTAATGTCATGGCACAATTTCCATAGCCTGAAATGGCGACTCAGCCTAGGGCGGCGCACTTCATGACGTCACAATATGTGCCTTCACGTCGGAGGTCTAAATAGCACCTGAAACCCTGGCGCAGAGTGAAGACGTCCAAAGAAAAAGTCACGCGTCAGAGTAAGGTGGTAACAAGAGGCCAGACGGTGGGTTGTTGCAGGACAGGTAAGCCGCTAGTTATTCTTTTTTTTTTTTGTTTGTTTGTTTTACACCCTACATTTATTATGTACCACAAAGTGAAATGAGGAGCATTCCATCTGTATCGAATAACTGCGATGAGAATTACTAATCGCGCGATCTGCCGAATTCAAATCTCGGCAGGTTCGCTCATCTCTACTCACTTTTCTTATATTTATACGTGTTTTTTTCTTTCCTTTTACGCGGAAGTCTGGATTTTAGAGGCCCCCCCATACACATAAGATTAATATAGGTCATTTTTGTCTAAAGTGTTTAGAGGTCTCCCGACACTCCACAAGACAAATGAGGTCAGGGGAGAGAAGAATCCTGCATGTTTTGTTACAATGACCATCCAATCCTTTTGTTTGCCGCTAGGTGACTTTGGCAATGGCTCGTTGACCTATCCCATTGCAACACATGCATTCTCGGCTGAGCATGGATCTGTGCAGGGCAGTCAAGAGAGTGTTCAACTAATTGCTATGCTAGGCCTCCATATTGCTCATGCATGTTCTATCCATGTTTTTCACGGATGTGACATGCACCCATTAAAATCTAGGGTTCTATTCACATGTCTGTGTTTTTTTTTTGTGGAAAGCATGCCCAAGCAAAAATAACTGAGACATGTCCATTTTTTTTATGGTAGCTCAGATGAAAAGTGCCAATGCAAGTCTATAGGTCCATGAAAATCGCGTACAGCACACAGATGGCATCCATGTGCTGGCCGTGATTAACATTGCAATGAATAGGAGTGAAAAACACTGATGGCACACTGACCAAAAATACTGATGACACTTGGATCCAAAACACTAATGACACAAATAACATTTTTTTGCGTTTGTGAAAAACACTGACGTCTGAATGAGGCCTTAAGTGTTTGGTCATCTTTAAGGCATACATACACTTTAGATAAAAGTCATCCAAACTTGCCAATTTTTGGCAAGGTTGACTGACCACTAGTGTTGAGCGAGTATGTTCTGTTCCGAGTATGCTCGGGCCGAGCTCCGAGTATTTACAGCTGCTCGGTGATGAGGTTGAATCGCTCCCGTGTGTATGATTTGCGACTGTTTGACAGTTTTATTACATGTGAGGAATGTGTAAGAAATAGACATTCCTCTCATGTAATTGTAGCACCCTGAGGATTCGGCTGCTACAGGGGTATTGCACCTCAACCCAGAGGTGTGATATTCCACTCCCGGGTAAGGATGGAGTGTGGAACTGAGCTCGGTAGGCTGCATGCACTACATACATCCCATTTCCGAGGAACAGGCCGATGGTACTCCCACTTAGAAATGTGCAGGTACGACCGAGTCTGTTCCTGGCTGGAGTGGGAGGGGGGTGGAACATCCCAAGTAGTGTAGGGGCAGATAGGGGGAGCAGCCTGGGTAAAGATAGGAGCTCATTGGGTGCTGGTCACCTGAGCTCACACATAGAGGGTGTATATAAGGTGGGCACCATCAAAGAACAGGGTCAGTCTGTCAGCCTTTGCAGAGGAGTCAGGAAGAGGAGCAGAGAAGCCCTAGAGAGAGAGAGAGAGGAGAAAGAAGGAAAGACCCAGAGGGGGAAGCAGAAGAGAGGACTCTAAGACCCCAAATTCAAGCTACGGGTGAAGAGTCGGCATCAGGGTACCGGAACCCAAGCTGGTGGGGGCAAAAACACACCCCAGCCAGAGACCGGAGGCCGTGGGCAGCGTCTGCCACGGCCACCCACCACATCCACCACGAAGGCATACCACGTGGAGGGTCAGGGAACCCAAGGCCAAGGGTCACCCAACAGAAGGCCCGAGGGAGCTGGACCTGGGTGGATCACTAGTGGGGACGGCCAGAGAAAGGACAGAAGGAGAGCTCAGGGTCACGCTCCGGACTCGCTTGGGGGTTGGCTGGATCCAGGACCTGGTGGACGCAGCACGGCTCGGGAGGTCACTTGAAGCTGGAGTGACCGGAACATCAGCAGTGAGTAAATACCCTAAACTGCACAACCCGACTCTGTCTTCCTTTAACACCTATGCTGCACCACCACAACCCCCATCCTCTGCACCTGACCCCCTGAGGCTATACCCCACCCGTTGGGGGTTATACCACCAAAAGCTGCACCTACACCATCAGCCTCAGCGGACCCTGCTGCAGCGGCGGCCATAGTGACCGCAACACAACGGGTGGCGTAGTCGACAATAAAGAACTTATAACATCTGTAGGACTGCCACATACAACTGAGTTTGACACCCTGGGCACGGACCGGGTCACAGCCACTCGGAAGACTACAACTCCCATCTGATCCGGCTCCGGATATTCCCACTAACGAATATGGCCCAGGGGGCGCGTCATAATAAAACTGTCAGTCGCAAATCATGCACACGGAGCGATTCAACCATATCACCGAGCAGCTGTAAATACTCGGAGCTCGGCCCGAGCATACTCGGCGAAAGGGTTAATAGAACATACTCGCTCAACACTACTGACCACCTAATGTGTAAGGGGGTCTCTGACTCTTCCCTGACAAATGATGTCGGAAGACAGAAGGGTCTGGCCTGTTGAATTTCAACAACTGGTTCTTTAGTTCAGCACGGAGATAAGCTGCTGGTAGAGGCTCTCGCATAGAGGATACGGGAAGGCTTGATCGAGCATTCCTGTGTATGTCGGAGACGGGAGAGATAGCTGATGGCTAAACAAAGGTTCATTTGAAAACTATAATGTACATGCCCAGTTTTAGACCAAAAACTCTCATATACATTATATAAGTCATCTGAAGCCTTTGATTTTAGTGGACTGGCCAACCATCAAGCTAAAGATTGTTTCGGGGAGAGGTACTTTGAAATTCACGGGTTCTCCCAGGAGATAAGTGAAGACCAGAGGTGTCTGACAGCGGCTTACCCAACTCTTAATGCACCCTCGACTAAACAAAGCATGTATGTCCATAGGGGAGTAGGAAGAGATACCTGTCGACGAAAGAGAGGTAGCCAAGGTTTGCTGTGTTCACACTTGAAACCACGTTCCTCTCGATGGAGCACAAACCGATACCTAAGTAACTTGAAACTCTATTACTCAAATTGTGATTTTTGGAGACTGATGCCAAAACAATCGATCTTCATTTTTTCTCCTAACTTTTCCAAGTGAGGTCTGAATTTAGAGAATTGGGGGATCTGTCAAGTCAAAAGAGAAGCTCCATTAGAAGTGGTGGTGTCCTTCAAACTAGAATTCCGAGGAGCACAATGATTTATATCCCCGTGCTTTAACTTTACACCAGTTTTTTTTTTGTTGTTGTTCATATCCTTTACATACAGGAGATAGTTTTGCTGTCCAAAGCGTTTTTGCATAGCTGAATAGAAGTGTGCTTCCTGAGCGCCCACACAGGCCTGCCAATCCAAAATGCCACACATCTTAAATTGCAAAAGAGAGGAAGGCTGGTCTGCTGACTCACCGTGCAGGCATGTGCTCTGGGGCATTCATACATCACTGAAAACCAAACCTCAGCCACAGCTATTTTCTTTTTTTTTCATCAGTAGAGCAGAAAAAAAAAATAATGTCAGGAAAGCTCTTTCTGGCGAATGCTTTCAAAATATATTTATATATGATTGTGCCGTAAGTCAGCTCTTTCACCAAAGCGGAAAAGCAGCTTCATCTAAAATAGGGTCGACGCTGAGGTCTAGAAAGTTGCAAGCTGGGATGTCCGCGTTTTTTTTTTTAATGAAATGGTAAACATCCCCTGCAGATTTATTTCTTCTATATTTATTCAGTCTTCAGTGAAAATATTAAAGATTTATGTGAAATTCTGCAACAAAATTATCTATAACTATTCCCGGGAGGTCCCCATTGATTGCAATTACAGATGCAGCTTTGCTTACTAATGTTTCATGTAAAACATTTACAATTTGTGTTCTAGTTTTCTGTGTAAGTCCTGCACGGCTGTATTTTATAGGTCTTTTATGATCATATTCATATTTAGAATTACTATGTTTACATCATATGTCATATTTAGAATATTATATATTGTATAATTATATATCATTGATATAATCACGAGCAAATAATTCAGGAAGAACATGCCAGACCAGCCATATCTACTATGACCAGCAAAGCCATAGAAGAAAGAGAATCTTTTGCTGGGAGGGCACAGTATGAATAAATTCATATTGTGTTTTTCCTGCTGCAACATACATGCGTGAATAATTAAAGCGGACCTGTCATTTGCTAAAAAAAATTAGGTAAATGCCTTGTAAAAATCCCTAAGCTTTCCTGATTCTGCTGCTTTTTTCCGTTTTGCGATGCGTCACTCCATTGCAGAGATATTCACATTTGTTGCTTTTGCAGGGCAATATGTGAGATCTCTGCTTCTAGTGCAATTGGGCATTTCTTCGGAGTCTTCTCTGGGGTGCATTCGCTTTCACTCCTCCTAGATGCTGCCAATTGCAGCTTACCAGTGTCTGAGATTGGTAGATTAGCTGCTGATCTGTGATTAAACATATCTGGGAGAAGGTGCACATTGCCCCAGAGAAGTCTCTGAAGAAACACCCAGTTGAACTGCAAGCAGAGATTTCACATACTGTGCTCCAAAAGCAACAAATGTGAATATCTCTGCAATGCAGCGACATAGAGTAAAAAGGAAAAAATCTGAAGAATCGGTGGAGCTTGTGGATTTGTTTTTACAAGGCTTTTCAAAGGGGTTGTCCGGTAAATTAACATTAATGGCTTATCCTTATGATAGGTCATCAATGTCTGATCGGTGGGGGTGCAATACCCGACATCCCCACCAGTCAGCTGTTTCCGGTACCAGTGGTCGCCGGTGCTGTTCAGTTGTTGATCTTTACACCACGGTCGGGTACTGCACATCCCCCACCTGTTCCAATCAATAGGGGCGGATGTGCAGAACCCAGCCACGGCGACTATTCTGTTGACGGAGCTGTGATGTGCAGCTCAGCAACTGAGCTGTTCCGGATGACACCGAGAACAACTAATCGGCGGAGGTGCTGGGTGTCGCATCCGACGTTGATGGCTCATCCTAAGGATAGGCTGTCAACGTTAAAGTCCCAGACAACCCCTTTAATATTTTTTCCATTATTTTTTTTTTTTTTTTTTTTGCTTCTTACTGATTATTAGTAATTAAACCCAGTCAGTTATTTCCTGTCTTTTAATTAATGTCTTATTTATCAAGATCTATTCTTTGAGTAGCAAGCGTTATAGTAATAGCTGTAATTCTGAGCTACTGAAAATAAATGTGACAATCCTGAACAAATATTAGCATTTCTATGGTAAATATTTGACTAGTTCACTTTTTTTTTTTTTACCCTTTTTGACAGTCGTCATTAATCAGTTGTTTAATAGAAAAACACACGTACATCTGATATTACACCTTTTATATTATTACGTGCACATGCTAAAATCATATCTGGGTGAAGCTATAACATTTTATTGCAGTTTTTGTATGCATTATTTAATCAAATATTTGGAAGGGATCCCAGAAAAAATAAAAGAGTAGAAAGTTTTCTGGGGACTTTAGTATGCAGACTGATCACACATTGAAGGCCTTCTTTGTATCCTTGGTTCGGCTGCTCCACCATAGTGTCAGCAGATATTCTGGTGGGCCCAGGGTCAGATATAAGCCTCACCAGACTGCAGTCACATTTGTAGAAGGTTTTTCGATATGCTCACTGCACTCTATTCCTTCTGGACCCCTTAGTCCCTGTTCACACTGCAGAAAAAGGGTTTCCATTTTTTTTTTAATGATCCAGGCGAATGGCTGATGGGGTCTGTACATGGTGAAACAAATGCATTATGCCAACTACTTCTCAAACACACGTGGTCAAAATTGTTGGTACCCCTCGTTTAATGAAAGAAAAACCCACAATGGTCACAGAAATAACTTGAATCTGACAAAAGTAATAATAAATTAAAAATCTAGGAAAATAAACAAGTGAAAGTCAGTCTTTGCTTTTCATCTCTGCTTCCACAGAATTTAAAAAAAAATTAAACTCATGAAATAGGCCTGGACAGAAATGATGGTACCCCTGAAAATAATGTGACAAAAGGGACATGCTAAATCAAGTTGTGTCCACTAATTAGCATCACAGGTGTCTACAATCTTGTAATCAGTCAGTGGGTCTGTATATAGGGCTACAGATACTCACTGTGCTGTTTGGTGACATGGTGTGTACCACACTCAACATGGACCAGAGGAAGCAAAGGAAAGAGTTGTCTCAGGAGATTAGAAAGGAAATTATAGACAAGTATGTTAAAGGTAAAGGTTATAAGACCATCTCCAAGCAGCTTGATGTTCCTGTGACTACAGTTGCACATATTACTCAGAAATTTAAGATCCATGGGACTGTAGCCAACCTCCCTGGACGTGGCCGCAGGAGGAAAATTGATGACAAATCAAAGACACGGATAATACGAATGGTAACAAAAGAGCCCAGGATAACTTCTAAAGAGATTAAAGGTGAACTTCAAGCTCAAGGAACATCAGTGTAAGATCGCACCATCCATCATTGTTTGATCCAAAGTGGACTTCATGGGAGATGACCAAGGAGAACACCATTGTTGAAAAAAAATCATTAAAAAGCCAGACTGGAATTTGCCGAACTACATTTTGACAAGCCACAAAGCTTCTGGGAGAATGTCCTATGGACAGATGAGACAAAAATGGAAGTTTTTGGTAAGGCACATCAGCTCTATGTTCACAGACGGAAAAATGAAGCATATCAAGAAAAAAACACTGTCCCTACTGTGAAACATGGAGGAGGCTCTGTTATGTTCTGGGACTGCTTTTCTGCATCTGGCACAGGGTGTCTTGAATCTGTGCAGGGTACAATGAAATCTCAAGATTATCAAGGGATTCTACAGAGAAATGTGCTGCCCGTGTCAGAAAGCTGGGTCATGGGTCAGTCGCAGGTCATGGGTCTTGCAAAAGGATAATGACCCAAAACACACAGCTAAAAACACCCAAGAATGGCTAAGAGGAAAACATTGCACTATTCTGAAGTGGCCTTCTATGAGCCCTGACCTAAATCCTATGGAGCATCTTTGGAAAGAGCTGAAACATGGCGTCTGGAAAAGGCAACCTTCAAACACGAGACAACTGGAGCAGTTTGCTCATGAGGAGTGGGCCAAAATACCTGTCGAGAGGTGCAGAAGTCTCATTGACAGTTACAGGAATTGTTTGATTGCAGTGATTGCCTCAAAAGGTTGTTCAACAAAATATTAAGTTAAGAAGAACCATCATTTCTGTCCAGGCCGATTTCATGAGGTTAATTTTTTTAAAATTCTGTGGAAGCAGAAAATCAATGTCTGACTTTCATTTGTTCATTTTCTTAGATTTTTAATTTATTATTACTTTTGTCAGATTCAAGTTATTTCTGTGACCATTGTGGGTTTTTCTTTCATTAAACGAGGGGTACCAACAATTTTGACCACATGTGTATAAGTGGTGGGGAGGATCCTCCTGTTCTCCGGTTGGCCAGTCCGAGCCTGCCCTCCAATGAGACCTTTCCCCTGCGGAACCTTTTGCTGCAGACAAGGTGCAGAATTTCCACACCCAACGGTATGTGCACACAGCGTCTTATAGACGCCGGCATTCCCGCATAGTTTTTGAAGCAGAAGACTCTTCATGAAAACGTTGATGTTTTTGGTCAAGAAGCTTCTATATCGTGTTATTTGTCGTTTTGGAAGAATGGACCGGTCACTTCTTCACGCCTTTTGGAGACTGGAGTTGTTAATAGAAGTTACATAAGATGGAACATGTGCACAGCAAGTCGTTTCGACATTGATGTGCGTTTTGTTCGTTATTTTTAACGTTTGTTGCTCACTTTTTCGCTTGGAACCTGCCTGAAAAAGACCTACCCCAAGGGTGAACTCCGCTGTAGCATCCACATAAATTGCTGTTCTGCGGATCTCAGCTCTGTGGTGCCGTGTATTCCTGCGGATGTAGTGAAATCTCATGCACAATTTTGTTTCTTTTGGATATTTTTTTTGCATCACTTAATTTTTCAGTCTGTTGTGTGAATAAACCTCGTTGGTGTCAAGAGGAAGTGTCTGTATAACAGGTGAGTAGTTTACCCCAGGGAGTGCAGGAAATAAAGATTTGCATGCGCAGGAAGAGGCATTAGCAAGATACTGAGTGTAAAGAAAATCAGTATTAAAAAAAAACAGAACAAAACAAAAAATGATTGTCAGAAAATTGTAACATGATTTGTGCTTTTTACAGAAATTGTGATAAGTCTGTGTTCTGTTACACACATGTGTGCGCCAATTTCTATCCCAGAAACAAACAGGTGGAAAACGATCCATTATGCTTGATATACAATGAGACATTCCACGTGATTGTATACATTCTGTGGTTTGTTACAAGCATGCAAAATGGAGCTGAAAACCCCAATGTAATCTCCTAATAGAAAACCGCAAGACTTGTTTTGGTTGAAAATTCCTCCTTGCGCAGCTTCTCTGCACATTTTTTTTTTTTTTACGAACATCTGGGTCGCACAAGCCCCATGTGTGCTGGATGTTTATATTACGGAGGACAAGAGCTTCTTGCACAAATTATTTTGGGTTGGAATTTGGAAATGTTGCAGGAAAAAGATCATTATTCAAGTTATTTGCTGCAATATATTGCATATACGGCATATAAAAATGTATGTGTGTTATGTATGCATGTGTGCGTATACATGTGTATATATATATATACACACATATACAGTACAGACCAAAAGTTTGGAAACACCTCATTAAGGCTGCGTGCCCACGATGCGTTTTTCATGCTTTTCCGCAGCGGAAACGCATCAAAAACGCTTGGTAATCCGCACCCCATGGTCCTCAATGGCATTCCGCAATGTCAATGCACATGCTGCGGATTTTTCCGCAGCATTTCTGCGGCGCTCAAAAATCCGAAGCATGTTCATTAATTTTGCGGACACGCAGCGGAATTGCCGCCATTGACTTGCATTGAGACGCATAGAATCCGTGTCTGTACATAATCGCGGATTATATGCGATTCAATGTGCGGATGGTACCCAGTTCTGGAGGAGAGAAGACTCTCATCCAGACCTGGGTACCATTGTACCTGTAAAAAAAAGAATAAAATAACAAATAAAGTTTATATTCACCTTTCCGACGGCTCTCTGCATGCCGGCAGCGCTGAAGGACCTTCGGTGACGTCACAGTCATTTGACCGCAGGCCATTCACCGCTGTGTCTCGCGATATGCCGGCAGCCAGGAACCAGACAGGAACGAGCGCTGCAGCCACGCCGGGGCATCGGGGGTGAGTATAGCTTTATTTTAAGCATTGTTTTACGGTCACACTATATAAATCCATGCTGTTTGCATGGATTTATATAGTGTGACCTAGTTGTCAAGCACTTTCCAAGTGATGCTAATCGCCTGGAAAGTGCTTGTCAATCTGCATGCGGAAACGCATGTGAATCCGCATGTATTCTGCAGGAAAAACACATGCACAATCTGCATGCGTTTTTTCTGCCAGGGAGATGCAGAAATGCTGCAGAAATTTTCTGCTTCATTTCTGCATCATGGGCACATAGCCTTAAAGATTTTTCTGTATTTTCATGACTTTGAAAATTGTACATTCACACTGAAGGCATCAAAACTATGAATTAACACATGTGGAATTATATACTTAACAAAAAAGTGTGAAACACCTGAAAATATGTCTTATATTCTAGGTTCTTCAAAGTAGCCACCTTTTGCTTTGATGACTGCTTTGCACACTCTTGGCATTCTCTTGATGAGCTTCAAGAGGTAGTCACCGGAAATGGTTTTCACTTCACAGGTGTGCCCTGTCATGTTTAATAAGTGGGACTTTTTGCCTTATAAATGGGGTTGGGACCATCAGTTGTGATATGCAGAAGTCAGGTGGATACACAGCTGATAGTCCTACTGAATAGACTGTTAGAATTTGTATTATGGCAAGAAAAAAGCAGCTAAGTAAAGAAAAACGAGTGGCCATCATTACTTTAAGAAATTAAGGTCAGTCAGTCCGAAAAATTGAGAAAACTATGAAAGTGTCCCCAAGTGCAGTTGCAAAAACCATCAAGCGCTACAAAGAAACTGGCTCACATGAGGACCACCCCAGGAAAGGAAGACCAAGAGTCACCTCTGCTTCTGAGGATAAGTTTATCCGAGTCACCAGCCTCAGAAATCGCAGGTTAACAGCAGCTTAGATTAGAGACCAGGTCAATGCCACACAGAGTTCTAGCAGCAGACACATCTCTACAACAACTGTTAAGAGGAGACTTTGTGCAGCAGGCCTTCATGGTAAAATAGCTGCTAGGAAACCACTGCTAAGGACAGGCAACAAGCAGAAGAGACTTGTTTGGGCTAAAGAACACAAGGAATGGACATTAGACCAGTGGAAATCTGTGCTTTGGTCTGATGAGTCCAAATTTGAGATCTTTGGTTCCAACCACCGTGTCTTTGTACGAAGCAGAAAAGGTGAACGGATGGACTCTACATGCCTGGTTCCCACCGTGATGCATGGAGGAGGAGGTGTGATGGTGTGGGGGTGCTTTGCTGGTGACACTTGGGGATTTATTCAAAATTGAAGGCATACTGAACCAGCATGGCTACCGCAGCATCTTGCAGCTGCATGCTATTCCATCCGGTTTGCGTTTAGTTGGACCATCATTTATTTTTCAACAGGACAATGACCCCAAACACACCTCCAGGCTGTGTAAGGGCTATTTGACCAAGAAGGAGAGTGATGGGGTGCTACGCCAGATGACCTGGCCTCCACAGTCACCAGACCTGAACCCAATCGAGATGGTTTGCGGTGAGCTGGACCGCAGAGTGAAGGCAAAAGGGCCAACAAGTGCTAAGCATCTCTGGGAACTCCTTCAAGATTGTTGGAAGACCATTTCCGGTGACTACCTCTTGAAGCTCATCAAGAGAATGCCAAGAGTGTGCAAAGCAGTCATCAAAGCAAAAGGTGGCTACTTTGAAGAACCTGGAATATAAGACATATTTTCAGTTGTTTCACACTTTTGTGTTAAGTATATAATTCCATATGTGTTAATTCATAGTTTTGATGCCTTCAGTGTGAATGTACAATTTTTAGTCATGAAAATACAGAAAAATCTTTAAATGAGAAGGTGTGTCCAAACGTTTGTTCTGTACTGTATATATACTAGCTATTGAGCCCGTTCTACGCCCGGGTGGCGAGCATTTTTATTTGTATATGGTCTCCCATGCTGGTATGTGCTGCCCCCATCCTGTTATGTGCTGCCCTCATCTGTATCCTGGTATGCATGGCAAACCTCACCACTAATCCTGGTATGCAAGGCACTCCTCACCCCCAATCCTGTATGCATATACATGGCACCCCTCACCCCCAATCCTGGTATGCATGGTACCCCTCATCCCTATCCTGGTACGCATGGCACCCCATCCCTCATCCTGGTATGCATGACACCCCTCATCCTGGTATGCATGGTACCCCTCATCCCTATCCTGGTATACATAGTACCCCTCAGCCCTATCCTGGTATGCATGGCCCCTCATCCGAATCCTGGTATGCATGGCACCCCTCATCCCTATCCTGGTATGCATGGCACCCCTCATCCCTATCCTGGTATGCATGGCACCCCTCATCCCTATCCTGGTATGCATGGCACCCCTCATCCCCAATCCTGGTATACATGGCACCCCTCATCCCCAATCCTGGTATCCATGGCACCCCTCATCCCCAATCCTGGTATCCATGGCACCCCTCGTCCCCAGTGCTGGTATCCATGGCACCCTTCGTCCCCAGTCCTGGTATGCATGGCACCCATCATCCCCAATCCTGGTATACATGGCACCCATCATCCCCAATCCTGGTATACATGGCACCCCTCATCCATATCCTGGTATGCATGGCACCCCTCATCCCCAATCCTGGTATGCATGGCACCCCTCATCCTCAATCCTGGTATGCATGGCACCCCTCATCCCCAATCCTGGTATGCATGGCATCCCTCATCCCCAATCCTGGTATGCATGGCACACCTCATCCCCAATCCTGGTATGCATGGTCCCCTCACCCCCCAATCCTGGTATGCATGGCACCCCATCCATCATCCTGGTATGCATGGTACCCGGCATTCCTATCGTGGTATGCATGATACTCCTCATCCCCAATGCTGGTATGCATGGCTCCCCTCATCCCCCAATCCTGGTGTGCATGGCACCCCTCATCCCCAAATCCTGGTGTGCATGGCACCCCTCATCCCCCAATCCTGGTATGCATGGCACCCCTCATCCCCCAATCCTGGTATGCATGGCACCCCTCATCCCCCAATCCTGGTATGCATGGTCCCCTCATCCCCCAATCCTGGTATGCATGGTCCCCTCATCCCCCAATCCTGGTATGTATGGTACCCCTCATCCCCCAATCCTGGTATGTGTGGCCCCCTCATCCCCCAATCCTGGTATGTGTGGCCCCCTCATCCCCCAATCGTGGTATGTGTGGCCCCCTCATCCCCCAATCGTCTTATGTGTGGCCCCCTCATCCCCCCAATCCTGGTATGTGTGGCCCCCTCATCCCCCAATCGTGGTATGTGTGGCCCCCTCATCCCCCAATCGTCTTATGTGTGGCCCCCTCATCCCCCAATCCTGGTATGTGTGGCCCCCTCATCCCCCAATCGTGGTATGTGTGGCCCCCTCATCCCCCAATCGTCTTGTGTGGCCCCCTCATCCCCCAATCCTGGTATGTGTGGCCCCCTCATCCCCCAATCGTGGTATGTGTGGCCCCCTCATCCCCCAATCGTCTTATGTGTGGCTCCCTCATCCCCCCAATCCTGGTATGTGTGGCCTAGTAAGGCCATGGAGGGGCCTAGCCAGTCTCCAGACCTTAATCCCATAGAAAACTTATGGAGGGAGTTGAAGCTCCGAGTTGCCAAGTAACAGCCTCAAAATCTTAATGATTTAGAGATGATCTGCAAAGAGGAGTGGACCAAAATTCCTCCTGACATGTGCGCAACCCTCATCATCAACTACAAACAACATCTGCTTTGCTTGCCAACAAGCGTTTTGCCACCAAGTATTAAGTGTTGTTTGTCAGAGGGATCAAATACTTATTTCTCACTGCAAAATGCAAAAAAAAAAAAATCTAATTCATACAATGTGATTTTCTCGATTTTTTTGGGGGATATTCTATCTCTCAATGTTAAAATTAACCGACCCTTGAAATTATAGACTGTTCATGTCTTTGTCAGTGGGCAAACTTACAAAAACAGCAACGGATCAAATAATTATTTCCCCCACTGTATATACATACAGTTAAAACCAGAAGTTTCCATACACTATATAAAAAGACACATCTGCATGTTTTTCTCAATATCTGACGTGAAATCAGAATAAACCTTTCCCGTTTTAGGTCAGTTAGGATTACCATATTTTTTAATATTTGCCAAATGCCAGAATAATGAGAGAGAGAGAGAATGTTTTAAGGCATTTTTATTATTTACTGCAAAGTCAGAAGTTTCCATACATTTCATTAGTATTTGGTACCATTGCCATTGCGAGCAAGGCGACCTACAGACCTGGATCAGTTACACCAGTTTTTTCAGGAGGAATGGGCCCAAATTCCCACCAACTATTGTGAGAAGCTTGTGGAAGGAGATCCCAAACGTTTCACCCAAGTCATTCAGTTTAAAGGCAATGGTACCAAATACTAATGAGACCCCCATACACAGTAGACCATTGGCTGATCCTGACAATATTGGCACGTTCTTACTACTTTTTTTTTTTTTTAACTAAATGGATGAGTGATGTTAGAGAAAAAAAAAAGCGATGCTCCCTTCCCAGAATGGCTCTGCTATTGCATCCTTCACCTGTCTTCTGACTGCTGCAGCCAATCAGCGGCCATTGATTGGCTGCAGCCTATAAATTCCGTTCTAGCTGGCGGCGTCTTCTTAGACAGAATACGAGGGCTGCAGCCGATCGGTGGACATGTGACACCCTCAACCGGAAGTTGATTCCAGCAAGACGGTAGCAAATGTGGAGAAGTGATGCCGGTTTGGGAAATTAGTATACTTTATTGTTTTTTTATTTACTTTTTCTTAAGTCTTCGACTTTTGAGTCTAAATTGAAATGTAGGAGGCAACCTCTTTAAAATAATGGTATTTATAGATATCAATTCAATAACTGCTACTTACAAAGCTTTCTATAGTTTCTGGGACAAACTTTCCTTGACACTTTAATGCAACTCTCGACTTTACTCGCGTTCCTTTTATCTAGTAGTGTGCGCTAATTGTTATTTGCAAGGGGGAATCCCGTCCTATAAGTAAAAGCACGCCCGTGCCATACATAGTAGTACGTAGTCATAATAAAAGTCATTCTGACCTACATTCCAGCTTGTGTAACCCGGATCTGAGTGTTCGCTGCTGCATGTAATTATTCTGTCGTATCTTGATTGAAATTCTTCTGTATGGTTATTATTATTTTTTTTTTTACCGCTCCAATATTCTGTCAAAAAGGCAACAAAATGTGATATTCCCAACTACAGAATACATAAAGTAACAGAAAGCTGCGTTAAGGTCAGGATCAAGAAATATGAAAACATGCAGTTCCCGTGTTGCTTCATACGTTGGCAATTGTATGTGAGAATGTATTATAATTGGTAAACACCAGTACAAAAATGGCCTTTCAATATGTTCTCTTGAAATATTATACTAGGCAATCAGTGTGACCCCCTTCTGATCTGCCGAACTCTAAACATCCCTACACGCTAGTGCATATGTGGATGCCACGCCGCCAGTTTGTTGTGCTGGTTGGTGGGGATTCCAGATATCGGACCTGCACTTATTCTTATCTTAAGGGATAGATAATCAATTTGTATTTTCTAAGAAAACAATAGAGTAAATATGTTTGGATCATTCTTGTCATAACTCTGTTGTCGGGTATACCGGGACCAGGGGCTCCTTCCCTGTCCCTAACGGCGCCCTAGTTAGCGCTATGCCCCGGATTACTTCTGAAGGTGAAGACTCCAGGGCCACGTACCTTGTCTGAGCTCTTCAATCTGCCCTCAGTCTGTTCTCTCCCCCCACCCAGGGAAGAGGGGAGTAATAGTGTATCGCAATACACCAACCAGACTAACAAGGTAATACGAACAGGGATAAAGGAAAATACCGATCATACAAATATACTCACAAAAACAACAGCGTAAAACACTGGGGAGTGGGGGATGGGGAAAACCAAAGCAGGAGAAGAAGGGGATTAACGCACAATCAAAACCACGCAACAGCCTTAGCTAAATCCACCAAACGCCATCTCAGACAACAAACCGCCAAACTCCTGAAACCATACAGCAATGAAGCTAGCTCTGGCAATGACTGCTAGCCAACATATATATAGTAGTGGGGAGTGGGCAACAGTGAACAGCTGAGAACAAAGGCAGGGAAGCTTTCAAAAGCTCTCAGCTAAGCAAATGATTAACTCCTTGCACTGCTAAAACGAACCTGCACCTTTTAATATGAAGGTGAAATGCTTCTAATTAGTGCAGGAGTAGGGGGAATCAGACGCTGCGGTCTTCTGGCCCCTCTCTGTCGCGGTAAACCTGTGACAGTCCTCTTATAATATAACGGTTTAGAACTATTGAATGTCATGTCGTTTTCTCTCAGCTTGTAGTATAGGGTTGGGCATGGCCCCATAAACGACCTTATAAAGAAAAAAATACATGAGCACCCATTTATTTTTAAGACATGTAAGACTTCCAGACATTTCTGTGTTTAGTAAGAAAAAAATAGACATATTTCTTATAACATAGCATTTCTGGATCATCTTTTTCTTAGAACTCAATGTTTCTCTGTTGTTATTCCTAGAACTATCTTTGAATTAATTGACAGCTGTGGGGACGTGTTACTTCACACCCTTAGGCTACGTTCACACGGCAGGATTTTGGTCAGTGTTTCACCTCAGTATTTGTAATCCAAAACTAGGAGAGGAACCATCAGAGGAAAAAGTATAATAGAAACTTGTGGACCACTTCTGGTTTTGGCTTACAAATATTGATGTGTCTAAAGGGTAACGTTTCTCCTTGTGGGGAGTGCAATGTCAAGCCAGGCATGTCAGAGTGAGGAGACTTAAAAGCCATGCATGCTCATCTGGGAAATTAAATATTCAAATTTTCTCTTCAGAGAGGAAGAGGACTTGAATTTGCATATTTAATTTCCCAGTGGAGCATGCATGGCTTTTAAGTCTCCTCACGCTGACATGCCTGGCTTGACATGTCACTCTCCACAGGAAGAAATGTTACCACTTAGATCCCAGTCTTGGGCTCTCACCTAGCCAAATCAGATCTCATACTTTTCACTGACGAGGGGCAATGACCCCAAAACACTGTGTCTGCAAATTGAGATTCTGTTTTGGCTTTTATCCTAAGTCATATTGGAAGGGTTGATATTGACTTTTAGGATTTCTGCTTCCAATAGGTGGCGCTAGAGTTCAAGTCCCTCTTCCTCTCTGAAGAGACAATTTGCAAATACTGATGTGAAATACTGACCAAAATCATGGAGTGTGAACGTGGCCTTAAACGTGTCCAATCAGTGGTGCCAGTATCAGATGGTTTTGAGACACACCCCTTTGACCAGAGGAATGGTAACACCCTGTTGACATCTTTATTCATACATTTTCTAGGAAGAAAGTTGCAGTAATGTCATACTAAAAAAAAAACAAAAACACTTAATTCTTCTTGGGGCGGAAAAGCCCAATGAAGATCCAAAAATATAAGAAAAATTGAACCAGAAAATATAATTTAGGGGTTGTCTCATTTCCTTGTTTTACCTGCCAAATTGTTCAAAGTGACAGTACAGTGGATTGCAGTCGGGTGTCGGTGGTTTCAGCTTCATGCCGAAAACGGGGATCCGCTGCCTGGCACATCGTAGCTCTGTTAGTGTCCTGATCCTCCGACAAGCTTCACATTGTTCCAAAAACCTCACCAATCAAGAAGGAGAGGAACGCCTGTGCTGTCGTCTATCGACATGGCTGTGCTTTGGAGGCTCTGACCAATGTGATCTGTTGATGTGACATTAGCAGAGTAAAGACTGGCGGAGTCATGGAACGACCGGGTGCAACTTGGAATCTGAAGGGCAAAACTTACGGAATGCAAAACTAACAGAATGTAGTTACTGGGCTGCTGTCTTGGACACGACGCAAGGTAAAACAATGGCAGAGGACAACCTCCTTAGTGGTTTTCACTTCCATTGGTACTTACGTACGGCAGGTATGCATGGCACACCCCCAACCCAATGGTTGATACGGCGGAGGTGTACTTTATTAAGCGCGACGTGATATTATGATGAGAGTGGGGATTGCAGAACAGCCATTCTTTTCTTCTTAACCAGAGAGATGTGTAATGATTTAAAAAAAAAAGGTTTGGAAGCTCCACTAAGGTGCAATGTTTTATATTCCTGAATTTTGGGACCTTGTAGAAAAACTTGGAAAGTGATTTACTTTAAAGGATTATTCCCAAAATCATATCTTATCCCCTATCCATAAAAGGGGTCCATAAAACTTTCATATTGACCACTTGGAACCTCAGGGATCCTGAGTTTGGGGGTTTGCATCCGGGAAGCGGAGGTGTGCATGCTCAATGTGCACTCCATCCATTGTGTATGGGACTACCGGAATATGCCGAGGACTGTATTCTGCGCACCTCTGCTTACTTCAAGACAGGACTGGAGAGCTCCGTTCTCAGGGTTCCAGAGCCCCAAACTCTTATGATTTTTTGGGAACAAACTTAAAGAATAACCATCAGTATAATTTTTATTTCATAAATCAATCGTTCACATGAAAATAATACATTTTGCTCTATGTCTTATCAGCAAAATCTACTTTTCTCCTCCTGGACTGATTTTTTTCACTCTCCAAGCTTTTTTTCTGTATTATCTTTATTCGGTGAAACCATATTTTCTCATTACTGTGATAAGAGATGGCAGTTGGTGCTTTTAAAATAAATTCTACATAGAAGGGAGGAGCTAAAGATATGACAGTTACAATTCTCCATAGAATATTATGAGCACCAATTGTCATCTCCCATCTCGGAAATGGTAGAATCTGTATTCGCTGAAGACAGATTTTAATCATGAATTGAGAATTTTGAGAATGAAATTTTTAGCCCAGGAGGAGAAAGAAGAAGATTTCTCTGAGTTATTTTACCAAGTTTCGTATTTTCATGTGTACAATTGATTTATGGAGAAAAAAAATTAAAATGACGGCTGCTCTTTAAATACCTTTTAATGCCATTTTAATATATGAAAGATAATTGCACCAATGATGAAAAAAAAAAAATACATTGTGGGTGGAATTTCTTTTTAATGTAATTTCATGTATGTCGTCCGCGTCTTGTAGTTTCCCATGTAATGTTTAGTGTCAAGGTTAAGTGTCAGACTATGGAGATTGTGACACCACTTCATTTCAGAACAAAGCTTCTCTTCTAGGGCAGAACTTCTGATGAGCGATGACTTAAGGAGCAGAATCCACTCTCGAATAAGAGAGATCTTTGTATTCTTTGCCAACAAAAGGAGGTCTCTTTACTGCTCAGACACTCTAGAAGAGACAGGCAAAATGCCCTTTTCTACAAAGCCATAGTCATACTCCCTCAAGTGCTTGCAATAATGTGGTTGAGGTAATTGCTTTGTTGACCATGAGAACATCCAGTGAGTCATCTTCTATAACAATTTCGCATACACCTGTCAATTCTTTGGTCTTCTCTGATGCTCTTCAACCATGCTACATGATCAACATGTCCCATGAAAGCTGTAGATATAGAATAATGCGTGGATCTTATATGTGCGCTGGTATTTTTTTTATTGTTAGGACTTGGTACGATTTTCGCTTCGCCCAACTCATCTATCTAACATGGACCATTAGTGTAGTTTTTTTTTTTTTCCAAGTGAGATAACTTAATTTAAAGTTCCAGGTATTGGGCACAGGGGTCTGAAAAATAAATTTTGACAGTAGAAATTTGATGAACTTGACGTGATGTAGGGGTTTGATCAAAGCTCAGCACGGCTTCATTTTGTATATTCACTGTTTTCTGAAATCGGAAGAAAATGGCTAGACTAAAGGAAATGGTGTAAAAACAACAAATGAGCTCTTACTCACTTGATAAATCTTTACCGCTACCCTCTGGGTTTTATTACGTGTGCTACAGTGGTTTGAGATTGGTAAAGGCACCCGACAAGGCTGCTGGTCACCAACAACCTTCAACTTATATGCAGAAATAGTCGTGAGGAATGCAGGCTTGGAAAAGAGTAACATCGGAGTGAAGATTGTAGAAACATCAACAATCTACGATATGCAGAAGACACGACCCCTCTGGCCGAGAACAAGAAGGATTTGGTGAAGCTTTTTTTTTTGCGGGTTAAGGAAGAGAGTGAGAAATTCGAGTTGTATCTGAACATCAAGAAAACAAAGATCACGAGAACAGCGCCAACGGCCAACATCAATATCAATATCAATGTAGACAACGAGGAGATCTAAGTGGTTGACCATTACATATTCCTTGGGTCCAAGATCAACTGCAATGGCAACTGCACACCTGAAGTAAAACAACGCATGGCACTTGGAAGGGAACCAATAGTCGGCATGAACAAGGTCTGGAAGACCCCTCACCACCAAATGCAGATTGGTTGACGCAATTTTCTTCCCAATAGCAACATACGGATGCAAGACCCGAACACTCTAGATGGCTGATAGGAAGAAAATTGACGCATTTGAACTTCAGTGCTGGAGGAGACTTCTGCAGATTCCATGGACAGCAAGGATTACCAACAGACATCTTGGACCAAGTCAAGCCAAAACTGTTGCTAGAAGCTAAGATAACCAAGCAAAAAATAGCTTATTTTGGCCACATTATGCAAAGTCAGCCGTTGGAAAAAGACGTCATGCTTGGATCGGTTAGTGGCAGAAGAAGAAGAGGACGCCCAAGAACCTGTTGGATCGACACCATCAAGAGCGACATGAGAATCACTGTTGGCAAACTGAAGCAACACAGGATAAAACTGCCTGGCGAGCGATGATCAATAGAATGACCGAGATTTATACTCGACTGAACAGTGGACAGAGAGCAGTGGTTTGGTTCCATACACCACTGAGGCCAGCGATTGGCTGCATCGGTTACTTGAATAAAGAGGCCCCCCCATCCTTACAATACCGTAAACAGAAACCCGAGGGCAGCATTGGAGTGGCATAGATTTAACAGGTGTGTAATGGTGCTTTTGTTATTTTGTGGTTTAAAATTCTCCATTTTTTTTTACAATTATGTAGAAGAACATTTTGTCATTTGTTTTCTCAATGTACCATTTCTTGAAGGAGGTAAACGTGACATAACCATTGAGCAGGTTCCAGAGTTGCGAACCGTCCAGAAATTCCAGGACAGTCTTTAAATATAGAGCACTTTTTTGCCCTGTCCGTAAAAATTCTTTGAGGCGTCCGTGATGTTTTTGAAGCTGAAGGAACTTACACAAATTTTTTTGACTGTAATTGCCATCATTTTACAGTTTACCATGAATGCAGCTGTCGTCTTCACATCAGAATTATGGGCTGTAGAAATGTATCATTGATAATCATGATGATTTATTATGGTTTTCCAATGTGTCAGTAAAAGATATTCTGTCCGTGATTTTTTTTTGATAAAAATCTGTCTAGAAAAAATAAAAAGTCAAGGTGGCAACCCAGGCAGATTCTCTTGTTATATAGCATTGTTCTACCTATGAAAGAGAAGACCCTGTGCTGACTTTGGTAAGTGGCAGCCCTGTACAAAGAGAGTCCTAAAGCTAGGATCTCACTCACCGTTGACCATCAAATAGCCTCAGGAACATCCTTTATGGTGACTGATCTTGACATTAAAGTAAATATCTAAAAGTTAATGGATTAAAGAGGTTTTGCCCTTTCAACTTTCTTCGGTCCATAAGCTTGTAGATAGAGTTGATGGGAATGGACTTTCAGGTAGAGTGGCCAGGTCAGTAATTTCTGGCCACTGGATGGGAGCCTTGAGAACCTACCTCAAGGCTTCTGCGGCTCTTCGTATGATTAGCCGAGCTGGCACAACGTCACATGTGCATTACACCACAACGATGACCTTGCGCCAAGCTGGCTAATAAAAACAAGACCCATGGATGTCGAGAAGGAGGAGGTGATTCTCTTGGATCGACCAATGTCGATTTGATTTGCTTCAACTCTACTTGTTGATGTTGAAAATAACAAGTACAGCAATACTCGCCCTCCCAAGCTCCAGTGTCATCTATCCACTACTGGTCCTGGTGATTGATTGCAGGCTGTTGCGATGATGTAAAGACTACAATGGGCGTGACCACTGCAGCTATTTTCTGGGTTCAATGACTCTTCCAGTGTAGACTCCACGAGCCACTGCGTCCAGCGATTTGGCTGCAGCAGTCACGTGTGTTGTCACCACTACTGTAAACCATCGTCGGGTGCAGTGGCGGAAGAGGTGAGTCTTGTATCTGGCAGGAAAGTTGGACAGCAACATAATAAAGTAGTAAGATTGAAAAATATAGAAGTCAACCTCAACCAATATCGTTCCAGACAAATCCCGTGAAATAGTTGACACCAAACTTAAAGCAAAGCAATCAGAATAAATCAAAAAATCATCTACCCACATAATATATCTTTCATATGTACCATCTAGACCTTCCATGGTCTTGTCAGACCCCCTTTCCCCCTTGCTCATTATTTGCTCCCCTTTTCATAATTGGACATGTGGTCTGGTTGGAGTAGAAGACCTGTGCAGCATAGAAACATTTGTTCTTCTCTCCCCGGTAGTAGAACTGTCCAGTTTCCCCCATGCACGGTTTAATCTGAATAAATTGGCAAAAGCAGGGGACTTTAATGTAAATGGGCAGCTGAAATCGTAATTCTTTTTTCTGTTGTGCAATCTCACGTGTGGTAATGCTTTTCTCTTGGCAGTAATCTGTGCATGGTCCTGCTTGTTGTGTCTGTGTTGTAGCTCCGACTCATAAAGGAGGAGATATTACATTCAGTATGTCATGCTTACTTGGGGGATGAGTTACATTTAAGTAATGCTGCATCACATGTCTGTCTGGAACTGTTTAGGGACGTGTAGCTGCAATCTCCGGGGACGTTGTAGATAGAAGAAGCTTCCCGTGCCAGGCCACTTGATAATAGAAGCATAGCTATACAAGTGGTGCTTGAAAGTTTATGAAGTTTCCATATTTCTGCATAAATTTGACCTAACACTATATTTGATTTTCACACAAGTCCTAAAAGTAGATAAGGAGAACCACATCAAACAAATGAGTCAACAATATTAGACTTTATCATTTTTTTTAATTCAGGAAAATCATCCAAGATGACATGTCTGTTAGTGGCAAAAAGTATTTGAGCCTTTGCTTTCAGCATCTGGTGAGACCCCTTTGTGCAGAAATAATTACATCTAAACATTTCCGGTAATTGTTGATTTGTCTTGTACATCGGCTTGGAGGAATTTTAGCCAGTTCCTCCCTACAAAACAGCTTCAACTCTCTTATGTTGGTGAGTTTTCTCCCATGAACTGCTCACTTCAGGTCCTTCCACAACATTTATGTAGGAGGGATTAAGGTCAGGACCATAACGTGACCATAACGTGGACTGATGTTCGCACATTTTCATTTGGTATTTACTGGTATAATTCAGAATTCATTGCTCCATCAATAATTACAGTAATTCTGGGCCTGGTGCACCAAAAAAGGGGCCCAAACCATGATACTACCACCACCATGTTTCACAAATAGTATGAGGTTTTTATGCTTTAATGCAGTGTTTTTCTTTCTCCAAATATTATGCTTCTCATTTATACCAAATAGCTCTATTTTCGTCTCATCCATCCATAAAATGTTGTTCACATAGCCTTTCTAGATGATCTTTAGCAAAATGCAGACGGAATGCAGTAACTTGTTTTTGGGAGAGCAGTTGCTTTCTCCTTGCAATCCTTTGTAGCCTTTAGTTGCTTAGAGGTAACCTTGGGTTCCTTTGTGACTTTACAGACTATTATACGTCTTGCTCTTGGAGTGATTTTTATTGGGTGATCACCCCTGAAGAGGATACTAATGGTGTTGAATTTCCTCTATTTGTATAAAGTTTGTTTGACAGTGGATTGGTGGAGTGGAGTCCAAACTCTTTAAAAATGGGTTTGTAACCATTTACCAGCATCAATCACTCTTCTTCTGAGGTCTTCATTGACCTCCTTTGTTCGTGCCATAATACACTTCCACAAATGTATTGTGAAGATCACGCTTTGATAGCTTCTAACTTTTTAAATAAAACAGGTCACCAACTCACACCTAATTGTCATCCCATTGATTGAAAACACTAGACTATAATTAATTACACCGTCAGATTTATCTGCTAATCCTAAAGGTTTTGCCACTCACAGACATGTATTATTGGATCATTTTCCTCAGTAGAAAAAAAATTTACTAACATTTTTGACTCCTTTTTGATTTGGTTCTCTTTTAGGACTTGTGTGAAAATCTGATGTACCGTATATACTTGAGTATAAGCTGAGTTTTTCAGCACATTTTTTGTGCTGAAAAAGACCCCCTCAGCTTATACTCGTGTATAAAATCGAGTATATAGAAATTCCGTTGGTGGATAGTGGGGGTGGGAGGGTTGCGGCGGTGAAGGAGTGGGGCACACGCAACAGCTGCTGCTGCAGCTACTACATGTACCCGCTGATAGAGGAAATTAATATTCCCTCTTCTCCACACCCATGGGCATGGAGAAAAATGAATATTCTTTCTCTTTAATAGCGGGCACGGAGGAGCGCTGAGCCGCGGCTCCTGATGACAGTGCCCGCTACTAAAGAGAATGCATATTCGCTCCTCTCCACGCACATAGTCCCGGCGTGGAGAGGAGTGAATATCCTCGCAGTTCAGCACAGCGTCTGAGGGCGCAGGGCTGTGACGCCATGCACTGCTCAGATGCTGACATGAGCTGCTGCAGGAGAACCGGACGCAGCACAGGAGCAAAGGTGAGGAAGGAAAGTGAGTATAAGTGTTTATTTTTTATGTGTGCAGTTATAGGGCCATACATACCAGGATTGGGGGATGAGGAGGCCATACATACCAGGATTGGGGGATGAGGGGGCCATGCGTACCAGGATTGGGGGATGAGGGGGCCATGCGTACCAGGATTGGGGGATGAGGGGGCCATGCATAGCAGGATTGGGGATGAAGTGGCCATGCATACCAGGATTGAGGATGAAGTGGCCATGCATACCAGGATTGGAGCTGAGGGTGCCATACATACCAAGATTGGAGATGAGGGTAGCATACATACCAGGATTGGGGATGATGGGGCCATGCATACCAGGATTGGGGGATGATGGGGCCATGCATACCAGGATTGAGGAATGATAGGGCCATGCATTCCAGGATTGGGGGATGAGGAGGCCATGCATACTAGGTTTGGGGGATGAAGGTGCCATGCATACCAGGATTGGGGGATGAGGGGTGCCATGCATACCAGGATTGGGGATGAGGGGTGCCATGCATACTAGGATTGGGGATGAGGGGTGCCATACATACCTGGATTGGAGATGAGGGTGCCATACATACCAGGATTGGAGATGAGGGTGCCATGCATACCTGGATTGGAGATGAGGAGGCCATGCATACCAGGATTGGGGGATGAGGAGGCCATGCATACCAGGATTGGGAAATGAGGGGGGCCATACTTACCAGTATTTGAGGATGAGGGGGCGATGCATAAAAAGATTGGGGGATGAGGGGGCCATGCATACCAGGATTGGGGGATGAAGGGTGCCATGCATACCAGGATTGGAGATGAGGGTGCCATGCATACCAGGATTGGAGATGAGGAGGCCATGCATACCAGGATTGGGGGATGAGGAGGCCATGCATACCAGGATTGGGGAATGAGGGGGGCCATACTTACCAGGATTTGAGGATGAGGGGGCGATGCATAAAAAGATTGGGGGACGAGCGGGCCATGTATACCAGGATTGGGGGATGAGGGGGCAATGCATACCAGGATTGGGGGATGAAGGGTGCCATACATACTAAGATTGGAGATGAGGGTGCCATACATACCAAGATTGGAGATGAGGGTGCCATACATACCAAGATTGGAGATTTGGAGATGAGGGTGCCATACATACTAGGATTGGAGATGAGGGTGCCATACATACCAGGATTGAAGATGAGGGTGCCATGCATACCAGGATTGGGGATGAGGGGTGCCATGCATGCCAAGACTGGAGATGAGGTTGCCATACATACCAGGATTGGGGATGAGGGTTCAATTCTTACCAGGATGGGGAAATTTACTCTAGTATATACGGTAGTTTTAGGACAAATTAATGCAGACCTATGGATAATACTAAAGGGTTCACAAACCTTCAAGAAACACTGTATGAGAATGAAATTCAGAATTTATTTTTTCTGTGTTAAGTTGGTTGCCCTTCCACATCTTTATCAAGTAAAAGCCATGCCAACATACGCATGTATCTTTTCTGCTGCCAAATATTTTTACACTATAGCCATAGATACATAAAGTAGCTACATTGTAAGTTCTTGTCAATCTAAAGATCAATTGGCAATGCAGCATATTCAGTGTTACTAAAGGTTAGAAATAGGTATACTAGATTTTAGAGTGTTTATGCTTTTGAAACTATTTTATTGTTGTGGTGCAAAAAATAAATTTTGCAAATAGTCTTGATTTTTTTTCTTTTTAAGGAAACCTGTCATCAGGTTTTTATACTTCATCTGTGTAATGGCACTTTAATGCGGATCACATCCATAGCTTTATCTCAGAAATCCTGGTTTATGTTTTAGAGAAATTTATTGTTGAATTGTTATGCAAATGATCCACAAGTGCAGCGGGCGCGCAGTGCACTTACAGCTCTTCCCTATTCCTGACCCTCCGCCGCCCGCCCCCTGTCTATGATTGACAGGTCATTCCTCTTTCAGTGACCTGCCTCTCCTCCATGAGATCTAGTGCAAGCACCGTCTTTCGCTGGCTGCATGCACACTAAGATCACGATGAAGAAGGCTGTGATTGTCTGCCATGATCTGGATAGTAATACTTCCACTTGTAAAGAGATAATCCAATAATAAGAATGGCGTTTATGTAGTTTTCCAGTAAGGCTATGTTCACACATGTTGGGTTTTTCAGCGTTTTTTTCCTGCACATTTTTATGCACATTTTCAGCTGCGTTTTCCTGTACCAGCAAAATCTATAGGAAACCAGAAGTCTCTGTTCACACATCATCTTTTTTTTTTTGTTGAGTATTTTGTGCCTTGGTTGGGTTTTTGGAGCATGTCACTTCTTTCAGCGTAAGTAATGGATGGTGAAAAAAACGCAGAAAAAACTAATCAAAAAAACGCACCAAAATTTGCATCAGCATTTTTTTTAGTGTTTTTTCAGCATTTTTCATGGCAAAAACAGAATGGGGTTCTTTTTTTTCCCACAGAACTTTTATGTACATGCATAAATAGAGACGGAAGGACATTGAAAGAAACGCTGAAAAAAAACGCAGCAAAACCTGCATTTTTGACGCAGCTAATTTCCTGCCAGAGATTAGGTTTTACTTCTGATTTTGTGACTCTGAAAAACCCAACATGTGTGAACAATAGCCTAGAGGTGAATATGTGCTTTTAAAGGTGATATCCACATTAGATCAACTTCTGATATTTCATAGCAACAGATTCTAGCTGGCTTTTTCCATAGTTAAAAAATTATGAAAAAAGTTCTCGGAATAGTGATCAGAGGCAGACGGTCCATTATTTGCACTAGTTTGTATATTTGGGGACTTTTTTTTTTATGCTTTGGCTAAAGGTGGGTATTTTAAAGTCAACAGCCCAGAATAGTATGTCTGGCTTTTCTGAGCAGCACATATTGTCCCTTATGTGTCATCTGAATGCTAATGGTATCATATAAGGGGAGATCCTGGATAAATGTACTATAAAATGCATTCCTGCCACAAGCATCAGCTTGTACCGACTTTGGCTTTTGTTCACATTATCGTCAAAGGATGCTAAAAATGTATGCGAGTATGTGACTGGGGTTCACCAGCTAGGAACAATTGCAGGATCAGGATCCAACCACTTCTGAACATACTGTCACATTAGCAGACGTAGTACATTATGTCCCATGGAATACCAGTGCCGCCTGGAAAATAAGCCAGAGATGTGAAAGTCTTTAAGCAGCGTTCACAGGAGAGAGCAGGAGAGCGGATTGTCCCAGCCGAGTCCTGCGGTGAAGTCGCTATGAGCCCAGAGGGGGCTTATATCAAAACCAGAACATCGCCCAGCAAATACTTCAGTGTGTAAATTCAAGTTTCTAACTTAGAATGAAAAAAATAATACTCAGTCCTGATATTCATTCACTTTCAGACTGCACACTCGGGTTATTTTAATATGGTTAGAGTAGGAAAATAATTCCTCCAGTCCTTTACTTCCTGCCTGCTGAGTGAGCAATATTGAGAGATGTAGCCAAAAGAACTTGAAACTCACAAAGTGATTGGCTGTATCTGTAGAGAGACTTGGTAATAAAGTCTTTTGATAACAGCAGCATCTACACTGTATTACAAATGTAGTCTCTGCTGTGTGAGGGGAAGAGTGATGTACAGGGTGGGCCATTTATATGGATACACCTAAATTAAATGGGAATGGTTGGTGATATCAACTTCCTGTTTGTGGCACATTAGTATATGGGAGGGGGAAAACTTTTCCAGATGGGTGGTGACCATGGCGGCCATTTTGAAGTCGGCAATTTTGGATCTAACTTTATTTTTTTTCAATGGGAAGACGGTCATGTGACACATCAAACTTATTGAGAATTTCATAAGAAAAACAATAGTGTGCTTGGTTTTAATGTAACTTTATTCTTTCATGAGTTTTTTACAAGTTTATGACCACTTATAAAATGTGCTCAAAGTGCTGCCCATTGTGTTGGATTGTCAATGCAACCCTCTTCTCCCACTCTTGACACACTGATAGCAACACCGCAGAAGAAATGCTAGCACAGGCTTCCAGTATCCGTTGGTTCCATATAAATGGCCCACCCTGTATAATGTGGTCTAGCAGGTTTGTGGAAAGAGTTATCGGGACTTGGTTACATATCCACTGAATACAGTTAGGTACAGAAATATTTGTACATTGACTGAATCTTTGTGATTACAGCTCTGCAGGCTGCTATTTTATATTTAAAATGAAAGAATTGAGATAGAATTGAAGTGGGGACTTTCACGTTTAATTAAAGGGATTGAACAAAATTATCCTGTGAAACGTTTAGGAATTGCAGCTATTTTTCTACAAAGCCTCCTCATTTCAGGGGCTCAAAACTAATTGGACAAATTAACTTTATCATAAATAAATTGTTAATTTTTAATACCTTTTAGAGAATCCTTTGCAGGCTATGACTGCCTGAAGTTTGGAAGCCATGAACGTCACCGAACGCCGGTTTTTCTCCTTTGTCATGCTTTACCGGCCTTTACTGCAGTGAATTCTGTTGTTGCTCGTTTGTGGGTCTTTCTGCCTTAAGTTTTGTCTTAAGCCTGTGAATGCAGCTCTCTGGGGTTGGGATCTGGGGATGACATGGCCAGTGGTGTAACTAGAGTCCGATGGGCCCCGGTGCAAGATTTGGACCGGATCCCACCCCCCATACTAGTATGTATATACAGTGGCATGTAAAAGTTTGGGCACCCCTGGTCAAAATTACTGCTATTGTGAACAGTTAAGAAAGTTGAAGATGAAATGATCTCTAAAAGGCTTAAAGTTACAGATGACACATTTCCTTTGTATTTTAGGCAAAAATATATATACACTGCTCAAAAAAAATAAAAGGAACACTTAAACAACAGAATATAACTCCAAGTAAATCAAACTTCTGTGAAATCAAACTGTCCACTTAGGAAGCAACACTGATTGACAATCAATTTCACATGCTGTTGTGCAAATGGAATAGACAATAGATGGAAATTATTGTCAATTATCAAGACACCCTCAATAAAGGAGTGGTTCTGCAGGTGGGGACCACAGACCACATCTCAGTACCAATGCTTTCTGGCTGATGTTTTGGTCACTTTTGAATGTTGGTTGTGCTTTCACACTCGAGATAGCATGAGACGGACTCTACAACCCACAGAAGTTGCTCAGGTAGTGCAGCTCATCCAGGATGGCACATCAATGCGAGCTGTGACAAGAAGGTTTGCTGTGTCTGTCAGCGTAGTGTCCAGAGGCTGGAGGCGCTACCAGGAGACAGGCCAGTACACCAGGAGATGTGGAGGGGGCCGTAGGAGGGAAACAACCCAGCAGCAGGACCACTACCTCCGCCTTTGTGCAAGGAGGAACAGGAGGAGCACTGCCAGAGCCCTGCAAAATGACCTTCAGCAGGCCACAAATGTGCATGTGTCTGCACAAACGGTTAGAAACCGACTCCATGAGGGTGGTATGAGGGCCCGACGTCCACAGATGACCCCTTGTGAGACCATATGCTTGTGCGGTTGGCCCTGGGTCCCTCCTAATGCAGGACAATGCCAAACCTCATGTGGCTGGAGTGTGTCAGCTGTTCCTGCAAGATGAAGGCATCGAAGCTATGGACTGGCCCGCCCGTTCCCCAGACCTGAATCTGATTGAGCACATCTGGGACATCATGTCTCGCTCCATCCACCAACGTCACGTTGCACCACAGACTGTCCAGGAGTTGGCGGATGCTTTAGTCCAGGTCTGGGAGGAGATCCCACAGGAGACCATCCGCAACCTCATCAGGAGCATGCCCAGGCATTGTAGGGAGGTCATACAGGCACGTGGAGGCCACACACAATACTCACCCTCATCAGGAGCATGCCCAGGCGTTGTAGGGAGGTCATACAGGCACGTGGAGGCCACACACAATACTGAACCTCATCAGGAGCATGCCCAGGCGTTGTAGGGAGGTCATACAGGCACGTGGAGGCCACGCACAATACTGAACCTCATCAGGAGCATGCCCAGGCGTTGTAGGGAGGTCATACAGGCACATGGAGGCCACACACAATGCTCAGCCTCATCAGGAGCATGCCCAGGCGTTGTAGGGAGGTCATACAGGCACGTGGAGGCCACACACAATACTGAGCCTCATTTTGACTTGTTTTAAGGACATTACCTCAAAGTTGGATCAGCCTGTAGTGTGTTTTTCCACTTTAATTTTGGGGATGACTCCAAATCCAGGCCTCCACTGGTTAATAAATTTGATTTCCATTGATGATTTTTGTGTGATTTTGTTGTCAGCACATTCAACTTTGTACAGAACAAAGTATTCAATGAGAATATTTCATTCATTCAGATCTAGGATGTGTTATTTGAGTGTTCCCTTTATTTTTTTGAGCAGTGTATATTTTTATCTTTTACATTTTAAAAATTACAAAAAGGAAAATGGGCTGATGCAAAAGTTTGGGCACCCTGCATGGTTACTGCCTAGTAGTGCTCTTTTGTAAGTATCACAGCTTGTAAACTCTTTTTGTAGCCAGACAAGAGTCTTTCTATTCTTGTTTGATTGATTTTCATCCGTTCTTCCTTGGGAAATTCTTCCAGCTCTGTGACATTCCTGGTCATCTTGCATGCACTGCTATTTTGAGATCTAGCCACAGATTTTCAATGATGTTCAGATTAGGGGACTGTGAGGGCCATTGTAAAACCTTCAGCTTGCTCCTCTTGAGGTTGTCTATTGTGGATTTTGACATGTGTTTAGGATCATTATCCATTTGTAGAAGCCATCCTCTTTTCAACTTCAGCTTTTTTACACATGGTGTTATGTTTGCATCAAAAATTTGTTGAAATTTCATTGAATCCATTCTTCCCTCTACCCGTGAAATGTTCCCCGTGCCATTGACTACAACACAACCCCAAACCATGATTGATCCATCTCCATACTTAATAGTTGGCGAAATGTTATTTTCCTGAAATTCAGTGCCCTTTTTCTCCACACATACCTTTCATCATTGTGATCAAAGAGTTTTATTTTACCCTCATCTGTCCACAGTACTTGTTTCCAAAATGCATAAGGCTTGTTTAGATGTTCTTTAGCATACTTCTGACTCTGAATTTTATGGTTAGGATGCAGGAGAGGTTCTCTTCTGATGACTCTTCCATGAAGGTCATATTTGTGCAGGTGTCTCTGAACACTAGAACAACGTACAACAACTCCAGAGTCTGGTAAATCTTTCTGAATGTCTTTTGCAGTCATGCGGAGGTTCTGATTTGCCTCTCTAGCAATCCTGCGAGCAGCTCTCACTGAAATTTTGCTTGGTTTTCCAGATCTTATCTTGACCTCCACTGTTCCTCAACTACCATTTCTTAATTACATTTCGAACTGAGGAAAGGGCAACTTGAAAACGCATTGCTATCTTCTTATAGCCTTCTCCTGCTTTGTGGGCCTCCACCATTTTCAGAGTGCTAGGCAACTGCTTAGAAGAACCCATAGCTGCTGTTTTTTGGCACAAGGTTAGAGGAGGCTGGGTTTTTATAAAGCTGGGAAATTTGCATCACCTGGCCTTTCCTAACTATGATGGTGAACAAGTCATAACCATAACAGGCTAATTACGGTCTGAGACCTTGGTCAAAGTTATCTGAGTACACAAATCTCCAAGGGTGCCCACACTTTGCATAGGCCCATTTTCCTTTTTGTAATTTTTAAAATGAAAAAAAAAAAGACAATTCTATATTTTTTAGTCTAAAATACAAAGGAAAAATGTCATCTTTAACTTTAGGCCTTTTAGAGATCATTTCATCTTCAACTTGCTTAACTGTCCACAATAACAGTAATTTTGACCAGGGGTGACCAAACTGTTACATGCCCCATCCTGGTATATATATGCTCTCCATCCTGGTATATATGTCCCTTATCCTGGGCCCCATCCTGATAGATATATTAATATATATATATCTATCCCCTTTCCTGGTATACAGTCATATGGAAAAGTTTGGGCACCCCTATTAATCTTAAGCTTAATGTTTTATAAAAATTGGTGTTTTTGCAACAGCTATTTCAGTTTGATATATGTAATAACTGTTGGACACAGTAATGTTTCTGCCTTGAAATAACGTTTATTGTACTAACAGAAAATGTGCAATCTGCATTCAAACAAAATTTGACAGGTGCATAAGTATGGGCACCCTTATCATTTTCTTGTGTTAAATACTCCTACCTACTTTTTACTGACGTACTAAAGCACTTTTTTGGTTTTGCAACCTCATTGAGCCAGGTGTATGCAATCATGAGAAAAGCTACTTAAAGTGGCCACTTGCAAGTTGTTCTCCTGTTTGAATCTCCTCTGAAGAGTGGCATCATGGGCTCCTCAAAACAACTGTCAAATGATCTGAAAACAAAGATTATTCAACATAGTTGTTCAGGGGAAGGATACAAAAAGCTGTCTCAGAGATTTAACCTGTCAGTTTCCACTGTGAAGAACATAGTAAGGAAATGGAAGAACACAGAGACAGTTCTTGTTAAGGCCAGAAGTGGCAGGCCAAGAAAAACATCAGAAAGGCAGAGAAGAAGAAAGGTGAGATCAGTCAAGGACAATCTTCAGACCACCTCCAGAGAGCTGCAGCATCAACTTGCTGCAGATGGTGTCACTGTGCATCGGTCAACTATACAACGCACTTTGCACAAGGAGACGCTGTATGGGAGAGTGATGCGAAAGAAGCCGTTTCTGCAAGCACGCCACAAACAGAGTCGGCTGAGCACATTTGGAGAAGCCAATTTCTTTTTGGAAGAAGGTCCTGTGGACTGATGAAACCAAGATTGAGTTGTTTGGTCATACAAAAAGGCGTTATGCATGGTGGCAAAAAAACACAGCATTCCAAGAAAAACACTTGCTACCCACAGTAAAATTTGGTGGAGGTTCCATCATGCTTTGGGGCTGTGTGGCCAATGCCGGCACCGGGAATCTTGTTAAAGTTGAGGGACACATGGATTCTACTCAGTATCAGCAGATTCTTGACAATAATGTTCAAGAATCAGTGATAAAGTTGAAGTTACGCAGGGGATGGATCTTTCAGCAAGACAATGATCCAAAACACCTCTCCAAATCTACTCAGGCAGTCATGCAGAGGAACAATTACAATGTTCTGGAATGGCCATCCCAGTCCCCAGACCTGAATATCATTGAACATCTGTGGGATCATTTGAAGAGGGCTGTCCATGCTCGGCGACCATCAAACTTAACTGGACTGGAATTGTTTTGTAAAGAGGAATGGTCAAAAATACCTTCATCCAGGATCCAGGAACTCATTAAAAGCTACAGGAAGCGACTAGAGGCTGTTATTTTTGCAAAAGGAGGATCTACTAAATATTAATGTCACTTTTCTGGTGAGGTGCCTATACTTAGGCACCTGTCAAATTTTGTTTGAATGCAGATTGCTCATTTTCTGTTAGTACAATAAACCTCATTTCAAGGCAGAAACATTACTGTGTCCAAAAGTTATTACATATATCAAACTGAAATAGCTGTTGCAAAAACACCAATTTTTATAAAACATTAAGCTTAAAATTAATAGGGGTGCCCAAACTTTTTCATATAACTGTATATGTTCCCCATTCTGGGCTCATCCCAGTATACGTTCTCCATTCTGACACTGTTCTTTAATGCATAGAAAAAAATTATACTCTCCTTCCCTCCGCTCCCCCGCCGCACGGCATCCTCTTCTAAAGCCGGCAGCTGACTTCAGCGTGCCAGAGACTGGAGTGCATAACGGACTGCCATGCGCCCCCAGACACATGAACACTGATGTCAGCTGCTGGCCTCTGATTGTCCGGCAGCGTGTATTGCCGTGCACGGACCCAACGGGTCTCGGTGCCGCAATACATTTCAGCTGAATGTGCGTCCTCTAACACACATCCAGTTGAAGTTTGTGCTGCGGTCGGCGGGCCCCCACCCGCACGGGCCTGGTCGCAGTTATTACACTACTGGACTTGGCCATTGCAGAATTTTCCACTACTTTGCCTTAAACTCCTGAGTAGCTTTCGCAGGATGTTTTTGGTCATTGTCCACCTGTACTGTCAACCTTGCTGCATTTGTTTGAATCTGAGTGGAAAGTATCTTCATGAATTCATCCGGCTGCTTCTGTCTTCAGTCACATCATCAATAAACACTAGTGACCCGGTGCCATTGGAAGCCATACATGTACATGCCCGCGCTATCACACCGCCTCCACCATGTATTACAGAGGATGTCCTGTGCTTTGGATCCTCAGCCGTTCCAAGCCTTCTCCATACTTTTTTCCTCCCATCATTCTGGTACAGGTTGATCTTAGTTTTGCTTTTCCAGAACTGGGCGGCTTCTTTTGAGGTTTTTTGGTAAAGTCTAATCTGGCCTTTCTGTTTTTAAGGCTCATTAATGATTTGTACCGTGTGGTGAACCCTCTGTATTTGCTCTCATGAAGTCTTCTCTGTATGGTAGACTTAGATACTGAAACACCTACTTCTTGGAGAGTGTTCTTCACTTGGGTGGATGTTGTGAAGCGGTTTTTCTTCACCATGGAAAGAATTCTGTGATCATCCACTGCTGTTGTCTTCCATCAATGTCCAGGTCTTTTTGAGTTCCCAATCTCACCAGTGCACTCTTTTTTTTTTTTGCAGAATGCACCAAACTGTTGATTTGGCCACTCCTAACATTTCTACTATCTCTCTGATGGATTTCTTATTTTTTTTCCAGCCAAATGATGGTCTGTTTTTCTTCCATTGAGAGCTCCTGTTGTGGGTTCACAGCAACAACTTCCAAATCCAAATGCTACACCTGGAATCAGCCCAGACCTTTTACCTGCTTAATTGATTATGCATTAATGAGGGAAAAGCCCATGCAGCCCTTTAAAGAGCTATTGAGATAATTGTGCAGTTTGGTCCCTTGAAAAAGAGGCAGCTACACATTAAAGAGCTGTAATTACTAAACCCTTTCTCCAATTAGGATGTGAATACCCTCAGATTAAGGCTGAGAGTCTGCACTATAAGCCCATATTGATTATATAACTATCTTGAATACGTTTTGGTAAACAGCTAAAATGCCAAAACTTGTCATTGTCCAAATATTTCTGGACCTCTAAATGTATGTAACTTTTCTCTTATTGATACTGTCAAGAATAACAGCCGTGAGGGCTGCACAGGTCGCACCGCTGTTAGCACTTTATGACAGACACATTCCTGATAATGAATTAAGGGGAGGGAAAGGTTGGCGTCACAGTTAGTTGAACTTTGAAAAAAAAAAAAGTCTCCGCAAAGCTACTGCAAATTAGGATATCACAGCCCTTTAAGGTTTGTTTTCCATTGAAGGTGCACTTTAAGAAAGACCAACCAGTCAATGAGTGGGTGAAACATTTCAGTGCGTACGTTCTGGCAGATTTATTATTACTTTCTTAAATTTAGAAAGCTGAAAGCTAGACCAGGCCGGCAGAAGCTGCGCCAAATTTATCACAGGTCCAAGCTGTGCAATAGATTTAGCACATCTTGCTCGACGTGTTGGATACTATTCTTTTCCTTATGGTTAGCTCTAGGTAGATTTACTTTAGACCAAGGTGTTGAGCAAAACTTTTAAGGCAATTTGGTGCAATTTAGGCCATGACACTTCGCATAACTGCCAGGAACAAGGCATGCACCAATTTTTTGGGGGCAAATTGAGCGAGAATTTAGGCGGAATTCTTGCAAATGTTGTTTGTTCTAGAATTTGTATGTAATCTCAGCAATGTCTGAGATCCAGTCTACTCATCCTACTCCTGTTTATCCATGTGAAATGTTATTATTGAAGCCTTTACAGCTCTGGGTTTCTGCAATCTAAAAAAAAAAAAAAAAGCCCTATATGTCAGATTATTGGTTGAGAGAACCAATTTCTAACATATTTCCTAGAAAAAAATATCTTGCTCTCCTATTTTATACTCGTTACTTAGCACATTGTTGAAAGTTTATCGCCTTTTGTAAAATAGACCCTTATTGCTTATGTATTCTGCTAAGCCCAGTGCACTATTTAGTGTTTGTGTGAACAGAGCCTCAGTGGTTAAAGGGGTGAGAAGATTAAAGAGAATCCATCAGCAGTTTTTTTTTTAGGTGTCTCCTGGTCCAGCCCCGCCCCCACCACTAATTGGCAGCTTTCTGCCTATGCACAGCATACACAGGAAGCAGCCAATCAGAGATGTGGGCGGAGTTATACAGTTCTCAGCATTCCGGAGCTCTGTTAGATCTGCAGCAGAGACAACTGATTATATCACAATTGCTGCACCCAGTAAGCTAAGTGATACATCGCTGGAATCAGGGTCTCTGCCCCTACATCATACTGCTCTCAGATTTCATATAATCTTTATTTTCATTTCTGCCATAATGATATGCTCGTGCTCTGGGGCGGGACTTTAGGGAGGGGCTGTAACTGGTGGTCTCATTATGTATTCGTATCTCTGGCCTCCGACAGGTCACTGTGCTTTCAGTCACCTCTCTACCATTTTAAATACTATCTTTGTAATGTCTGTTGCAAACTGAAAATTTACATCCCCCAAAATGGCCCATGCAGTAGCATCTTTCGGTTGCTGATGCTACTGTGCACGCGCGGGTGCCATTCTGCTTTTGGAAAAAGAATTTGGGTGTAGCAATATGGTGCCACGAATGCGCAGTAGCATCTCTTGGCAATCGATAGATACTGCTATGCAAGCGCGGGCGGAGGGGATCATATTGCTGCAGGCAAGTTTCTTTTTCCTCTAGCAAAATAACGCCCTCGCGCAGGCCCGGCGTCAGCATCCAACCCCCCCCCGGGCAAGTGCTGGGGCCCTGAGCAGTTGAGAGGGCCGACTCACCTTCGGGCACCCCTTTGTGTTATGGGACCCGTGAGCGGTGCAGTGCCAGTTTCGGCTCCCGCTCCCCCCCGCTTGCTCAGGGCCCCGACACAATACTTACCTCTCCCCGTGCCTCCGCAGCAGCTCCGGTCTCTTCCTCGGCTGCTGCACTGTGACATCTCAGGTCAGAGGGTTCGGTGACGTCTTTACACCACTTTCTCTCCTGAGTCGTCACAGCGCAGAGAGCGGGAAGACGCCCGCGCGGGTGAGGTGTCCAGAGCTCCGGCAGCAGGTGAGGAGTGAGGTGAGTATTTGATTTTTTTTTTTATATATGTATGGAGGCATGGGGTATTATATGGGGGGGGCATCCTGCATGGGGCATTATATGGGGGGGGGTGACATCCTGCATGGGGCATTACATGGGGGGGTGAACAAGTGACATCCTGCATGGGGCATTATATGGGGGGAGGTGACATCCTGCATTGGGCATTATATGGGGGGGGGACAAGTGACATCCTGCATGGGGCATTATATGGGGGGGGGGACAAGTGACCTCCTGCATGGGGCATTATATGGGGGGGGGAGAGGTGACATCCTGCATGGGGCATTATATGTGGGGGAGAGGTGACATCCTGCATGGGGCATTATGTGGGGGGGGTGACCTCCTGCATGGGGCAATGTATGTGGGGGAGAGGTGACATCCTGCATGGGGCATTATGTGGGGGGGGGAGATGACCTCCTGCATGGGGCATTATATGTGGGGGAGAGGTGACATCCTGCATGGGGCATTATATGGGGGGGAGAAGTGACATCCTGCATGGGGCATTATATGGGGGGGAGAAGTGACATCCTGCATGGGGCATTATATGGGGGAGAGGTGACATCCTGCATGGGGCATTATATGTGGAGGAGAGGTGACATCCTGCATGAGGCATTATGTGGGGGGGGAGGTGACCTGCATGGGGCAATATATGGGGGGGAAGTGACATCCTGCATGGGGCATTATATGTGGGGGAGAGGTGACATCCTGCATGGGGCATTATGTGTGGGGGGGGGTGACCTCCTGCATGGGGCATTATATGGGGGGGAGAGGTGACATCCTGCATGGGACATTATATGGGGGGGAACAAGTGACATCCTGCATGGGACATTATATGGAGGGGAACAAGTGACATCCTGCATGGGGCATTATATGGGGGGGGCAAGAGACATCCTGTATGGGGCATTATATGGGGGGGGGACAAGTGACATCCTGCATGTGGCATTATATGGGGGGGCAATGTCACGACCTCCGTCACTTTGGAACGTTTGGATGTCATAAGTTCAGTAAGTGCCAGAGGCTCTTAGGGTGCCGGGTGCAGAAGTGAATACCGGCTGCCTCGGAGCATCGGACTGGACACCAGACCTGAACAGTGCAAATCAAATTGCTCATTGGCCCCTTTAAGAAATAATTAGCTCATTTTAACTTGATCATTGGATTTGGTGTATAGGATTATGCTTGTGCAAGATTGTATTTCGCTTTAGTGATTATCCTGAGCAGAACTCAGTCTGTGAGTTTGTTCTTACACTGGGAAAACCCTTCAGGATATCCTCATTGAGGCAATCCACCAGAATGCTGAGAAACCAGTTTAGCAAAGTGCTATACCTGTAATAGTAGGTGATATTACATGCAAAGCTCTACAACCCTTGACAACTGATGTGTCTTAGATTTCTGACAAAGTGCGAGATCTTCTAGGAATTCACGTTGACTCGTAGTATACCGTGGCTTTCATATGTACTTCATACGAATTATACCCCGATTCTAGGATTTCTAACAGCTAAAGACGTTGTTTTGTCTTCTATTTTTTTCTTTAGTCACATCAAACTGTATGTGTGAACTGGAATGTGGCCATGGACGGAACGCACTGCCTAGAAGATCAGAACAGTCCCCTCTGCAAAGTCCAAGGACAAGACTATCAGCACGATGGCCAAGTGAGTTCAATCACTGACTTCTTCTTTTTACAGCACGTTAAAAAAAATATATATAAAAATCTTCTGTAGTATGCAAATGAAGGGATCTGACCGGTGCCAGGTTATCAGAAATTTTTGATTATTAAAGTCATATAAATCCCACTTGAAGAAAATGATCAAAATAGGCAATTGTAAGAATACTCTTAAATGACTGGTGAAATTCACATTGGAGTTGTTTGCTGGAAATAAGTTCATTAATCAAGTATAGTCTGTTATAGGGTTTAACCAGTTTGGGGTACACAAACGAATCTATGTCTTAGGGTATGTTCACACGACGTGTTTTTAGCCATTTTTGGAGCAGGTCCGATTTGAAAGACGCTTGAAAGAATCTTTCTATTCATTTTTATGTAAAAACGACTTGTCGTCCATAGGTTCAGCCTTTTGAGCATCTTTTTTAAAAGCATCCAGTTTCCAAAAAAACACCAAGCAGCTAAAAGAAGAGACCTGCCCATTCTACAGGCAGAAGGCGCTCGATACTTCACGGTAGAAGTCAATGGATAGGCTTAAAAAAAAAATAAATAACCGGGCTCATTTTAAACTGTTTTTGCAGCAATTTCATTAAAAAAAAATACCCAATATTATGGATGTCAAAAAAATGCTAAAAATGTTGAAAAAAAAAATACGCCCCCAAAAACTGTGAAGGAAATCGGAAAGAAAAACAATAACAAAACTATTCGGGGAAATCGTTAACGAAACATTTACAAAAATGCTCCATGATAAAAGATCACCGACGTTTCCTGAAGCGGTTTGTATTTGGAAGCCTCGTCGTTTTCCCCTCCTGTAAAAAAAAAACGTTTTTTGTTCCCATACCGGTGCTGAATCCGATCTTCATCCACGTCGACCATTTATTATTAGAATGAAAAATTGGTCTTTCTCTTTTTCGGAGACCTTTTCGCTTGATGAGGATCAAATTGGAATATTTCACAATTTTTACTTTGCAGACATATAAAAAAAGTTACTCAAGCTAAAACGGGAACGTGTTCTATGTGGGAAAATAGAAACGGAGAGAACACGTACGTGAAGCTGAGGAGGGCCTAAAAGGAAGTCGAGAAAGGGTCTACGTTTTGTTTTCCAGAAAGAGCGCCCCTCTTGTCGCACTATTTACAAAGTGTGAGCTTAAAATACGGAAGAGTTCCTATCCCATAAAAAACTGTATATAGACCTGGGTCACTGTTCATCATTGGCCCTTTTTTTAAAAAAAAAATCACTATTCTTTTTTGCCTTGTGTTTTTTGTTGTTGTTTTTCGTGCCAAATTATTCAAAATGGCGGATGTTTCACAAATTTTGCACAAAATAAAAAAAATGCTCCTTTCCTTTGTCTTTGACCAATTTTGGAACTTTTTAGTTCAAAAAGTTGGAAAACGGCGCTAATATTGCACCATGGTAACGTCTCATTTTTTATTTCACTACAAATACCTAATGAATGTTGGCCAAAGCTTTATATCCATTAGATAGACTTCTAGTCCCCATGATATCGGACTTCAGTAGTATTTATGGCTGCACATGCTTCAGCATACGTAATACCAGGGAAGCTGAAAATATGCCAAACTTTCAAGTGGATTCTTTTCCCTTTTTATTATGTAACCTCTTTTTCTTTCCCAAAATCTCAATAGAAACCGAACACTTCACTAAAACAACGGCAGGCTTTTGACTTCTCACCCAGAAGTAAGAAACCTGTAGGTCAAGAATCACACAACCTCTTATTTTTGGCAGAATGTCAGGTTGCGTTCACACTACTTCTTCTGTATTTGCAGACTAGGCGTATGATTTTACACATGGAGCACTGCTGCGTATTATACCAGTAGGATTTTATGAAAATCTCCTGCACACGCGGTGTAAATTGAATGGCGCTTCGTATTTCTAATCCGCGGTCTGTCGGCTTATGCTGCAGATGTTACCTGGGACTTCTCACTTTGCAATCGAAACTGTGAAATAAGCAGCTAAATCAAACAATTTTGGTAACCATTTTCTCTGGTAAATATCACTATAGAGTTACCGTGGCAAAATCAGTTGCATGTAATATACCCAAATAATGAATTGATGAATGTGTGATAAAAAAAAAAAGAGCCCAATACTGACCCATTGGCTATTGGTATTACATGAGCAAATCAAGTCCACAATATTAGACCCTACTTTTCACCTCCTTTGTATATTTTTTGGCAACTGTTAATTCACATAATTCTTATGCAACTAAAGAGAAAACCTAAATTTCTGATACTTCCCCAAAAATATCAGTGACCAATACAGTAATATGGCCGCCTTGTTTTCAATAACAGCTGTAAGCCGTCCATCCATGGAGTCTGTTAGTTTCTTAATCTGTTGATGTTTTGGGCAGCACCAACCACAGTCTCCAGACACTGTTCAGAGAGGTGACCGTTCTCCACCATAAATTTCCCATCTAAGAAGGGCCCAAAAGTTCTCAAAAGGGTTTCGGTCAGGTGAGGATGGGTCATCGTTCTTCGTCTTTAAGGCCTTCCCTGGTGTTGTGCATTGGAGACTTCGATGCTGTGATGGAGTCTTACCCTACAGAAAAATCCTGGTTTTCTTGAAAGCTGCAGACGTTTTCCTGTACCTCCGCTGGAAGAAAGTGTCTTCTAAAAACTGGCAGTAGGTTTGGGAGTTGATTTTAAGTCCATCTTCAACCCAAAAAGTCAAACTAGCTGATCTTTAATAATCCCAGTCCATAGTAGTAACCAGGGGTGGATTAAGAGTAGCCGGGACCAGGACCCTGGGCAGATTAGAAGGCTTGGGCCCCCCCAGGTACCCAATGTAGCACATGACATGTCACATGATCCCCTTTGATAAATCATGTGATAGGTCATGTGAGTAACACACAGGTGCTCTGGAGCACATCTGTAGATGGAAAAAGACAGAGATAACAGCGCGCCGCACAAATTTTTCCCTTGTGTACAGCGCTATGCATAATAAAGCAGGGTGGGAGATGAATTTTCCCAGGGCGCCACATGAGACACCGTGACTGTTGTGGAGGCCGGAACAATAGGATGAAATCAATTTTGCTCGATATTAATATTAATTATAATTATTTTTTTTACATTAATGGTATGACTTAATATTGAGCACAATTAAGTATGCTGACATCCCCTACATACAGTGTGAGCCCCCACATAGCCCCCTACATACAGTATGAGCCCCCACATAGCCCCCTACATACAGTATGAGCCCCCACATAATCCCCCTATAAACAGTATGAGCCCCAACATAATCCCCCTATAAACAGTATGAGCCCCCCATATAGCCTCCTACATACAGTATGAGCCCCCACATAATCCCCCATATAGCCACCTATATCCAGTATAAGCCCCACATAGCTCCCTATATACAGTATGAGCCCCACATAGCTCCCTATATACAGTTTAAGCCCCCATATAGCCTCTTAGGTACATGGGGGCTCATACTGTATCTATCTATATACAGTATGAGGCCGCACGTAGCTCGGCTTCCATTCAGCTCCTCTCCGGTGTGAAGCAGCAGGGCAGGGCACACTGCATGACGTCACTTTAGCAGACACGGCCACGCACAGGGCCGTGTCTCCTAGCTGTGATGCGGCCGGGCCGGCACACAAACAAATTTAAAGGTGTAGCGCTGGCCCGGCCGGAGAAGAAGCAGGGGCCCTGCACAGCTGTTGAGGGAGCGGTCCTGGGCACCACCGGGCCAGCCCCCCCACCTGCCGGAATATGTGCGCCGCATCGGCGGTGTACACATTATAATGAGGCAATCGGGCCATGGGCCCCCCGGAGCCTCGGGCGGCAGCCCACATTGCCCTCATTATAATCTGCCTATGGTAGTAGCCCACCTCCATCTTACTGGCATCTTAGTTGAAGTGAACGTATGCGTCCGTTACTGATCCAGCCACGCGCCCATCCATCTGGTCTGTCGAGCCATCTCAACTCATCAGTCCATAAAACCTTTGAAAAATCTGTTGTCTTCAGATATTTCTTGGCCCAGTCTTGACATTTCTCTTTCGTGTATTGCTCAGTGGTGGTCAGGCTCAGCCACCTCACCTCGGCCGTGTCTCTGAGCACTGAACACCTTGTACTTCTGTGTCTTGCTCAGTGGTGGTCGGGCTCAGCGTCCTCACCTCGGCCATGTCTCTGAGCTCTGAACACCTTGTACTTCTGTGTCTTGCTCAGTGGTGGTCGGGCTCAACCTCCTCACCTCAGCCTGGTCTCTGAGCACTGAACACCTTGTACTTCTGTGTCTTGCTCAGTGGTGGTCGGACTCAGCCTCCTCACCTCGGCCATGTCTCTGAGCTCTGAACACCTTGTACTTCTGTGTCTTGCTCAGTGGTGGTCGGGCTCAACCTCCTCAGCTCAGCCTTGTCTCTGAGCACTGAACACCTTGTACTTCTGTGTCTTGCTCAGTGGTGGTCGGGCTCAGCCACCTCACCTCGGCCTTGTCTCTGAGCACTGAACTCCTTGTACTTCTGTGTTTTGCTCAGTGGTGGTCGGGGTTCAGCCTCCTCACCTTGGCCGTGACTCTGAGCACTGAGCACCTTGTACTTCTGTGTCTTGCTCAGTGGTGGCCGGGGTTCAGCATCCTCACCTCGGCCGTGTCTCTGAGCACTGAACACCTTGTACTTCTGTGTCTTGCTCAGTGGTGATCGGGCTCATCCTCCTCACCTCGGCCGTGTCTCTGAGCACTGAACACCTTGTACTTCTGTGTCTTGCTCAGTGGTGGTCGGGCTCAGCCTCCTCACCTCGGCCATGTCTCTGAGCTCTGAACACCTTGTACTTCTGTGTCTTGCTCAGTGGTGGTCGGGCTCAACCTCCTCAGCTCAGCCTTGTCTCTGAGCACTGAACACCTTGTACTTCTGTGTCTTGCTCAGTGGTGGTCGGGCTCAGCCACCTCACATCGGCCTTGTCTCTGAGCACTGAACTCCTTGTACTTCTGTGTTTTGCTCAGTGGTGGTCGGGGTTCAGCCTCCTCACCTTGGCCGTGTCTCTGAGCACTGAGCACCTTGTACTTCTGTGTCTTGCTCAGTGGTGGCCGGGGTTCAGCATCCTCACCTCGGCCGTGTCTCTGAGCACTGAACACCTTGTACTTCTGTGTCTTGCTCAGTGGTGGTCGGGCTCATCCTCCTCACCTCGGCCGTGTCTCTGAGCACTGAACACCTTGTACTTCTGTGTCTTGCTCAGTGGTGGTCAGGCTCAGCCACCTCACCTCGGCCTTGTCTCTGAGCACTGAACACCTTGTACTTCTGTGTCTTGCTCAGTGGTGGTCGGGTTCAGCATCCTCACCTCGGCCTTGTCTCTGAGCACTGAACACCTTGTACTTCTGTGTCTAGCTCAGTGGTGATCGGGCTCAGCCTCCTCACCTCGGCCATGTCTCTGAGCACTGAACACCTTGTACTTCTGTGCCTTGCTCAGTGGTGGTCGGGCTCAGCCTCCTCACCTCAGCCTTGTCTCTGAGCACTGAACACCTTGTACTTCTGTGTCTTGCTCAGTGGTGGTCGGGCTTAGCCTCTCACCTCGGCCGTGTCTCTGAGCACTGAACACCTTGTACTTCTCTGTCTTGTTCAGTGGTGATCGGGCTCAGCCTCCTCACCTAAGCCGTGTCTCTGAGCACTGAACACCTTGTACTTCTGTGTCTTGCTCAGTGGTGGTCGGGCTCATCCTCCTCACCTCGGCCGTGTCTCTGAGCACTGAACACCTTGTACTTCTGTGTCTTGCTCAGTGGTGGTCGGGCTCAACCTCCTCAGCTCAGCCTTGTCTCTGAGCACTGAACACCTTGTACTTCTGTGTCTTGCTCAGTGTTGGTCGGGCTCAGCCACCTCACCTCGGCCTTGTCTCTGAGCACTGAACTCCTTGTACTTCTGTGTTTTGCTCAGTGGTGGTCGGGGTTCAGCCTCCTCACCTTGGCCGTGTCTCTGAGCACTGAGCACCTTGTACTTCTGTGTCTTGCTTAGTGGTGGCCGGGGTTCAGCATCCTCACCTCGGCCGTGTCTCTTAGCACTGAACACCTTGTACTTCTGTGTCTTGCTCAGTGGTGGTCGGGCTCATCCTCCTCACCTCGGCCGTGTCTCTGAGCACTGAACACCTTGTACTTCTGTGTCTTGCTCAGTGGTGGTCGGGCTCAGCCTCCTCACCTCGGCCATGTCTCTGAGCTCTGAACACCTTGTACTTCTGTGTCTTGCTCAGTGGTGGTCGGGCTCAGCCTCCTCACCTCAGCCTTGTCTCTGAGCACTGAACACCTTGTACTTCTGTGTCTTGCTCAGTGGTGGTCGGGCTCAGCCTCCTCACCTCAGCCGTGTCTCTGAGCACTGAACACCTTGTACTTCTGTGTCTTGCTCAGTGGTGGTCGGGGTTCAGCATCCTCACCTCAGCCATGTCTCTGAGCACTGAACACCTTGTACTTCTGTGTCTTGCTCAGTGGTGGTCGGGCTCAGCCTCCTCACCTCGGCCATGTCTCTGAGCTCTGAACACCTTGTACTTCAGTGTCTTGCTCAGTGGTGGTCGGGCTCAGCCTGCTCACCTCGGCCGTGTCTCTGAGCACTGAACACCTTGTACTTCTGTGTCTTGCTCAGTGGTGGTCGGGGTTCAGCATCCTCACCTCAGCCATGTCTCTGAGCACTGAACACCTTGTACTTCTGTGTCTTGCTCAGTGGTGGTCGGGCTCAGCCTCCTCACCTCGGCCATGTCTCTGAGCTCTGAACACCTTGTACTTCAGTGTCTTGCTCAGTGGTGGTCGGGCTCAGCATCCTCACCTCGGCCGTGTCTCTGAGCACTGAACACCTTGTACTTCTGTGTCTTGCTCAGTGGTGGTCAGGCTCAGCCTCCTCACCTCGGCCGTGTCTCTGAGCTCTGAACACCTTGTACTTCTGTGTTTTGCTCAGTGGTGGTCGGGCTCAGCCTCCTCACCTTGGCCGTGTCTCTGAGCACTGAACACCTTGTACTTCTGTGTCTTGCTCAGTGGTGATCGGGGTTCAGCATCCTCACCTCAGCCATGTCTCTGAGCACTGAACACCTTGTACTTCTGTGTTTTGCTCAGTGGTGGTCGGGCTCAGCCTCCTCACCTTGGCCGTGTCTCTGAGCACTGAACACCTTGTACTTCTGGGTCTTGCTCAGTGGTGGTCGGGCTCAGCCTCCTCACCTCGGCCATGTCTCTGAGCACTGAACACCTTGTACTTCTGTGTTTTGCTCAGTGGTGGTCAGGCTCAGCCTCCTCACCTCGGCCGTGTCTCTGAGCACTGAACACCTTATACTTCTGTGTCTTGCTCAGTGGTGGTCGGGCTCAGCCTCCTCACCTCAGCCATGTCTCTGAGCACTGAACACCTTGTACTTCTGTGTCTTGCTCAGTGGTGGTCGGGCTCAGCCTCCTCACCTCGGCCGTGTCTCTGAGCACTGAACTCCTTGTACTTCTGCCTAATAATTCTGCACACCTTGATAAAGGGTTTTGTATCCTTAGGCCTCATCCCCCTAATTACACAAATACACATCACCAATCAGCATTCAAGTTTATACAGCTCGGAGTTGGAAAATCTGCATAATAATGATGATATGGTCAAATTCCTCACTGCCTAATAATTGTGCACATAGTGTAGCAGTTCTCTGAATGCTGAGCTCTGTGTAACCCCACCCACACCACTGATTGGCTGCTTTCAGTGTACACTGTGCTTAGGCAGAAAGCTGCCAATCAGTGGTAACGGGCGTGGCTGGACTACATGGCAGCAGGTGTGCTAGTCCTCTAGTGATAATCTCCTGCTGATAAAACACTGATTTTATCAAAACTACAACACACAGTCCAGTAAGTGACACATCGCTGGAATCAGGGTCTCTACATTATGCTGCTCGCGGATTAGGTGGCAAAAACCTGGAGACAGATTCAACTTTGACAAGATTACAATTTATTTATTTCCACCTCGAGTATCGGATTTTATCATTTTCTTTTTTTTCTTTATATATATATTTTTTCAAATCTTCCAAGAACATTTTTCTGTATTTTTCTGCTGTTTTAAGTTCTTCGGTTGGGGGGGGTGGGGTGGGGAAATTATATGCGCAGAATATATTGTTTTAATCAAGTAGAAGGATGCTTGTCATATCCTGTCTATGGCTTTTCCCACTTTAGGCTGTATGAAAGCTCCATTACTTTAATTAGGACTGATGGGTTGTGATAGGGAATGCTAATCTAGGTCATTGCATATGTAAATGTGCAGCTGTAGTCTTGGAGCATGCCAAAGCATATCAGCCGAGGTGTCCAGTCATCACCAGGCATCAAGCCCAGCATAGCGAGGATAACTGCTCGGAGCAGGCCGTCCTCAGGTCAGTGGGCTCTGCTATAATCAGCGCTCTGTATCCTTCCAATTATTGCGTGACGAGTATTAATGCACTGGCACTATTCAGCTACTCGTACCCCGATTATACCTGCACCCAATCACCTTTCCTAAATTTACCAGGTAAATATATAATAAATCTTTAAGAAGCATAAATATCAATTCCTTACCTTTTATTACTTTTAGAGACTGTTATATCCCATATATTTTATTGTAGACGAGAAGAATGAATATGCCGCACTTCCCCTTGGAAAAGAAAAAAATTTCATCAGACTTTATTCCAATCAATTAAAATTCCAGCATGGTAGCATGTCCTATACTACACTGCATGGAAGACCGACGTTTCGCACCGAACATGTGCTTCTTCCAGGCGCTCGAGACCAAGAAGAAGCGCCTGCTCAGAGCGAAACGGCTTTTTTCCGTTTTGCGTAGTATTCCACATGTTACCATGCTGTTTTACTTGATTGGAATAAAGTCTGCTGGAGTTTTTTTTTTACCTTGGGAGCGCTGCATATTCATTCTTCTTCTTTACATTGGAAAGTTTTTTTTTTTTTTTTACACATCCTTGCTGAGCACCACCATAGTCATGGGGAATAATGTTTTTGGCTACTGACTGTATTAACCCTTTTAACTTGGAGCACTCATATGTTCAATTATTAGGGCAAGGTTATACGACAACTTTCTTAAAGCTTTCCGAGAAAAGTATTTTCATAGGACGTTCCAACAAATGTATCGCTTATCCCGGGAGGGAAAAAAAGACAAAAAATCCTGATTCATCATTTGTCGGGGAAAGTGGGCGAGGTTAAATGACTTTTTAATTTTTTTCTCTTGTGATATTTGTTACTGTTTTTTTTTTGCAACAAAGTGGCGGAAGTGGTTCATGAATTTTGCACAGTCAAAAATTGTCTTTATTTATGTCTTTAAAGGGAACCTGTCTGCAGGGTTTTAAACCCCAAAGTAACGTCAACACAGTAAAGTACCTGTAATGATTATTACTTCCATACCTCTATATTACAAATCCACATCTGTATTGTCTTGTAATCAACCAGCAATTTTTTATGCAAATGAAGTCCCAGGGCTTGGTCAACAGCTCTCCGGCCTCTTTCTCCTCCCGGTGCCTTCCTCCTGCCAGTGATTGACAGTTCGCTCTCTCTCTGTGACCTGCTCCCTCCCACCCAAATTTTGCGCAGTTGCCATCATTCTGGGGCTGCGCATGCGCAGTAACATCTTGATGATATTGTGAAAGCAGGAGTATTCTTCTGCGCATGCTTGTGCTACCGCCCAGGAATGACTGCGCCTGCGCGAGATGTCGGCCAAGGAAGCAGGTCACAGACTGACACCTTGCGGAGGCGCTATCATTCCCTCGAACGGAGCAATGATAGATAAATATTCCGTCTCTCGCAATGTCATGAGGACGTTATTGCGCATGTGCCGCCCCCCAGAGTGATGGCACCTGAACAAGATGTTGACCGGAGGCAGCAGGTTACAGAAAAGAGTGAACTGTCAATCACTGGCAGGAGGCCGGCGCCGGGAAGGGAAAAGCCTAAATAAGCGAGAGCTGAAAATCCAGATCAATCTCCTGCACTTGTGAGCTCATTTATATAAGAATTCGCCAATAGATTACGAGACAACAGAGACGCGGATTTGTAATATAAATGTATGGAAGTAATCATCACTACAGGTACTTTACTGGGATCTATTACTTTGGAGTCCAAAAACTTGAGGACAGGTTCCCTTTAAGCTTTTTTAGCACTTCATAGCGTAAAAAGTCTGACATTTTGTAAAATAGCGCAAGAATTGCGCCAAAATAGCTGGCGTATAGAAAATCATTTTGTGATGGGAGAATTACTACGGCAAATTATGTGACTTTTCGAAAAGTTGCCACATTGACTATAATAGAGCATGTTGTATTTGTGAAACATCTGGAGAGCACACGTAGCTGTGAAAAAACGAACGTCTGAATGAGGCCCAAGGCGTAGACCCCAATTCATCATTGCTGTCTCTCCAATTTTCTGGAGTAATTTGCTCCTTTTTAGTGGCTTTAGTATTTGCACCACTGTTTACGTTATTTTTCTTTTTTTTTTTTTTTTTTTTTTCATTGTTCCTCGACAATTTTTCTTACCCAGATTTTTTAAACAGATTCATGAAATATGACTTTTACCAAATGTTGCATTTCTTTTGGCGCATCTTACTCCAGTCCCTGGCCGGAGTAAGGTTTCTGGAGGAGTTTTCACTTTGCCACATTTTTTGTGACATTTTTAAAGGATTTTGGGTTCTGAAAAGTTGCAAAAAAATATATAAAAATAGTCAAAGGCAAAAATAAAGCATATTTTTTCTTTACAATTTTTAAAAATTTTTGCTTAAAAAAATAAGCAAATATCACAACACACACAAAAAAAAGAATAGTGACTCCAATAGATCATAAATGATGAATCCGACCCTTAGTTTTACAAAAGTTTAAGAAAAGAATATTCATTCTTTTTTTTTTTCCAAGAAACAGCGCCACCTCTGATCATGGACTATTTGTAGTATTGCAGACACAGCATGGCAAACTAAAAAAAAAAAAAAAAAGCTATTCTATAAGTTATAAATCACTTTAAAAATGTAAAAAAAAAATAAAAAATGTCACTCTTCTGGCCACTTCGTTCTTTGTTTTTTTCTCGCTTCTACAATAGTAATCCTGATTCAGAGATGATTCTTATGAAGAGTGGAAAGCTGAGAAAGAAAGGGCTGCGCTGCAATCCGCTACTTTTCCTTATACTACTTATTGGTTAGGAACAGAAAAATAAAGGAGTGCAGCGCTCCTACGACTGTCAGATTGCTCCGGTAAAATACATGATATCGTAGACAGCTCGCTAGTGATCAGACGTCACAGGAACAGCGCAGCACAGCACAGCGCAGCACAGCAGGACTCCTCTCTTCTTAATGTACCAGAACCTGGGGTGTAGTATCGGTATCAAGCTGTGCGGCTTTAACCCCTTCACTGCTTCAGCTCGTCGTGGTCTGCCGGTTGCATCTGTCTTCCTTTAAAGAAGATGTTGAAGCTGTGCGTTTTTTGGTGCATTTTGTTTGCCGTAACTTACTAGCTTATTTGGGGAGTATGAAAAAATGTAATTGTGTTTGTAAGTGCAGGATTCCCAGCATTTCATTAAAAAATGGTGCTTCAAATCTGCATCAAAAAGAAAGGGGAATATGCATTCTAGGGAAAGAGACCTTGATTCCAGTGATGTCACTTAGTTTTCCCTGCCCACACCACAGCTTTCCATGTACATTCCATATTGACAGTAAGCTGCTAATCAGTGCTGGGGGGAGGTTATGGTTGGACTAGGAGACACGAGGCAGCTAGTCCGGCAGTGATAATCTCCTGGTCATAAAGCATTCATTGCATTGAAACTACAGCACACAGCCTAGTAAGTGACACATCCCTGGAATCAGGGTCTCAGTCCCTGTCCCAATCAGTCCTTATCAGGGAGGTAGCATGCTATCATTTTAAGTTGTCCCAAATAGGCAAATGCTGACATGGATGCTATGACTCCATCTGGAAAAAGAATAGAAAGAACACAACGGCGCACTATAGTGCAGAACCGTAATAATAGTGTTACACCTGTGCAGGTAAACCATGTGCTGGAGGTAGTGTGCATTGCTGACCTATTAGACACCTGTTACTACCAGGATCACCAACATTACTTTTTATTTTTCAAAAAATCATGGACAGACAGTATTTTTTTTTACGGACACATTGTAAAACCATTAAACGGTAAAATTATGAAAATTACAGTAAAAATGATATGTAAAAGTTCAACAAAATCACAAATGATTAAAAAAAATATTTTTTTTACGGATAGGGTAAAAAATGCCCTATTTTTCTGGACTGTCCTGGAATTTTTGGAAGGTTGGCAACCGCTATAAGGTGTCTGTTCGACGTCTTGATATATGGAACAATCAGCCGCAGGTCGTCTTGTCTAAACCGATCAGCTGGAGGATCCAAAAATAATGATAATAAAAAGCTGGAGTAACAGCGCTGCTGAACAATGGGACGAATCCATGGAAACCTTTCAAAGTACTTATTCCTACTTGCACATAAACAGGGCTACACGTTTCGGCACTGAAGCAGTGCCGTCCTCACGCCTGATAAAAAGGACAATGCGTTGAACACACGGTCTGCGTTCTTGGTGTTACACAAATAAGTTAAAAAAATGTATCTATTAATATTAAATGTAAAAAATAAAATAATCAACGCTTTCGTCATGCAGCTACTCTTTAAGTTTCAGCGGCTGTAATATAATCCTCTGATGGAGGAGGAGGCATCTTGTTGCTACATTCGTCTACTTCTTGCAATTTTCATATACATTTTTTTTTTCTTCCCTTTCCTAAAGTCTTATGCATATGATAAAAAAAATGGGACAAGACTGAGTGTTAATTTCTGCAGCGCAGACCTGAGTGCACAGTCTGGTTATTAGTGGTGTGGGGTGGTAGTGCCAAGTGGGCAAGTATCAAGTAGTGTGAAGTCTTCCTCGGCAGTGAGTGAGCCGTATCCCCTCTGCGTCTGCCCTGGTTGGTCACTTGCAACAGGCTCGCGAAGAGGAGGAAAGCCTGGAGATATGTGACTACATTCATTAGCGGACTGTGACAGATCTGTGTGACATTGTGACATTTTATTCTTGGCTGGAGCTGCTAATTATCCATATTTATAATTGCGTGTGCCACTTTCAAAGATTGCTCTAGACTTTAATGGCCATTTAACCCTTTCACTTTCCTTAGGGGGCTTAAAATGCAATGCACGCTCAGACCATAAAATGTACCTTAGAAAATCATTAGATTCCATCTCTAGCTGGAAAGGTTTAACTCCTTGTTAGAACGTTCTTTCAGCACATTGGTGTGCAAACTTAGAAAATAGTTCTATGTAGGATTCTTTTATTTATTTTTTAAACCAATTATTGGAAAATGCACATGGAAATGTTTAACAATTTTCAATCATCATCATCCTCTGCATGGATGCAACATTTGATAAAATATAAGGCACCTAGGAAACACTCATTGGTTCCATATCCCGTATCTCTTTCCCATAAACGTTCGGCCGTCAATAGGGTGGAAGATATTGACTGTTGTAAAACTATCAGTAGCCTGCTGATGGGCAAACCGTAACGCCCAGGGGTAAAGTCAAATGGCTTTGCATGACTGTAAACATTTGATGACTGCTGGCCAAACGATCGGCCGGAGTATCATTATGCCAGTCTTCACCGATTTGATTCTCTCATACACATAAGCGCTCATTTGGCAGAGGGCTCTTGTGTGTTCCCTATGAGGAAGGCTGTCGACTCACACATCAGCCGGTGACTTAACTCCAGGAGAACAATGCAATCAGCAGTCCGAAATCAGACATAGAATCCTAGAATGTTAGAGTTGGAAGGCACCTCCGGAGTCCAACTCCCGACTCGATGTAGGATTCATTAAACCATCTCAGACAAAAGAGGATTCACTAAACCATCTCAGACCAAAGAGTATTCACTAAACCATATCAGACAAAAGAGGATTCACTAAACCATCTCAGACCAAAGATGATTCACTAAACCATCTCAGACTAAAGAAGATTCACTAAACCATCTCAGACTAAAGAGGACTCACTAAACCATCTCAGACTAAAGAGGATTCACTAAACCATCTCAGACTAAAGAAGATTCACTAAACCATCTCAGACTAAAGAGGACTCACTAAACCATCTCAGACAAAAGAGGATTCACTAAACCATCTCAGACTAAAGAGGATTCACTAAACCATCTCCGACAAAAGAGGATTCACTAAACCATCTCCGACAAAAGAGGATTCACTAAACCATCTCCGACAAAAGAGGATTCACTAAACCATCTCCGACAAAAGAGGATTCGCTAAACCATCTCCGACAAAAGAGGATTCGCTAAACCATCTCCAACAAAAGAGGATTCACTAAACCATCTCAGACAAAAGAGGATTCACTAAACCATCTCCAACAAGAGGATTCACTAAACCAGCTCAGACATGCCTGATCAACCCCTCCCCCCGACCATCAGTTGTTTGGTGCCCCCATACACATTAGACAGTTTTGATATTGACGGATTAGTGTAATGTGTATGGGGGCTTTAAGAGCAGAAGACTAGTTGTGCTACTAGGATATCAGGATATTGCTGTTCATGCAACTCCCTACCAATTTATTACAAATGTCCTTTATAAAAACTGCATGGTATTAGAGAGACAGATGTGTGACTGGAGCCTTACAAATATCCCTATACAATATGTTGTATTCTGTGGTGGAATTCTGCTGTACTATATACTCTTGACGTGGAAAAAATGATTTTTAGATATGTTTGCTGTTACCTTATGTTAACAATATTTATTAGCAAAACATTTATTTTCAAACCTCCTGATCCAAGCAACAGATATTTCTCTTTTGGGAGTGTCCCTTCCAGTAATATAGGTTGGATTTGAACCATGTGGCTTATATATCGGCACAACTTTTATCCTTCACTTATTATCTCCTCTTGCAATTTCTTCCTTTTTTTGGAGCCTGTTTTTTTTTTTTCTGCAATCTCGGAGACTGTTCATGCTTTCTCCCATTTCCACATTGTCAGGAGCTCTGATGGATATGTAATATGTTGTGTTGATCACTCAGTTTAATAAACTACTAACAGACACTCTGCCACAGCAAAATGGTATAAAATTTTAATAAAGAATATTTATAACGCATTAAATGGTGTCAATTGAAATAAATTGGCTGTACATATAATTCCCAAACAATTTTGGTCAGTAAGAGAGAGAAACTTCCTCTGCTTCAGCTAATTTATCGAGGTCCTAAATGATTTTTTTCTTTCATAATAATAATCTTTTTAAAATAATCATGGACTTTATTGAAGGTTTTACACTGCAGACAACGATAATCAAAGATAACTCAAATGATAAAGATATTCAAAACATGTTTTTTTTTTCAATTGAGATATTAATTGGTTCACACTTTCTCTGTTTTTATTTTTTTTACTTTTTGGAGCAATACTTGAGCAATGTCATAAATGGACGTAACATGGATGCAAATCTCAATTGTTACAACAGTGGACAGGATATCAAGATGGTTTTACTGTAATAATTATAAAGTATGGAGCAGAACGAGAGCAATTTCCAATAAAAAGCCTCAAGGGATATGTAGACGATTATTTTTTTTTATTGTTTATTTGCTTCTTAAAAGCAGAGTCTTGCAACGTTCTAAAAAGTCTTAATTAAAAATCTACCATTTTGCTGCTTACTTTTGTAAGACATAAATCTACAAAAATGTTACAAATCAGTCAGAGTTCATGCTTGGTTGTGATGGCTCTTTCTGCTCTTGTTCCCTTCTGACGTGATAGGCCTCATTCACACGTGTTATATCCGTTTTTTTCACAGATACTACCCGTACCCATTGTAATCTATAATGCTATTCACATGTTCATGTTTTTACAATGACCGTGTGTCCGTGTAAAACACACGTAGACATGTCCATTTTGTTCCCGGCAGCGCGGATGCCAAGGGCCAATACAAGTCTATGAGTCCGTGAATAACACGTACAGCACACGGATGGCATCGGTATGCTGTACATATTTAATATTGAAAAGGGTAGGAGAAGCTTTGTAATTTATCCATCCGTGAAAAACACTGATGTTGCAATGATGGTAAAAATGGACACAAAGGTGACACACTGATGCAAAATTGACACTGATACCATTTTTTCACATGCGTTAGATAAAGTAGTAGGAGAGTAGAGGTTGTTACACACAGATCTGATCTTCAAAGTGTGGAGAGGGGAAAAGCATGTATAGTCTCAGGGAGGGCAGACTATAGAAAAGGAGAAACGGGAATCATTTCAGGATAGAAGCTGTGCTGCTAAATAAGCTAATGAAGACAGCAGCACCTTGGATAACTACAGACCTTGCTTTCAGCACCCCACAAGAGAAAAATCAGGCTGTCAGAAAATGAATGAAGACTACAGATTTGAAATTTTGTGAAATTTAATAACTAAAGGTAACCACTATCGTGTAAAAAAATAAAAAAATAAATTGGGAATTACCATTGATAACATGGATAGTGAAGACTAACAAACACTGAACAGATGTCTACAACTATTTACTTATAAATAAACCAAAGTTCCCACTGTTGTTAAATCCGTGATCTAAGGTTACAGAAGTAATTCATAACATGTGATCTGATTGTCTTTTTTCAGTGTTTCCAGGAAGTGTCGCTCAGGAGAATCCTTCTGTGATTTCTTATAATAGCAGCCAGGGTTATAATTTACAGATTATGCTAATTATAGGGATAATGAAAAATATTTAGCATACAGGAAGTAATCTTCTAACAAGAGAGGAGAATCTAAGAATATATTGTACATGAAATGTTGGAATTCTACCTGGTTAAGACTGATGCAGCGATGCTCCGTTCTGTCTGCTTACGTACATAGAGGATAGATAGGTACAAGTAAGGTCAGAAAGGATAGAGGATGTGGGATTGAGCTACGAACGAAGACACCTAGGCGCGCATAGAAGCTTGATAGCAAAAAAATGGCAGGATATTTTTTAATGAAGACTATTTGCACAATGGATGCAATGGTGGATGTGATTTTCAAATAGAATCTGTCACCAGGTTCTTGCTAACCCTATCTGAGAGCAGCATAATGTAGAGCTTGAGACCCTGATTCCAGCGATGTATCAGTTACCGAGCCGCTTGCTGTAGTTTTCATAAAATCACAGTTTTATGGGCAGCAGATTATCACTTGACCTGGTAGCCAACTCCACCCCCACCTCTGATTAGCAGCTTTCTGCCTATGCACAGTGTACACAGAAAGCGGCCAATCGGAGATGTGGACGGGGTTATACACAGCTCAGCATTCAGGGAAGTGGTAGATCGGCTGCAGATAAAACTGTGATTTTATTTAAAAAAAATTGCAGTAAGCGATACATTGCTGGAATCTGGGTCTTTGCCCCTACCTCAGGAGTCTCTGAGAAGGAGTATCTATGTCTATGGGGCTTATAGAAAACTGTTTATCCAGGACTTTTTTTACTATGAGACAATAAACTAGCGGGCAGTTAGTTGCTAACAAAAGCATCTATCTACCAGTCTAAAATCAGACTTGTGACCTAATGTAATTTCCAATGTTGCTCGTATTGATTTTTGTTTCCCCCGTATAACGGTAATAAAATTGTTTCTACAGAGACACACAACCTCCTATCCTTACCGATGCAACCTGGCAGACTTTAAAATAGAGAAGAAGATTGGAAGGGGGCAATTTAGTGAAGTGTACAGAGCCAGCTGTCATCTCGACCGGAAGCCTTTGGCTTTGAAAAAAGTCCAGGTAAGTTTTATTCTAATTGTAAAAAGTTACTTTTTTGTTTGAAAGTTTGTAAAGAGGAAAAAAAAATGCTTAGGAATAGAAACGATAGTCTATAAAGGAGTTGTAGAAGTTGCTCCGGGTCTATTCCTTGGCCGGGAATTGCCGCTTAGTAAATTAGTAAAGGTCATTTCCACATCAAAACTTTTCTGCCTTGTGTGACCGTTGCCACAATTTTCCTCCTATGTGCAAACATGTTGCAGAAATTCATCTTCAGGTGATAATTGTCTAAAATTCTTCAACTTGCTCTCAACTCGCCTTTCTAGATTATTTCATACATCGTATATAAGTTTGCTTTAAATTTTGAAATCTTAATTGATAAGCCCATCTATGTGTACCCTGATATTTTTCCTAGCAGAAAACACCCCTACATAAGCATTCAATGATAAGAAGCGTCTGCAATGTGCATGGAGCCCACAATTCCTGCCATTTTATACTGGCTTCACTTTTGCACCATTTTCTCATAATCTTCCTTAAAAGTAATTCTTATGTCCTCTGATGCCAATATTTTCACTACTGGGTTTCATTCACATAGTAATAACAAAGATGCATCTCAACATCCATGTTTTGGTTCCAAAAACCAGAGCTTCATAGTTCAGGTTAGCCAGACATGGAGTATGTCCACACAAAAAGATCTGCTTCAACTGCTCTTTGGTTTTTGTTTCTATTGATTTAAGCAGGAAATACACATAATCCGCAGTTCATACAGCAATTTTTTGGAGACTTTTTTTTTTTCTTTCTATGAAGTTTTGAGAACTTTGCCATGATAAAAAAGTGACATGTCACTTCTTGATGCTGTCAAGCAAAAAATGTATGGAAAAAGAAACCCTTTTAAAGTTGTGCCAAAAAACCTCTTCAAAAACCTTGTCCAATGTTAAAACCCATATGGATTTCTCTTTGAAAACCACAATGGATTTTTCCTCCTTAAAGGAACTTTGTCAGCACAGAATGACTGTTGAAAGCAGGCGCTTGGGGCATCATGGGGCGGCCAAACATTTACATACCCCTTAGATGAGAGATTTTAGAAGTATACTGGCACCAATCCCACAAGTTAAATGATATTCTTAGTGTCAGCAGTTACTTGCGATCTTTTACGGTGGTGCATCAGCTATAGTTCAAAGTAGATATCGATAAGAAGAAATATGAAAAGCAGCACTCACCAGATCTTTGTTGGCTTAAAAATCCTTTATTCCATTATGTGTGGACAATCTAGGAAAACATGCGGCAAGCAGGTAAAAACAGGGAGTAGGTGCAGGGGAGGAAGAGAGGACGACGGCTGTTCGCTTCCGGCTGACGCTTCTACTGGTTCTATTCCACCGATGCAACAATTCATTGCCTCTTTACTGATGAGTTTGGTTGGACCGCTAATCCCCCATTAGGAGTTTACAAGCTGTTTTCACCTCTTAGTAATGCATAGAAAGGGCAGCATTAGGTAGTGATAGAGACCCTAATTTAATTTGGTGCATCATTGGGTGTCTTCCAGTACCTGACATTATATTGTACATTATAAGGCTAGAGTCACACAACCATTTTTCTTTCATCCGAGAAAATCGTTCGGAGTGTGTTCGGAGTGTGTTCGGAGTGTGTTCGGAGTGTGTTTGGAGTGTGTTTGGAGTGTGTTCGGAGTGTGTTCGGAGTGTGTTCGGAGTGTGTTCGGAGTGTGTTCGGAGTGTGTTCGGCGTGTGTTCGGCGTGTGTTCGGCGTGTGTTCGGCGTGTGTTCGGAGTGTGTTCGGAGTGTGTTCGGCTTTTCTTGGATGTAAAAATAAAAAAAACATGATTCTCTACCTTCTCCTATCTAACAGTCCATGAAAAACAGACAGCACTCAACTGACATTCTAGTACTCTCCGATTTTTTCCCAGACCCATAGACTTTCAACACTGAGATCAATATCGGACATATACCCGTGATTTTGAGCCGATCACTCGGTCCTAAAATTAAATAAAAAAATCGGATATATGTACAGCCCCTGACTATACTAGGTACGAGGGCTACTCGTGAAAAACACAGAGAGAACTTGTGCGCCAAAAGCGGCATCAAAATTGACTAGTGTGGACCATGTCTAAAGGAAGATATGGAGTCACCGGTGTTTTCCTGGCATGCTTCTATTCTATGAACTTCTGAACGATCTGGATGCATTGTCTGTTCAGAGGTATTCCTGAAACCGGATGCTATGAAGAATTTCTTTTAGTTGCATTTTTTTTTTTATAACTTTTCCATAGCATATTTTTTTAATTATTCTGTCCTTTCGTTTGATAATTCATTCTGTCGAATCACCTTGTCTGTCATCTACAGATATTTGAAATGATGGATGCCAAAGCCAGGCAAGACTGCATCAAAGAAATTGACCTGCTAAAGGTAAGACTGATTAATAATATGTATATATTATTGTTACTGTATTATTTTGTGTGTTTAATGATGGTATCTAATCAGAAAAATATATTTTAATGCAGAAATCAAGATCACATTTGCTGCTCCTCTTTAATAATATTGTGGCACCCACTTACTCTAGTTCTGGCTGATGTAGATATTCGCACGGCTTTTAATTTTTCTTTTCCATTTTAGTTTTTTCAGCAAATAGAGTATTCATTCTGCGTCTCGGTAATGTCCTTATCAAGGCCTGGCAAGCCATTTTTTTTTGCTTTTCCGCAGGGAAGCCCCTGTGGCAACTGACCTGTAATGTTTGTGCCGGCGTGTTTTCCCTGAAGCGGCTTAGCGGGGGATCAGCCCGGCCACCGACAAGCGATACACTTGTTTACTAGAGTTATGTTCTGACCCAGCAATGAGCTTCAGCTAAAAGGATGAAAAAATCCCAAAATAGTAGATGATATTGAGATAAAATATGTGATAAAATGTTTGGAACATTAAAAATGAATTAAATGAATCCTCAGTGATAAAAATATAGAATTAATTTTTTTTTTTTTTCATTTTTTTCATTTGGAAAATTCTATTGATTCTTCTTAGCTTTTTGCTGGAATTCTATTTGAAGCATTTTTTTTTTTTAACAACATTTTTTAGTAGCATTATCCTTGGGTTTACACATCATTTTGTACAAAGGATGGTTCAAGGAGGCGTGCAAATGAACACTCCCAACAGCCTCTTAGAGTGCTCCATAACATTGCCAGCCATAATCTGTGCACTCACATCACATATAGTGCCAGTCACAGTGCCCTCAAAACAGTGCCCGCCAGTGCTCTAGAAGAATTGCACCCACCAGTGATATCGTTATACCTCTGGTCATGATCCCAGCAGGATCTCCAGCTACATGGTCCTCATATCAGGGTGAAGCACAGAACCTCTGTATAGTGCCAGTCACAGTGCCCTCAAAACAGTGCCCGCCAGTGCTCTAGAAGAATTGCACCCACCAGTGATATCGTTATACCTCTGGTCATGATCCCAGAAGTGCCCTCACAAAAGTGTGCGCCAGTGCTCTAGAAGAAATGCACCCACTAGTGAGTGCTATCGTTATACCTCTGGTCATGATCCCAGAAGGATCTCCAGCTACATGGTCTTCATAACAGGGCGAAGCACAGAACCTCCATATAGGAAAAGCCAAAGTGCCCTCACAACAGTGCCCGTCAGTGCTCTAGCCAGTTTCCATATACCATATTTTTTGGACTATGAGACGCACCTAAGTATTAGAGGAGGAAAATAGAAAAAAAAATGTAAGCAAAAAATGTGGTCATGATGCACTGTTATGGGGGAGGGGGTCTGCTGTTGACACTGTTATAGGGGTAATGTCCCCCAATTCTGTGTCTATAGCTCCCATCCTGGTATATATTGCCCTCTCATTCCTATTATACGTGGCCCCCATCCCCATCCTGGTATGCATGGCACCCCTCATCCCTCATCCTGGTATGTATGGCCTCCCTCAACTCTCTTCCTGGTATGTATTGCACCCTTCATGCTTCATCTTGGTATATATGACTCCCTCATCCCCATCCTGGTATGTATGGCACCCTTCATCCCCCATTCTGGTATGTATGGCACCTTTCATCCCTCTTCCTTTTATGTATGGCCCCCCTCATCCCTCTTCCTGGTATGCTTGGCACCCCTCTTCCTGGTATGCTTGGCACCCCTCTTCCTGGTATGCTTGGCACCCCTCTTCCTGGTATGCTTGGCACTCCTCTTCTTGGTATGCTTGGCACCCCTCTTCTTGGTATGCTTGGCACCCCTCTTCCTGGTATGCTTGGCACCCTCTGATCCCCATCAGGCTGAACACAAAAAAATAAACAATCATACTCACCTCCTCTCTCCTCCAACGCTGCGTCCTGCTCTGCTGGCGACAGGGATCTCACTGTGTGAGCCGCGCATGGACTGCCATGTGCCCTCACACTGTGAGGTGCTGTTCCAGAATAGTCACTGCTCCCCATGCCGGGACTGTGTGCGTGGAGAGCAGTGACCATTCACTCACCTTAATAGTGCGCACACTGTACCGCAGCGTGGCTCCTGCTGCTGCAGGCGGTCACGTGTGCCAGCTATTAAAGGCCATGAATATTCACTACAACCCATGGGAGTAGATTGTTGTGAATACTCATGGCCTTTAATAGCGGGCACACAGACTGCAGAGTCGCAGCAGGAGCCGCGCTGCGGGTACAGTGTGCACGCTATTAAGGAGAGTGAATGGTCACTGCTCCCCATGCACACAGTCCCGGCGTGGGGAGCAGTGACTATTCCGGCACAGCATCTCACAGTGTGAGGGCGCATGGCAGTCACGCCATGCACGGCTCACACAGTGAGATCCCTGTCGGCATCAGAGCAGGACGCAGCGCTGGAGGAGAGAGGAGGTTAGTATGATTGTTAATTTTTTTTTTGTGCAGCGTGATAGGTATGAGGGGGGCCATGCATACCATGAAGACAGATGATGGGGGCCATGCATACCAGGAAGAGGGATGAGGGGGACCATGCATACCAGGAAGAGGGATAAGGGAGGCCATGCATACCAGGAAGAGGGATGAGGGGGGCCATACATACCAGGAAGATGGATGAGGGGGGTCATACATACCAGGAAGAGAGATGAGGGGGGCCCATACATACCAGGAAGAGGGATGAGGGGGGCCATACATACCAGGAAGAGGGATGAGGGGGCCATACATACCAGGAAGAGGGATGAGGGGGGCCATACATGCCAGGAAGAGGGATGAGGGGGGCCATACATACCAGGAAGGGGGATGAGGGGGGCAATACATACCAGGATGAGCGATGAGGGGGGCCATACATACCTGGAGCTGCACTGCAGGTACAGTGTGTGCGCTATTAAGGAAAATAAATATTCATGGGCGTGGGGAGCAGTGAATATTCATTTTCTTTTGTAGCGGGCACAATGTAGGCTGCTGCTTCCTCTGCCCCGCACCTCAGCCGCTGCCGCTCACCCCTCACTGTATATATATATATATATATATATATATATATATATATATATATATATATATATATATATATATATACACACACACATACAGTACAGACCAAAAGTTTGGACACACCTTCTCATTTAAAGATTTTTCTGCATTTTCATGACTTTGAAAATTGTACATTCACACTGAAGGCATCAAAACTATGAATTAACACATGTGGAATTATATACTTAACAAAAAAGTGTGAAACAACTGAAAATATGTCTTATATTCTAGGTTCTTCAAAGTAGCCACCTTTTGCTTTGATGACTGCTTTGCACACTCTTGGCATTCTCTTGATGATCTTCAAGAGGTAGTCACCGGAAATGGTTTTCACTTCACAGGTGTGCCCTGTCAGGTTTAATAAGTGGGATTTCTTGCCTTATAAATGGGGTTGGGATCATCAGTTGTGTTGTGCAGAAGTCAGGTGGATACACAGCTGATAGTCCTACTGAATAGACTGTTAGAATTTGTATTATGGCAAGAAAAAAGCTAAGTAAAGAAAAACGAGTGGCCATCATTACTTTAAGAAATGAAGGTCAGTCAGTCCGAAAAATTGGGCAAACTTTGAAAGTGTCCCCAAGTGCAGTTGCAAAAACCGTCAAGCGCTACAAAGAAACTGGCTCACTTGAGGACCGCCCCAGGAAAGGAAGACCAAGAGTCACCTCTGCTTCTGAGGATAAGTTTATCCGAGTCACTAGCCTCAGAAATGGCAGGTTAACAGCAGCTCAGATTAGAGACCAGGTCAATGCCACACAGAGTTCTAGCAGCAGACACATCTCTACAACAACTGTTAAGAGGAGATTTTGTGCAGCAGGCCTTCATGGTAAAATAGCTGCTAGGAAACCACTGCTAAGGACAGGCAACAAGCAGAAGAGACTTGTTTGGGCTAAAGAACACAAGGAATGGACATTAGACCAGTGGAAATCTGTGCTTTGGTCTGATGAGTCCAAATTTGAGATCTTTGGTTCCAACCACCGTGTCTTTGTGCGACACAGAAAAGGTGAACGGATGGACTCTACATGCCTGGTTCCCACCGTGAAGCATGGAGGAGGAGGTGTGATGGTGTGGGGGTGCTTTGCTGGTGACACTGTTGGGGATTTATTCAAAATTGAAGGCATACTGAACCAGCATGGCTACCACAGCATCTTGCAGCGGCATGCTATTCCATCCGGTTTGCGTTTAGTTGGACCATCATTTATTTTTCAACAGGACAATGACCCCAAACACCTCCAGGCTGTGTAAGGGCTATTTGACCAAGAAGGAGAGTGATGGGGTGCTACGCCAGATGACCTGGCCTCCACAGTCACCAGACCTGAACCCAATCGTGATGGTTTGGGGTGAGCTGGACCGCAGAGTGAAGGCAAAAGGGCCAACAAGTGCTAAGCATCTCTGGGAACTCCTTCAAGATTGTTAGAAGACCATTTCCGGTGACTACCTCTTGAAGCTCATCAAGAGAATGCCAAGAGTGTGCAAAGCAGTCATCAAAGCAAAAGGTGGCTACTTTGAAGAACCTAGAATATAAGACATATTTTCAGTTGTTTCACACTTTTTTGTTAAGTATATAATTCCACATGTGTTAATTCATAGTTTTGATGCCTTCAGTGTGAATGTACAATTTTCATAGTCATGAAAATACATATGTATGTACATACAGTGCTGGCCAAAAGTATTGGCTCCCCTGCAATTCTGTCAGATAATACTCAGTTTCTTCCTGAAAATGATTGCAATCACAAATTCTTTGGTATTATTCTCTTCATTTAATTTGCTTGCAAGGAAAAAACACAAAAGAGAATGAAGCAAAAATCAAATCATTGATCATTTCACACAAAACTCCAAAAAAGGGCCGGACAAAAGTATTGGCACCCTCAGCCTAATACTTGGTTGCACAACCTATAGCCAAAACAACTGCGAACAACCGCTTCCGGTAACCATCAATGAGTTTCTTACAATGCTCTGCTGGAATTGTAGACCATTCTTCTTTGGCAAACTGCTCCAGGTCCCTGATATTTGAAGGGTGCCTTCTCCAAACTGCCATTTTGAGATCTCTCCACAGGTGTTCTATGGGATTCAGGTCTGGACTCATTGCTGGCCACCTTAGAAGTCTCCAGTGCTTTCTCTCAAACCATTTTATAGTGCTTTTGGAAGTGTGTTTTGGGTCATTGTCCTGCTGGAAGACCCATGACCTCTGAGGGAGACCCAGCTTTCTCACACTGGGCCCTACATTATGCTGCAAAATTTGTTGGTAGTCTTCAGACTTCATAATGCCATGCACACGGTCAAGCAGTCCAGTGCCAGAGGCTGCAAAGCAACCCCAAAACATCAGGGAACCTCCGCCATGTTTGACTGTAGGGACCGTGTTCTTTTCTTTGAATGCCTCTTTTTTTTATCCTGTACACTCTATGTTGATGCTTTTTCCCAAAAAGCTCTACTTTTGTCTCATCTGACCAGAGAACATTCTTCCAAAATGTTTTAGGCTTTCTCAGGTAAGTTTTGGCAAACTCCAGCCTGGCTTTTTTATGTCTCGGGGTAAGAAGTGGGGTCTTCCCGGGTATCCTACCATACAGTCCCTTTTCATTCAGACGCCGACGGATAGTACGGGTTGACACTGTTGTACCCTCGGACTGCAGGGCAGCTTGAACTTGTTTGGATGTTAGTTGAGGTTCTTTATCCACCATCCACACAATCTTGCGTTGAAATCTCTCGTCAATTTTTCTTTTCCGTCCACATCTAGGGAGGTTAGCCACAGTACCATGGGCTTTAAACTTCTTGATGACACTGCGCACGGAAGACACAGGAACATTCAGGTCTTTGGAGATGGACTTGTAGCCTTGAGATTGCTCATGCTTCCTCACAATTTGGTTTCTCAAGTCCTCAGACAGTTCTTTGGTCTTCTTTCTTTTCTCCATGCTCAATATGGTACACACAAGGACACAGGACAGAGGTTGAGTCAACTTTAATCCATGTTAACTGGCTGCAAGTGTGATTTAGTTATTGCCAACACCTGTTAGGTGCCACAGGTAAGTTACAGGTGCTGTTAATTACACGAATTAGAGAAGCATCACATGATTTTTCAAACAGTGCCAATACTTTTGTCCACCCCCTTTTTTAGGTTTGGTGTGGAATTATATCCAATTTGGCTTTAGGACAATTTTTTTTTGTGTTTTTTCATTGAAGACAAATTAAATGAAGAGAATAATACCAAAGAATTAGTGATTGCAATCATTTTCAGGAAGAAACTGAGTATTATCTGACAGAATTGCAGGGGTGCCAATACTTTTGGCCAGCACTGTGTGTGTATATATATATATATATATATATATATATATATATATATATATATATATATATATATATATATATATAAATCTATATCGGACTATAAGACATACCCCACCACTTTCCTCCAAAATTTTAGAGGAAAAAAGTGTGTCTTATAGTCCGAAAAATACGGTAAGTGGGCCAGCTATTGAGTCCCCATACACGAAAACTCTATAAAGATGAAAAAAAATTCCTGTGAAGTCCCCCTATAGAGATGTCCTGATGTCCATCAATACTTCATTCACAAAGTACAGTTGCAATTCATTAATCCCTGGAGTCAGTATTATGAGTTTGTAAACTCTGTCACACTTTGCCATTATGATCGCAAACCTGGTTGCCGCTGAGGGGGGTCCAGGGCACACGCTGTGGGCCGGTAGGGACTTCTCTTCACCCGGAAACCCCTCTTCTAAACAGGAACCAGACATTTGTGTGTTTTTCTGTGGGATGCGTTCTGTACTCACTTGTCGCACAGGAGTCCTTGTTACCCACTCATACCCCCGTCCATCGGATCCAGCTACACACACATCGGGAGACATTTGGTCCGGTTCAGGCTCAACAGGTTCAGCTTTACTGTGCAATTCGGATACATGCAACTGCAGCATACAGATAGAGACAGAGTCCCTTTCAGATGGTGTTCTCTTTGCCCAGTCCACTATCAGTTCTTGCCTCCATTCTGCCCCGACCTGCCCCCACCTCAACAGCTCCTGTTGGTTAAAGGGACTTCCTATCTGACATAACAGATTCTCTGAAGCCCACCATCTTTCGGCCTCTTCCTCTCAGGGGAGACATAGCCATGGGATCCGATGCTTCTTCTGGGCCATAGGCCCAAGACTGCCCTGGGATCTGTGCAAAACTTCGGATGTGTCCTCATACTGTTTGGAAGACTTGAAACTAACAGGACCCTTCGTCGCTATTGTATCCACTGAACTTGAAACTTTTTCGTACTGTCACTGAGACTTCCTCTATTCTCCTCCCAACTAGGAAGTGCTTCCCCTTCTTATCTCATTTAACCCCTCCCCATATGTGGGCTAGTACCAAACTTTTAACTATATCCTTTCCTGAGCGCTACAAACTGTGTCCCTATGCCTTCCACTGGTTCCCCTGTGGACAGCCCTCCCCAATCCCAGGGATGGCCTTGAGTTAAAACCTCCAGGAAAACCGAGACACAAACCAGCCATAAGGATAAAAATGCAGATTTATATAAAACACACAATGAAACCTTATTATACAATTTAACTCTTCTTGACTCGGCATCTTCTTCTTATCCCCTTACACTGGTATGGGATTTTTTATTTAATGTAATGTCCTGTAGGTGATAGAATCGCTCTCCTCCCGCACAGCGTGCTGACGTCTTGTCGTAGACTAGAATCTCCAGTATTTTGACTCCCGCGTGCTCCATGTGCATTTCTACATTCCAGCTGGCTTCTGATGTATTTGACATAACGGGATGGAATTTCCCAAATCTTCCTAATATTTTATAGGCAATAATCTCTCAGAAAGACACTTTAGTGGCCTGTGGGCATTGCTTTGCTGAATATATATATTTTTGAAACATTTCACACTTGAAAATTTGCAAGTATGCTCAAAGCCAGGATCCCTGCGGAGAGAAAAAATGCCGTTTAAACACTCAAATCACAGCATCAAACAGCTCAAAATCTGGTGAGTCAGTCTGAGCAGTCACATTGCGTTGCGAATGAGCAGCGAGTGTATCTGTTTTACTGCCTGTAGGGCATTCCTTTCTAATGTGTACGCATTTATAAATTATGTCTGATACAAACCCTGAACGCACAGAAGTCAGCGGAGAAGGAGCTCAACAAATCAAAAGTAACAACAGTGTAAGTTTTAACTAGGTTCCCGAGAAACCGTTTAATGCAGTACAAGGTCAGCAGTTTGTGGGGCGTATGGAGCAGGTGGAGGGTCCCTCATCTACGGCTTTAACACATAATAGTCCAAGGTTACAGTCTACATATACGATGGGAGGGAGAGAAACCGCTTTAGATCGACTGTCGGAATCCCCGGTTAGCGCTTTGAAAGAAAAGTCTTTAGTTGTCCTTCTGTTAATTGACAGATCCCAGCTCGGAGTTTTTTTGTTTCTCTATTTTCCATTGTGTAATAACAATAATAAAAAAAAAAGATTAAACAAAAGCAACAAAATATATATATTTTCTATAAAGGATTTCTGTCTATTATTATTATGTTTAGTTATTGCATGCAGATTTGAGAATCATTCAAAACCTTCCGATAGATTTTACTTCTCTTCATTCTATTTCTATTATCCTTTTTTTTTTTTTTTTTTTTTAACAATATATACGGGAGCATAGCACGATAGTTTGGCTATGTTCACACAGCTTTTTTTATGCAAATTTTAAGCTGCGTTTTACAGTATCAGCAAAGTCTGAGATTTCAGAAACCTCATGCACAAGCCTTGTTTGTTTTTTCCGGACTGTTTTTGCAGCACGTCGCTTCTTTCAGCGATTTTCAACCTTAAAAAGCAAATGAGTAAGTGCAAAAATGCAGGTATCAGGTTTTGCTTTTTTTTTATGCACTAAGCTTTATCAGCATGCACAAGAGACAAACGTACCCGGAAAACAACTCAGCAAAAACTCATCAAAACCTGTTTTTTTTTACGCTGCTTCTTTAGGCTATGTTCACACATGTTGGGTTTTTCAGCATTTTTTGCTGAAGATTGTTATGCAGATTTTCAGCTGCCTTTTGCAGCACCAGCAAAGTCTATGAGAAACCAGAATTCTCTGTTCACACATCATGTTTTTTTTTTTCTTGCTGCGTATGTTGTGGCTTGGTTGTTTTTTTGGGGGGGAAAATAGAGCATGTCACTTTTTTCAGCATTTTTTCAGCGTTTTTTCACCCATAGGAGGTAATGGGTGGTGAAAAAAATGCTGAAAAAACGCACCAAAATTTGCATCAGCGTTTTTCCAGTGATTTTGATGGCAAAATAGAAACCTGACAGGAGGACTGGCACCTATTGACTAATTATATGGCTGCATTTGTCTTTTAAGGGCTTTTACCCATCGGACGATTATATTGATTATATCGGACAAGTGATATCTTATACGGATAGCACTCATACCTATAATACTCTATGGGGCTGTGCACATGTCCGATTTTTTCATGAAACCAAGTAGTCTGAGTAAAAAATCGTAAGAAGGACCAAAATCCGCATTGCCAGTCTATGGGCCCATGAAAAACATCAGGCCGCACTCCGATGACATCAGAGTGCGGCCCAATTTTTACGGACTGACAGAATGAAGACAGCGGAGAAACTTTATTTTTTTTCCCTCCACCTCCGATAAAAACTGATGTCACTCTGATCAAAATAATTGGACCATTTTTATCGGGTGGAGAAAAATCTGTTGTGTGCACCTAGCCTGATGGTGATTCCAGGCGGTCCCATTGTTTGGGCGATGTTTACAGTATATTGCGATTTCTCACCTTTCCAAGGTTATTTCTTAACAGATTCTTATGAGTAGGGCTAGTCCAAAAGGCGGGCACTACTCGCGGACCAGTCCTGCCCACCCACTGATGCTTGTCTGGGATGTCTGATCTGCCCGTAGACTCTCCTCCCTGAATTCTAAATCCCATGGATGATTGTGGGTATGAGAAATGGACCTATACCTACGTGCCAGAGGCTTGCGGTCACGTATACCTTTGGGATCTGTAAAAAGCATGCTTCAAGAACCTGCGAATGCTGAACATTGTAGCGTGCGCAGTGTAACTGCAAGCTTCTGTCATGTAGGCGTAGGTCCATTGCACATGCCCAAAGTCGCTGTGTGAACGAGCTTCCGCGGGATTTAGAAGCGAGCAGTTGAGAGACATCTGGAGTATGCGCGGTGTGACCGGAAGCCTATGTCACGTAGGCATAGGTCCATTACTCATGCTCAAAATCGTGGAGTTCATGAGCTTCTGTGGGATTTAGAATTCAGGGAGGGGAGTGTAAGGGCACAGCAGAGATCTCTGTGGGCGTGCTATCGGGGAGCCTGGGCAGGACTGGTCCGCGCATGGCGCACGCCTTTTGGACTAGTCCTATTCATAAGAATATGTGGAAAAAGGAGTTTGAAAGGTGAGAATCCCAATATAGCGTAAACTTTGCCCGAACAATGGAATTGCCGGAGGTCACCATTAAAAAAAAAAAAACAAATGTAGTCATGTCATTAGTTGATGGGTGTTGACACTTGCTGTCAGGGTTTTTTTTTTTTTTTTAAATATGTTGTTGGAGAATCATCATTAATACATGAGAATACGAAGCCAAAGTTTTGGAGCCTTATCTAAAGGGGAGAAGACTTGTTCATGATGGCTTTGGAATTAGAATGGAAAATTGAGAAGAAACGGCATTAATGAGCAAAGTAAAGCAGATGCAGCTGATTCAAGTACAGGTACTTCTCACTAAATTAGAATATCATCAAAAAGTTAATTTATTTCAGTCCTTCAATACAAAAAGTGAAACTCCTATATTATATAGAGTCATTACACACAGTGATCTATTTCAAGTGTTTATTTCTGTTAATGTTGATGATTATGGCTTACAGCCAATGAAGACACAACAGTCATTATCTCAGTAAATTAGAATACTTTATAACAACAGCTTGAAAAATGATTTTAAAATCCGAAATGTCCTACTGAAATGTCTGTTCAGTAAATGCCCTCAATACTTGGTCGGGCTCCTTTTGCATCAATTACTGCATCAATGCGGCAATGTGGCATGGAGGCGATCAGCCTGTGGCTGCTGAGGGGTTATGGAAGCCCAGGTGGCTTTGATAGCAGCCTTCAGCTCGTCTGCATTGTTGGGTCTGGGGTCTCATCTTCCTCTTGACAATACCCCATGGATTCTCTATAATAGATTCTCTATGGGGTTAAGGTCAGGCGAGTTTGCTGCCAATCAAGCACAGTGATACTGTTGTGTGTAAACCAGGTATTGGTACTTTTGGCAGTGTGGACAGGGGCCAAGTCCTGCTGGAGAATGACATTTCCATCTCCAAAAAGCTTGTCGGCAGAGGGAAGCATGAAGTGCTCTAAAATGTCCTGGTAGACGGCTGCGCTGACTTTGGTCTTGATAAAACACAGTGGACCTTCACCAGCAGATGACATGGCCCCCAAACCATCACTGATTGTGGAGACTTCACACTAGACCTCCAGCAGATTGGATTGTGGCCTCTCCACTCTTCCTCCAGACTCTGGGACCTTGTGGAGTGTGTCAATGACTGCCTTCTGGACATCTGTCAAGTCAGCAGTCTTCCTCATGATTGTGGAACCTACTGAAACAGACTAAGGGACCTTTTTAAACACGTAGGAAGCCTTTGCAGGTGTTTATTAATTATGCTAATTTACTGAGATAATGACTTTTGTGTTTTCATTGGCTGTAAGCCATAATCATCAACATTAACAGAAATAAACACTTGAAATATATCACTCTGTGTGTAATGACTCTATATAATATAGGAGTTTCACTTTTTGTATTGAAGAACTGAAATAAATTAACTTTTTGATGATATTCTAATTTTGTGAGATGCATCTGTGGGTGTCTGGATAGGCGGTTTAGCGAATTATCCAAAAAATTACAGCCAGCATTTTTTTAGTGTCACTTTAGAAAACTATCATGAACGATAAAATTATAAGTGATAAATGTCTATAGAGCTCCATATACAAATATGAACTCATTTACTACAAGTTATACCATGGTAACCACCAGCCTCACAATAAATAAAAAATCATGAATGGGTCTATTTATTTTTCATGGACACTGGAAAAAAAAGTCTACTTTTATGGACTGTTCAGAACAATTGGCGCCCACAACTGGAGGATGAGTCTTGCAAAACTTCCCAATTATTTTTAATTGTTATCATCTTTGATCTTTATTTTACTTTCCATTTAGAGCCATATAGATTATTTGGTATCTTATATAAAAGTGAAAAAAGAAATGGCCTGCTCGCCGATGTTTCCAACTTTTAGGTTTTCGAGGGCCTAGTGCAGAAGCCGTTGCAAGGCGGTGATCAATTGCAAAAAAGGAGGTGGGTTTGATCAGCTCGATCCAAGTAGGTTAAAATTAGCATTTTGTTTCAAACACTTAAAATCTTTAAAAGAGTGATGATTGGATACTGATGATCAACGCGTTTCAGATGCTATTGCCCAGATTCATCATTGCCTTTGAGCCTTTTTTCTTTTGCACCCCATTTATTATTTTATTTGCGCCTATTTTATATTTGCTCACCTGTTTATTTTGTGGCTTTTATTTTTCCACATTGTGGTCGGAGTTTAGCAATTCTAGATGTTTTCGCCTGATTCATCAATTGCGACTTTCTAAAAACTCGCAATTTCACTCTAGTTCCCTCCTGGGGTATTTTCGGGTACGCCAGAATTTTTGTGCAATTTTTGCGACTTTTGGTGCCAAAAGTCACAAAAGAGGTTTAAGACAGGAAAAAGGCCCATTTTTTACTTTGCACCAAATTCATGAATCGCGTGTGCCATTTTGAGGAATTTGGCGCCAAAAGCGGCAACTAATCGGGGCCTATATGCGATCTTAATCATGATGAAATATCCTACCCTATTTCATCATGATTAAGAAAGCATATAGCGATTGACGCGGTAATGATCTGTATCCACTCATCGCTCTTCTGTGGGTTTTATATGTTTGGACTAACCTTGGATCGAGCTGGACAAACCCACCGCCTTTTTTAATCTTTTATAAACCATATTCTCTGTGGCTGCAGTTAATGTAAAAAAAAATGCAAAAACTCTAGTCAAGGGTTTTCCAGTCCATGTGACTGCAGACTGTCAAATTGTGACAGTGTGAGACGTCACCTGTGTTCCCGTGTGTGTGGGCGGTGAAATGACCACACGTATGCGGTTTGCAATTCATGGTCGGTCAGGTGCCGACTAGACTCCTGCGCTTCTCTCAATAGAAGGGAAGCGAGAGAAACCAGACAAGTCTAGTCGACACGTGATCTCAAATATGCAAATCACACACATGCAGTTGTGTGACCGCTCACACACACAGGAAAATCCTGACAGTGTGTGCATTGCACACCGTCACAGTTCGCCCGGTGACTGCAGACTTTTCTTTTTAGACCAGGGATCCCCTTTAAATGGAAATTCCATATGGCAAATGCCCATAATATTAAACAAGTACAAAACTTTCCAACTGAAATCAATTTGTCTCCGGATATGTTTTTTTTTGTCTTCAGATGCAGATTTTATTATTCATTCCTCCTCGTTCTTTCTGATTTGTTATGCAGCAATTGAACCACCCGAACATTATCAAGTACCTGGACTCATTTATAGAAGACAATGAGTTGAACATCGTTTTGGAGTTGGCAGATGCTGGAGATCTCTCTCAAATGATTAAAGTAAGGGCTAACGTTTTTATTATTTATTTTTCCTGAGTATCGCACATATGTTTACCAAGTGCCTTAACCATAATGTGCAGAGGTAGATAGAATAGCTTTATTACTGGTTTTATGAAAGGACTGATGAAAACAGCGGTAATGTTTAGGACGAATCCTATCTGGAACTCTGATCCCTTACTGATCCCTTTACTGTTCAACATATTCTCGCTTAGCAGTGAAATGTGTTTTTAGGTAAAAACATTCGGCTTTTAACCAGGTCAAAAGTGGCAATTCTTTGGTTCTTATTTTATTCCCGCTGCTCCTTTGAGTATTCCATTGTTTTGTTTTTTTCAAATCCACCACATGGTTCCAGAGATATGGATTTTTTTAATTAATGCAAAATTTTTATGGTCTTTACCAAGGGAATGAGGCTCACCGGATCCTCTGGGGCTTGTCTGAATAATTAGCCACGCCCCCTGCAAAGATCATTAAAAATTTGCATTAATTAACCCCTTTCCGACATGTGCCATACACGTCCGCCACATGTTGGGTCTCTCCCTTTGTTGCGGGCTCCGGCGATGAGCCCGCTCCTTTCCAGGGCCCCTAACAGCCGCGGGTGGAATCGCAATCCACCCACGGCTGTCAACATGTTAAATGCCGCTGCCAATCTCTGACAGCGGCATTTAACATGGCCCTGGCAGAAGGCCGTCATAAGCCCTGCCCATATGCGCCCATGTCACATGACCACGGGTCGCCGATGAGTTGAGTCTGCAGGAGACCCCTGCGGTTGTCATTGCCGGGAGGCTATGAGTGCCTCCCAGCGTTGGGCGCTCATAGCAAGTGAGAATTTCTGCTGCACACAGGCGATCTGATGATCGCAGCTTCTAGTCTATCATGGAGACTATTGAAGCATGTGTAAAGTAAAAAAAAAAAAATGTTTTTAAAAATATTAAAAAATATAAAAGTTTAACTCGCCCCTCTTTCGCCCCATTCAAAATAAAATAATAATAAAAAAATCAAATATACACATATTTGGTATCGCCGCTTTCATAATCGCCCGATCTACCAATATATATAAAAAGAATTGATACAATTGGTAAACGGCGTAACGAGAAAAAAAATCAAAACACTAGAATTACTTTTTTTGGTCGCCGTAACACTGCAATAACAGGCGATCAAAACATTGTATCTACCCCAAAATGGTATCAATAAAAACGTCAGCTCGATGCGCAAAAAATAACCCATCACCCACCCCCGAGATCCCAAAAAATGGAGACGCTACAGGTCTCAGAAAATGGCGACTTTTTTTTTTTTTAACAAATTTTGGAATTTTTTTTCACCCATTAAAAAAGAACCTATACATGTTTGGTGTCTACGAACTCCTACTGACCTGGAGAATCATAATGGCAGCTCAGTTTTAGCATTTAGTGAACATGGTAACAAAAAAAAAACCACTGGAATTGTACACTTTTTTTGCAATTTCACCGCACTTGGAATTTTTTTTCCCGTTTTCCAGTAAACAATGTGGTCGTTGAAAACATCAACTTGTCCTGCAAAAAAAAAAAAAAAAGCCCTCACATGGACATATTTACTGAAAAATAAAAAAAGTTATGGCTCTGGGAAGAAGGGGAGCAAAAAACGACAAAGCAAAAACGGAAAATGGCCCGGTCATTAAGGGGTTAAATGAAGTGCGATTGATCACATATTCCCCCTCTGCATTTTACAGTGAGCACCGTAGGATGATCACAATAGTCCAGCTCAGCAGAAAGGTTCATAGTAGTCAAAGTCTCAGTTATCAGACATTCAACAATAGAAAACAGACCAACGCACTTCAAGTTATCTTTAAAAAAAAGTATATGGTTTGATATTCACCAACACATGAACAGTCATATTTTTTGAGGGGCAGTGTCTTTGGGTAGTACAATTGACCATTTTATTGCACATACACTAGTCATTACCTATCACACATACTTGAAAGAGGACCTGTCACTCACTCAAAAAAAGTTATGCTAAAAAACAATCCCTAAGCTCCCCTGATTTTGCTGTTCTTTTCCTTTTTGCAACTGTGTCGCTTCATTGTAGAGATATTCACATTTGTCGCTTTTGGAAGCGCAGTATGTGAAATCTTTTATTTGCAGTCCAACTGGTGATTTCTCCAGAGTCTTCTCTGAAGGCACCTCTCCCTTCCAGGCGCTGCCAATCAGGATTCACGAACAGTCTATAAGTCTCAGATGCTCCTGAGCAGTGATTGGCAGCGTTTGAGAGGGGGAGGTGAAGGCGCACACCTCCTGGAGAACGGACCTGCCGGTCTGCAAAGCTGAGATTTCACATACTGCCCTCCAAAACCAACACATGGCATATCTCAGCAATGGAGCGTCACAGCACAAAACGGAAAAGAGCCTCAGAATCAGGGGAGATCAGGGATTTTTATAAGGTATTTAACGCTAATTTTTTGAGCAATTGACCAGTCCTCCCAATCCATATTAGCGCCCATGCATTTGCCTGTTATTCTCCATGTTCATATTAGGCCCTGCTCCATGTTTCTTGATGTTTCCTCTCTCTGCCATTGAGAAGATGCGTGAGCAGTGTGTATTTAGCTTTGTGATAATGCATTAATTTCAACATACCGAGAAAGATTAATGTAGGGTCAAAAGAGAACACAATGGCGGTCAATAGTCAAGCGCTCTGCGCTTTCTCTGCCCAGCAGGACTGGTCTGTGACCCTTTCTGCCAAGGAAAATAAAGCTGACCTTCTGCAATCAATGAGTAGACACTCGGCTGCCAAACAAAGCTGGTAGGAAGGCGATTGCCAGGGCAGATTTTCGCCATCATGACCACCTTACTTTCGAGATGTTTTCTGCCCTGGTTTTAGACACTTACTAGATTCTCAGGAGCTTATTGAGATTTTCCATATTATAATCATACTGCAAAATATTTTATTTTGCTTTGGGCAAATCTTCCATTTGCCGCAGTTTATGGGTCTGAGGCTCTAAAGATGTTATTTAAGGTAATTAAGACAAGAGCTGCTCATTATACTCAGACGCCATCTCCACCTGTCAGGTTCTGTTTTGTTCCACATCGATTTGACGAGTTTTAAGAAAAGGGTTATGAAACCGCCATAGAAGGTCATGAATTTGGTTCTAAAATGGCTTATTTTACTGTCTGTCCTCTGATAAAAATCATTTTCTTCTAGTTTTCTTATGTGTTTGCGGTTTTGACATTTTACCTGAAATTGTACGGCTTCTTAACGTTGACTGTTCTGCTGTTCTCATCATAGTATTTTAAGAAACAGAAGAGATTAATACCGGAGAGGACGGTATGGAAGTATTTTGTGCAGCTGTGCAGCGCTGTGGAACATATGCATTCCCGCCGGATCATGCACAGAGGTAATCTCACCATCCATCCATGGCCGACTCATACTGCAGACTAAACCCCTAATCCTGCACTTCATACAGGAATCCAGCTGTCTCTTACATGGCAGCGATCGTATCAAGCTGGATATCAAATAGTGTACGAGAGTCTGTGGACTCAAATCATTGCTGAAAAGTAAATGCTACCATGGATGTATAGACCAAAAAATGCATATGCAATAGGGTGATCATTGGTCAGCTACATTATAAATTATATATATATATACCCGTATCCATTAGTCAACAGTACACTTAAAATATCTGGAAGTAAAAAGTGTTCACCAAACATGCCAGAGGGGTTACATCCCCGGAACCTAGTGCTACGAAATTAATAGCATTAATATAAACTAATAGTACATGTTACAGGAGCAGATATATATCCATAGATAGACTCTAGAGTTGTCCTATTCCATTGGCCTCAATAGCGGTGTACGGGAAAGTAACAGCTCTGTCTGAAACGCGTCTGTTTTTGCCTTAATTTAGTATTTTGAATGCACAGGAAAGAAATAGTTTTATGTCTGAAATGCGTCGCTTTTGCCTTGATGCAATATTTTTAATGCATAGAAAAAACAGTTCTGTGTCCGAAATGCGTCGCTTTTTTTACCTTGATACAGTACTTTTAATGCACAGGAAAGAAACTGTTTTGTCCGATATGTGTCAGTTTTGCCTTGATGCAGAATTTTTAATGCACAGAAAAACAGTTCTGCGTCTGAAATGCGTCGCTTTTTTACCTTGATGCAGTACTTTAATGCACAGGAAGGAAACAATTTTATGTCCAAAACGCGCCGGTTTTGCCTTGATGCAGTATTTTTAATGGTACCTGGAACCTTCTAAGCTGGACTAATAAATTGATGAAGTTTTAAATCCAAACGACTAGATACCTTAATTTGCTTTGTCTGCATCTGAAACCAAGCAGGGGCTTTTACTTTCTGTGTTGAGGATCTTCACAGCCAATCTATGGGAGCTGATGAACTTTGTACTTTGTGCTGCTGCCTGGTAATGCTGAGAACCACCTCTTACCTTTTATCATCCGCGGCTCTTCTTTTGATTAGCTGGCTTGGCACGACGTAGTCATTGTGGCATGAAGCATATGTGATGTTGTGCCACGCCGGCTAATCCAAAGAAGAGATGCAGAAGCCATCAGGTAAGGGCCGGTACTCCCGTTCTTGGACAATGACCACAGGCTACTGTCATGGCTGATGAAATGGGACGTCCCAATCAATTTGCACCAACAGTAATATAATTTGCCCGAACAGCGAGCAGCATACATTAGACTTCAGCTCCGTTATTTCAGCCATGTATAGTTTACTCTGAAACTCTGCAAAATGTCAGGGTAAACCATAATTTAATGGCTGGCCGGGGACCTGCAATTTGAATGACTAGGTCCCAGATGGCTTCTCCCCGCCTCGTTCCCCTAGACTGACAGCTATATCCCTTTTGTGTATATAGAGAAAAACCTGTCAGTCAAGAGGAACAGGGAGGGGAGAAGCTGCCAGGAACCTCGACATTTAAGTCGCATGATCCCTGACCGGTATTTAATAGTATGCCGAGGTTTGCCCATTGAAAAAAAACATGCGAGGGGTCATTTCACTTAGTAGGAAATTGGCCTCATTGTGTGTCACTGAAAATTAGGGAAAGTATCAAGCTGAAGACAAGGACTGATGGGAATGATGACAATCTCTACACAACATGAAAGAAATCGGAACCTAAGAAAAAAAAATTGCCATCCTTGAACAATCCCATAGACGTTTGGTGGTTAAGATAAAGTTTTCGAGAAAAAGGTTTAACAATGTTTTACAGAAGCCAAAATCATCTTCTCAGAGACCTGGCCTCCTTCTGCTCTTCAGGCACTGAGGGGTGAATGTATCGCATCGCTCTTCTCTAGCACTGATCCGGTTAAGAAAAAAAAACCCTTTCTCCAGATCTCTGTCTCCCTCACATCTCGTCCTGTTACCTCTGTGAACGTTTTATTTCATCCTACCTTTGAAGCCCGGCTGTGATTGGACCTGATGAAACTGTCAGAGGGTGATATGTTTTGATTCCTTTATGAAAGTGTTGTCACATCACAGCTGTGAAGTGCGGAATACAAAGGCTTCGATCAGAGTTTTGGATTTGTGTTGTGTTTAGGGCATTGGGACACATGGCTTCACAGAGCCGGACGTGTTATCAGTGAAACTTATCTGAGCACAGAAGTAGAAAAATTGCATTCGGACTTTAGAAAGTGTTGAAAAACCGTCTTCTTGATCACTTTGATTGCTTCCTGGTAATTTTTTTTTTTTTCACGGTGTTAAAACCAAACCATTTTCCTCTATCATTTTCCCTTTTTTGTGTTTTTTCTTTTATTCCTCACTTTTCAAGAGCCATAACTTTTTACATTTTTCTTCTTAAATTCAGCGGGGTGACAAAAGGGACACTCGTTGGCCACCAAGACCACCCATTTCCACCCACTTTCATGTTGCTGGTAGGGAAGCGCTAGGGTGACAGAGGACGTACCCTCCTCTAACTACTCAAATCTATCTCCTATCCCAACAGTGGCAGGTGGGTGTCAGCACAACAGAAGAGGCCCCTGTGTAAGAACAATATATGGGCCCTTTGTAGTCCTCATCATAATACACAATTCCACTTGTCTTTGGGGTGGTCGTGGCCCCGTTACATGTTTGGCTTCTGGCGGTTGCACAGGCTGCACTAATGATATGTCTTCTTGTGGGTGTCAGCTTTGTACCATAGCTGGTGCCCACCACGTATGGAATGGGCTCCGGTGCTAAACCTCTCCATACATCCACTTCCATCTTTTTCTATATGGCAGATGTCTGGAAAGGATTAAAAAAAACCACACTCCACACATTTGTTTTCTAGTGATGAAAAAAAAAAAAAAAACTTCTTAAAGGGCTATTGTGGTTTTGCAAAAAAATGTTATTCATTGCATAGAAAAGGTTATACAATTTATCAGTTCTTCACAGATTTCCTCTGCTTGCTGTGATTTAATAAGACCGCCCAATGAAGCATATGGATTTCTTTCAGACGTACAACCACCGCTCCGAAGGATGTAACGGTGGTCGTAAAGCTTTTAATTCCGCTTCCGCATAAATATTTAAGAAAAGACTAAACAGAGTTTCGAGAACACGTCAGAGACTGGGAAGCTTTTTTTGTTTGTTAGGTTTTTCATTTCTCAAAAACAGATTTTCTTGAAACCCACGTATTCTTATAATTGGTCTGTACATTGACACGGGCGTTATGTCTTTACTCCTACATTTGCGCTAGTCACTGAAGATTTTTTTTTTCTTGGCTTTGCAGTTTTCTAGCACCTTGTGTGGGCAAAAGGAACCACAAAGCTGTTGTGAAAGTTTTGCTGAGAAATTAGGCATCGTGAACATATGCTTTATAGGCCAAAGAGGGCGGATTCACATATTTCCACTTTTAGAATCTGTATTTAAAGAAACTTTCCTCAATATTCTTGTTGTAGTGTTAGGACAGAACTTGCACAAAACACAAGAAACTTGAAGATACGTATTTATTCTTTCACAGCACTGTGCAGAGAAGGTCAGTGGCAGCCAATTGATCTCCTATCGTAGGAAACTTTAATACACAGAGAGAACATACAAACTTCGCGCATATGTAGCTCTTGGTCGGATTCAAACCCATAGCTGCAAGGCAACAATGCGACCTACTGAGCCATATTGTCACCATACATATTCAAACTACTGCTATATTGTCACCATGCATATACAAACTATAGAGAGTCCCACGGGTATTGGTGGCTATATACAAAAGTGAATGAACAAAAGAGAAATGTAAACTCAATATTTGGTGACCGCCCTTTGTTTCTCTGTTTGAGAACATTCTCATTTTGCACCAATTTTTCTACATTTGCCTAAAACTTTTGCACAGTACCGTCAATCATTAAACATAATTACGAGGGATCCGTTTTAGCATCATTGTCTAATAATGAAGTCAGCCATGTTTTTTGAATTTTTTTCCTATAGTCCCTAGACCGCAAAAGATTTTTCCGTAAGGTTATGGGCGCGCGACCTCTTTTTCAGGTGGGTGAACCTGATGAGTTTTTCAGTACTCTTGAGAACGTGCTGGTGTTTCTTTCATTTATTTATTTTTTCCTGGAGCATCTTTTTTGACACTTTTTTTTGTCATTGTTGCCATGTTCTTGACTGTTGGTGTTTTTGTTTTTTTTTAAATAGTTTTTCCATCATTTTTGTGGGGTCTTTTTAACAGGTTTTCTGCAGTCGTGTTTTGTGTTTTCACTCGAGTGAACAATGTAGAAACTGCTTTTTTTTGCTGGCCAGACCCTCAAAAAAAGATGCCCGGGTGTCTTCTGAACCTTCCCGATGACTTATATTGTAAGGTACAGAGCATCTTCAGCGCAGAAGACCCCTGAAGAATGGTCAGGTCACTTTTTTTTAATCACTTGGCATCTTTGGAAACCTAAGCTGGTTAAAAGACACTCAATAGCTGTGCGGATTTTCATACTTTCGAGCTTCTTTTAACCACTTCTTCAGGTTTCCAAAGATGCCAAGTGGTTAAAAGAAGTGACCTGACAATTCTTCAAGAGTCTTCTGCTTTTTCAGGGGGTTTTCATAGTGGAATTATCCTGAAAAAGTCTTTGTGTGCACATACCCTAGTGTTCCCAGAATATTTTAAGAAACATCATTTTTTTACCGGTGTCATTGAACATGTAGGGTCACTTTGAATGACTACTATGGACTAGAAGGTGTGTGGCTACATCGGTGTAATGATTGTTGACCAGATGACCATAATTCAACTGTTGTTCAACCACCATCAGTCTACATATATCTGTTGTATACGGCCACCTAAACTGGTGGTATGGAAGTAATTTATTGAGTGCTTCCTAAGTGCTTTACTTTCTGGATACCATGAAGGCTTTGGTGCGTTTTATGTTTTGCAGTGATATTGCAAACCTGTGTGTGAATTAAAGCCATCGAGAGACCTGTGTGTGAGCTAAGCCATCGAGAGACCTGTGTCTTGTAGTAAATTAGATATTACATCTGGTACATGCACGGTACTATCAGATTAATGTCTTATTCTTCCTCCACAGATATAAAGCCTGCTAATGTTTTTATTACGGCTACTGGAGTTGTGAAATTAGGAGACCTTGGGCTTGGTCGGTTCTTCAGTTCCAAAACCACCGCTGCACATTCCTTGGGTATGGTATTTTTTTTTTTATTTTGTAGGCTAAATATTTATATTTGTCTAGCTGATATTGCACTATGGGGGCAAAATTGTACACGTGTGTGTGTGTGTGTGTGTGTGTATATATATATAGTGTCAACGAAGCATATCATAATCTACCTATGAACAAAATGGATATCTAAAAATCGGCGCATGTCAGGTTTTTTGTCCATTTTGGGGATATTTTTTTTCTTTAATGCTTGTATTGTGGGCTAAAAATCATTTTTTTGTAATTGGGTTTCATTAAAAAATTTGCACCGTTTGCCTTCTACAACCTTTACGTTTATTGGCTGGCAAGGAGTTTTTAACTCTTACCTGTCTTTTTCTGAACTGCTCTCTGATGATTTATGACCACAGACTAGTGATGAGCGAGCATGCTCGCCACTGCTCGGTACTCGCCCGAGCATCTCCGTACTCGAGATGCTCGGAGCTCGCCGAGTACTTGCGCAATGCAGGGATTGTCTGCCACTCACTGTAATGCCGCAGCCATGGTGGTTGTAGCATTACAGCGATTGCCCAAATCGATGGGAACAGTGCTCACAGTGAAACATGAAAAGCCGGCAATTCAGCAGCGGCATACACCGGTACCCGACAATTTAGAACAGAAAGAATAGACCTTCACACATAGATTAGATAGATAGAAACATGTCAGTCACATATATAAGAAGTACCGTGACAGTTTTGGTTACTGTACTTGTCATTTAGTGTTAAAATAAAGGATTTATTAAAAAAAAATTGGCGTGGGGTTCCCCGTAATTTTAGTCTCTAGCAGACGGTAAGCAGACGGCTGGGGCAGATGTTACTAACCTGGGCTTGATGTCAGCTGGCATTATAAGCTGGCATCAACCCCAGCCCTATTACCCCACTGCCACCGCTACAGGGCAGTGGGAAGAGCGAGGCTAAGTGCCAGAAGTGGCGCATCCTATGGATGCGCCATTTCTGGGGCGGCTGACGGCTGGTGTTTCTAGCCTGGGAGGGGGCCAATATTCATGGCATCCTTCCTGGGCTAGTAATATCAGCCCCCAGCTGTCTGCCTAGCCTTTGCTAGCTATTAAAATAGGGGGACCCCACGTCATTTTTTGGGGGTCCCCCATTTTAATAGCTAGTAAAGGCTAGGTATTCAGCTGGGGGCTGATATTAGTAGCCTGGGAAGTTCCATGGGTATTACCCCCTTCCCAGGCTTCAAATATCTGCCCCAGCTGTCTGCTTAAACTCTGCTAGAAACTAAAATTATGGGGGATCCCCACGCCAATTTTTTTTATTAAATCCTTTATTTTAACACTAAATGACAAGTACAGTAACCAACACTGTCCCTGTACTTCTTATATATGTGACTGACATGTTTCTATCTATCTAATCTATGTGTGATGCTCTATTCTTTCTGTTCTAAATTGTCAGGTACCGCTGTTATAACTGTATGCGGCTGCTGAATTGCCGGCTTTTTTTAAAGAGACAGGTGCATGAAAATCGGAGGGCACTAGTGTGTTCCGAGTGCCCTGCTATGTTTTTCATGCAGCATCCTATATACCCTGCCTGCCTGTCTGCCTATATATTCTGTCTGCCTGCCTGACATGTTTCATTGAGCACTGTTCCCATCGATTTGGGCAATTTTTTACCTTCTGTAGACCGCCAGGAGGGACCGCCGGAAAAATGCTCCAGTTTCCCATAGACTTACATTGGGCTCGTTGCTCGGGTCGAGCACCCGAGTATCACGATGTGCTCGGCCAGAGCTTCGAGCACCCGAACATTTTAGTGCTCGATCAACACTACCACAGACCTCATCCATGTTGATGCCAAATGGTGCAAAATTTTTAAAGGGGTTATTTTTGCGCATAGGCTAAGGTAGTTACTATCTGCCTGTTGTGCCCAGTGTCGATCTCTGCCGACTCAAAGCTGCCAGGGATCGCTGATACCGGTAATTCTGCAGTTTCCAGTGATGTCACATCGACAGAGCAGCATCTTGTCTTCCCCTGTTCTCTGTTGACATGGCATGACTGCTGGCTCCCCACAGCTTAACCGCAGGGAGCAGGCTATGAATCCGCATGGTGCCCGCAGTCGTGCCCTGTTGACAGAGCAGACCATAAGCTGCTTAAAGGAGCAGAGCGGACAATTGATGTTGGCCTGTTCTATGTACCAAGTGTGTATTAGTGAAATAATTGATGTAATTCACTTTACCGGACACAAAACTACAGTGCAAAAATATATAGTCATGGCCGAAAGTGTTGGCAACCTTGAAATTGTTCCAAAAAATTACCGTAAGTATGTCTTCCCGAAAATTATTGCAATTCCACACGTTTTGTTATACATGTGTTTATTTCCTTTGTGTGTATTGGAACAATACAAAAAAATACATAAAAAAGGCAAATTGGACATAATATCACACAAAACCCCAAAACAGGTCAGGACAAAATTGTTGGCAACCGTCCAAAATTGTGCGTAAACAACTTTGTTTCAAGCATGTGATGCTCGTTCACACTCACCGGTGGCAAGTAGTAGGTGTGGACAATATGAAAAATCACACCTGAAACCAGATAAAAAGGGGAGAAGTTGACTCAATCTTTGTAATGTGTGTCTGTGTGTGCCACACCAAACATGGAGAACAGAAAGAGGAGAAGAGAACTGTCTGAGGACTTAAGAACCAAAACTGTTGAACAGTAACAACCTCAAGGTAACAAGTCCATCTCCAGAGCTACTTTATCCTTATGCAATGCAGGTATAATCACCGCTTTACGTTATCGTTTTATTCTAGTTTTAGTAGATCACTGATGGGAGTGAAATGCAATATTCTTTCTCATAGACGCATTCTGGTGGGCACTGCTGCCTCTCTATGTAGACATGTCGGTCTGCGCAGGATTTCGGTACATATTTTTTACAAAATAAAGAAAAAAAAATTCACATCAAGCCCTATTAAGATCACGTCAGGCGGAATGAGCCCAAAATATGATAGTGTCCACTTAATGATGAGATGTCCTGCGACAGCTGCACTTATTATATTAATGAGAAGGAACTGGGATTCCACAAGTCATAGTCCCTATATCCCCAGCACATCAGTCAGAGCGGTAATCCAGACAGATAGGAAAGGGTAACTCTTTGATGGCTTTTGTAGCTAAGCAAAGGTCTCCAGCAATGCGGACAATTATTATCAAGCTTCATAATCTAGACCCTTGTATAGAGACAAAACCAATTATCCACAATAATCATTAATGATAATATGTTTATAAACAGCTTTTCTTCTAATCTTTGGACATATAACAAATAATGCTTAATGCTGTCTATCCTCCATGCTCCTTACCACCCTACAAATAAGGTCTTAGACAGACGGCTGTAATGGTGGTCCTGACCCTACCAGTGGTTTTATTACCCCACAAACTTGTGACCACAACATGGATGCTAAATAACGGTCGTTGTCTGATTGACGCCTGATATTATGTTACAAAGATCATAGCAGAGAAGAGCAGATTTAGGGGCTACCTCGTTGACTTGTCAAAATGGGATTCTTCGCTCCTCCGGAGGAAATGATTCCTAGAACTTATGCTTCATTTGTATAGACCAGGTTTTCCCAAAAACATTCCTCACAGCCCCCCTGACAGATCATGTTTTCAGGATTTCCTTAGAAACCTGTGGCAATCTCTAATGCCTTGATGATAATTGCCAAGATACCACCGCCACAGATAAGGCGATACCCCCACCATAGATAAGGTGATGGAGACGTGCCAAGAAACCACCGCCATAGAAAAGGCGAAGGAGACGTGCCAAGATACCCCAACCACAGATAAGGTGATGGAGACGTGCCAAGATACCCCCACCACAGATAAGGCGATGGAGACGTGCCAAGTTACCCCCACCACACATAAGGCGATGGAGACGTGCCAAGTTACCCCCACCACAGATAATGGAGACGTGCCAAGAAACCACCGCCATAGATAAGGGAATGGAGATGTGCCAAGAAACCACCACCACAGATAAGGCGATGGAGACGTGCCAAGTTACCCCCACTACAGATAAGACGATGGTGAAGTGCCAAGTTACCCCCACCACACATAAGGCGATGGGGACGTGCCAAGTTACCCCCACCACAGATAAGGCAATAGAGATGTGCCTAGAAACCACCACCACAGATAAGGCGATGGAGACGTGCCAAGTTACCCCCACCACAGATAAGGTGATGGAGACGCGCCAAGTTACCCCCACCACAGATAAGGCGATGGAGACGTGCCAAGTTACCCCCACCACAGATAAGGCAATGGAGATGTGCCTAGAAACCACCACCACAGATAAGGCGATGGAGACGTGCCAAGTTACCCCCACCACAGATAAGGTGATGGAGACGCGCCAAGTTACCCCCACCACAGATAAGGCGATGGAGACGTGCCAAGTTACCCCCACTACAGATAAGGCGATGGAGACGTGCCAAGTTACCCCCACCACAGATAAGGCGATGGAGACGTGCCAAGTTACCCCCACCACAGATAAGGCGATGGAGACGTGCCAAGTTACCCCCACCACAGTTAAGGCGATGGAGATGTGCCAAGAAACCATCATCACAGATAAGGCGATGGAGACGTGTCAAGATACCCCCACTACAGATAAGGCAATGGAGACGTGCCAAGATACCCCCACTACAGATAAGGCAATGGAGACGTGCCAAGATACCCCCACTACAGATAAGGCAATGGAGACGTGCCAAGATACCCCCACTACAGATAAGGCAATGGAGACCTGCCAAGATACCCCCACTACAGATAAGGCAATGGAGACCTGCCAAGATACCCCCACTACAGATAAGGCAATGGAGACCTGCCAAGATACCCCCACTACAGATAAGGCAATGGAGACCTGCCAAGATATCAAGCTGCCCACTCTGGCTTGATTGATGTCCTTGAAGACAGGGTACAATCATGTCAAGCCCTGTCCTTGAGGACCTCAGTCAAGCCAGATTGGGCAGGATCAGTTAGAGACCAGGGGAACTTTTCAATGGAAAAATGCAAGAGTGCAATAGGGTCTTATCCAATTAATAAATGTTACATAAAGTATTAAAAACTGCTCACCTAGTAGGGTTGTGTGGGACACAACACCTATAAGGCCTGGACTCTAAATGCTGCAGCTTCCTACGGATATCTCGGAGATAGATGCTGGGAAAGGAAGTTGTTTCTGCGCTCTCTGGAGTCACGACCAACTTCCTTTCCCAGCATCTATCTCAGAGGAACTTTTCGGCACTGCATCGCCACCATCTTTTTCTTCAATTAATTTTTACCAAATGAGGCTAATATAATCATTGCTTTAGAAAGTTTTGTGGGCTCATAGTGCTGGTTGGTGATTTGGTGGCCAAAAGTCTCCAGAAAGGTTTTTCGCTTTCAAGTTTCTTCAGCTCCAGTGCCTGCTCTCTGACTCTGCTCCCGGTGATGATGTCATGTCTACAACATGCGTGAACGCTGCAGACAATCACTGGGCTTTGCAGCTTGTGCTGTCTACATTGGAATCACAGCTGAGCCCAGTGATTGGCTGCATCTGTGGTTGTGACTTCACCACTGCAGCCTCTCATCAATCACGGAGAGCAGCTCCAGGAGTTGGAGAAGATGAGTAATGCTGATTTTATTATTTTTAGCTAGCACAAACCACTGGGATGAAGAACCCTTGTAATTTCTTTGGACTCCTACATTGCACACACAGGACATTTCATCAGTGAGGTCTAATATGCAATTTGTATATAAACCTATAACTTACCAAGACCCAAGTATCAAGTGATGGACTCCAATTGGGGTCTTCTACTGCATCTTCGCGGACCATCAATGTGTCAGAGCCCATCAGAGGATCCTCTGATTCCCTGCTGGGTCAGTCTGACCCTAATCATACGGCATTGGTATAAGAAATGATTAAAGGAAAAATGGCAACTATACAGAGGTTATGGGAACGATAGAAGTTTACAAATTGTGCATCAGATTTTTTTTATTTTCTACTGGTTGCTGTTGTTAAATGCAAAAATACAAGCAAACGATATCCTCATCTAATGGAAACAAATTAATCATTTTGTAATGGCAATATGGCATCTGAAATCAGGGCTTACAGTCATTTAATTACCCCAGAAAAGATCATAATGCCCCACAGGGAGTAATTATGTGCCGGTAAGCTGTGAACCACTCTTGGAGAACATAGGGATACATGTGTTGTGTCGGGCTTATCTGTCGTCAGCCCGGTGTCGCCTGCCCCTCCGCTTACATGTTGAACAGTGGTAGCATGCAGACATTTGTCCATCATGTGTACTAATCCCTCTCATAAATATGGATGTTATCGGACTAATGAGCGTCAGTCTTGTCAGCCAGTCCTTTCTTTCCTCGCTGATCCCACACACATTCCGCGAAGCGCAGCCTCCCCCAGACTTGGATCAGTGAGCATGGAGTCCCCCATAAATCCAGCTCTCCCATGGGCTCTCTGATCTACCTAGGGGTTTTTCTTTCCCTGGAAATGTAACATTCGTTATGCTACAGCAGCATTGTGCTGTGACCACCATTATCTGCCTGGTTGGATCTGACATTTGCTTTTCCACACATAACATGGTCAGTTTGCTCTCGTATATAATGATGTTGTAGAATGCAGAATAATAGCAAATCTCGGAGACGAACGCAGCGGTGACAAATGTGTATTCTGCTGTGACACGTGGATTATAGGGGAAGACGTTATCCAGGGTCTTCACTTTCATCTCGCTTCTCCACTCAGTAGGCGTCTTCTCTACATGGTGATGTGTCATTGTGGTCAAGTAAATGTCGACCATTTACTGTGTTATTAGATGAATTATTATTTGTGTTACATACAGATATCCACATATATATATTGATAGAGATTGAGCACATCTGGGACATCATGTCTCGCTCCATCCACCAACGTCACGTTGCACCACAGACTGTCCAGGAGTTGGCGGATGCTTTAGTCCAGGTCTGGGAGGAGATCCCACAGGAGACCATCCGCAACCTCATCAGGAGCATGCCCAGGCGTTGTAGGGAGGTCATACAGGCACGTGGAGGCCACACACAATACTCAGCCTCATCAGGAGCATGCCCAGGCGTTGTAGGGAGGTCATACAGGCACGTGGAGGCCACACACAATACTCAGCCTCATCAGGAGCATGCCCAGGCGTTGTAGGGAGGTCATACAGGCACGTGGAGGCCACACACAATACTCAGCCTCATCAGGAGCATGCCCAGGCGTTGTAGGGAGGTCATACAGGCACGTGGAGGCCACACACAATACTGAGCCTCATCAGGAGCATGCCCAGGCGTTGTAGGGAGGTCATACAGGCACGTGGAGGCCACACACAATACTCAGCCTCATCAGGAGCATGCCCAGGCGTTGTAGGGAGGTCATACAGGCACGTGGAGGCCACACACAATACTGAGCCTCATCAGGAGCATGCCCAGGCGTTGTAGGGAGGTCATACAGGCACGTGGAGGCCACACACAATACTGAGCCTCATCAGGAGCATGCCCAGGCGTTGTAGGGAGGTCATACAGGCACGTGGAGGCCACACACAATACTCAGCCTCATCAGGAGCATGCCCAGGCGTTGTAGGGAGGTCATACAGGCACGTGGAGGCCACACACAATACTCAGCCTCATCAGGAGCATGCCCAGGCATTGTAGGGAGGTCATACAGGCACGTGGAGGCCACACACAATACTCAGCCTCATCAGGAGCATGCCCAGGCGTTGTAGGGAGGTCATACAGGCACGTGGAGGCCACACACAATACTCAGCCTCATCAGGAGCATGCCCAGGCGTTGTAGGGAGGTCATACAGGCACGTGGAGGCCACACACAATACTCAGCCTCATCAGGAGCATGCCCAGGCGTTGTAGGGAGGTCATACAGGCACGTGGAGGCCACACACAATACTCAGCCTCATCAGGAGCATGCCCAGGCGTTGTAGGGAGGTCATACAGGCACGTGGAGGCCACACACAATACTGAGCCTCATCAGGAGCATGCCCAGGCGTTGTAGGGAGGTCATACAGGCACGTGGAGGCCACACACAATACTGAGCCTCATCAGGAGCATGCCCAGGCGTTGTAGGGAGGTCATACAGGCACGTGGAGGCCACACACAATACTCAGCCTCATCAGGAGCATGCCCAGGCGTTGTAGTAGGTCATACAGGCACGTGGAGGCCACACACAATACTCAGCCTCATCAGGAGCATGCCCAGGCGTTGTAGGGAGGTCATACAGGCACGTGGAGGCCACACACAATACTGAGCCTCATCAGGAGCATGCCCAGGCGTTGTAGGGAGGTCATACAGGCACGTGGAGGCCACACACAATACTCAGCCTCATCAGGAGCATGCCCAGGCGTTGTAGGGAGGTCATACAGGCACGTGGAGGCCACACACAATACTGAGCCTCATCAGGAGCATGCCCAGGCGTTGTAGGGAGGTCATACAGGCACGTGGAGGCCACACACAATACTGAGCCTCATCAGGAGCATGCCCAGGCGTTGTAGGGAGGTCATACAGGCACGTGGAGGCCACACACAATACTCAACCTCATCAGGAGCATGCCCAGGCGTTGTAGGGAGGTCATACAGGCACGTGGAGGCCACACACAATACTCAGCCTCATCAGGAGCATGCCCAGGCGTTGTAGGGAGGTCATACAGGCACGTGGAGGCCACACACAATACTGAGCCTCATCAGGAGCATGCCCAGGCGTTGTAGGGAGGTCATACAGGCACGTGGAGGCCACACACAATACTGAGCCTCATCAGGAGCATGTCCAGGCGTTGTAGGGAGGTCATACAGGCACGTGGAGGCCACACACAATACTCAGCCTCATCAGGAGCATGCCCAGGCGTTGTAGGGAGGTCATACAGGCACGTGGAGGCCACACACAATACTGAGCCTCATCAGGAGCATGCCCAGGCATTGTAGGGAGGTCATACAGGCACGTGGAGGCCACACACAATACTCAGCCTCATCAGGAGCATGCCCAGGCGTTGTAGGGAGGTCATACAGGCACGTGGAGGCCACACACAATACTCAGCCTCATCAGGAGCATGCCCAGGCGTTGTAGGGAGGTCATACAGGCACGTGGAGGCCACACACAATACTCAGCCTCATCAGGAGCATGCCCAGGCGTTGTAGGGAGGTCATACAGGCACGTGGAGGCCACACACAATACTCAGCCTCATCAGGAGCATGCCCAGGCGTTGTAGGGTGGTCATACAGGCACGTGGAGGCCACACACAATATTCAGCCTCATCAGCAGCATGCCCAGGCGTTGTAGGGAGGTCATACAGGCACGTGGAGGCCACACACAATACTCAGCCTCATCAGGAGCATGCCCAGGCGTTGTAGGGAGGTCATACAGGCACGTGGAGGCCACATACAATACTGAGCCTCATCAGGAGCATGCCCAGGCGTTGTAGGGAGGTCATACAGGTACATGGAGGCCACACACAATACTGAGCCTCATCAGGAGCATGCCCAGGCGTTGTAGGGAGGTCATACAGGCACGTGGAGGCCACATACAATACTGAGCCTCATCAGGAGCATGCCCAGGCGTTGTAGGGAGGTCATACAGGGACGTGGAGGCCACACACAATACTGAGCCTCATCAGGAGCATGCCCAGGCGTTGTAGAGAGGTCATACAGGCACGTGGAGGCCACACACAATACTCAGCCTCATCAGGAGCATGCCCAGGCATTGTAGGGAGGTCATACAGGCACGTGGAGGCCACACACAATACTGAGCCTCATCAGGAGCATGCCCAGGCGTTGTAGGGAGGTCATACAGGCACGTGGAGGCCACACACAATACTCAGCCTCATCAGGAGCATGCCCAGGCGTTGTAGGGAGGTCATACAGGCACGTGGAGGCCACACACAATACTGAGCCTCATCAGGAGCATGCCCAGGCGTTGTAGGGAGGTCATACAGGCACGTGGAGGCCACACACAATACTGAGCCTCATCAGGAGCATGCCCAGGCGTTGTAGGGAGGTCATACAGGCACGTGGAGGCCACACACAATACTCAACCTCATCAGGAGCATGCCCAGGCGTTGTAGGGAGGTCATACAGGCACGTGGAGGCCACACACAATACTCAGCCTCATCAGGAGCATGCCCAGGCGTTGTAGGGAGGTCATACAGGCACGTGGAGGCCACACACAATACTGAGCCTCATCAGGAGCATGCCCAGGCGTTGTAGGGAGGTCATACAGGCACGTGGAGGCCACACACAATACTGAGCCTCATCAGGAGCATGTCCAGGCGTTGTAGGGAGGTCATACAGGCACGTGGAGGCCACACACAATACTCAGCCTCATCAGGAGCATGCCCAGGCGTTGTAGGGAGGTCATACAGGCACGTGGAGGCCACACACAATACTGAGCCTCATCAGGAGCATGCCCAGGCATTGTAGGGAGGTCATACAGGCACGTGGAGGCCACACACAATACTCAGCCTCATCAGGAGCATGCCCAGGCGTTGTAGGGAGGTCATACAGGCACGTGGAGGCCACACACAATACTCAGCCTCATCAGGAGCATGCCCAGGCGTTGTAGGGAGGTCATACAGGCACGTGGAGGCCACACACAATACTCAGCCTCATCAGGAGCATGCCCAGGCGTTGTAGGGAGGTCATACAGGCACGTGGAGGCCACACACAATACTCAGCCTCATCAGGAGCATGCCCAGGCGTTGTAGGGTGGTCATACAGGCACGTGGAGGCCACACACAATATTCAGCCTCATCAGCAGCATGCCCAGGCGTTGTAGGGAGGTCATACAGGCACGTGGAGGCCACACACAATACTCAGCCTCATCAGGAGCATGCCCAGGCGTTGTAGGGAGGTCATACAGGCACGTGGAGGCCACATACAATACTGAGCCTCATCAGGAGCATGCCCAGGCGTTGTAGGGAGGTCATACAGGTACATGGAGGCCACACACAATACTGAGCCTCATCAGGAGCATGCCCAGGCGTTGTAGGGAGGTCATACAGGCACGTGGAGGCCACATACAATACTGAGCCTCATCAGGAGCATGCCCAGGCGTTGTAGGGAGGTCATACAGGGACGTGGAGGCCACACACAATACTGAGCCTCATCAGGAGCATGCCCAGGCGTTGTAGAGAGGTCATACAGGCACGTGGAGGCCACACACAATACTCAGCCTCATCAGGAGCATGCCCAGGCATTGTAGGGAGGTCATACAGGCACATGGAGGCCACACACAATACTCAGCCTCATCAGGAGCATGCCCAGGCGTTGTAGGGAGGTCATACAGGCACATGGAGGCCACACACAATACTCAGCCTCATCAGGAGCATGCCCAGGCGTTGTAGGGTGGTCATGCAGGCACGTGGAGGCCACACACAATACTCAGCCTCATCAGCAGCATGCCCAGGCGTTGTAGGGAGGTCATACAGGCACGTGGAGGCCACACACAATACTCAGCCTCATCAGGAGCATGCCCAGGCGTTGTAGTAGGTCATACAGGCACGTGGAGGCCACATACAATACTGAGCCTCATCAGGAGCATGCCCAGGCGTTGTAGGGAGGTCATACAGGCACGAGGAGTCCACAGACAATACTGACCCTCCTCAGGAGCATGCCCAGGCATTGTAGGGAGGTCATACAGGCACGTGGAGGCCACACACAATACTCAGCCTCATCAGGAGCATGCCCAGGCATTGTAGGGAGGTCATACAGGCACGTGGAGGCCACACACAATACTGAGCCTCATCAGGAGCATGCCCAGCGTTGTAGGGAGGTCATACAGGCACGTGGAGGCCACACACAATACTCAGCCTCATCAGGAGCATGCCCAGGCGTTGTAGGGAGGCCATACAGGCACGTGGAGGCCACACACAATACTCAGCCTCATCAGGAGCATGCCCAGGCGTTGTAGGGAGGTCATACAGGCACGTGGAGGCCACACACAATACTCAGCCTCATCAGGAGCATGCCCAGGCGTTGTAGGGAGGTCATACAGGCACGTGGAGGCCACACACAATACTCAGCCTCATTTTACCTTGTTTTAAGGACATTATATCAAAGTTGGATCAGCCTGTAGTGTGTTTTTCCACTTTAATTTTGGGGGTGACTCCAAATCCAGGCCTCCATTGGTTAATAAATGTGATTTCCATTGATGATTTTTGTGTGATTTTGTTGTCAGCACATTCAACTCTGTACAGAACAAAGTATTCAATGAGAATATTTCATTCATTCAGATCTAGGATGTGTTATTTCAGTGTTCCCTTTATTTTTTTTGAGCTGTGTGTGTGTATACTGTGTATGTGTATATATATATCTATATATATGTGTGTGTATGTATGTTTATATAAATATATATATATATATGTGCTTCTCACAAAATTAGAATATCTTCAAAAAGTTACTTTATTTCAGTTCTTCAATACAAAAAGTGAAACTCCTATATTATATAGAGTCATTACACACAGAGGGATCTATTTCACGTGTTTATTTCTGTTAATGTTGATGATTATGGCTTACAGCCAATGAAAACACAAAAGTCATTATCTCAGTAAATTAGAATACTTTATAACAACAGCTTGAAAAATGTTTTTAAAATCTGAAATGTCTTACTGAAATGTATATTCAGTAAATGCCCTCAATACTTGGTCGGGCTCCTTTTGCATCAATTACTGCATCAATGCGGCAATGTGGCATGGAGGCGATCAGCCTGTGGCTGCTGAGGTGTTATGGAAGCCCAGGTGGCTTTGATAGCAGCCTTCAGCTCGTCTGCATTGTTGGGTCTGGGGTCTCTCCTCTTCCTCTTGACAATACCCCATAGATTCTCTATAATAGATTCTCTATGGGGTTAAGGTCAGGCGAGTTTGCGGCCAATCAAGCACAGTGATACTGTTGTGTGTAAACCAGGTATTGGTACTTTTGGCAGTGTGGACAGGGGCCAAGTCCTGCTGGAAAATGACATTTCCATCTCCAAAAAGCTTGTTGGCAGAGGGAAGCATGAAGTGCTCTAAAATGTCCTGGTAGATGCTGCGCTGACTTTGATCTTGATAAAACACAGTGGACCTTCACCAGCAGATGACATGGCCCCCAAACCATCAGTGATTGTGGAAACTTCACACGAGACCTCCAGCAGCTTGGATTGTGACCTCTCCACTCTTCCTCCAGACTCTGGGTCCTTGATTTCCAAATGAAATGAAAAATTTACTTTCATCTGAAAACAATATCTTGGACCACTGAGCCTCAGTCCAGGTCTTTTCTCCTTGGCCCAGGTAAGACGCTTCTGGCGTTGTCTATTGGTCATGAGTGGCCTGACACACGGAATGCGACACTTGTAGCCCATGTCCTGGATACGTCTGTGTGTGGTGGCTCTTGAAGCAATGACTCCAGCAGCAGTCCACTCCTTGTGAATCTCCCCCAAATTTTTGAATGGCCTTTTCTTAATCCTTTCAAGGCTGCGGTTATCCCGGTTGCTTGTGCACCTTTTTCTACCACACTTTTTCCTTCCACTCAACTTCCCATTAGTATGTTTGGATACAGCACTCTGAACAGCCAGCTTCTTTAGCAATGACCTTTTGTGGCTTACCCTCCTTGTGGAGTGTGTCAAGGACTGCCTTCTGGACATCTGTCAAGTCAGCAGTCTTCCCCATGATTGTGAAGCCTACTGAAACAGACTAAGGGACCTTTTTAAATGCTTCGGAAGCCTTTGCACAGGTTTTTGTTAATTATTTTAATTTACTGAGATAACGACTGTTGTGTTTTCATTGGCTGTAAGCCATAATCATCAACATTAACAGAAATAAACACTTGAAAGAGATCACTCTGTTTGTAATGACTCTATATAATATATGAGATTCACTTTTTGTATTGAAGAACTTCAATAAATTAACTTTTTGATATTCTAATTTTGTGAGAAGCAACTGTATGTGTGTGTGTGTGTGTGAATATATATATATGGTATATGTGTGTGTATATAAATTTATTTATGTATTTGTTATATCTTTTCTATATTTAAAAAGATAAATGATAAACAAATAAAATTATTATTATGTTTTTCATTATTTTGCAGTGGGAACACCTTATTACATGTCCCCGGAGAGGATACATGAAAATGGCTACAATTTCAAATCCGATATTTGGTCCTTGGGGTGCCTGTTATATGAAGTGAGTAAATAATAAAACATTGCCCAAATTAATATTTTTAATACCTATTTTACTTATGTATTTTACTTTTCTCAGCTTTGGTCTCAAAATGGTGCTGATTTACTACAATTGTCTAACTTTTCTAAAAAAAAAAAAAAAAAGCAGATTTCACTGATAAGAAATATTACAAAGTTGCTTATTTTCACATGAGTGGTCGCTGAGTATTTGCGGCCTAACAAACAGGCAATCCCTGCATGTGTCACAGCTGTTTAACAGCCGTGACACATGCAGTCGCGGCGGCACTAACATAGATGCCGAGCATGCCACAAATACTCGGCAAGCACCCGAGCGTGCTCGCTGAAAGGGTTAACACACGCTCCCTCAACACTACTGTATATTACTTAAACCGAGCTTCCGGCAGCGATCGTGCGGATTTCCACTGTTTAGGCGTTAGGGGCTCTGCAAACACAACATGGCATCCGCTATCGATTCTAGCTAATTTTACACTCTAAAAGTCAAATGGTGCTCATTTCCTTCAGAGCCCTGCTGTGCGCCTAAACAGTAATTTTCCCCCGCATATGGGTTATTGGATACTCGGGAGAAATTGCACAACAAACTGTATGGTCCATTTTCTCCTGTTACCCATGTAAAAATCAAAAATTTAGGACTAAAGGAACATTTTTGTGGGAAAAATTCAAATTGTCATTTTTTCCATTCCACATTGCTTTAATTCCTGTGAAGCCCCTAAAGGGTTAAAAAACTTCTTGAATGTGGTTTTGAGCACTTTGAGGGGGACAGTTTTTAAAAATGGTTGCAGAGTTAATACTTCATAAAGTGACGCTGGTCAGAATAAAAAAAAAAATAATTGGCCTTGTCAGGAACATGAAAACAGGCTCGGGGGTGGGGGGTTAAAATGCATTAAATTTTAATGGATGTGATGGTATATAAATTACATTAGGGCCTGAAGAACTAAGGATATTTTCCCATGTCATGTATAGACAGTGTATTTACTGGAGGGGAACTCCTCTAAATATTACAGGAGCTGCATTGTAGATGAGGTTTCCCGATATGGACCAGTGTTTCAGTCTCGAAATGCAAAGACTGAAACGCGTGGTAGAAAACGCACAGTTCTGGTCAGTGGTGATTTAGTTTCTGCAGCAGATCAGTCCCATAGGAACATACCGTGAAAGTTTCACCTCTATGTTTGTGACTGGGTGTCCAGAAGACTTGACTACTTCCAACGTTGCAGATGGCTACTTCCTGCCACCATTTATAGTAGGAAGTTAAGCTCGGAAGCAAAAACTGCTGCTTTTAGGTAAAATACTGTAGAAAAAGAAGGAACAATTGTGGGAACATTGGAAAATGACTTGCTCACCGAGCAGCTTCCTAAACCGACTCGTGTTACCCCAGCGTCTTCACATCAAGAGGCCATCCAACAAAAACCCAGGCACAGAGTTTATTCCCCTTTATTGGTGCTGAGATCTTATAATAGGCTGATGTTTGCATGTTAAATGCTATATGGCTGTGAGTCAGATCCAGATGGCGGCGTACAAGCCATGCAGCTGTTACACTTAATTGCACCTAACACATTTCATGACTAATCTGTTTGTACAACACTCAGCTTCCACCTATAAAGAAGTCTCATCTGTCACGGATGGGGAATAGCGATAGGTTCTTTTCCATGCACTTCTCCTGTTCAGCAATTTTGGATTTTGTGCACATTTGATTCTAGGTATAATTGTCGAGAAGCTGACTTCTCCGATTTTCAGATGGTCATATCCAAGGGTCAACCTGGGTCATGGTTCTAATCCCCGTGTAGGAAACTGGTTTGCCAAATTAGCAGGTCTGTGGAGTCGGTAAGCCAAACCTCCGACTCCTTAATTTCCATGACACCGACTCCGAGACTCTACGACTCCGAGACTCTACGACTCCGAGACTCTACGACTCCGAGACTCTACGACTCCGACTCCCTCATACATGGCTCATAATAAATTTACTGTAAGTCTAGACCCTTAGATCAGGAATAGGACAGACATTTATTGGACATTTCATAACTTTCCAACCAAATTCTTATGAAAAAATATTCCCCACAAACTGCATTGATCTACTGTACCCAATTTATTATATATTTTAGGAGTCGGGAGTTGGTCCATTTTACACCAACTCCACCAAAATGGACACAGACTCCACGACTCCGACTCCACAGCCCTGCAAATTAGGTTACCTATTAAAAGGTGAGACCCTAAAATACTTAGCACTAAATTGGTGAAAAAAAAAATAGGCAAATCCATTACCCGGAAAATGCAATAAAAATACATCACACAATTTAAAAAAAAACTGACCAAATGTTGGGAACCCTCGGACGTTTTTTTTTTCCTCCAAAATGTGTCTGAACTGTGGAAGTGCACAGTGGTACTGATTTAATAAGCTATATATGTGATAAGTCACATTTTTTACATCCTCGCCAATGCGGGGATGGGACAGCCTAATTTTTTTTACAACACAATTGCACAACGTAGTTGACTGAAGTGAGCCGAAAGGTGGTGAGAACTTAGACGAGATCGTCCTCAAATTTATCAAGCGGAATGAGACACTGTAATAAATTTGGTAAAGCTGAGATTATCACTACGTGCGGGCTGCGCTCACGGAAAGGATGAGATCTGGAGAGTATAGACCAGTTTTCTTTATTTACCAACGTGTTTTGGTGACTTTCTCAAGGTAAAAAAAAATCGAGTGTCACTTTGTTTCTTTTTTTACCTTGAGAAAGTGCCGAAACGTATTGGTGAATAAAGAACTTTATTTATACTCTTTGAATCTCATCCTTTCCGTGAGCGCAGCCCGCACATAGTGATAATCTCAGTTTTGCCAAACTGCTATGTGGACGATAGTCTTCTCCAGACTCGGAGCTGCAGCTACGGCCCATCAGGCTTCTAAAGGTATTATATCCTTACACAACCCTTACAGGTGAGCGCTACCCTCACCCCAACCTGCTCCTTACGGTATTGCCCTATCTGTGCACATTTGTCCCATCCAGATCTTCACACTATGATCAATTTGGCGCATTTCAAGACTTGCTGTTTAAAAAATAAGGTGCATGTAGACGAGCCGACCATTGTTGGACAAACGCTCACTCACGATTATCAACTGGTGTAAACCTGCCGGCAATAGCCTGGAGAAATAACAAAACCACTTGTTTGTTTGGTGACTGAATTGTTTATGCCGACATAAACAGCCTCGTACTCGGCAGCACGTTGGCCAGAGCAAACAGGAGATGTGCTGCAGAGAACATGATGCTGTATGGGTGCAGAAAGATTGTATTAACAATCATTCTGTTCCCGTCAATACTCGTTGACCTGCGTAAACTGATCGGTAAACGCGCACTGATTGAGTTGTGTATAGTCAATTGGCACTTGCTAATTGGTCAATGTCCCTGTTTGGATGGACCTTTAGACAACTTTAGTAAATCTGCTCATGTGCGCTTCTGGAGAATAGACAGTACCCCTGCTTGGAGATCCATCATGGTCCGCTCTGGCAGCCAGATCTATTGCTAGGTAGTTGACTGAACTCCTTTGTGTGTCTCCTAGAAAGCTCCGGTCTTGCTTGTATCTATTCCTCGTTAGGGAGTATAAAGAACTAATGGATGATTGCACAAAGAGTAATGGTAATTAATTTTGCAATAATGATTGGAAACTTTCGTTACTTTGTCAGCTTCCCTTTAATTTGAAGAACTTCCGTCAGTCACCATCCTCCTTGACCACAAATGCACGACCAATGAAGATATTACTCTATATCATTTTTGGCTCCTGGGACATTCGCTCAGGAGCTCCTTTACAGTTCTGTTCAAAGTACTTTCTTGGGAACTTAAGGACCCAATACGCATTCAATTAATGTCATCATCTCATTTTGGATGTAATCGGTGGAGAGAGTGATTGGGCAGTTTGTTTTTAGATGCCCGTTCCTTTGGTTCTCGTAGATAAGCCGCTGCCAAAGATATCCAAAATTGGCTCAAGCCTCGAAACACAGAGTGACATTAGCTTAACCCGCCAATATTGATGGGTTCGGCCCGACAGTGTGACGTGCATGGGGTCTGATGATTGTTGGAGGGCATATCTGTGTCCCGGGTATGGAAGTTTAAGGGGTAACGTCGCTCTTTGTGGAGAGTAACATGCCAGTGTATGGAGACTTATAGGCCTCACAATACTACCAGAGCTATCTATCGGCTCAAGACCCCCAACACATTAGAGTGACGTGGGTTGAACCTGCCAATACTGATGGGTTTGGTCTGACAGTCTAATGTGTATGGGGTCTCCAGACAGATGATTGTTGGAGGAGATTAGGATCTGGCATGTCTATGTCCTGTGTATGGAAGTTTAAGGGGTAACGGTGCTCTTTGTGGAGAGTAACATGCCAGTGTATGGAGACTTATAGGCCTCACAATACTAACAGAGCTAACTATCGGCTCAAGACCCCCAACACATTAGAGTGAAGAGGATTGAACCTGCCAATACTGATGGGTTTGGACTGACAGTCTAATGTGTATGGGGTCTCCAGACAGATGATTGTTGGAGGAGATAAGGATCCAGCATGTTTTTCTTGTGTATGGACATCTAAGGAGTACCATCACTCATTGTGGAGAGCAACATACCAGTGTAAGTATACATACAGGACTTGCAATGCTCCTCTGGAAAATGTAATAATGTGCATATTTAATTTCCCAGAGGAGCGTTGAATGGCCTATAAGTCTCCTTGCACTGGCATGACACTTTTCCCAAGGAGAAATGTTACCCCTTAGACTCCCATCAGAGGCCTCTGATAAAAACAAATCAGATCTCTTGCTTTGCGCTGAGGAGGAGCAACACCCTGAAATACGTTTGCAAACTGAGAATCTGGTTTGGCAAGGGTCGATATTGACTCTTAGGTTGCTTCTTTCGATAGGTGGCTCTAGAGTTGAAGTCCTCTGTGAATAGGCAATCTGTGTATGGAAGAGTTGGGCGAGATAGCCAAACCATCATTCGGCTGACGGTGATCTAAAGTGTGTGAAGGCTTTACTCCCCTCTACCCATTGAAAACATGAACGCTCAACGTTTTGGCCTACAGCTTTCTAAGGTTTATGGTCTCCTTAAAACTAGAAGTTAAAGTTTTTTAAATGAGTGAAAGAAATGTTTTTCATAAATTGATATTGATATTCTATTCCTGCCCGGTCACATAAGACCCTTGTATATTATACCGTGTGGCTGATGCGGGTCCCAGTTGAGTCGTCCCTCTGCCTGGTTATGCCGCTTTGGATGGTAACGATGGCATTTGCTGGGTTAATCATCTTTAGTGTCTGATCAGAGCAATGTTTCCTTTTTACTCTACTTCACTTTAACAGACATTATTACGTTTCCCTGTCATTCCCACAAGCTTCCCGGACAGCCGCAAATTTTAATAGCACCCCCCCCCCTCCTTCCCCGCTACTCCTTAGCATGACATGTTAGCTCAGATTTTTTTTTTTTGGGGGGGGGGGGGGGAGTCTGTCATCTAAATAAATCAGCCGAGATAAAAATAAGTTTTCCCTTGTCTTTGCTAGAAGCGATGCCTTTGTTGGCCTTAACAAGACGGGCAGTGGACGCCAAGAAAAAAAAAAAAAAGCCCACTGTAATGTCCCTGAACCAGCCGCGTGAGTGGTGGGCCCATTTACGTTTGGGTATCCGGCCGTTCAGCTGTAATTGTTCTAATCAAAATGTCAAAATGTAGCCCCCGATCCTGCATCACAAACACTTATTAGGGGCGCACGAACAGCGCCTGAAGTCCCTGTCTCCTCCGCACTAAACACTGGGCTTTATCTGACTCTTCGGTTTTTTTTTTTTAGGTTTAGGTCACTGCGTTCAGCCCGATCAAAGAAAATCTAAGAACGACTCTTTGTGACTTGAGAACTTGAGATTGTCTTGCAGTTCGGGCAAATTTGGAGCCTTTTTATTTTATTTTTTTCCTAGTGCCAGCCTTTTATGTAATTTTTCATTTTTAGGTTTATAGGACTTTTTTTTTTTTTTAAAGTCTCATCGATTAGAAAACTAAACGGGATTTTATTGTCGCTTATACCCATTGTTGCCTGAACATGGAAGACAGATTACAGTCCGGTCCTTGGACGCGCTTCTGTGTCTTAATCTCCCACATCACTGAGCACGCAGACATATATAAATGGAAAATGAGATGGCATGTGAAAAACCACATGGTTCACCCAGTCTGCCCTTCTCCTGCGTCTCGTAACACTCCAGCCTCTCTTCCCTGTGACCCCGGCCCTGTTAAATCCTATGTGGCACTATTAAAATTTGGCACAGCCTATTCCAGTCTACAGCCAAAGCTTTTCAAGATTAGGATAATGTGCCGAGCTGTACAGGAGGAGTCATCTGGTCTCGTCATCTCAGCTGCCACTCATCCAGCACCTTCTGCGGATATGCCATGCTGGTGGGCGATACCAGGCTTGTAGGGATGCACTGTGGATTTTCTGCCTGCATTTATGGGTGGAAAATCCGCAGCTTATTTACAGCATTGTTCCAAATCCCATCCACACGTTGCAAAACAAAAACCACAGTATTAAAGGAGATTTTCACTAAAAACTATGTCGATTTTGCCACAGATTTTAACTTGGACTAGCTTCATATCTGCGGGAAAATTCACAGCAGAAAAGGTGTGCATGTGAAAGAAAATAAGACCAAGGAATAAAAGAAACAAAAAAAATATTAGGAATATTCAGACAACCCGTTCTCATTCTCTGTTTTCCCCTTGTAAAATAATAACACCTATACTCTCCCCCGGTGCAGGCGCTGTTCCCCCGGGGCAGGCGCTGTTCCCCCGGGGCAGGCGCTGTTCCCCCGGGGCAGGCGCTGTTCCCCCGGGGCAGGCGCTGTTCCCCCGGGGCAGGCGCTGTTCCCCCGGGGCCGGCGCTCTGTTTCCCCGGGGCCGGCGCTCTGTTTCCCCGGGGCCGGCGCTCTGTTTCCCCGGGGCCGGCGCTCTGTTTCCCCGGGGCCGGCGCTCTGTTTCCCCGGGGCCGGCGCTCTGTTTCCCCGGGGCCGGCGCTCTGTTTCCCCGGGGCCGGCGCTCTGTTTCCCCGGGGCCGGCGCTCTGTTTCCCCGGGGCCGGCGCTCTGTTTCCCCGGGGCCGGCGCTCTGTTTCCCCGGGGCCGGCGCTCTGTTTCCCCGGGGCCGGCGCTCTGTTTCCCCGGGGCCGGCGCTCTGTTTCCCCGGGGCTGGCGCTCTGTTTCCCCGGGGCCGGCGCTCTGTTTCCCCGGGGCCGGCGCTCTGTTTCCCCGGGGCCGGCGCTCTGTTTCCCCGGGGCCGGCGCTCTGTTCCCCCGGGGCAGGCGCTCTGTTCCCCCGGGGCAGGCGCTGGCTCTCTTGGGACAGGGTGCATGTGATTTGTCTGAGGGTGGGGAGAGTGAAGCAGGGATCACATGAGATTGTTATACAGGAGGAGAAGGAGCTTGGCAAGGAATAGAGCTGGAGTGACAGAGGCTTGAAATCTTAAGCCTCATTTGCATATCAATTCAAACTTTGATTTCTCAGTAATGGAGGGACGAACTGGCCATGTAAAGGTATTGCTTGGACTTGTCTTTGAAAGCTACATGCGCATACAAATAGTTTGGAGGTGAAATCCTGCTGACAGATTTCTTTAAAACAAAACTTGGAATAAAAAAGTTTTTTTTTTTCTGCAACGTGAAATTCTCCCACTGCGCTGGATTCCCGACTAGGGCAACGAGAAGGCGTTGTGTGATACCTGCCACCGACTAATAGAGGGAACAGCAGACTTGCCAAGTGAGGGGGTACGACTTAAAAACAGATTAGACCTACACACAGGAGTATATTAATACTGACATACGTATTGCTATATTACACCATTTTTAATAATAGTCCTAAAGTGGTCAACCCCTTAAAGGAGTTATGTAGAGAAAAGAGGAATATTCCGGCATCAACATCTTCATAACAAAATCTCTTTATTGAAGAAAAATGTAAAATCGCAGGTCTAGTGCCAAATAAAAGTAGAAACGCGTTTCAGACCGCGGTCTTTAGCTTATGCAGTGTCTGAAACGCGTTTGTACTAGACCTGCAACATTACATTTTTCTTCAATAGTGAGTGTTTTTATGAAGATCTTGATGCTGGAATATCCCTCTTTTTTCTACATTCTTCCTGTGCCACCACACTGATTCTTCGTATATGTGCGAGCTGACATTTTTTTTTATCCCTTTTTTCATCCTTAAAGGAGTTGTCCACCTTTTGTGTCCATTTTTTTTTATATAAACACATGTATTTTGGGCCTAAACTCTTTTTTGATTTGGGTCTATACAAAAGTAAGAAATGCACTGCACTGTTTTGCATCTGTGTTGCACTGTCTATTGCTGGCTGCACAATGAGGTAACTGAGAATCCGTCAGTGAGCACGTACTGATGGGGAGTTTGGAACTCTTTTAACTCTTTTTCTGAGCTCCTTCCTGCTTATTTATGACTACAGACCACATCAAAGTTGGATGTGCAGGGAAATAAAGCCAAATGGGGTCAAATTTGTACGGAAACCAGATTGCGAAAATGTTTTTCAGCCCATGCATTTCTTAAAAAAAAATTTTTAAAAAATGTTCACAAAGATGGACAACCCCTTTAACTAAAACAAATGGTTTCCAAAGATGGACAACCCCTTTAAGTGTACGGTATTAAATTTCAGTTCATTTTTTTCCCCAACTGTTTCTTAGCTGTATCTGTAACTGAGAAAGTTGGCTGCTATTACAACCTGCATGGTGGTTTCCACTGTCCAATACTCGGGGACTTGTACTTTAACCTTTAACAAAAACGCAAAAAAAAAACTTTTTGGCTTTTGTGTCTTTTTGGTTCAAATACAACAGTGGAAATAGTGAAGGGCACTCTGCCGCCCTCTTGTGTTCAGACGTGGATCTGCAGCAGCTCTAACATTTGCCTTGGGACTGATTTCTCTCGGAATTCCAGGGTGGAATTTGGGTGATCGCGTTTCTTTTGGTCACCTGACAGGTACATAATTTGGAGTCTACATTATCTTTTGTTCTCATTATTTTCCCTTTTGAGTATCGAGTCACGTAGTATCACAATAACCAGCATTTATTTAATTTTTTTTTTTTTTTTTTGCTTATTTAAATGCATCTGTTTTGCAGATTGTGAATAATTCAGTGGAGTTTTTGTTGCAAAGCGAGGTTTAGACGGTGTCACTTGTGGACGCGAAATGATATTTTTTCTTCGCTCCTTTTGTCACAATAGGGGTTTAATGTCTGTCATGGAAGGACACTCATTCTGCATTGTATCCGTGTCACAATGCATAGTAATGAACAGAATATCTAACCTAAGGACGGAAGGGCAGAATAATTATCAAATAATCCCTTATTAAAATCCTAACGAGAGGCATTAAACATCAGCCAAAGAAAGGGCCCCCCGAAACAAGCTGAGCAGCGCACGCTGCTCGCAGCAAAACAGGATAATATCAACAATTACCCAGTATAAGCTCATTAGGACGGGCCGCACAACGCTCCGGTGCTGGGGGGTGACAGTGAAGGACAGTGACAAGGAGCTCTCCAATCACATAATGGTTTAATAAGCAGCTGGGACACAGCGAGGGGTCGGGCTCAGTGGGAACATGCTGCCGCTTGCTCGCTGAACCTGGAGGCAAGATTAACCCTTACAGGGCCGCCAGAACCCGGATAGACTGCACAGAAAAGAAGCACTATCACTACGCGTCCTCTCCTACCTTCATACTGTTCGCTCTCTCGTTATAATGTTACTTCTACTTCGTACTCCTCCTTTTGCTGCATAAATGTAACTGCCCCAGAGCGCCCCCCACCCCCCTTCTTTTTTTTTTTTTTTTTTTATACTCAAATGTTAATAATGTATGAAAAGAGAATTTTTCGTGATGGAGTTATTTTCCCTTTTCCGTGAAGATAAGATGAAGAAGTTTTGAACTTCGAAACGCGTCGACAAATAAAACGGCATTTCTGGACACCACTTATCTCCCATCCTCGATCTAATGTCGGTTTATCCTTTTCTGGATATACTGAAGAATAGTCCGGATTGTAATATTATTATTTTTTTTTCCCTTTTGAAATTGAAACTTCTTTATGCCTCTGTTCACACTAGTAAGAGATAGGAATTAATGGCGCTACATAAATTAATAATAATAATAGGAGGAAGGAACTGCACACCTAGAGGCGCACACTGCTACTTGAAATAGGATTTATTACCATTATTTCCTATCCACTAATCACATCTCAGTAGGTACAGAAATAAGTGGTGCAACGTTTCGGGTGTAACACCCTTCATCAGGCGTGTAAGCTAGGGTCACACATAAGGAAGGCTACATTCCCACGATGAGTTTTTTTCTTATGCTGTGTTTTTTTAGAAAAAAAATGCAAGTATTCTTTTTTACTTAATGGGTGCAGAAAATTTGCAACATCAAAAGCTCATCTTGGAAACCTAGCCTAATGATACGGGGTGGGCTTCCCCAAAACAACACAATCCTACATCCAGTTTGCAGGCAGGACTGTAATATATATATTTTTTCCCCTTTGGAATTGAATCTTCTGTTCACACTAGTAGATGGGAAGAAGGAACTGCACACCAAGAGGCACGTAAAAATGCTTTAAATAGATTTATTATGAGTATCTCAGATCCACTAATCACATCGCAGTAGGTGCAAAAATAAATGGTGCAACGTTTCGGGTAGTACACCCTTCATCAGGCGTGTACACACATGAGGGAGATTCAGGATACAGAGTAGGATACCCCAAAAGGCAAACCGGGAACACAATCCTACATCCCACCTGTGGTCCGGATTCCTATAGTTTTTCCCTTTTGGAATTGAAGTTTCTTTATGCCTCTGTTCACACTACTGTCACTGCTTCCATTCCTAATGAAGCTCCATTTCTAATCTGATCTTGAAAAAGATCCTATTGACTGAGGTTCATCAGGTTTCTGATCAGATTCCAGTAGTCCGCTGCTAACCAGGTCATCTTTTCAGTAAAAAATATTAGAACTGATAGAATAAAGTCTTAAAGGCGATGTCCGGTTAAAACAAATTATCACTTATCCACCGGACAGGTAACAATGGAATTAGCAGCTAGCCAGACGCTAAAGACGTCCAATTTCAGAAAAACGTCGTCTCCGGCTGTAGTTTGTTTTAAGAAAACCAATTTATGTATTACTCACCCTCTCTGGGTCCAGGGCTGACTCTCCGCTGCTGTTCCCGGGGTCTGGTATTGGCTGCGGTGCTGATGTCACATTGACAGCGCTGCAGCCAATCAGTGAGCTTACCCTGAGTTGATGTCACGAGCTGCACAGCTCAGCTATTCGCTGTCGATGTGACATCAGCGCTGCACACAATAACAGATACTAGGAGCTGTGGCGCTGGACCTGGGGAGGGCGAGTACAGCTTATTTTTTTCAAAAATTACAGCCGTGGGACAGAAGTTTTCTGAAACCAGAAAACCCCTTTATATGTAGAGACCTTTCTGCCATGCAATGGAAGCCCCATTCTAAAAATGGCACCTGAAAGCGTGGCGGGAGGACGGAGTTTTAATCCTGGTTCAGAAGCGGAGACTTCATTTATTTTTAGTCTGTACGTCCATATAGAAAGTAAATGCACTGTCTAGAGTCTACAGCAGATCCACCCGCTCTGTGATATGTTATGAAGTATTGATTACTTTCTAATGGACGGTCCCAATCTGGACCAGGAAACGGCCCCCACCCATGGCGGCACCCAGTCATGGCGGCACCTTCTCTTGTCTTCTCTGCCTCTTTGATCTAGTCCCTGTTTAGCAGGTAACGTTATTCCGTGTTTCTTAAATGCCTTCCATATGTTGGATTAGATGTGTAATTAGAGTCTCACCTTCTCCCGTGCAGATGGCAGCACTTCAGAGCCCTTTCTATGGCGACAAAATGAACTTGTTTTCTCTGTGTCAGAAGATAGAACGGTGCGAATATCCTCCCCTGCCCACCGAACACTACTCAGAAAAAGTAAGTAAGGTTCTCGCTTTCATCCTCCTCTCCGCGCCGTGACAGAGAGATCACCTGGCATCTGTCAGACGGGTGTCAGCCTGCCGGCTTCCTGTATCCACTGCCTATAATTGTTATTGATGTGTCTTCTCTGGGAATTGTAGTGCTGTCGTTGTGTAGACATTTTTTTTTTTTGTTACAAAAGCTTAAAACGGCATAAAAAGCCGGCGTCAGCGATATTAGAAGCGTTTAGCGGCAGAGGGATATTGCTTGCTGCACACTGACACTGCACGCTTTGCTCCTGCTGCCCGTCTAGGTGCATTCAGTTAGGTCTCCTCCAGACGTCTGCGAGTTTTCTCGCGCGACAAAAAATGGAGTAATTTTCATCAGTGTTTGGCTCAGGTGTCAGTTTTTCTCATACGTAAAACAAACTGATGGAGGATTCTTAAAGGGGTTGTCCAAGCTTAGGGTACAAGTCTGCTGCCACTCCATGTGACTGCAGACTTGTAAATCCTCAAAGTGCGCAGTGTGCACACTGTCAGGATTCGCTGGTGCAGGCATGTGACAGCAAGTATGTGCTTTGCATTTAAGCGGTCACATGCCGACTAGCTGTGTGCGGCCTTACCCAATGCAAGTGTACTGAGCGAAGCCTGGACACGTCTAGTCGGAATGTGGCCGGAAGTATTCAAATTGCAATGACTGCTGGCACAAGCACTGGATAATCCTGACAGCGCGCACTGTGCATGCTTCTTATGATTCACAAGTCTGCAGTCACATAGAGTGACCCCCAAGCCTGGACAACCCCTTTAAGCTTCTCCTATCAAAAGCCGGGTTCACGTAAGTGAATTTTACGGTCCGCATACAGACCACAACGCCCGAACTAATATGTGTCTACAAAGCTGTAAATTTGAGTACAAAGACCCCCGGCCAGTCCAGGCTCTTTCCATCCGAGTGCTGTCCGATTTTTTTTTCACAGGTCCATAAACTTTTGTGACTCGTATCAAAACCGGACATGTCTCCTTGTTTTGGTGCAGCCATGTGACCAGCCCTATAGACTATAATAGGTACGAGTTCTATGCGTAAAAAACAGACGTGTGAATGAGACCTTACACAGGATGAAGTTTGGGATCAAGGTCTGCATAAATATATGAAATATTATGGTTCCGATGCAGAATAAGAACCCAAATCCTATATCTGAGTCTTCCGTAAGCTCCATGATGGGCAGCGTGTGTGCACTGCGCCTATCCGCCCCGCCTGCATTTCACGCTTCTGTGACACACAGCTCAGTATTTGCCTGTTGGCTCCTGGAATTAGTGTAAGTTGACAGATGTGTTTCCTGTCTGTACAATTACTGTCTGTCCACCTCCCTCTGGCAGTGCTAAAGAGCACATGTACGTACAGTGATACAGCTGAGGGTGCGAAGGAGTGTTCAAGGCTCCAAAGCACCAGCTCAGTCGGAGCCAGGCTCCAGATGGTGTGCATGCACTATTAGCACAGCGCCAGAGCGAGAGTGCGTAGGGCGAGCCCTTTGGCTCTAGTTTAGCTGTCTGTACATGCTGCTTCTGCCAGTAAAAGTAGCACGTCTTCTCTTTGTCAGAGATTTGGTTCGGCGTGAGATAATCTCCTCCATAAAGAGCACTGAGCGGCACGTAGATTAAAAATGAATGGCCAGACCCTAGCTGACCCCTTCTACCTGCTGATCCTTGGCCTTAATTTATATTCTGGATTGTGCGATGTCTATCCAAAGCGCTCTCCTGGGGTCTCATCTTGTAGCCACAAGAGTTCATGAAAAATGATCCTTTCCTCAAACTACCCCAGAGTGTGCTACAATCCGGCTTTATGCCGTAACCTCTGGTGGCACATTGTATCCTGCAATTTGGGGATTCTTTTGTAGGCATCTGAGATACGTTGCTATATATTTTACCTAAATATACCTGCGCTCATTACCACTGACCAGACAAATATGAATGTGGTTACAAAGCAAGCATGTGTCGTTTGTCGCCTCTGTTAAATGATTGCATACAAATTTAATGAAAGATGGCAATGAAGCCCGGTGTGTTGGGAAGATAAAGCTGGTGACCTAATTCTCGTCTTATGGAAGCCTCTCGACCATAATTATGTTTCTCCAGACATTTTTAGTCTTTAAGAGCTCTGTAAACTTGCGTGCCTCAATACTACACTGACAGCTTTCTCCGTTAAAGGGTCATTCCCATCATTAAAAGTGATCACCTAGCCAAGAACACGGCTCCGAAATGCCCAGATTGGGATTGAGCGCTGCGATCTGCTATGTCCGGCAATCATGAAGAATGGGTGGAGCGGAGGCGGACATGTGTGACCACTGCACCATTCGGACAGGGCATTTCAGATGCTGTACTCTGCTATCTCCACCAGTAATGGAGAATGGATAGAGTAGAGGTGGACATGCGTGACCACCGCTCAATTCTGACTAAGCATTTCAGCGCTGCACTCGGATATCTAGAATGGATGGAATAGTGGTAGCTATGAGTGAGCACTGCACCATTCGGACAGGGCATTTCAGATGCTGTACTCTGCTATCTCCACCAGTCATGGAGAATGGATAGAGTATAGGTGTACATGGGTGACCATCGCTTCATTCAGACCAAGCATTTCAGCGCTGTACTCTGCTATCTAGAATGGATGAAATAGTGATGGACTAGTGATCACCACTCCATTCTGACAGGCATTTCAGCTGCTGTTCTCCACTATCTCCACCAATCATGGAGAATGGATGGAATAGTGGTGGACATGTGTGACCACCGCACCATTCTGACAGGGCATTTCAGCTGCTGTTCTCCACTATCTCCACCAGTCATGGAGAATGGATGGAATAGTGGTGGACTAGTAATCACCACTCCATTCTGACGGGCATTTCAGCTGCAGTTCTCCACTATCTCCACCAATCATGGAGAATGGATGGAATAGTGATGGACATGTGTGATCACCAAACCATTCTGACAGGGCATTTCAGCTGCTGTTCTCCACTATCTCCACCAGTCATGGAGAATGGATGGAATAGTGGTGGACTAGTGATCACCACTCCATTCTGACGGGCATTTCAGCTGCAGTTCTCCACTATCTCCACCAATCATGGAGAATGGATGGAATAGTGGTGGACATGTGTGATCACCAAACCATTCTGACAGGGCATTTCAGCTGCTGTTCTCCACTATCTCCACCAGTCATGGAGAATGGATGGAATAGTGGTGGACATGTGTGACCACCGCACCATTCTGACGGGGCATTTCAGCGCTGTACTCTGCTATCTAGAATGGATGAAATCATGGTGGATGTGTGACCACCGCACTATTCTGATGGGGCATTTCAGCTGCTGTTCTCATCAGAACAGTGCGGTGGTCACACATCCACCATGATTTCATCCATTCTAGATAGCGCTGAAATGCCCCATCAGAATGTTGCGGTGGTCACATGTCCACCACTATTCCATCCATTCTCCATGACTGGTGGAGATAGTGGAGAACAGCAGTTGAAATGCCCTGTCATAACGGTGCGGTGATCACACATGTCCACCACTATTCCATCCATTCTCCATGATTGGTGGAGATAGTGGAGAACAGCAGCTGAAATGCCCCCACTATCTCCACCAATCATGGAGAATGGATGGAATAGTGGTGGACATGTGTGACCACCGCACCATTCTGATGGCGCATTTCAGCGCTGTACTCCGCTATCTAGAATGGATGAAATCGTGCTGGACGTGTGACCACCGCACCATTATGATGGGGAATTTCAGCTGCTGTACTCATCTATCTCCACCAGTCATGGAGAATGGATGGAATAATGGTGGACATCTGTGACCACCGCACCATTCTGAAGTAGCATTTCAGCTGCATTCTCAGCTATTTCCACCAGTAATGGAGAATGGATAGAGTAGAGGTGAACATGTGTGACCACCGCTCCATTCTGATGGGCGATTTTAGTGCTTTACTCAGCTATCTAGAATTAATGGAATGATGGTGGACGTGTGACCACCGCACCATTCTGAAAGAGCTTTTCAGTGCTGTACTCGGCTATCTAGAATGAATGGAATGATGGTGGACGTGTGACCACTGCACCATTCTGCCGGAGCTTTTCAGTACTGTACTCGGCTATCTAGAATGAATGGAATGATGGTGAACGGGTGTGTGACCACCGCACCATTCTGCCGGAGCTTTTCAGTGCTGTACTCGGCTATCTAGAATGAATGGAATGATGGTGGACGTGTGACCACCGCACCATTCTGCCGGAGCTTTTCAGTACTGTACTCGGCTATCTAGAATGAATGGAATGATGGTGGACGTATGACCACCGCACCATTCTGCCGGAGCTTTTCAGTGCTGTTTAATGGCAGATCCGCAGTACCCAGGAACATCCGGCCACTACCGGAGCTGATAACAGCTGATTGGTGGGGATCCTGGGTGTCGGATAGATCATCTAGATTATAGTAGTGGAAAACCCTTCTAACCCTTGTCATACACCTTATTGGTGACTATGAGAATTACTAGTGTATCATAAATTTATGAATAGCAATATCTGAATAGATCTATGGTGCTTTAAAGGGTTACTCCGAACATTGCAAGTTATCACCTACCCACGGGATCCCAGACGTTCCCGAGAACGCGGTTGTAAAATACGTTCCACAGAGAGACAGGATCCTGGCGGTCTCACCCCCACTGATCATCAAAGTATCACCCCTCCTGTAGGACTATCTTGTGGATGGGTGAATCATAACTTGTAATGTTGGGAATAACTCTTTGGATAAATGTTGGGAACAAGTAATATACCTTGTGGTTTGGGGTAATGATGAGATTAATAATGTTTTATGGTGATGTTAAGGGGGTAAAGGATATAATATTGGTGGTTGTGGATGACTCAAATACTTCTTCTTCCATTGCTCCATGGTCCAGTTCCATTGACCACACGCCCATCGTAGTAGTGGACAGGGATTCGTATGGGCACTATGACTGGTCAGTGGTTACACAGCGAGCACCTATGTAATGTGTTCTGGCATCTTTCTATCATAGCCAGCATTAACTTTTACAGAAATTTGGGCTAGAATAACCCTTCTGTGGGATTGGTTTGCCTTTACTTCCCATGTGTTTCAATAAACCTTCGGTGCCTATGTTCCTCCAGCAGGTTCACCAGATATCCTTTTTTGAAACACAACACAAAACCCACCATTTTGGAGATGCTCTGACCAAGGCGTCTCTCCATCACAATTTGGTCCTTGACAAAAGTCCTTCTGTTTGCCCATTATTCCTATTTTCTTCAAGAAATAGATTTGTCTGGTCAGTGGCCCATCAATATATATATATAATTCAGATAGAATTACCTTATTTCATTGCCCTTTCGATCTAGAAATCCAAGGTATACATCTATTTAGTTTGGTCATTTTATCTCGTTGTGACTTCCCCACCCCCTGAAAATTAAATGACGTTATGTTCTCTTCACGTGGTCGCCATCTCAGTAATCAGAAGTTCCTGTATGATGCAACTGCAAGGACTGTACTGCTAGAGCGCTCTGCAGAGAAGTTAAGAAACGCATATCAAAGATAATGATGATGACTGCACAGCGCCTGTGACAGTTCAGCCTCCCCGACTTGTATACTTATAAAACATTAGCATATTTAGGAGAATATAGATGGAAGGATAATCATGGTGTCATCCCAACAGACAGAGGGTATTCACTCTGTACTGACGCATATTGGGAGTCATAGCGGAGCGTAGAAGAATACAACGCAAAGTGAGTGCTAGGAATCAAGATGGAGGCTGAAGGGAAGAAAATAGGAGATGGAAATAAGTAAACCATGTATAAGAGAAGTGTAAAGTGTGACAATCAGGCGAAGGGGTGCGGTTATAGTAAAAAAAAATAAATAAAAAAAACGGAGCGCTTCTTTAATGTTGTGCTGTTCCCCTACTAGTAAGTCCAATTCCTAGTAACACAAACATATTGATCCTAATAAAATCATTAACAAGTGACAGACCTCTGTGCCGCTGGTATGCCCCCGGTCACTGCCGCGCTGCTTTGAAAGCCCTTTAAGAGCTAGAAACACATTCGGCAGTAATTGACAGGGTTATTGAATGTCACTGTAACATGTCCGCATAAAACCTGCCCCAACCGTCCATCTCCATGTACTTTCCACTCATGAACATCTCTGGGCAGTGAATCAATATCGCAATCAATTATCAAACCACCACTATCGGGTGGCTCGGCGGACATTGTTTGGCCTGTAACAGACATCAATAATCCAGGGAAATATCAGCTCTCCGGCCTCGTGGGTTTTTTTTTTTTCCCCAAGCTCACAGCGAATATTTTCAATTGATCATGTTTGAATGTTGCTTTTTTTTGTTTTCCTCTTTTTCCTCATCTGTTACGTCCCCCCTGAGAGCGCAGAGCGGAGCGCAGAGCGGAGCGCAGTGTGCTGCTGATCAACTCAGCCGCTCCCCAGAGCCCTGATCCCGGGCAACCTCATAAAGATCCGGACTAAAGCCGCATCTTTCCTCCTGCTTCACTCCACCACTAATTCTGTTTTCATGCACACCAAGTGTGTTCATTATGTGTGATAAAATATTAAATGCTTCCAGTGTTACAAACCAGGGTAGAAGCAAGAAAATTGCTCTTTTAGCTGTAATACCATTGATTTGCCATTATTGGGCCACAGTCCTGAGCCAGCCAATTAAATAATGAAAAGGCAGTGATCTGGAGGGAGTACAAGATAGCACTACATTCCTAAACATTGTATAATAAAGTGTGCGAGGAGAAAATAGAAAGAACGCAATAGATTTGCTGGGGGAAAAAAGCAAGTGTGCGGGTACATAATATATTATAAGGGTTACTGGCACGTGGTTGATAGAGAGATATATATATATATATACACTGCTCAAAAAAATAAAGGGAACACTGAAATAACACATCCTAGATCTGAATGAATGAAATATTCTCATTGAATACTTTGTTCTGTACAAAGTTGAATGTGCTGACAACAAAATCACACAAAAATCATCAATGGAAATCACATTTATTAACCAATGGAGGCCTGGATTTGGAGTCACCCCCAAAATTAAAGTGGAAAAACACACTACAGGCTGATCCAGCTTTGATGTAATGTCCTTAAAACAAGTCAAAAGAGCTGCGCTGTTCTCTCCACTACTACCACATACTGCGCTGCTCTCTCCCTCGTGTTCACATCCTGCGCTGCTCTCTCCCCCGCTACCACATACTGCTGCTCTCTCCCCTGCCACCACGTAATGCGCTGCTCTCTCCCCCGCTCTCACAACATACTGCACTGATCTCTCCCCCGTGCTCACATACTGCGCTGCTCTCCCCCGCTCTCACATACTGTGCTGCTCTCCCCCGCTCTCACATACTGCGCTGCTCTCTCCCCCGCGCTCACATCCTGCGCTGCTCTCTCCCCCGCTACCACATACTGCTGCTCTCTCCCCTGCCACCACGTAATGCGCTGCTCTCTCCCCCGCTCTCACAACATACTGCACTGATCTCTCCCCCGTGCTCACATACTGCGCTGCTCTCTCCACTGCACTCTCTTCTTCTCCCAGCAGGATATGTTTTCTCTTCCTCCCACATACTCCGCTGCTCTCCCCCGCTCTCACATACTGCGCTGCTCTCCCCCGCTCACATACTGCGCAGCTCTCCCCCGCTCTCACATACTGCGCTGTTCTCTCCCCCCGCTCTCACATACTGCGCTGTTCTCTCCCCCACTCTCACATACTGCGCTGCTCTCTCCCCCCGCTCTCACATACTGCGCTGTTCTCTCCCCTGCTCTCACATACTGCGCTGTTCTCTCCCCCGCTCTCACATACTGCGCTGCTCTCCCCCGCTCACATACTGCGCAGCTCTCCCCCGCTCTCACATACTGCGCTGTTCTCTCCCCCACTCTCACATACTGCGCTGCTCTCTCCCCCCACTCTCACATTCTGCGCTGTTCTCTCCCCCGCTCTCACATGCTGCGCTGTTCTCTCCCCCGCGCTCACATACTGCGCTGTTCTCTCCCCCGTGCTCACATACTGCACTGCTCTCTCTTCTTCCCCCAGCAGGATATATGTTTTCTCTTCCTCCCTTCATAGAGCTAATATCCGGAAAGAGAGGCTAAAGAGTCTCCTGAAGTGAGTGTTCCTCACTGCTGAGTATTTGGTGCAGTGTAACCGGAAGTGGGTCTCACCTTCCAGGCCCTCCAGGTCACAGTGTGGGCACAATCTGTCTATGCCGGCCGGACTCGATGGCCAGATTGTGGGCACTGAGTCTTTTCCCATTCAGGATCTGGCGGTGTCTGAGGTCCGGGAGTTTCTCCAGATATGGAGCCGGGTTTTTAGTATCTCTGTAATCTCCTGTACACAGTTTCTGTGAGGCGATGATATTGTTCCTCCAGTCACCGACAGACCTCTCCTGGCCCTCACTTTGAAAAAGAGAATGGACAGCACCTCCAAAAACATGGCAGTGGGTTTCATACAGTCTGATCAGAATGTTGAACCAAGAACCTCATGTTCAGCTAGCTATATTTTTGCCGAGAGGCATTAGATCAACATATGATTTTTTTGGAGGTGCGGTCCATGCTCCTTTTTTTGTATTGCATATTCTTTCCCCTTTCTTGGACCAGCACTCCTCATGTTCAGTTATATACATTTTTGCCGAGATGCATTAGATCAATGTATGATATTTTTTGAGGTGCGGTCCATGCTCTTTTTTGCATTGCATATCCTCTCCTGGCCCTCATCTACCATCTTCCTGATTCTGGCTTTTGTCAAGCTGCTGTGATTGGTATTTTGGTCAGGTTGGGTTTGGGTGAGCTGCTCCTGGTTTGTTTGACCCCAATACATGTACAGGGCATTATGTTGATGGGAGCTTGGATTGCTACTATGTAGGTGAGCCAGGAATGAGTGTCCTCTTCAGGACTGCTAGGTGTAGATGGAATCTACCCAGCTCAGCCCATCAGGCACTGTTGGTGGTGCTCTGATGGACCTGGAGAAAGGTGCTTACAGAATTCCAGGTGGGGTTTTTCTGTCGGGCTGGAATCCCACCTTGCCCTGTCTGGATATGTGTGAGGACCCCAGGCTTCACTGCTGTACAGGAGGATTGGGGTGATGATGGCATCGAAAATTTTTAGCCAGACCCTCAGCAGTAGCTTCGGATGGTCGTTTCCTATGGATGGTGTAGAAGGTTCTTCAGGGTCTCTATGGCTTGTTTGAAGCTCCCTGACTGGTGAATTTCAAGGCTCAGGTAGTTGTATTTGCCCGTTCCTGTAAGCACAGTTGTTTAGTGCACATGAAGGGTTTCTTCTCTGGAACACCATGATGTTGGTTTTCTTTGGGGAGTGCCCATGTGGAGCTGAATTTCTCCAAGATTTTCAGGTTGCCTTGGAGACCTTTCTCAGTTGGTGACAGAGGCAATAGGTTATGTGCACACAGCAGTAATTTCACCTGGGCATCATGGAGTGTGAAACCTGGAGCTGCGGAGGATTCCAGAGATGTGGTCGCTCATTGATGTAGATGTTGTAGAGTGTTGGACTTTGGGTTACACACTATAGGTATATACATTGCATTGTATTGCAGCCATTTGGTAAATTCTAAAAAGTTCATTTTTTTTCTCTCATTAAAGTACACTCTGCACCCCCTCTTGACTGAAAAAAAAACAGAAATGTGGAAATTTTTGCAACTTTATTAAAAAGTAAAAACTGAAATATCACATGGTCAATAGTTTTCAGACCCTTTGCTCAGTATTGAGGAGAAGCACCTTTTGAGCTAGTACAGCTATGAGTCTTCTTGGGAATGATGCAACAAGTTTTTCACACTTGGATTTGGGGATCCTCTGCCATTCTTCTTTGCAGATCCTCTCCAGTTCCATCAGGTTGGATGGTGAACGTTGGAGGAGAGCCATTTTCAGGTCTCTCCAGAGATGCTCAATTGGGTTTAGGTCAGGGCTCTGGCTGGGCCAGTCAAGAATGGTCACAGAGTTGTTCTGAAGCCACTCCTTTGTTATTTTAGCTGTGTGCTTAAGGTTATTGTCTTGTTGGAAGGTGAACCTTTAGCCAAGTTTGAGGTCCAGAGCACTCTGGAAGAGGTTTTCATCCAGGATATCTCTGTACTTGGCCACATTCATGTTTCCTTCAATTGCAACCAGTCGTCCTGTCCCTGCAGCTGAAAAAAACCCCATAGAATGATACTGCCACCACCATGTTTCACTGTTGGGATTGTATTGGGCAGGTGATGAGCAGTGCCTGGTTTTCTCCACACATACCGCTTAGGATTATCACCAGAAAGTTCTATCTTCATCTCGTCAGACCATCACTGTTGGGATTGTATTGGGCAGGTGATGAGTAGTGCCTGGTTTTCTCCACACATACCGCTTAGAATTATCACCAGAAAGTTCTATCTTCATCTCGTCAGACCAGAGAATCTTATTTCTCATAGTCTGGGAGTCCTTCATGTGTTTTTGAGCAAACTCTATGCGGGCTTTCATATGTCTTGCACTGAAGAGAGGCTTCCGGCGGGCCACTCTGCCATAAAGGCCCGACTGGTGGAGGGCTGCAGTGATAGTTGACTTTGTGGAACTTTCTCCCATCTCCTTACTGCATCTCTGGAGTTCATCCACAGTGATCTTGGGGTTCTTCTTTACCTCTCTCACCAAGGCTCTTCTCCCACAACTGCTCAGTTTGGCTGGACAGCCAGGTCTAGGAAGACTTCTGGAGGTCCCAAACCTCTTCCATTTAAGGATTATGGAGGCCACTGGGCTCTTAGGAACCTTGAGTAATGCAGAAATTCTTTTGTAACCTTGGCCAGATCTGTGCCTTGCCACAATTCTGTCTCTGAGCTCCTTGGGAAGTTCCTTTGAGCTCATGATTCTCATTTGGTCTGACATGCACTGTGAGCTGTGAGGTCTTATATAGACAGGACTTGATTTGGAAAGGCACACACCTATCAGTTTAATTAAACACAGCTGGACTCCAATGAAGGATTAGAACCATCTCAAGGAGGATCACAAGGAAATGGACAGCATGTGGCTTAAATGTGAGAGTCTGAGCAAAGGGTCTGAATACTTATGACCAGGTGATATCAGTTTTTCTTTTTTAATAAATTTGCCAAAAATTCTACATTTGTTTTTTTTTCAGTCAAGATGGGGTGCAGAGTGTACTGTAATGAGAAAAAAATGAACTTTTTAGAATTTACCAAATGGCTGCAATGAAACAAAGAGTGAAAAATTTAATGGGATCTGATTACATTCCGTACCCACTGTAAATGCAATGTGTGTGTGTACATATATATATTTATTATGGTTATTGGCATGTGGTAGATATATACTTGTATTTGTGTATCTACGTGTGGTCACATTAGCCTTTTTTCATAATTTATATTTAAAAGCAAATCTGTCTGGGCAAATAAAAATAATTGTCCGCTCTCTGGTGCAGAAGTTGGATTATCCAAAATGGGACAAAAAATAGTCCCATGCCAGATCATCCTAGAATATTAGCTGTGAATACAGTACTGTCAGGGCTGATGTGGTCATATTGTTATGGTCACTCTTGACATCATGTATACCAGTGTTTTTTTTTTTTTTTTTTTTTTTTTTTTATTACATTGAGAATTGTTCTGAATCGTCCCAGATCATGCTGAAGTCTATTGGATTATTCACCGCTGTGTTTGGGAATGACGTAGCGCTCAATTATCTAGAATTTGAATGGATCGGCAGAGATGCAATTCTGCATCCATGGCATGACGTGGGACATGCCGATCCAGAGTTGATAGGCGGTGATTTTTGGAGCCATGAACACTCCTTTAATTTCCGAGTGGGAGTGTTGCTATAATTAATATGTGGTTACGGTGGAGGATCAGGCTTACTTTATGCATTCACAGACCGTTCATTTATTTCATTGGACACCATGTAATGCTTCATCTAACCTGATTAGGCAATGCAAGGAAATAAAACACTTTTGCACGCCAGAATTCATGTAAGATGCACCAAAAATCTTTGACTCGTACGCTTCTTAATCAATTTGTCGCGTTTTAACACTATTGGGGACTGGAGTACATTTCTTCCCATTGTTAAATTATGATAATTTGCCAGCTGTGCTCGGCTCTGACGCCTTTCTACCAAAGCATCACCCACTTTGCAAAAGGTTAGCATAGCTGGCTGGGACGGACGTAAAAAATGGCAAAAGTTGCAAAATTACGAGTTGCACAACAGTTTCACGATATTTTAGACAGTTTTACGCCTGTGTTATGTTGCCCATGCCATGTGTGGGGGGTCACTGCCGTTTTAGTACAATAATTCCTTCTATTTAGGCCTAGCCTTGGGCCTAAGGATGGCGGTGCACAATTCAGAGATTAAGGTCAACTTAATCCATGTATCCTTAGCTAAAGATCCACCTATTGGTATTAGAAGTTTTCTCTGAACTCTTACTTCATCTGCTCCAATGATGCAGTACAGGGGGAAAAAAACCACCGCTGATCCTGTATAATGGGTGCAATGAGTAGTTTGCTAACACAAAAGCAGATTATGGCAGGCAGTAGATCAATCATCTGGCGTCAGGATGAGCGCGGCATACTAAGAGACTGATTCCACTTCATACAGAGGGACGTTTCATAGTGATAAATATATTGACAGCGGAAAATGAGTGATGTATGAACCTTGTAATATCCGACACCTTTTATTCTGTAGTTTTGGACACTGTCTGCATTAATAACTGCACATTTCACACCATGACTGAGCCGAGCTACCGAGGAAATCTAATATTTAGGTTACACATTAGTTATATATATTTGTGTTGCACAATATGAAACTTGTTTTCCGGAGAGAGATCGGCTTCTGCTGGGGCAAAGGCAGCAAATATACAGTCAAGGAAATAAGTATTTGATCCCTAGCTGTTTACCCACTGACAAAGACATGAACAGTCTATAATTTTAAGGGTAGGTTCATTTTAACATTGAGAGAGAGAATATCCAAAAAAATCACATTGGATAAATGTATTTGCATATATATCTATTTTCAATTTTTTTTCACTTTTCTTAATCTCTCATACTTTTGTTCTTTCTTTTTCTTCTGCTCCAGCCGGGTCGCCTATACAATACCCTACATAGTTATTTCTCTGATTGTCCGATCGTTGTTAATGTGTCCCTTGACGATTGCTCTTAATTGCTCACTATATTTTCTCTTGCTCCGTTTTCAGGATTGTATACGATTTCTAGATATGAAGTCTTGGCAATCAATTGCTGCCTCCTCTCGGTCCCGAGCGCAGGGAGCGCCTAAGCCCTGCCTCCTCTCGATCCCGAGCGCAGGGAGCGCCTAGCCCTGCCTCCTCTGTCCCGAGCGCAGGGAGCGCCTAAGCCCTGCCTCCTCTCGGTCCCGAGCGCAGGGAGCGCCTAAGCCCTGCCTCCTCTCGGTCCCGAGCGCAGGGAGCGCCTAAGCCCTGCCTCCTCTCGGTCCCGAGCGCAGGGAGCGCCTAGCCCTGCCTCCTCTCGATCCCGAGCGCAGGGAGCGCCTAGCCCTGCCTCCTCTCGGTCCCGAGCGCAGGGAGCGCCTAGCCCTGCCTCCTCTCGGTCCCGAGCGCAGGGAGCGCCTAAGCCCTGCCTCCTCTCGATCCCGAGCGCAGGGAGCGCCTAAGCCCTGCCTCCTCTCGATCCCAAGCGTAGGGAGCGCCTAGCCCTGCCTCCTCTCGGTCCCGAGCGCAGGGAGCGCCTAAGCCCTGCCTCCTCTCGATCCCGAGCGCAGGGAGCGCCTAGCCCTGCCTCCTCTCGGTCCCGAGCGCAGGGAGCGCCTAAGCCCTGCCTCCTCTCGATCCCGAGCGCAGGGAGCGCCTAAGCCTTGCCTCCTCTCGATCCCGAGCGCAGGGAGCGCCTAAGCCCTGCCTCCTCTCGATCCCGAGCGCAGGGAGCGCCTAGCCCTGCCTCCTCTGAAACATTAAAAGGGTTGTGCATAACTTGGGACACTCCTTTAAATGCAATAGTCTCTATAGAAAATAAAATCTTACACCACCTTGCCACATTGTTCCACTTGCAGCAAGGTGGTGTAATAATAAAGATTAAACAACAACCACAGGACGGATTTCATCAACCAAGGTATCATTTTAATCAGTGTAACGGCGCCCACCTGACAGTGTATGTAGTTTACTTAGCACAATCCTGCTGACAGGTGCGCGTTAAATGCAAAAGATAATATCCTATCTATAGCCCCTACTGTGCAATTTTTATGTTTGAGAGCATGCGGTTAACTCATAAGCTCCCTCTAGTGGTAGCCGCAGGAGGCCAATATTTTATCTACTAATTATACACAGTAGATTTTGAGCTCTATATCAGAAAAAAAAACAAATCTACAGAAGCTTAAAAAAAATTCCAGCAGAGTTCTGGACTCAAAGTGAATCTTCACCCTTTTTTCATTGTTTTTAAAGTTTCTAATGAACTAAAGCCAAATAGTCCATCAGTAAACCCAAGGTACCAAAGCTAGACATGTGAAATGGTTATGGAGATCCAGGACCAGGGAAGATCGGGGTTATTTATCTGGGCTTGAGACAGATCAGACAATCTACACTGAGTGTTCCCAAATTGTGACAAGTAGTGGGAACAAACAGAAAACTCCCATAACTAAAGTTATCTTGGGACTATGTTACATGGGTGAGATTGTTTTGTTACAGCTGCTATGCCAAGAGCAGTATAACTTATTGTGTTTATTGTCTGTAGTAACCCCTATCTTATGGGCGGAAGAGAGAGATACTAGTAAACTTCAGGCCAACATCTGGTCCTAATGATCTTGAGTAGTCCATTGTCTTTGCTTCTTACACACGCGTTTTGGGATGGAGAGTGTTTTAAGAAAAAAAAAACTTTTCTGGACTTGAACTTTCTGTGGTTTAATCTGTCTGGACAACGGCCATTAACTTTGAAATAATTGGCAGCGTAGTCGTCTTTACCGAACGAGAGATGATTACTTGCTGCGGGCCGTGCCTTAAGACCTGACTGGCATACAGAAGACTTGTAGACGGTGAGCCAAATTACAGCAGCATTGAAAGACCCGATTCATCAGCCTGGTTTTCTTAATTTTCTTATTCCAGATGTGTGATAAAATGAGGGGATAGGTAACTCCGCAGGCAAAACATGGTATTAATATGCACAACCATTCATTTACTCCTTGGGGCTGGCTGGTCCGAAGTAGTTGATTATAGACACAGACTAGTGAAATAAATCTGCTTTTATTTCATTTGTGTATGAAAAATTGTAGCACAATTACTATTGTTTTGTCCTTTATCTTTTTTCAGTTACGAGAACTGGTCAGCAGGTGCATTTACCCCGATCCAGACCAAAGGCCGGATATTGTCTATGTCCATCAGATAGCAAAACAGATGCAGGTGTGGACTTCAAGCACATGAGAAGCAATAATATGTGTAAAATAATTAAAAAAAAAAAAACACTTCTTATAAGAAGCAAAAGATCCAGCAAATGCAACTTTCTTCAATGGTGTTTCCATGAAGGTTTCTGAAGGCCAGGACTCGGGCGATGATTCCAGGAGAAACCTCCTCTATATCATGGATTGTAGATGAAATATCGGCGACATCGAACCTGGCGAGAGTTTTGTGTGCTTTAGGTTAGGGTTAGTGTGAACGAGGTGCATTCAAGGAAGCATCTGAGTATCAAATGTGAACATTTAAGAGAATTCCTTCTTCTTTTCAGACTTTTCGTTGTGTAGTTCGATGAACCCATTTGCGCTCTTCCTGTGCGACCAGATTTTTTTTTTTTTTTTTTTTTTAAGTATATGAATTTTTTTTTCTTTGCAAATTAATAGTGGATAACATTTTAGATGTAAATTCAGCTTCATAAAGTAGCTTTTTATATATATATATATATATATATATATATATTTTTTTTTCTTTTCTTGAGGGGGGAGGGGAGAATGAGAAGAGTGCTCATCTTACAACCTGTGCCATTGATTTTTACATTGCCTGCCGACACATTGTGTCTCGGTGTCACAGTCGCTTTGGATTTAACTTTGCAGTAAGAGAGAAAAAAAAAAAAGGACAAAAAGTTTGTCAAGACTTCACTATAGTAGCAGCAGTGTTAACCCTGCCGTGGCCACTCCAAAGTCAAGACGTTTCTGTCAAACTGTGAATAGTTTATCGAGCAATGTGAAGGAAGACAACCAGACTATCGGGTGTACTATAACTCCCAGCAGACTTTTATAAACTAGAGCATCGCGGGTAGTACTGTTCGCTGCGAGCCGGTGCCATACAGGCTTGTAAAGATGTTCTGTTACAGTATCTGCCCATGGTGTTATTTTGAGGCTGAAAAAAAAAAAAACTTTGCTAATAAAGAAATACTTCATACTTTGTACTTTCATGGTAAATATTCTATCTCATACAATACAGAATGAAGATTTTAAAGGGGTAGTCCAGTTCCAATATATATATATTTTTTTTAAGAATCCGTCAGCAGCTTTTTTGTCATGTAATTCGAGAGCAGCATGATGTAGGCGTTGAGACACAGATTCCAGCGATGTGTCACTTACTGGGCTACTTGCTGCAGTTCTGATAGCAGAGCTCGGGAATGTTGAGCTATGAATAACCCCGCCCTCACCACTGATTGGCTTCTGACTACCAGTGGTGGGGGGCGGAGTTACACAGATTAGCCTGACTGGCCTGCACGTGACACCTAGTCCTACATAATAACCTGTGCAATATTAAGGAAATCCAGAAAACATTATCTGTTGGTGGCTCGAGGACTGGAGTTAGGGAACCCTGTCCCACAGCATGCTACTCTCAGGTTAAATGAAAAAGTTGCTGACAGATTCCCTTTAAATAGTCATTATTTGCAAAAACAAAAAGTGACCTCAGTTGTTCCCGATAGACTTAGGAAGTCTTGTGTACACAGATACATACAAAAGTCAGGTCAGTAGTATGAACAGGATTTCAAAGGAAAAACAATTCAGAATTCGATAATCCCTAGGTAAGAATAGCACTACTACAAAACCTGTAGGATTCTATTAGAATTATATATTCCCTATAAACTATGTGTAGCAGAAATCATCATTTATGAACGCCTGCATTCATAAGAAATTTGCAATGAAAAGGATGGGGGTCTTCTGCAGACCGCCGGCTCTAATACCAACCCATCGTGCCCAGCGATCACATGACAGGGACGCCGATGGGCGGGTCTTATGACGCACTTCCGGCACTCTCAAGTTAACAGTTGTGGGTAGATCGTGATTCCACCCGCGGCTGTCAGGGGCGCATGATCAAATCAGGCAAAGAAGCGGGCTCAGCACCGGAACCAGCATCAAAGGGGAGCAGATGACCATAAAAGGTGGACACAACCCCTTTAAAGGATTAAGATGGAGAATAATTTACTGATCACAGAGACCTCCACCTGCTCAAACTCCGCTCAATTCTTTTTCTATGGGACTGTTGGAAATAGCCAAGCGCTGTACTCTGCTTTTTCTAGAAATAATCGATGAATGGAGTAGAGGATGAGTGTGCACACTTCTGGGACGGCCCATCCTCGGGCTAACTGGGAATCCCATCGATCAGTAAGTTATCCCCAATCCTAAGGATGGAGGATAATTCCTTAAATAAAAACTTGATTGATATTAATACGGCTTATTAGAAGCCCAAGATCTGTTTTTGAAAGCAAATATCCATGATAGAAAAAAGTCTCAAGATAAAGCTTCTGTTTTCCTAGATGTCGGCACTAGGCAGGAGCTCACTACGCACTGGCTACATATTGAACGCATTAATGAGCTCCCCCTAGTGGTGACTGCAGGCAGCTAGAATTTTAGCTTTTTCTATGTTTGAGAGTTGAAGCTTTGACCCCTGCAAATAGTATATTATGATATTAAAGGGGTGGTCAAGGAGTGTGGGAAAACAAAGGGTCTCCCTTATAAACATTCCCTCTCTTGTACATGGTTTACATCCAGTTTCTAACACTAAGCGTGTCAATATTTTGGGGACAAATGCAGACACTTTAATTCATAACATAATGTTAACTCTATAGGTAAAGAAAATAATGAACCTTTCGGGCAATAACTGATCCCGTTTAGTGCAGAATGTACAGCCCGGAGGAATTCTTTACATTTTTGGGTCGTACATCTTGAAAACAACTATCAGTTTTACCTAGAAACTTTCTTTAGGATACCTACACATGTAGTGGATTGTTTTGGCAGCCCAAGCGTTATGATGGCTACAAAACACACGTCTTCCCAATTTACGTAAGGACGAAAACATTTTATTTCTTTTCTAACCAAATCTTTCAACAGGGAGCAAGTGTTTAACGTGCGCTACAAAGACGGAGACCTGATGCCCCACCGTCAGCAAAGAAATTAGGAGATATCCATAGTCTGCACGCTTTCTTCCATCACATCCAGGTTGAAGTGGGTGATCTTTTCAGACAGGACTCCCGTTGTCCCCTTCTTGTATTTGTAATTTCCTGTCCTGTAAAACAAACAATTCTTGCTGATTATATCCATTACTGGCCCTAGTTACATGGATTGTATCAAGGCAACTGCAAAAAAATTGTGGGCTGTGATGCAAGTCTCTCCACTCACCTCACTCCCTTCTTGTTCGCCATGTCATGGGGACGGATGTAGTCCACCTTGTTTTTGGTAATCACACATAAGTCGATGTTACTTCCAGATCCCAAGTCATTAAAAATGCCAGAGGCAATAGCGTTACGCACTAGTAGTTTGGCATCTTCTTCCTGCAAGAAAGATATACACGAGAGAGTCATACAGACCCAGAGGAGCATTGCCTGGCCTATAAGTCTCCTTACACTGGCACATTACTCCTTAGACCCCAGGAAGAGAGGTCTCTCGTACAACAAATCACATGTCTTGCTTTGCACTGATGAGGGGCAGTACCCCTAAACACGTGTCTTCAAATTGAGATTCTGGTTTGGCTTTTACCCTATGTCATGTGACAAGGCTCGTTTAAGGGTCGATATTGACTTTTAGGACTTCCAATAGGTAGCGTTAAGAGTCCAAGTCCTCTTCCTCTCTAAAGAGGCAATTTCCACACAGACTTCTTCGGCAGAAACCCATCAACATCACATGGGTCGGCCAACTTTCATCTGTTATGTATAGAGGCCTATAGTTACCCGATACATAGGTAGATGGGATTTTTACAATAATAGGCGCCTTCATGCAATTTTTCATCAAAGTAAAAAATTTTTGGGAAAAAAAAATACATAAAAGTGGCACAAAGTCTAAATACTAGTGATGAGCGAGCATGCTCGCCCGAGTATTTTCAGGGTTGCTCGACGGGAGCTCGGGTCCTCTCCCTGCATGTTTGGCGCTCTTTAGAGAGCCAATCAACATGCAGGGATTGCCTGCCACTCACTGTAAAGCCACAGCTATGGTGGTTATGGCATTACAGTGATTGGCTGGCCGCATAGCATCATCAGGTCTATAGCAGACCTGGCGCCACCATGCTCGTCACAGTCACTCCGGAATCAGACAGTGTAGGGAGAGATTTGCTTGTGTATTAGGTAGTGTAGGGAAAAAAAAACATACATTACACATATCCATCTTAACAAACAGTCCTTTTGAGGACTAACTAATCCATCTGCAGAGATATCAGGCAGGCAGTGTATATAGGCAGGCAGTGTATATAGCAGACTGAAGTGCATATAGCACAAGAAGCTTCACTCCAATTCAGCCTTCTGCTGCTGTTAGATATTTCTATACAAAGGCCCAGGTCTCAGGGGCCAGGAATACTTTTCTTTGGATCTTAATTCTCATTATTTGCTAAAAAAGCAATCCAGAGAACACAGTTTTTCTGCGCCATTTGCTTGTTGGCACTGCAGAATACAGCCAGGTCCTTTCCATATTACAGCGCTAGAAATCCAGCTATTCAAAACAATGTTTTCTCCGTCACACGGATCACATATACGTTGTCAGAAAATACTGCCATTTCTGGCCTCCATTAAAAATTTCCTTCAGTGTGTCAGTGAAGCAATTCACAGCAGTTTGCTGTTCAAACTACTTACCTACAGGCCAGGTATTAAAAACTGTTTTCTCCATCACACGGATCACATATAAGTTCGCTCCAAACTCAGTCATTTGTAGTGAGCGTGGAAGATACTGTCCACCATATAAAATGAGCAAGGGACGGGGAACTGGGCGTGATGGTGCATGCAGAGGCCGAGGACAAGGCCGTGGGCAAGCTGAAATTGTGCCACAACAAACACTCACATCTTCTCGCCTGACCTTCCTGTCCCAATTTCTAGGGGACCGCAGCACACCACTATTGAACCCAGAGCAGTGTCAAAAGGTTGTTGGTTAGCGGATAATGCTTCCAGTAACTTAGCCACCACCACCCTGTCTTCCACATGGTCAAGTCTCAGTAGCCGTGAGTCTAGACCTCATATTCCTCACCCTGATCCTCCTTCCTCCCACCATGCCGAGTGCCCGGAGACAACTGATCCCACACTTGGACGCTCTGAAGAGCTGCTCACTTTTCCATTTATAGATTCGGGCCTCTAGCCCGGTCCACTTGAAGTGGGGCAAGAGGAGATCGCGTGTAGCGATGCCCAAATATTTGAGCAGCCACGGTCACACGAAGGCAATGGTGAGAAAGTGTCACAAGAGGTGGACGAAGATGAGGCACAATTGCCAGAAAGTCAGGAGGAGGACCAGGGTGCGGAAGTGGAAGACGAGGTGGTGGATGATATAGTAACTGACCCAACCTGGCAGGAGGACATGCAGAGCAAGGACAGCAGCACACAGGGGGAGGGAGGCAGAGCACCACAACAGGCAGGAAGAAGCAGTGACCGCACACAGAAGGCAGGCAACCGTTCTCCGTAAGACCAACACGAAGGAAGTTGCCAGTACAACTGTTAGGTCTTCCAGAGTCTGGTCGTCTTTTAAAGACTCTGCCGATAACCCTAAAAAGGCCATTTGCACCACCTACCAGGCCAGCATCAGCAGGGGTGATGGCAGCAAAGCACCTGACTTTGTGGGCCGAACCCCAGGGTCCAGCAACAGTGTCTGCAGGTGGCACCATTGCTTCTTCCGCTGTTGTGCATGCAAGCCAATCCCCTGTCCATGGTGCATGCGAAGACACCTCCTGCCCTGCACCTGTCGTTGTGCACTCTCAAGTAGCAGCATCAGGAAGCATGTCCATGTCCTTGTCCCAGCGCAGCGTTCAGTTGTCCATACCCCAGTCCTTGGAAACCAAGCGCAAATATGCAGCCAAAGCCCCACAGGCCACACTACTAAATTCTCACATTTCAAGACTGCTTACGCTCGAAATGTTGCCTTTTAGGCTCGTGGAGACGGAAGCATTCCACAACCTGATGGCGGCGGCCGTCCCTCAGTACTCGGTCCCCAGCCGCCACTATTTCTCCCGGTGTGCCATCCCCGCATTACACAAGCACGTGTCCCAAAACATTAGCCGTGCTCTCAACAACGCAGTTACCGGTAAAGTCCACCTCACCACGGACACGTGGACAAGTGCTTGTGGGCAGGGACGGTACATCCCGCTGACGGCACACTGGGTTAACATAGTGGAAGCCAGGATCCAGTCGGACCTTGGGATGGAACACGTCCTCCCGACGCCAAGGATTTCGGGCCCTAGGTCAATCAAGGTTGCCCCCACGGTCTACAGCTCCTGCACCTCATCCTCCTCCTCTTCAGCCGCCATCTCCGAAATGACCACATCAGTCACAAGCTGGAAGCACTGCAGCACTGCCTCCGCCAAGTGGCAACAGGCTGTGCTGAAGCTAATATGCTTAAGTGACAAATCGCACAATGCTGAAGAATTGTGGACAGCTCTGAAAGAGCAGGCAGATCTGTGGCTCACACCCTGAACCTATAGCCAGGCATAGTCGTGACAATGGCAGGAACCAAGTGGCGGCTCTGAGGCGAGCTCACACACGTACCATGCCTGGCCCATGTGCTTAACCTCGTGCTTCAGCAGCTTTACCCGGAGCTGCTTGTTAAAGTACGCCGCCTGTGTGCCCATTTTAGAAAGTCAGCTACAGCTTCCGCCGCCATTGCAGTGTTTCAGCAGCGTTTGCAGCTTCCGGCTCACAGACTGGTGTGTGATGTCCCCACGCGTTGGAACTCTTCACTGCAGATGTTGGGAAGGATTTGTGAGCAGAAGAGGGCAGTTGTTGAGTACCAGCATTAACAAGGCCGTCGGTATTTAGTTCAGACTCCACACATAAGACCTCAGGAGTGGACATGGATGTCAGACATATGTACCATCCTCCAAAACTTTAAGGACTCCACCAAGATGGTGAGCGGCGATTACGCAATTAGCGTCACCATAACGCTTCTCTGTCTTCTGAAACGCTCTCTGCTCACAATCAAAGAGGATGCATTGCAGGCGGAGCACGATGAGCTGGAGCAAGGAACCATACAGGGTGATTACACACAGCCAAGCCTCATCTCATCCCAACGTGGATTGGGTGACAATGAGGAAGAGGAGGAGCAGGAAGGACAGGAGCTAGTTTCATGCACTATAGCCGTTACTACCTGCACAGCTGTCATACAGTCTGTTCAGCGTGGATGGCCAGAGGACAGAGAGGAGGAGGAGAGCATGGTCAGTCATCCTCTTGGTGAGGACACGGAAGTCTTGCCTGTTAATAGTCTGGCATGCATGGCTGAGTTTATGTTACGCTGCCTTTCCCATGACTCTCGCGTTCTCAAAATTTTGGGTGACAGTCATTACTGGTTGGTGACACTTCTAGACCCACGCTACAAGAAGAACTTTATATCTCTTATTCCTGAGGCGGACAGTATAGGAGGCCTGCTCCTTTCTAATGGGAACATTTTTTATGAGGCCCTCCTCCACGTCTCTTCCAAGGGGCATTGAAGTGCCTCCAAATTTTTGGCAGCCCTTGCATTCACTCCATAGGCCAACACTATGGGAGACTCTCTCCTTTCTAATGGGAATTTGTCGTTACTGTGGCCCTGCTCTGTGTGTCTTTAAATTCTTAGTGGGGTTTTTCCTAAAATTGGTCAGCCGTTGAACTCACTGCATACCCTATAACTGTATAGCAGACCCTCTCCTTTCTAATGGGAACATCTCGTACTCGTTACTGTGGCCCTGCTCTGTGTCTTTCAGAGTCCCTCCATCATCAATGAAACAGTAAACGCAAAAAAAAAACAGTAGGATCTTTCTTTAGTATAAAAACCAATGTAACCTCAATGTAATCACATTATTCAGCTCCTGCACCTCCTCCTCCAGTTTGGCCTCCATCTCTGAAATGACCACATCACCACAAGCTGACAGCACTGCAGCACTGCCTTGGCCAAGTGGCAACAGGCTGTGCTGAAGATAACATGCTTAATGCTTAGGTGACAAACCGCCCAGCTCTGCAGAGTTGTTGAAAGCTGTAACACAGCAGCTTGATCTGTGGCTCTCACCGCTGAACATACAGTCAGGCATGGTCGTGTGTGACAATGGGCGGAACCTGGTGACGGAGAAATGACAGCTGGAGTAGATATGGTTTCCCTCTATGCCAGTCCTTTCACCGAGCTAAAGAAAATGGCTGTGGTGAAATACAACTCCCACTGAGAAGCGGTTTCAGATTGAAAAACATTGTGCCTAACAGAGGATTTGATTCTGAGGGCTAACCTTTCTCCCCCGCTCAAGAGCCCCATAGCAGCTGCAACGTTAGCGCTAATATGAACTCTCCTGATGTAGAAGCCAGGGCACACCAGAGGATTCTCTGGTGGGCCCATCCAACCCTGCCGAGAAGCAGTCCTGGCTAAGAAAAGTGTGTGGGAAGGTTCCCGGACACTCTATGGCTGGTTTTTTACTGAGATGGAAACCCACGCAAACACGGGGAGAACATACAAAATCCTTGCAGATGTTGTCCTTGCTGGGATTTGAACCCAAGATCCCAGCGCTGCAAGGCTTCAGTACTAACCACTGATCCAATGTGCTGCCGTTCACCCTTTGATATCTAACAGGCTGGAGAAACTTGCCACTCAGCATCTTCAGCTCCTTTGTGAGAAACTAATGTATTTGGGCAGCCACTCAGTCTACCAAATAAAATTCCTGAGAAGGAAATTGGGGATGGCTTTGCTACTGGTACTGGGGGCAGTGCTAATACCATGGCGTCGTACCATAGTTTACTGGAAATATTCCAGGCTGGTAGGAGGCAAGCAAATTCCCACAGAGAAGTACCAGCAGTAATGTTCAGGGACCCGCGCTTGTAGAAGGCGGAGACAACACCGGGAGAAATAGTGGCGGCTGGGGACAGAGTATAGACAAGAGGCATGAGGTTGTGAAAAGCTTCCGCCCCCACGAGCCTAAAAGGCCACATTTCAAGTGAAAGCAGCTTTAGAGGACTTCCTGGGAGAAATCACAGCTGGAGTAGATATGGTTTCCCTCTATGCCAGTCCTTTCACCAAGCTTAAGAATATGGCTGTGGTGAAATACAACTCAGCAAAAAAAGCTGTGGACTGGCTCCGAACGGTCCGTGGCCACATTCACTTGACCACGTGTTTGTGGTTGGCGGTCCTTCCCAGTAAGTTCACTGGGGAGGGCACGGGTAATGTTGTGGGACCCGTGCTTGTGGAAGGCGGAGACGATACCGGGAGAAATAGTGGCGGCTGGGGACAGAGTACTGACCGAGTATTGAGGCTGTGAAAAGCTTCCGCCTCCACGAGCCTAAAAGGCCACATTTCAAGTGCAAGCAGCTGCCCAGAAATTTGTCAGTTTAGTGTTGCGGCCTGTGGGTGGGTGTGTGGCTGGCTGCATACTTGCGTTTGCATTCCAAGTAACAGAAAACTAAGCAGATTGTGGCCTCTATCATCATCATGGCCTCACCTCGGCACTATGAACTCTCCAGAAGGAGAAGCCAGGGCCCACCGGAGGAGTCACCGGTTTTCTGGAGGGTCCAACCCTGCCGAGAAGCAGCCCTGGCTAAGAAAAGTGTGGGGGAAGGTTCCCGGACACTCTATGGCTGTTTTTTTTAAATGTGGATTGGACATACTTATGCAAGTTATTTCTCAAACCGGATTGCAGATCAGGCCATTGCCCAACTCTGTAGTCATGAAATTAAATGCGCAAAGAAAGATGTTTGTGTGTCAAAGCACCACCAAGAAGTGCGAGTTGATGTTGGACAGGCTGCCATTGCTTCTGCAACAAGCTGCATTACAGGACTTTCTGGGAGAAATCAGTGAATGTGAATAGCGGTACCAGAGCGCCAATAACAGGGCAAAAATATTAAAAGGACTGATTTATTAATACACACAACGCGTTTCGGTGGACACAGCCACCTTCATCAGGTGGCTGTGTCCACCGAAACGCGTTGTGTGTATTAATAAATCAGTCCTTTTAATATTTTTGCCCTGTTATTGGCGCTCTGGTACCGCTATTCACATTCACTGATTGTCCCTTTCCCCCAGTTGGGGTGCGGTAGAGCTGCCTTTAATTTATTGTTCTTTCACCTGTGGGAGGAATTTAATTAGAATTACTACCCTGGTTTTCCAAGCTGCGCTGCCCTAACCCCTCCGGAACGCTGCCGGGGGTGTTGGTGAAGCTGGGCGTCCATCTCGGCGTTACATGCTACTAACCTGACCACGTGATCCACCACCGCGAGATCAGGATCTGTGAACGCCGCTGGAAATAGATGACAGCCACCAACAGAGCGGAGCTTGTGGAGCTTTACACTGGGGTTGTGCAGAGGTTACACTGGGGTTGTGCAGAGGTGCACAACTTCATAAGGTTAGTAGCCATCCCCACACCCTTCTAACAATTGCAATACTGAGTCACCCATTGCGCCTTGTTCTCTCCTCTCTTTACATTTCTGGGAGAAATGACACCCAGAGTAGATACGGTTTCCCTCTATGCCAGTCCTTTCACCGAGCTAAAGAATATGGCTGTGGTGAAATACAACTCAGCAACAAAAAGCTGTGGACTGACTCTGTACCGTCCCTGGCCACATTCACCTGTCCACGTGTTTGTGGTCAGGCGGTCCTTCCCAGTAAGTGCACTGGAGAGGGCACGGGTAATGTTGTGGGACCCGTGCTTGTGGAAGGCGGAGACTACACCGGGAGAAACAGTGGCGGCTGGGGACAGAGTATGGACACCCGGCCGCTGCCGGCATGAGGTTATGAATAGCTTCCGCCTCCACGAGCCTAAAAGGCCACATTTCAAGTGCAAGCAGCTGTCAAAAAATTGGCAGTATAGTATTGCAGCCTGTGGGTGGGTGGCTGGCTGCGTACTTGCGCTTGCATTCCAAGGAATGGGGTAGGGACAACTGAACGCTGCACTGGGACAAGGACGTGGACGGTGATTGTTGCAAGTCTGCAATGACAGGTGCATGGCGGGAGGCATCTTTGCATGCGCCAAGTATCACTTATGATGGGCACACTTTTAGGCAGTGACCTGGGAGTCAGAAATGCTTCCAGAGGTTTTCCCCATGCTGTTCCCATGTCTTTTCAGCACTGTATGCAGGTGTCTGATGATGTGTCACACAGCACATGGCCAGATAAGGTTGTAAAATGTTAAAATGAAATTTCCTGGTGAATGCATTTGTCTTGGTTGAAGGCAATGCAAAAGTGGAAAAACGCATCAAAAACGCTACGTGTGAACATAGCCCAAGGTGTGGAGGAGTATTTTTGTTTTTGGTTATTTATTTCGCCTTATATTCAAGTCATTACCCTGGAAATGATGTTCCTTAACTTATTTCCCAGGAAAATCCATATTGGTTTCGTTTTTGTATGTTTTATTGTGAGTCCGTAAAAGTGGCGTAATACTCTGACCACGTTATCAGCAGTGACCTGGGAGTCAGAGATGCTTCCAGGGGTCTTCCCCATGCTGTCCCCATGTCATTTGAGCACTGTTCCCATCGATTTGGACAATTTTTAGGCCCTCTGCAGACCACCAGGGGGAGCCGCCTGAAAAATGCTCGAGTTTCCCATAGACTTACATTGGGCTCGTTGCTCGGGTCGAGCACCTGAGTATTCCAATGTGCTCGACCCGAGCAACGAGCACCCGAGCATTTTAGTGCTCGCTCATCACTACTAAATACCAAAAAGCCCATCAGCTCCTAAAGATCAAAATACAAAGAGTTTGTATATCAGATGCAGACATCTTCATATACAGGTCCGGCGTCAGCACCCGGCGCAACCGGGCAAATGCCGGGGCCCTGAGCAGGCAGGGGGGGGGCTCACTCGCAGTTGGGCATCCCGACGGGCTATGGGCGGAGGAGAGCGGTGCCAACATCCGCCATTCTCCCCCGCTTGCTCAGGGCCCTGGCAGCCGGATACTTACCTCTCCCCGTGCCTCCCCAGATCAGCTGTCTTCCTGCTGTGCGCTCCCTGTGACGTCTCAGGTCAGAGGGTGCGGTGACGTCTTTCCACCACGCCCTCCCCTGAGCCATCACAGGCAGCGCAGGGCGGGAAGACGCCAGTGACGCTTGAGTCCGGACCAGAGCAGCGGCAGCAGGTGAGGAGGAGTGAGGTGAGTATTTGATTTTTTTTTTTTTTTTTATGTATGGAGGCATGGGGCACTATATGTGGGGGGGGGGGTGACATCCTGCATGGGACATTATATGTGGGGGGGGGGGGGGGTGACATCCTGCATGGGACATTATATGGGGGGGAAAGGGACATCCTGCATGGGACATTATATGGGGGGGGGGGTGACATCCTGCATGGGACATTATATGGGGGGGAAAGGGACATCCTGCATGGGACATTATATGGGGGGGAAAGGGACATCCTGCATGGGGCATTATATGGGGGGTAAAGGGACATCCTGCATGGGGCATTATATGGGGGGGGGGGAGTGACATCCTGCATGGGGCATTATATGGGGGGGGTGACATCCTGCATGGGGCATTATATGGGGGGGGTGACATCCTGCATGGGGCATTATATGGGGGGGTGACATCCTGCATGGGGCATTATATGGGGGGTGACATCCTGCATGGGGCATTATATGGGGGGTGACATCCTGCATGGGGCATTATATGGGGGGTGACATCCTGCATGGGGCATTATATGGGGGGTGACATCCTGCATGGGGCATTATATGGGGGGTGACATCCTGCATGGGGCATTATATGGGGGGGGGGAGAAGTGATATCCTGCATGGGGAATTATATGGGGGGGGGGGGGGGGGGGGAGTGACATCCTGCATGAGGCATTATATGAGGGGTGACATCCTGCATAAGGCATTATATGGGGGGGAAGGGACATCCTGCATAGGGCATTATATGGGGGTAAAAGCCTGCATGGAGCATTATATGGGGACCAGTATCCTGTATGGAGCGTTATATGGGGGCCAGTATCCTGTATGGAGCGCTATATGGGGGCCAGTATACTGTGTGGAGCGATTCGCTGGTTTCTGAGCTATTGTGGAATTTACAATAGATATCACTCATGTAATGTAAGAAGTGAAATCTTTGCATTGTACTATGTATATATTTCTCTGCGGTATCTGTGCATCATGAATTGGGGTATGTGTTAAAGGGGCTACTGAGACTCTTTCGCCCGGGGCCCAGAAAAACCTGGAGCCGACCCTGTTCATATAATTACCAGAATTTGGAGAGGCCTACAACCTTTGTGAACCAGATACCAGTAAATATTCAAGCCATGGGGGTCATCTTGCATAAGATCGGTAAGGGGGGTGAGAACATGACAAGAGCTTCCAGTATTATTTCTCCATTATTGTCCGTGTGAATAAAGTAAACACTTGTTTGTCAGCTGATCGCATCTTTTAGGCCAAGTTCACATGTCGCAGAATTTACAGAACATTACAAGTAAATGGGGTCTTTCAAAATCCCAGTCACATATTGAGGAAAAAACTTTGGCATGATAGTGAAAGCATGGAGCGGATGGCAAATCTGCAGCACGCTGATTATATAATGCCGATTTTTATTGTGGCTTTCGTCCTATTTAACGTTAGAGAGAAATCTGCAGCCAAATCCACGTGTGTTTTATAGTGGATTTAGTTGCGGATTTGTAGCCAAATCTGCAGCTGAGATTTTCTGCAATGTGTGAACATAGCTTTATGCTTACAATAAAGCAATCTGTATGAGAATAAACAGATTGTGTCACCCCACACATTGCACATTAAAGATGATCGGCAAATATAAATTTAGTTCTAATCATCTACTTACAACGATCATCAGCACCTGCTCCTGTAAAAGGACCTTAAACCCCCATAGGCATCAAAATAATGTCAGCTGAACCCACCAAAATTGAAGGGTTGGGCCAACAGTCTAATGAGTTTGTCGGGGAGTTCAAGGGGCTGTCCAGGCTCGGTGTTCAAGTCTGTGGTTACTTCATGTGACTGCAGACTTGTGAACCCTCAGAGCGAGGAGTGAGCCCGCTGTCAGGATTCACAAGTCTGCACAACCCGTTTACAAATCAACCATGTCCGATTTAAGACTGCCAACCCTTTTGCTCTCCCAGATAAGCCTCCGACAGACGTGTGGCAGCGGCTTTCTCCTAGAGAACACTGGAGTTCTTTGCAGAGGGAGCGCTCCATCAGCCACCATCCTTCTAAATTGTAGGGGGTGCAAAAATTGTAAAAGAAAATAATAAAAAAAAGTAAAGTAAGGAACAAAGGGTCGAGATAAGGCAAGAAAACCATGGCTGCTTTATTCCAGAAATAGTGCCAATCTTATCCGTTGGCTGCGTTTGGCCTTGCAGCTTACCAGATTTAGGTAAATGGGGCAGAGTCTCAACAACAGACAAAGCCCAATGGGCAAAAGTTTGTATGCAGAGCGTACCCGAGCCCCACACGCGCTCATCACTATTTCTAATCTAACCCAATGAACTTAGAGTAGGCACCCTTAATGTCTTAACTATAATTTTTTTTTTTCTTCATTTTAGAACTCTGCAAAAATAAATTGTGGAAATCTTTGATTTTAGGCCAGAGGTCTCTTTTTAATACGTTTACAGGCACGGTTTACGATCGTTGTTTCAGGTGTCCCTAAACCCACCTATATTCCACTGATGTCCACCTACAGAATACCAGAGGAGCATATTAGATCAGATAATTTTATGGATCTGGTAATACCGCAGCTCTCGGATATATTCCCATTATCTAAGTATCATGGCTATGGCTCCGGTGTCAGCAGAACGAGCCGGTTGCCAGCCATTTGCATAGTCATACACGGGGCTGTACTGCTGTAAAAGCTATTTTATTTTATTTTTTTTTTGCCTTTGATAGAAAAACATCAGCCCGTGTGTAAGTAAAGAAAGGAAAGTTTTGGAGCAAATAAGCAGGCGTGTGAGTAGTTTACAGCTGCGGAGTCCAAAGTACCTGGGAATATGTTACCCCTGGGCCTGAGCTGCTTCTTAAATGAGATTACAATAAGAGTGATGTACGGTAAGACGAGTCAGCGGTGACAAGCAGCTCTTTATAGAGCTATCTGTTTGCTTCCATCACTGTATCACACAATGTGTCCCTGGGCTCCAATGTGCACAGCCATTTACCAGCAGATGACAAATGGCCAACACTTGGAGAAGGCAGGAAGAGCGGTCCGGATCGGTCACCGCAGCTGCGGCATGCGGCTCGTGGTGGCCCGGACGGCCCCAGAGTTCATTAAACTGACCGCTAATGGTTCTCTCAAGAAGCGCCGGAGGAATTCTTCAGTGAGGGCAAAAAAAAAATAAACAAGTCAGACTGGATGGGCGATCCGAAACGGGGTCTGATAAATTATTTATAACGCGCACAATTGTCTGCATTTAATATCCGAGCTGCTCGCGGCATCTTTAAAAGATGATTTATGTGCCGTAATGCTATTAAACTTTATATGGGCCCTCGGCTGGCCATAAAGTCTGCAGAGATTTAGAGAATGAGCTTTAAACTGTCGAGGCCTGCTTGATGGCAGACGGGGGGCTGTATTAAATCTTAGCTTTAAGCCGACTGTCGGGAGGACGGTGTTTTGTGCAGGATCAGGTGCTGATGGATTACCTTGATGGGTCTTTTACGATTCGGCTATTGGAAGGAGGGCCGCCGTGGATATTCTCCCGCTTCCACCGCAGCAGATTGAGGCCAACAAACTGTGATCCGTGCAAAACAACTACTCCTGCCCGGCGGCCATTGTAGGAGTTTAGCAGCAGCATTAACAATTGAAGCGCTTCTTATTTTACAGTCAAACATAAAAAGACATTTAAAAGGGGGATTTCCATCTCCAAGATCTTCAGTGTAATAATAATAATATTAGCAAATACCTCCAATTAGAAATGTAATACAGTTCTTTTGATTTGCAATGTCACTTACCACATGTGCAGGGCATTGCAGTAGCTTAGGTATCCATGGTTACGACCACCAACAGCTAACTGTCACTGAGTGGTTGTAACCGTGGATACCTAAGGAACTGTAATGCCCTGCACATGGGGTAAGCAACATAGCAAATCAGAAGAACTATGCTACATTTCTAATCGGATGTATTTTCTAATATACCTACTACATATTGCGATAAGAATACCCCTTTAACCAAGAGATCTGAAAAAAAAAATACAGTCAAACCTAAACACAGTGACTGGTTTTACAGCCTTGATTGTACAGAAATTAATAAAGAAATAAAAATCTAGTCGCATATGTGCCAAATTACAAAAAAAAAAAATACATTACTAACCAATGAAAATGACCCGATACTCCAGCACCGATACTTATGTGCCCCCCACCAATCTTTATATACATGCTGTACTTCCTGGCATCACCGCTGTGGTCAGAGAGTGACGGTAGCGGACAAGTACCAGCAAAGCAAGTCATCTCTGCCGCAAATACTGATGGCAGAAGGCATGAGGGCATTAGAACTGGGACAGATGGGGGATTTAAAGGGAATCTCTCAGTAGTATCCACCCTCCTAAGTCATCTATTTGGGCAGGTAGGGCATAGAAAGGTGGATAAAATGAGACCTTTATATCTGCGATCTGATGTCTTATTCCAGAGAAATCCACATTTTTCTTAATATGTAAATGAGCTCTTAAGATCTATGGGCCGGACATAGATCTCCCTGAGAATCTGCCCTCAGAGCTTATTTTACATGAAAGGGGGAGTTGCCAGTGTGAGACATGTAACGACTGACAGTCTGCTCTCCTGATCTACATGTCTCACACTGGTAACGCCCCCTGTCATTTATGGCAACATCTGTCAGTCTTCTATAGTCATACAAACACTATAAACTTCCCCGATGTATATAAAATAATGGCGAGTAGGGCTGGGTTATAACTACTACTGGGTTCTACACTTGGTGCCAACATTTGAGGAGCGTCTCCAAAACGATGCCTTCCGTACCACAAGGCCAGTCGTGTCGTATATGGACGCCATAGGCACGCAAGACGTCTCAAGGTGTAGAGGCCAAATAACGAGCAGACGACCAGAAAGGGGTTAACAATGCTTCTTGTGTGAGGATGGAAAAAAAATAAACTGCTTTTAGCTCACCCAAGCCTTGCAATTATGAGGGAGCAAGTGACAGGATGCAGGGCTCGCTGTCAGGTACATAATAAATGGCTTGTGTTTGCCAAATGACCACTTACAGCTGCACATCAGCTTGGCTTCTATCTGAGGGCAATTAAATGTACACAAGGGGATTTGGGCACGGTGTACGAGCAGGCAGGAAGCCGAGCGGGGAATACATGGCCGTCCTACCTATGCACTATAATTCCAGTGTATCTGTACATAAAGTCCGTCAGATGTTACCAAGCTGGACCGGTCATTAGGAACAGCTGTATGATCGTTGGATTTACATAGGACTGCAAGCCAATGCTTCGGTAAATATTGCTAATAATTGACAATCTGCAGCACACCTTACGCCTATGCAAAAAATTTTATATTACACAATAAGTCGCTGGCCACGTATTACTCAGACAGGTCGGGTTCGCTCTTCGTCAGTGCCTCGCCGGTCTAATTGGAAATAGCATATTGAAATGAGCTGCCCTGGTGAGATACTCTCTAATTCAGTAGCATGATGCAACTCCATGGGGGTGTCTGACCGAAAAGAAAAAAAATGACCACCAGGTTGATTGGCTGAAGGAGACGGGCTCTGTTTTGGCTGGTGGAGGGATAGGGGACTACAATCTATGATGTCCATATGTCCTAACGGCATTGAAACTAGGGTTGCTTTTACGAGACAATCCCATTAAGAAAGCTTCAGCTCTGCCACATCAATATTTATATTATACACAGATACAGAAAAAAGTATAAATTCAGTACCTGCAGCCCTATGTAAAAAAATATAAACATATATACAAAGCCAGATAGATGTAAAATATCAATGTAGATGCCCATCTATATCCCAGTTATGACGCTAGGAGACCAGTGTAGCGGTACGCTCCAGCAGACCCCCCTCCCTTCACTGACTGCACCTCACACATGCAATAAAATATGTTAATATTTCATTGCAGCACGGAGGATGCCAGGGTATAAATTCAGCATCTGTTGTCTGCAGGGTGACGGGTCCCCGCAGAGAGGCGCTCACTTTGTAATTGAGTTCTATACTGAATTAATCAGCAGTTTATCTTTCCTAGTAAAAGAATGTAAATCCAGGTTAGTGTCGTAGACATTATCTATTCATTTATGCCACATAACCCGCCAGAATAAAACATATAGGGCTCTAAACCACAACCTGGTGGAAAACAGCGAGACTGTGCTTTATTCAGCAGTAAAATGCCTTCCTTTCATCCGCAGCAAAAGCTACAACCTCCCTCCGTTACTGTCCGTACTGCTCAGGAGGATTTTATTCAGGGGACTTTAGATTTATACAATATTCACCACTAAAAATATAATCACCTAGAAAATACAAGTTTTTTTATTTCGCTAGTGAAAAATCTGAATATGGCAGCTATTACAGCCTCCGAAAAGCTTAGCCAGACTCCTGAAGAGCAGCCTGTCCATATGGCCCGTGACACCGGAGCCGAGACGCGCGTGCATCCATTACATCCGCACATTATGGGGGAGCTCGAGATGAACTTTAGGGACAAAACAGTTTTAAAATCATGGTCATATCCTTGGGTAAGTATTTCAGTCCCAAAACCCCACAATTACCCAGCTCTGGAGGACACGGGACAAGCATCTTTCTACTACTTAACAAGGGGGAAAAGTTATCAATTCACAGCATAGACGATAACTTTGAGATCGGTGGAGGGTCCAACCACTAGGACCACCACTTTTATCGCCATTGGGATTGAAGGGCAGTGCACATGTTTGACAGTAGCACCATTTATTCCCTATGCGGCTGCTGAGCGCTGCACATCATCTTTTTCTGGCAGCCCCGTAGAGAATGAATGGAGCAGTGGTGCAAGTCCTAGAGGCTGGACCACCAGTGATCTGTAAGTGATCACGTATCCTGGTGATCAGTTCCACCTCTCCAAATATCCCTAAAATGACACCCATAAAACTGCAGAAAACCCAATTCCGGGAATTTAAAGCTTGAATAGTGCAGTGTTTCTCTCTCAGCACAGGGGGCATTTGGCCTATTCCCTTCAAAGCCGCATGGCCAAAGAAGCCTTGCTTTTGAGAACCAGAAGCTCAAGCTCTTGCCATTAAGAATGTTATACCATCTCCTTTAGACTGAGGAACATTTTGCATAAAATATCAGTGGCTCAGTAAATCATGCCAACAGTGCAGTGGTAAGTATAGACTGTATTAGTCCCTGTACCCTCACAGAGGTGGGCACACCATGGGTGCCACTGGCTCAGCCGCAAAGGGACCCAAGAAGTAAGGGGGTCCATTTCCATGTCCAAAGCATCTACTGTCACAGACACAAACGAGTGCATTACGATGACTGCAATTAGGGCCCATATCCTGTTTTTGCACAGGGGCCCTCTTCATTCTTGTGTCCACCCCCAACACCCTCAGGTGACCAATGCTGCACATGGACCATACAGATAAGCTGTAGTGTAAACCTGCTCATCTGGGGTCTTTCACGTGATAAATGTTTCACCAAAATAGACTTCTTTAAAGACGTCATCTATCTTAAAAATGTTTTATGGCTTTAATTACGGAAATTATAAATTAGCAATTGAGAATCCGAGTCTTAACAAGTCCAGATAAAGCAGCTACATTGGGCGTCTCTCACCCGACTACCCGGTCATTTAAATGGGTGCAAGCGTAGTGGTTTAGTCGAGCTTTGGTGGCGCTGTAGAAAAACTGAACATTTACTGCCAGATTTCCCGCCAAGGCTGCGGCTGATCACTGGGGGTCTTCAACTTCTGCTCAACAAGTAGGATTATCTTAATCCTCCTTAGCTACTGGGTTTTTACCCAAATAATGAAGCCTGTATGAAGACTAATAAGAGGTTGTTCCCGCTGCCCATCTACAGTATGCGCTTAGTACATACTATTTAGTAATACGAGGATGAGAGCCCCAAAGAGTATAAGGATCCGTCTCAACTACCTCCCTCTATTATTATCTTCCGGCATGTGCCTTTAGCTATCTAGGCACATGCACGGCGTGAATACACCGTGTACCGTTACGCAAGGCCACCAAATAAGTGCCGAACTGTTGAGTCTCAACTAGGCAGCCATGCAGCCGATTTTCCAGGCGGAAAACCCACGGTGCATTAGAGATTGAGTATTGCCATCTCATGGGCTGCAGAGAAAACTCTTTATTTTAGGATTTTCTTTAGAGTTTTATAGTGGGCGTCTCTAGAACAGATAATCACGGTTGTATAATGAACAAGAAGACCCCTTTGAATGCTCAAATCAAGGCCACGTATCCATCAAAAGGTATCTCTACTAGTGGCCACCACCGAAGAGAACTTGGGGCAAACGCAATAGTCTGTATAAAAGTGGTTATAGGAATGTTGCGGGATCGAGAAGAACACTAACGCCAGTGAGACATTTAGCTCCTCCATTGACAATGCTGAGCTGAGAACTACGAGTCAATAAGATGATGTAAGGGCTGCGCGCGGGCCGGCCGGGGAGTCTTCGCTCGGTTTAGATCCATAGCTGCCCACATGACAAATGGATGCAGCTAGGCGATGGATATCAGGTGCATGGCATCAGAGTCTTTAAACGACTGCAAGACCCGGAGAAACGAAGCAGCTCTGGTCTTTGGCAATCCATAAGTGTTTCTCCAGAGGCAGACGCTGCTCTAGCTTCTCTGTGAAATAGGACTCCATAAATCAGTCTGGGAAAGTGGCACTTGTGCACTTCGCTATCTATCACCGCAGTGAAAGCTTCCGGGCAGGGCCAATCTAGAGGAAGGCTTGTCACATTTGGCATTGACAAAATATGTGCTACTTACATATGAGATGTGCTAAAGCTAAGGGAAAAGGAAAAAAAAAACAAAAAAAAAAAAACAACATCCTGCTGGTGTTAGCACGCTGGAGGCAGTGGCAGGAGCTTTAGCAGCTCATCTTCAAAAGGCAGAAAGCCAAAGCTCGAGCAACCTGCAGAAATTGGCTAAGCCTGTAGCCCTCAGCTCCTTGACGCTGAAACATCTTCAAAGTCTTGCTATGTAACTGAGGGGCACAGCAGCTGCCACCCCAGATTTCATTCTCTCTCGTCTTGGCAGTTCTCTGTTCAAGGAGCGAAAGGAGGAAGTGGAAGCAGACACGGAACGGGATGGAGATGGGGGACAAGACGGAAGATCTGCAGCTGCAAGAAATGTCACCAAGTTGCAGAATGGATGGCGCATATGGATTTGGGCAAAAAAAAAAGCTGGTGGCAAATGGGCAAAAGTTAAGAAAAAAATTATTAGATTTGCTTTTTTTTCCTGATTTCTATCAATGGGCTGTGTCTGGTATTGCAACTCGGCTCTATGCACTTCAATGGGCTCAGGCTACGAGACATAGGCAAATGTCTCCATTATGGAGAGGCAGGTCCATCCATTTTAATAGAAAAGGGCCGTTTTAGAGAAGGCTGGGAAATGTCAGTTACAAATGGAAGTACAAAAGGCAAGAACGTAAGTAAAAAAAAAAAGGGGTTAAATTAATAAGTGACAGAAGGCTGCTCGAAAATAAAGAAAGCCAACAAAGGGTTTAATGGAGGAAGGAATAGGAAGGTTGAAATGAGGAAAGGGGAAAGGGGAAGAAATTATAGGGCTGCCAAGAGCCTATGAAGGTTTTTACCACTTAAACTCAAAGCAGGGACAGAGACCCTGATTCCAGCGATGTGTCACTTACTTGGCTGCTTGGTGTAGGTTTCATGACATGGCAGTTTTATCAGGAGATTATCACTAGAGGACTAGTAAACCTGCTGTCAGGTAGTCCAGCCACGCCCCCCACCACTGATTGGCAGTTGTGTACAGTGTGCATAGGCAGTAAGCTACCAATCAGTGTTGTGGGGGGCGGGGTTATACAGACCTCGGCATTCAAAGAACTGGAAGATCAGCACCAAGCAGCCCAGTAAGTGATGCATCGCTGGAATCGGGGTCTTTGCCCCTACATCATCCTGCTCTTAGGCACAAACCTGGTGACAAATTCCCTTTAATGTGGATAATGTAACGATGAGAAAAAGTGAGGCTCGGTTCAAAGGGGAAATACTGAGTTAGCCACACATGCCAGAATGTCCTGCCATTGCACATGCTCCGCTGCATCTCTGCCATCTACCAAAGCGCCCACAGTGGGAGAGACCACCAACCCGTCCATGAGACATCCTGCTCTTAATGACCAGCTTTACCAGTGGATCCAACCAAAGGACCAAGTCAGGAAACTGATATATGCATGAGAAACAGACCGTGAACTTATTTTTAATCCACTGACTTAGTAATGCATTAGTTAATAACGGATGAAACGTGGATGGAAGACTGAAGCACGAGGTCCGTCTTCCATGTTTCATCCATTTTATACGGATTTCCATAGAATTTAAAGGCTGCATCTGATCTGCAAATGGAGCAGAATTGGACATGCTCAGAGCCTCACGGACCGGTCTCACTGACTGATGGCACAATGTAACTATGGGTCAGTGTGCTGTCCAAGAACAAAGCGGAGAGCGGCTTTAAGTTCGGATCAGGAGACCCGTGATCAGTCAAGGCATTATAATCCATAAACAGACTATGAAATACACTCAGGTAACCCAGCCTTAAAGATATCAACAAGGAAAGGGGTGAACATAGATTTTCACATTGTGTACAGGTGAGAAAGCATGTTTAGTATCATGGAGGGAAGAGAAAGCAAGCACATGTAGACAGCAGCATCCTGGATACAGAGCTCACATCCAGCCTATGTTACTGTGAGAGACCCTTCCAACAGCAGTATCGTAGATACATATCTCATATCAAGCCTATATTACTGAGAGACCCGTCCGACAGCAGTATCCTGGAAAAACAGCTCACATCCAGTCTATATTACTGAGAAACCCTTCCGACAGCACTATCCTAGATACATGGCTCATATCTAGCCTATATTACTGAGAGACCCTTTGGACAGGAGCATCCCAGATACAGAGCACACATGCAGTCTATATTACTGTGAGAAACCCTTCCAATAGCAGCATCCTAAATGCATAGCTCATGTTAAGCCTATATTACTGTGAGAGACCCTTCCGACAGAAGTATCCTGGATACATAGGTCACATCCATCCTGTATTACTGTGAGAGACCCTTCCGACAGCAGTATCCTGGAAAAATAGCTCACATCCAGCCTATATTACTGAGAAACCCTTCCGACAGGAGCATCCCAGACACAGAGCTCACATGCAGTCTATATTACTGTGAGAGACCCTTCCGATAGCAGCATCCTAGATGCATAGCTCACGTTCAGCCTATATTACTGGGAGAAACCCTTCTGACAGCAGCATCCCAGATACAGAGCTCACATCCAGCCTATATGACTGAGAGACCCTTCAGACAGCAGAATCCTGAATACAGAGCTCACATACATCCTTTTTTTTTTTTAACTGGGAGTGAGACTCCCAACAGTAGCGTCATGGATACACACAGAGCTCACACTCCACCTATATTACTGTGAGAAGGCTTTCCAACAGCAGCATCCTAGATGCAGAGCTCACATCCAGCCTATATTACTGTGAGAGACCCTTCTGACAGCAGTATCCTGGATACATAGCTCACATCCAGCCTATATTACTGTGAGAGACCCTTCTGACAGCAGTATCCTGGATAGATAGCTCACATCCAACCTATATTACTGTGAGAGACCCTTCTGACAGCAGTATCCTGGATACATAGCTCATATCCAACCTATATTACTGGGAGAGACACCACGGACAGCAGCATCCTGGATACACACAGAGCTTACATGCAGCCTATATTACTGTGAGAGACCCTTCTGACAGCAGTATCCTGGATACATAGCTCACATCCAACCTATATTACTGTGAGAGACCCTTCTGACACAGCAGTACCCTGGATACATAAGCTCACATCCAACCTATATTACTGGGAGAGGCACTATGTCACAGCAGCATCCTGGATACACACAGAGCTTACATCCAGCCTATATTACTGTGAGAGACCCTTTTAAGAGCAGCATCCTGGATACACATGCAGCCAACATTACTGGAAGAGACATTCCCACATGAGAAACATGGATCAGGCTGCAAATGGCATTATCAGGAGGTCTGAAAATGAATGAAGATTGCAGACTCAAACTTGTTGGTTAATGATCAAAAAAATATTTGTAATATTTTAGTACAATTTTAGTCCGGCCTTAACGGTTCAAATCAAGTTATTTTTTATTGGAAATAAAATGTGATGTAGAGGAATGAACGCAAAAAAAAAATTGCAAAACGTGACATGACCCAAACGTCAAAGACGGCTGACTGTACACACAGGTTGGTGAAGGGAGACCTACTAAAAAGGAAGATCTCCTCTCTCTTAAAGGGCTCTATACAAACTACTATCTGCTCATCACTTCAAACGCATGCAAATGTGAAGAGCCACCATGAAATATAAATAATAACTGGGGGGGGACAATAACTGAAGCCCCTTGGCCTGTAAGAAGACAATGCAATCTTTGATGTGGCTGCAATACCTATTGCACAAGGTCCACACGGCCTCCGCGACGCCATACGACGTTCCAGGACGATGATAAGAGCCGCATCTCTCGCCAGCTCCCTGGGTCTGCAGCTCAGGACATATCAGAATGGAAAAGGGATTGTCTTTTTTTTTTTTTATTATTATTTTAATTCTTCGGCAGTATTCAAATGCTCCTTTCATTAAGCTTGTTTAATTAGAATCCAGCTGCTAATTTGCAAGTCGATACCAGAGGGTGCAGGACGGCCTTCCTTTGAATACTGTCCCTGTGATCTACTGTGCGCACACACTGCCATCCTTCAGTAGCCTCCGCGAGCTTTTCTGACAATTAGTGCAGGAGAAGCTGTATTGATCTTGACAGGGAAAATATTAATCTTCTTCCCGTTTTAATGAACCATAATCTTCAAGGGGGTTTATTCTCTTGCTCGCTGTGGCAAACTCGCGACAATGGGTAATCTTGGCCACATCCCGCATAACAACTAAATGCAAATGGGACTGCCTGCGTCGGAGAAGCTACCTCTCTGCCCTTCCTAGAGGATATCAAATACAGATACAAGTTACCCCGGCTGCGGATTTCGCGGCTTTCGCCGGTCTGACACAGCAAAGGGGTTTTTTTTTGTTGTATTTGTGTGTTGTCTTCATGCCGATCAAAACTTCTATGAATCATCTTCATTACGGTTTTATTAGTCTCCATCAATTCTCCACCGCTGTCAGTGCGGCTCCGTTTAATTAAGCTGCTGCTCATTAATATTCCAGCCAATGCTGACATCTGACAGTAACATTTTCTATCGCTTCCCCCCCCCCCCCACACCTTCATTTTCCTTTGTGCATGTAGAAATCTGGCCCTAAAGTGAAAATCTCTAGTTAAATCAAGATTATATTCTGGAGGAATTATAACAATTCTCAGATTATAAATTACACCCGACATATAATGCATAGCAGTTCTAGGACCTAATGCACGCGCGTCAGAGGGGGCTGTGGAGTCAGAGACGTTAGAAATGGACCAATTTTGGATTGAGAAGATTATATATATATATATATATATATATATATATATATATATATATATATATATATATATATATATATATATATATATATATATATATATTTATTTTTACATATATATATATATATTTTTTTTTTTCCCCTTAATTTATATATTTAATTTAAATAAATATATATTAAAAAAATTATATATATTTTTTTTAGATATATATTTTTATTTAAATTAAATATATCAATTAAAATATATATATTTTAACTTATATATTAAATTTAAATAAATAAATATATATATATATATATATATATATATATGTGTTATTTAAACATATATAAAAACTTTCATAGAAGTTGCAAAAAGTGGATTTGACCTCATATTTCACGATAATAACTTCATACATTAAAACAGATCTCTTAGACCTGATGAGGCTGGTCTACTTACTTTAAATATCCATGCTGGAATGGATGTATAATCCTCGTTTTAGAGGAGTCCGGCTAAAGAATGAGGGAGATCATGAAGAAAGTGTATTAAAGGGGTTTTCCACTTTCAGGAAAGTGGACCCCAAAAGCATTAAGCTACTTAAAATAAAGAGAAGGTACTCGCCCTCCCCGAATCCAATGCTGGCTCCCCAGTTCTACTGTTTTGGCCAATCACCGACTATTAAGTATACTAGCAATTAGCTACAGAGGGGATAAGCCCCGGTGATGTAATGTCACTGCTGCCAGCAAAACGTTGTCACCCGAGTACCAGCTCTGTTAATTTACTGCATTTGGGAAACCCCTTTAAGTGTCCACCCACTCAGGAGGGACACGGAGGAGCTGTCAATTCAATCAAGAAATGTGTGTGTGTGGGGGGGGGGGGTTGAGGTTAAACTTTCAAAAAGGATTTTACAGCCATTCTGATTTTTTTTCTCAAAGTAAGTACAGCAGCCTCATCAGGTTTAAGAGCTGTATTTAATAATGTACGCCGCTTATATTAGTCATTCTGGTGACAGATCTGCTATAGGACTTCAGACGTTTGAGTTGGTGAGTGTCTTGAGTTGAGCTATTCAGACAATTTCTAAGATGGAGGAACCTTCCCACGCATTTTTTGGCATACATGAACTTCCCCTCTTTTAGATAGAAGATCTCAAATATTGTCACCTGCATGAGATGTCAACTTTGCTTTAAAAAAAGAATATCCATCTTAAAATATTACCAGTATAAATAAGGGTCTGATCTAAGGACCCCTCCAATTCCAAGAAAGAAGAAAGCACTGCGTCACTTCTGCCTCTTCATTGCTTTCTATGTCCTTATCTTCCAGATCCAAACTTTGATGTTCACATGCCAAAATATTGTGCAGATAGTGGTCTTAAGGCGTACTGCATGTCACCTCCCAGCAATAAGCCCCCGTCACAAGTGTTTGCCGACTGTTTACTCTTCTCTTCCCATTGGAAACACAAGCATGCGGCACCGAACGTGCATGTAACACTGGTGGCGGGGGGCCGATAGCTGGACAGACATCTACGCTGTATGGGCGCCATGGCCTGCCCAAGACTACGCCAAATGTGTCACCAGATAATGCCCATTTCCATATCATTATCTATAATGGAAAAAAAAATTAGAACAAATTCAGAAATCTTGAAAACTTTCGCTCTGGGCACTAGGCTCAATACTAGATTCATACTCTGTTTAATACAGATCACCTTTCAGCAGAGTCATCAGAGGCAGAAGTGCAATGACTGATAACACCTTTACATACAGTAGATAACACAATCCACCATTCACAATAAGTGATGTCACAGCTCACCTCCTCCTCCTCCTGTACAATGACTGATAACACCTCTATATACAGTAGATAACACAGGATCCACCATTCACAATAGGTGATGTCACAGCTCACCTCCTCCTGTACAATGACTGATAACACCCCTATATACAGTAGATAACACGATCCACCAGTCACAATAGGTGATGTCACAGCTCACCTCCTCCTGTACAATGACTGATAACACCCCTATATACAGTAGATAACACGATCCACCAGTCACAATAGGTGATGTCACAGCTCACCTCCTCCTCCTGTACAATGACTGATAACACTTCTATATACAGTAGAGAACACTATCCACCATTCACAATAGGCGATGTCACAGCTCAACTCCTCCTCCTGTACAATGACTGATAACACCCCTATATACAGTAGAGAACACAGGATCCACCATTCACAATAGGTGATGTCACAGCTCACCTCCTCCTGTACAATGACTGATAACACCCCTATATACAGTAGATAACACGATCCACCAGTCACAATAGGTGATGTCACAGCTCACCTCCTCCTGTACAATGACTGATAACACCACTATATACAGTAGATAACACGATCCACCAGTCACAATAGGTGATGTCACAGCTCACCTCCTCCTCCTGTACAATGACTGATAACACTTCTATATACAGTAGCGAACACTATCCACCATTCACAATAGGCGATGTCACAGCTCAACTCCTCCTCCTGTACAATGACTGATAACACCTCTATATACAGTAGAGACCACAGTATACACCATTCACAATAGGTGATGTCACAGCTCACCTCCTCCTCCTGTACAATGACTGATAACACTTCTATATACAGTAGAGAACACTATCCACCATTCACAATAGGCGATGTCACAGCTCAACTCCTCCTCCTGTACAATGACTGATAACACCTCTATATACAGTAGAGAACACAGTATACACCATTCACAATAGGTGATGTCACAGCTCACCTCCTCCTCCTGTACAATGACTGCTAACCCCTCTATATACAGTAGATAACACAGGATCCATCATTCACAATAAGTGATGTCACCGCTCACCTCCTTCTCCTGTACAATGACTGATAACACCTCTATATACAGTAAATAACACAGGATCCACCATTCACAATAGGTGATGTCACAGCTCACCTCCTCCTGTACAATGACTGATAACACCCTATATACAGTAGATAACACGATCCACCAGTCACAATAGGTGATGTCACAGCTCACCTCCTCCTGTACAATGACTGATAACACCCCTATATACAGTAGATAACACGATCCACCAGTCACAATAGGTGATGTCACAGCTCACCTCCTCCTCCTGTACAATGACTGATAACACTTCTATATACAGTAGAGAACACTATCCACCATTCACAATAGGCGATGTCACAGCTCAACTCCTCCTCCTGTACAATGACTGATAACACCCCTATATACAGTAGAGAACACAGGATCCACCATTCACAATAGGTGATGTCACAGCTCACCTCCTCCTGTACAATGACTGATAACACCCCTATATACAGTAGATAACACGATCCACCAGTCACAATAGGTGATGTCACAGCTCACCTCCTCCTGTACAATGACTGATAACACCCCTATATACAGTAGATAACACGATCCACCAGTCACAATAGGTGATGTCACAGCTCACCTCCTCCTCCTGTACAATGACTGATAACACTTCTATATACAGTAGAGAACACTATCCACCATTCACAATAGGCGATGTCACAGCTCAACTCCTCCTCCTGTACAATGACTGCTAACCCCTCTATATACAGTAGATAACACAGGATCCACCATTCACAATAAGTGATGTCACCGCTCACCTCCTTCTCCTGTACAATGACTGATAACACCTCTATATACAGTAGATAACACAGGATCCACCATTCACAATAGGTGATGTCACAGCTCACCTCCTCCTGTACAATGACTGATAACACCCCTATATACAGTAGATAACACGATCCACCAGTCACAATAGGTGATGTCACAGCTCACCTCCTCCTGTACAATGACTGATAACACCCCTATATACAGTAGATAACACGATCCACCAGTCACAATAGGTGATGTCACAGCTCACCTCCTCCTCCTGTACAATGACTGATAACACTTCTATATACAGTAGAGAACACTATCCACCATTCACAATAGGCGATGTCACAGCTCAACTCCTCCTCCTGTACAATGACTGATAACACCTCTATATACAGTAGAGAACACAGTATACACCATTCACAATAGGTGATGTCACAGCTCACCTCCTCCTCCTGTACAATGACTGATAACACTTCTATATACAGTAGAGAACACTATCCACCATTCACAATAGGTGATGTCACAGCTCAACTCCTCCTCCTGTACAATGACTGATAACACCTCTATATACAGTAGAGAACACAGTATACACCATTCACAATAGGTGATGTCACAGCTCACCTCCTCCTGTACAATGACTGCTAACCCCTCTATATACAGTAGATAACACAGGATCCACCATTCACAATAAGTGATGTCACAGCTCACCTCCTCCTGTACAATGACTGATAACACCCCTATATACAGTAGATAACACGATCCACCAGTCACAATAGGTGATGTCACAGCTCACCTCCTCCTGTACAATGACTGATAACACCCCTATATACAGTAGATAACACGATCCACCAGTCACAATAGGTGATGTCACAGCTCACCTCCTCCTCCTGTACAATGACTGATAACACTTCTATATACAGTAGAGAACACTATCCACCATTCACAATAGGCGATGTCACAGCTCAACTCCTCCTCCTGTACAATGACTGCTAACCCCTCTATATACAGTAGATAACACAGGATCCACCATTCACAATAAGTGATGTCACCGCTCACCTCCTTCTCCTGTACAATGACTGATAACACCTCTATATACAGTAGATAACACAGGATCCACCATTCACAATAGGTGATGTCACAGCTCACCTCCTCCTGTACAATGACTGATAACACCCCTATATACAGTAGATAACACGATCCACCAGTCACAATAGGTGATGTCACAGCTCACCTCCTCCTCCTGTACAATGACTGATAACACTTCTATATACAGTAGAGAACACTATCCACCATTCACAATAGGCGATGTCACAGCTCAACTCCTCCTCCTGTACAATGACTGATAACACCTCTATATACAGTAGAGAACACAGTATACACCATTCACAATAGGTGATGTCACAGCTCACCTCCTCCTCCTGTACAATGACTGATAACACTTCTATATACAGTAGAGAACACTATCCACCATTCACAATAGGCGATGTCACAGCTCAACTCCTCCTCCTGTACAATGACTGATAACACCTCTATATACAGTAGAGAACACAGTATACACCATTCACAATAGGTGATGTCACAGCTCACCTCCTCCTCCTGTACAATGACTGCTAACCCCTCTATATACAGTAGATAACACAGGATCCACCATTCACAATAAGTGATGTCACCGCTCACCTCCTTCTCCTGTACAATGACTGATAACACCTCTATATACAGTAGATAACACAGGATCCACCATTCACAATAGGTGATGTCACAGCTCACCTCCTCCTGTACAATGACTGATAACACCCCTATATATAGTAGATAACACGATCCACCAGTCACAACAGGTGATGTCACAGCTCACCTCCTCCTCCTGTACAATGACTGATAACACAGCTATATACAGTAGATAACACAGGATCCACCAGTCACAATAGGTGATTTCACAGCTCACCTCCTCCTCCTGTACAATGACTGCTAACCCCTCTATATACAGTAGATAACACAGGATCCACCATTCACAATAGGTGATGTCACAGCTCACCTCCTCCTGTACAATGACTGATAACACCCCTATATACAGTAGATAACACAATCCACCAGTCACAACAGGTGATGTCACAGCTCACCTCCTCCTCCTGTACAATGAATGACTGATAATACCCCTATATACAGCAGATAACACAGGATCCACCATTCAAATAAGTGATGTCACAGCTAACCTCCTCCTCAATGACTGATAACACCCCTATATACAGTAGATAATACAGATCCACCATTCACAATAGGTGATGTCACAGCTCACCTCCTCCTCAATGACTGATAACACCTCTATATACAGTAGATAATACAGATCCACCATTCACAATAGGTGATGTCACAGCTCACCTCCTCCTCCTGTACAATGACTGATAACACTTCTATATACAGTAGAGAACACTATCCACCATTCACAATAGGCGATGTCACAGCTCAACTCCTCCTCCTGTACAATGACTCATAACACCTCTATATACAGTAGAGAACACAGTATACACCATTCACAATAAGTGATGTCACAGCTCACCTCCTCCTTCTCCTGTACAATGATTGATAACACCTCTATATACAGTAGATAACACAGGGTCCACCATTCACAATAGGTGATGTCACAGCTCACCTCCTCCTCCTATACAATGACTGATAACACCTCTATATACAGTAGATAACACAGGATCCACCATTCACAATAGGTGATGTCACAGCTCACCTCCTCCTCCTATACAATGACTGATAACACCTCTATATACAGTAGATAACACAGGGTCCACCATTCACAATAGGAGATGTCACATTTCACCTCCTCCCCCTCCTGTACAATGACCGATATCACATCTATATACAGCAGATAACACAGGTTCCACCATTCACAATAGATGTCACAGCTCACCTGCTCCTCCTGTACAATGACTGATAACAAAATCCACCATTCATAATACCTGATGTCACAGCTCATCTCCTCCTCCTCCTGTACAATGACTAATAATGCATCTATATAAGGTAGATAATGCAGAATCCACCATTCAAAATAGCTGATGTCACAGCTCACCTCCTCCCCCTCCCTGCACAATGACCTTTTTCCCATATTAGAGCATGCTCAGATAACACTTCTGAACAAATTAGTTCAGAGTCTGTCTATTGCTGCTCGTGTCCATGTGAATAGCAAGTAAGGGTCTAATATTCGGCCTCACAACATGATTGTCAGCAGGATCAAAAGTATGGCCGATCACGGGGCTTTACATGGTCACTCTCTCCAGGATGGCTTTATATACATCACATCGAATTCAATTAGCTCTCGGCTCACACGTGGGATATAACGGCGGCTCTCAGACAACCGGATCCATTCCCTGACAGATGTGCACAAATGCTGCTGCTCTGATATGGCAGATCCATTAATCAGCAACAGTAACCCGTCTACACAAGTTACCGTATAATAGGAGATCTGTACACAGCAACTGGCCCATTACCACAGTGTGTGTGCTCCCATACCGATACATGATTAATACCGCTGGTATCATTACTGGGCACGATGGTGAAGGAGGTCAGAACAGAACAGATGGGTCACAAAGGCCAAAAAGCTGGATGATTGTCAACACCATGAAAAAAAAACATAATAAAAAGTTTCTTAATTAATCAAGTTCCATGTGATCACTTGTAGTTTGGCATCACGGCGCGCTCAGACGTCAGCCGGGGCACGCACGTCGCGCGCTCAGACGTCAGCCGGGGCACGCACGTCGCGCGCTCAGACGTCAGCCGGGGCACGCACGTCGCGCGCTCAGACGTCAGCCGGGGCACGCACGTCGCGCGCTCAGACGTCAGCCGGGGCACGCACGTCGCGCGCTCAGACGTCAGCCGGGGCACGCACGTCGCGCGCTCAGACGTCAGCCGGGGCACGCACGTCGCGCGCTCAGACGTCAGCCGGGGCACGCACGTCGCGCGCTCAGACGTCAGCCGGGGCACGCACGTCGCGCGCTCAGACGTCAGCCGGGGCACGCACGTCGCGCGCTCAGACGTCAGCCGGGGCACGCACGTCGCGCGCTCAGACGTCAGCCGGGGCACGCACGTCGCGCGCTCAGACTTCAGCCGGGGCACGCACGTCGCGCGCTCAGACGTCAGCCGGGGCGCACAGCACACATAGTTCGTGCCGCAAGGATACAGTCATATTGCTCAGCGTTGTTTGGAGCCTTAATCCTGCCCCCATAGATTACCATCAGGCCCCACTGTGCCCCTCTGACATCACAGGCAGCGCGGTCAGACACCTTCATTATGGTGGAAAGATCCGGTACAAGCAAATCTTCTAGAAGCGGCACTTAAAAAGTTGTCCAAACCCGCCAATTCTGGCAGAACGGACTGGACGATAATCTAATATGTAAGTGGGTATGGGCTGGGCGGGGGACGCGCCTCCTGACTCAGCCCCAAAAGATGATGTTATATTCCTCCATGTGGCCCCCCATATAACAGACTGCAGCAGACATGAAAACCATGGAGCAGAACGGCAATAATCGCCACAGCCAATGGATAAGAGTGGCGCTGTTTCTGGAAGAAAGGCAATCCTATATTCCCAATCCCAAGTAACACATTTTAAACAGGCTCAACTTATTAATAAAAAGTGAGATATAAGTTGGCATGCATGCAGCATGTATGCAAATGTTCACACTGGCCACTAAACAGAAAAAAACAAAGATCGAAACTTAATAAGCAAACACCCTGCAGTAAATAAACAGCAACAATGCATGAAAATAACACAGGGTACTTGGTTAATATAATTTTGTAAGAAAAAAAAAAAATGCAAAAGTCATCCCACCACGTCACAGTGACCCTAATCAGGAAGGTACTAACTATTCCAGTTCATTTATTTAGTGTTTTTTTCCAGTTTGTTTGCATCCTGTCCACTGCATATAAAGGTGTGGTCTGCCTTTTATTTGAACTGGACGTTACCTTCATGTAGTTTCCCATTGCTGTGTGTCTACTAGCCGGGTTCAGTCCTTCTCAGCCCTTATCCACATGCATGTCCCTTTACAAACAGTAAAGTTTAAATATTAGAGGTTGGAAAAGTCCCAATTAGGGTCACCATGAGGTGGTAGGATGGATTTTGCATTTTTTTTAAATCAAAATTATATTAAATAAGCGCTTTATATTATTTTCATGCACTATTGCTGTTTATTTACTACAGGGTATTTGTTTATTTTGCTTGTCTTTTTTTTTTTGTTAATAAAAAGTGCTGCAATAATAATAATGTTTCTTTTTTGTAGAGGGACTTTCTGATGTCAGAATAATATTGGGATGTGGGATGGGAATGCCATAAAATAGTAAGACCCTGAAATTGCCCACTGTCCTAGCACTGGCACTGCAGGTATCCATGAGGATCTTTAGATTACGGTGAGCAAAATTTCAATTGACCGCTGCAGCCCATCATTGACTTCACACTGAATGCCCTAGTGCTGAAACGATGGAGGAGATTTATCTGGCAAGTAATTGGTCTTATTTATGGCTTTTTTTTTTATATCACCGCGGCCCGATTTCTTCTCATCTCTGAAAACCCCTTTAAGCAATTCCTTTTACCCTTGTGCAGCAGCCATGGTGTAAAAATTTCACGTAACCGCTGCAGCCCATCATCGACCTCATGCTAACCATGAACTGGTTACATAGGAGATTTATCTGGCAAGTAATGGGTCTTATTTATGGCTTTTTTTTGGGAATGTGATCAAAATAACTTGTCACCAGCCTTTGTGCCTATTGCAGAAATCAGTGTTAGTAACGCATGTAGTGTGTATGACGGTCTAGACCGGACGGCGGTTTTAGGAGGGATCAGGCTACGTATTCAGGGGGGACTGTTTATAGGAGACTAATTGGACAAAATATATTCGGTCCATCAAGTTGTAACCAGTATAAACACTTCCTGAGAAAACTGCACAATCACGGATCCGCCATCCAAGCTGTATATATAATTTATCACACAAGAATCCCCACACTTTCCCATCTCATCACACACAGGCACGACGCCAATCCCGTCCTGTTGGGGGCTTGTTTCCAGCGCTGCTCAGCTGTGTTGTACAAGATAAACATCCAGAAGCTTTATAAAGGGAAACAATAGGAGTAATGCCGACTTCAGACATAAACAGGCTCCGCGCTGCCCATTACTGCTCCGTCCCCCTGCAACCTTTACACCGGAGGCATTAAGATATTGATCCGTATTGACTGCTTCTAGTATGTGTGACAGCTTGTCTTCATGATGTGACTTAACTGAGCGGTAACAATTGCCCAAAAGACTGCTAATTTATGTGGTCAATAAAAGATGGGGTCTCGGTGAGGCAGATATGCAATATCATTTGAATCCTCTGCTGCCAAATCGAACAGGTTCCACTATTAATTGTGCAAAGCGCGGCTCGGAGGAAAACGCGGTCAGAAGTAGGATTACCGCGTGCCATCTCTCCGCCAAAATACAACGCGATCCACTTCATTTTTACCTGCCTAACTGCACAGAGCCAATGCAAAATAACACGCCTTAAAGAGGAGACAAAAGGTGCTCCCTGGTCCCTGAGACAACGCCACTGTTGCCTATCGGTCGTGGTTTGGTATTGCAATTAAGCCCCTGACAGTTTACTTAAAGGGGTACTCCCAGATTAGGAAAACATGGCTGCTTTCTTTCAGAAACAGTACCACCCTGAACTATAGATTGTGCAGCTCAGCTCTATGCACTCTAAAGGGGTTGAATTGCAATACAAGAAACAACCATTGGTGGCGCTGTTTCTGAAAGTGTTCTCAAACAGACCAGTTTCTAATGACATTACATCAGTGTCTACAGCGGGAGAGGAAAATACCAAAACATCATCATGTTGGACCTCCTCCCACTTTTTATCCCAGCTCACTCACATCCATACAATGTTAGCCATTGTTATAAAACAGGGATTCAGCGTTTATGGCACTCCAGCTATTCTGGAACTAACAGCGTGTGGCTTTGAGGTAAGACTGAATATTGTAGTTTCACAATGATAGAGCACTGAGGCCTCCAACCCTCTGGTACCATCTGTGAGTGCTGTGTGCAGAGTCTCCAGTGTATCAATGGGATGCAGCTGCCTTCTGCTTGTACGAGCTGACATGGAGAAACTTATCACGAGCAGTATGCCGTGGAATCAGGCTAGGGCTAATCGCATACACTACTCAAAAAGTTAGGAATATTTGGCTTTTGGGTGAAATTTAAGGATGATCCTAAAATGCCCTCTAACCTTTTCGGGTGAACTTAAATGTGACCGTCTCTAAACTTTTGAATACACGTGTCCAACTGTTAAATGTTTCAGTACTTTTTGAACAACTTGAGCAAAACTCACAACAGGTGTTTGATCCATGAATCGGCCAATAAATTTCAGGGTTCAATTAGAATTGGTATTAAATAGTCCCCCTCATCCTGCTGGTCACATTTTGACATCATGAGACTAAGACGACATCTAACAATTGATCACCAGTACCTGGCCATTGTGAGGCTTCATGCAGGATGTTCTCAGACGGAAGTGGTCATTGAGCTTAGAGCGTCACCAGAGATACAGAGACTTGAAGAGTCACAGAAAGGCAGAGAAGTGGATGTCCTGTAGCCACATCACACGCTGATCACAACTTCATTGTGAACAATGTCCTTCGGTACCGGATAGTGAATGCCGCACAACTCCAAGCACATTTAAGAAAGGTGAGAGGCAGCCAAGTGTAATGTCAGACCATTCGAAAAAGTTTACATCAGTGTGGTCTATGTGCTAGATGACCTGTAAAGGTACCTGACCACACCACCAGGCACAATCGTCTGGCCAGGGAGCATCTACGCTGGACGAGGGACCAGGGGGCCTCAGTGTTGTTCACTGATCAAAGTCGATTCGCGCTGAGCAGAAATGATGGCCGGCAACAATGTTGGAGACGTCAGGGAGAGCGCTATGCATCTGCCACTGTTGTCATGACTCACCAGACGAGACTTTGGTGGTGTTAGTGAGGGCAGGTGTCTAGTCAACACAGACCTGCTCTACACCTTGTGAATGGTACAGTGACAAGTCCCTACTACTGGAATAACATCATTATTCCAGTCATTGCACCTCTGCACAAACAATAAAGGCCTAATTTCATCTTCATGGATGACAATGCTCCAGCTCATCAAGGTCGCATCATTAGGGAATGGCTGCTGGAGACTGGGGTACCACAAATAGTGCAGGCCGCTCCTTCTCCAGACCTGAATCCCATAGAAAACCTATGGGATCAGCTGAGTCGCCGTGTAGAGGCTCGTAACTCTGTACCCCAGAACCTCAATGACCAGAGGGTAGCCCTTCAAGAAGAGCGGGATGCCATGTCTCAGCACAAGAAGAGTGGGATGCCATGCCTCAGCACAACGAGAGTGGGATGCCATGCCTCAGCACAACGAGAGTGGGATGCCATGCCTCAGCACAAGGAGAGTGGGAAGCCATGCCTCAGCACAAGAAGAGTGGGACGCCATGCCTCAGCACAAGAAGAGTGGGACGCCATGCCTCAGCACAAGGAGAGCGGGATGCCATGCCTCAGCACAAGGAGAGCGGGACGCCATGCCTCAGCACAAGGAGAGCGGGACGCCATGCCTCAGCACAAGGAGAGCGGGACGCCATGCCTCAGCACAAGGAGACTGGGACGCCATGCCTCAGCACAAGGAGAGTGGGATGCCATGCCTCAGCACAAGGACAGTGGGATGCCATGCCTCAGCACAACAAGAGTGGGAAGCCGTGCCTCAGCACAAGGAGAGTGGGATGCCGTGCCTCAGCACAACAAGAGTGGGATGCCATGCCTCAGCACAACAAGAGTGGGATGCCATGCCTCAGCACAAGAAGAGCGGAACGCCGTGCCTCAGCACAGGAAGAGTGGGATGCCATGCCTCAGAACAAGAAGAGCGGAACGCCGTGCCTCAGCACAAGAAGAGCGGAACGCCGTGCCTCAGCACAGGAAGAGTGGGATGCCATGCCTCAGCACAAGGAGAGTGGGATGCCGTGCCTCAGCACAGGAAGAGTGGGATGCCATGCCTCAGCACAAGGAGAGTGGGATGCCATGCCTCAGCACAAGGAGAGTGGGATGCCATGCCTCAGCACAAGGAGAGCGGGATGCCATGCCTCAGCATAAGAAGAGCGGGATGCCATGCCTCAGCACAAGGAGAGCGGGATGCCATGCCTCAGCACAAGGAGAGTGGGATGCCATGCCTCAGCACAAGGAGAGTGGGATGCCATGCCTCAGAACAAGGAGAGTGGGATGCCATGCCTCAGCACAAGGAGAGTGGGATGCCATGCCTCAGCACAAGGAGAGTGGGATGCCGTGCCTCAGCACAAGGAGAGTGGGATGCCGTGCCTCAGCACAAGGAGAGTGGGATGCCGTGCCTCAGCACAAGGAGAGTGGGATGCCGTGCCTCAGCACAAGGAGAGTGGGATGCCGTGCCTCAGCACAAGGAGAGTGGGACGCCATGCCTCAGCACAAGGAGAGTGGGATGCCATGCCTCAGCACAAGGAGAGTGGGACGCCATGCCTCAGCACAAGGAGAGTGGGATGCCGTGTCTCAGCACAAGGAGAGTGGGATGCCATGCCTCAGCACAGGAAGAGCGGGATGCCGTGCCTCAGCACAAGAAGAGTGGGACGCCATGCCTCAGCACAAGGAGAGTGGGACGCCGTGCCTCAGCACAAGGAGAGTGGGACGCCGTGCCTCAGCACAGGAAGAGTGGGATGCTATGCCTCAGCACAAGAAGAGTGGGATGCTATGCCTCAGCACAAGGAGAGTGGGACGCCATGCCTCAGCACAAGGAGAGCGGGACGCCATGCCTCAGCACAAGGAGAGTGGGATGCCATGCCTCAGCACAAGGAGAGTGGGACGCCATGCCTCAGCAGACAATAGCTCCACATGTGAACAGCAGGAAACGTCGTCAGCTGTAATCGATGCTCAAGGCCACATGACAAGTTACTGAGACACTGACCTTTTTGTTGGGAGTATACCACCACTGTTGTTGGCTTTTGTTTCAATAAATTGAGATGAGGAAATCAACATTGCAGCTTCTACTTAAATGCCCGACTGTCATTATAAAATATCACTGTAGCAGGAACTTATGTTTTTCATAAATTTCACCCGAAAGCCAAATATCCCTAACTTTTTGTGAGTAGTGTATAATACACAGAGTCTAGAACTGATCTAGCACTACTGTCCTTACAAGAAATCTGCCCCTCGGCAAAGTCTAAGGCATAATGTGAAATGTAATCTGTATTAGAACTATATCGGAGGGGAAGGAAAAGGCATACAAAAGAGCCTCTACATTATTCCTTAGTAATAGCCTATGATAAATGGCAGAAAAAAAAGAAAAAGGTTGCATTAGGCCACCAAGGAGGGCAACACTACACTAGACCACGAGGGAAACAATTTTGGACACTTTTTACCACACTAGTACATCAAGGATTCAAAGATGAACCCCTCCAGTGATTTGGCACCACCTGGGCTTGTATAGCATCAAATTCCATGCTATACAAGCCCAAGTGGTTCACATTTGAATATATATATATATATATATATTTTTTCTTTATTATTATTATTTTTTTTTTTCCTGTTTTCTTATTTTGTGTCGTCTAAACCTTTATACATCCAAAAGGCAAGAAACATATAGAAAATGCCTTGATGCTCCCTTAACATAGGCTTTATTCTCTTCATTATATTTTATACCTGCTCACAAAGTTGTTGCATCCATCTCATTTACAACCTTGCACAAGCCATCAATAATGGAGCAGTGATTCTTCTAAGACACATGGTATGTGGGAAATACCATATATATTACATACATACAGCATAAATAGGTTGACAGACACACACATATACCTCGAAGTCAATAATATGATGGTGATTAAGGTGGAAGTATTGATTTTGACTTGAGTCAATGTGACCCTTTGACACCAGAGGATAGGACTATTGTTCACCTTAACAGACAGATGTATTGAAATCTAATACAAGGTCACTCACCTCCATGTCTGGCTTATAGCGGTCCTCAAAAACGGCCATTGCTGCCAAAGACCCGGAGCCTGCAAAAATAATAATTCATAGCATTACTGGTTGTTAAAACTTTTTATTTTTATTCTAAGCACCAGCTCCTGCACAAGACCCAGTGCCGCCATTTTCAGTTTATAGAATAGCAGGCGGGGTAATAAATCACTTGACATTGAAAGAAATGTTGGGAGTTGAGCCTTTAAAGAAAAAACTTATGAGACACGAAATACTTAAAAGAGG